>NC_092591.1:38972916-39602500 GCF_047663525.1 Anas platyrhynchos
AGTTTGTGGTTTTACCCAGCTGAGTGTCTGGCCTAGACTTGGCTACATGTTAAAAAAAAAAAAAAAAAAAAAAAAGCAGATTAATTTTTTTGGCCTGGGGTATCTAAGCAAATGTTCAGCAAAAACATGAAAGTCTTCACGATCTGAACTGGAAAGCAAGAGGACATTGTGTAATAAATAGGAGTCGAGAAGGTGACTGGGGAATAGCATTTTCCATTACACTAATCCAAAGCAGAAAACTCGACCACGAGTTTCTTTTTCTTCACCATGTATTTTCCTTCTCTGTTTCTCAGAAAGACACTCACTGTATTCAGATGTAGATTCATTTTTCATTTCTCATGCAAATATTAGTGAACTGAATCATGAGGCTAAGTTCATCATGTGCAGGCCTTTCAAAAGAACATGCAAGTTTGTGGTGGTTCAGGGACTTTGCTTGTGCAGCCTTCTGCAGAGATGATAAGTTAGCTCCAATACAAAAAACTCTTTCATTAGGCTCTTACTGACAGTGACAATGAAATCAATTTTTCAGAAAGAACACCATTAATGAGTAAACTATTATTGTTCCCAAGAGGGCTATGTTAAATAAGACGGATACTAATTTTAGATACTTAAAAAGAGAAGTCATTAAGGAATAATAATTTTAGTTTAATCATTTTCAGTTTGCTTTCTTCTACTGGTGATTCAGAGGATGCGCTGCATAGAAACCTGTTTCCAAAGAAGAGGAAGATCTCACATTGATCTTAGTCTTTGGAAACTGCCCCTTTTTTCTGTTTCTGTGCCTTCACAGTAATTACCTTAGCCATCCCTGAGTATTTGGTGTATAGCCCTGGAAGTAGATTAGATTTAGGGATCTATGTAAAAAAGAAGATTTTAACTACCAACTCTCACAAGCCTCAGAAATGGACTTCTACCATGGCTGAAAACTTCCAAAAAATGTTCTACTCAAAAAAATAACTGGGCTTCCAGGTCACAAAGACAAATACTGCTTTTTTGGAAGTGCAGTTCTGCTTAGTCCAAGCCAAAACATACTCTTTTGATACAGCAGTATTCTCCTTGAATGGAGGAGCCTTTCTAATTCACTCATTTAACTCCTGGTTCCTAACTGGAATTTCTTTGATTTCTTTGTGTTGCACTATCCTAATTGGTTTCTATAAATTCCAAAATACCAAGCCAGAATCACATTATTTATTCTTTTTAGTGACTTTTGAAAAATCATCTATCGTTGAATGAATACTGAGAGAACAGTTTTGTGGTGTTGCTTTTTTTTTTGTTGCTCATTTGTTTTGTTTTTAAAAAAGCAATTTTACAAGAGCACCGAAAAGCAAATTTCATCACAATACAACATATTGCTACTATATTTGAGATTCCTTTCCCCAGGCAGAATAAGCTAGCCCAAGAATCAGAGCTTGTCTGACCACACAGCTGCTGTGCTTTGAGGACAGGTGCTAGCAGTGCACTGTGGAGGGTGTTGTGTTTGAGGTATCATCTGGATACCTCAAATACAACATCATTCTATGTAATGCAGACATGCTCTATTCCCTGCTCTATTTTTAGTAATCTAGATGCTTAGGTTCTTCACTGTGAGAGTTAATAGCTGAAGCTTCTTTGGCAGTGAATCTTACTGCATTGAATCATCTACAGGATTACAAGACAGTGATTGTGAAGGTTCATCTTCTTGGAAGGAGCAGGAAATGTTTAGTCCTGTAATTATTTTGAGGGTCTGGTTTTGTCCCCTCTGCAGGAGTAAACCTGGTGATTTACAGAATGAAGTACGTTGGGAGCTTGACCCAGCTGTACCTGTCTCCCAAGCTGTTATTCTATTCTTTAAGTACATGCACAGCTCTCTGCTGAAGGTTGTTCTGTGCAGGTGTGAAGCTAGAGCCATCAGTACCTCTCAGTCAACATATTAAAATTCATCCTTTCTCACATATTTCTGCCATCAAAGTGGGTCTTATGAGTGGGAGACAATTAAGATCTTGCATTGCTAATCCTTCATTGACATGAGCTTCTGGTCTTTTGTCTTAGTTTCTCATCTGCTGAAACAGTAGGTGGCATACAGGTGAGCAATAAAATGCTCCCCAGGTGACATTCATGAGACAAGGCTACTCTTTCTTTTTTCTTCCACAAGTAAGTTTTTTTTTTTTTTTTTTCCCCTGTCCTTCTTTGTCTTCATATGGATACCCCTGCATTTTCTTTCAGCTTAAAAAATTTACAGCATATTGTTTCTGCGGAGTAAGTGACTAAACTGCTAGTACTTTTAACAGACCTAAACTGATTCCTAGCAGTGCTGCCAGGTTAAAGGCCTGTCTCTTCTCTACGTGGTACAACATCAGCTCAAGTCTTGGCAGTGGCAATATGCGTGAGGTGCTGCCAGTGTGGGTGGGCACGCTGCTGCTCAGTATTCCTCAAGTACTGCTCTGTCTCTTGAGGCCATGAGGAAGGTTTCCAGCTGGGATGCATGAGCAGAGAACAGGTTAAAGATGCTCTATCAGAGGACAGGAGATGTGAGAACGGAAACTGAAATGTTTCAGCTGCTCGTAGTTTGGAACTGGTACAGAAGCAGCCTAGGGTGTAGCTTCTGCTGCCTACTTCACTCCATTGTTTAACAACTAATTTTTTGAAATACTTAAACTCCTCTGTAGGTTCTGATAATCTTTAGCCAATTTATAATTTAAACTATTTTTAAGTAAAGGAAATAATGCATAAAATAACTTTTTTATTTCTTACTGGCTAGCCTCAGGAACCGTTAGTGGAAACACTGAATAAATTCACCCAATCTGACACTACCTGTGCTCAGTAAGTGAAAGCTTTCTTTGTCTCAGGGCCACCTGACCTGTGCAAAGCAAACAGTTTCTCAGTTCAGTTGCTGTTGGACAGAGGAGCATGGCCTCAGTGAAACTGGTGCTGTGGCAAAAAGGACAAGAAGTTTATGGACAGGATGAGAAAACAATATTTTCTTCAGTACAGTTTGTTCTTCCTGATTAAAGTAAAAGTTCACAAGTGGAATGATCAATGTGGTGGTTGCCTTTGGTCATAAACAGTGGATTTCCTTTTCCAGAGCTTAAAGATATTTTGCATTAGCTTCTTCTTCATTTATGTTACATTGCACAATTTAAAAATGTCAGAAAGTCTCTGAAAGTTGAGTTATTAATCAATCAGTTTGCTGACAAGTGCTAAAAGTACATGCAAGAACTACTGTTCATACTAAATTAAGCACTAATGTAACAAGTTAATCAAGCAAATTCTGTTTCAACAACATCATAAGAAAAAGGGATGATATTAGGCCTGAACAAACTGTGCTCTGTTTAGTGGGTATATGTACAAATGCAAGTATAGGTGCATAAAAATTGTATTTTCAGAATTAATGCTGATAATCTTAAATGACTATTTCCACAAATATGTCTTGATGCAGTATGAAGCTTCATGCTGACACCTTCAGCCTTTAGTTAGGCATTGGAATGAGTTGCCTGGGGAGGTGGTGGTGTCACCGCCCCTGGGAGTGTTTAAGGAAAGGTTGGACATGGTGCTTAGGGACATGCTTTAGTGGGTGATAGTGGTGGTAGGGTGGTTTAGTGGGTGGTAGGGTGAGTAGTGGTTGTAGCATGGTTTAGTGGGTGATAGTGGTGTTTGGGGGATGGTTGGACCTGATGATCTTGGAGGTCTTTTCCAATCTTAATAATTCTGTGATTCTATGATTCAGATGTATACAAAGGTAAATAATAGTCAGTGCTGTCTCTAGTCCAGTGACTCCTGAAACTGAAAATATATTAAAACCTTTACTGCTTCTGGATTTACATCTGAAGTATTTTCTTTTATGCAAAAGTTTGCCACATTGCAAAGGATGCAAACAATCTTGTGAATCTTTGCACACGTCCAGTCCCAGGTCTGGTCATTCCTGTAAAATATCTTTTTCCTTCTTCCTTGGTGAAAATGAAGCTTCCTGTGCTGCATTTAGTTGTGTTCAGTCACTTGTAGTACTCATGAGTACAACACATCCAGAAATTTTGCACCAAGCTATTTTGGGGGGATGAAAAAAATGCTAGTGAGTTCCAGAAAAGCCATAAAATTTTAAGTACCTTTTGTGTGTGTGGTAGAGTGGTCTGGTGGTACCATTTATTAAAATTGCCCAGAAGTTCCATTACAAAATCATTTTTCTCTTGCTTAAAACTCTGCCAAACTTTATTTGGCTTGAAATTTTGCACGCTGGGTATCTGCATCAGACTGAATCTTTCTGGAAAATTTCAGTCAAAATGACTATTTCCAAGAACAAAATTGGGGGAGGATACATCATTCTGTCTATATCAAACTATTTTGGTTACCTTTTGTGTGTGTGTGTGTGATATTTTAATGATTGGAAACAGAAACATAAAATTTGGCAGGGGTGATGGAGGTGTCCAGCTTGTGCTCTTTGTTGTTCATGTTTTTATTTTTCAAGAGAAAAAATCTTAAAAAATCTCAGTTTGCAAATGCTGAGTAGAGGATATCTAGACTTCTGGAGTCACAGTTCTGAGAGGCCCTTATCTGTATTGATTGAGATATCAGCATGTAGTGACCTGGACTTTTTTGTGGTAGTCACGGTCTGATACCACAAGGACATACAGCAAGACCTCAGCACTCTCAATTCCTGGTCTCTTTGCTTTGGACCACTTTTTATACTTTTAATGCTGTATTTTAGTGTGCAATGAATAAATGAATGCTGTGGTTTCCAGTGCTAGGCTCTTTAGACCTTCTAGACCTGGAAAATTGAAGTTTGTAACTCACTGGAAAACTGTGAGTCTCCTTTTGAATTGCATAATGCTCTCAACATAACCCACTTGGATGGTAACATATCAGAATTTATCTTCAGACTTAGGAAAGAAGTGCAGTGCAAAAGCTACTAAAGTGTTTGAATTGTTTTATCCTTAAAGCGAAGTGCATTTATCTAGTGTAGTGTTTTGCTCTGGTGAAGGAAGCATGTTGTTAGTATGGGAAGGACTCGTCCTGGATGCACAGAGTAAGAAATGCTGAGATACATGACTTATAAACCACTTCTGTGTGCTGCAGGTTAGAACTGCACTGAGAAACCTTGGAGGGACTAGTGCAATTCAGCTGCTGAAATTGTTTGCTACACAGCCTGTTCTGTAGTCAGCAGCCCACAGCACAAAAGAGTTGAAACCAGCTTTTACTTCAATAGCTGAAGATGCGTATGGAATAGTTTAGGTTGGAAGGGACCCTTAAGACCATCTGGTCCAAACCCCTGCTGAAAGCATGTGTTAGAAACTGAAGAAACCAAATTAGACCTTTGTGCAGAAAACAAAACAAAACTTTTTTAGATGTTTTAACTAAATACTGTTTTTCTTAAGGAAATTACTCCCTTTGCAAGAAAAACACATTTTTGAGGTCAGTAGATCTGTTTATATCTTATGTCATATGAGAACAAACAATGAGGGAGGAATTAGTAAAATTCTTAATACAAGAAACACAAAGTGTGAGATTCTTGAAAACAGCTGAAAACATTCCTCAGACACTGAGCAAGTTTCAAAGTGGCTTTAAACCTTGCCAAGTTAATTGTCATTGTAGCTGAGTTGGTTAGGGCAAAGACTATTGGAAAAGAGGTCTTATTATTGTTCACGTGGGTCAAATGAGGGCACGTCTTAGCTGATCTCTGAACTATGAGGTTAAATGTTTGACCTGATCAGATTGTCAGGAAGGCAAAGAGGGCAACAGAGACAGAAAATGCTGCTAGATCAAGCAGCACTGGCTCAGCCATACTTCTTCCACACAGTTACACAAATACAAACAAGGGAAGAGCTTGGTCTTCTAATCTAACATAAAATAACAGCTGAGGCTGTTATTTAACAGCCACAGGCCCTGTCTCTGAGAAGCTGATCATATCAACTATCTGCTCTATACATGAAAATGCCTTTACACAGCTTTAAAAGCCTTCACTAGTATTTGGATGTGATTTGTATTTAATGAGAATGTTTGCAGCAGCATATAAAGCATCAAAGAGTGGGATATATAGATATCATAGCATATGTGATGTCAAAAACATTTCACTGTTAAATGATGCATAATAAATACTTTTCTGATATGACTGAGCAATTGGTCCATTTAACAAAAATGATGGGCTATCTTAAAATCATGCTATCTTTATGCTAGCTGTATTTAAAAAATAAATAAATATAAAATGCAGAGGCAATATTCTGGGGAGCAGAAATCAACCTGAAAGTTTGTTATTGGAATTTCTCCATCTACTTTCATATTGGCCAGATACAAACAAAAGCAAGTCACCTATGGTTTTGACCAGGCTGATTTTTGGACAATAATGGATCTGAGTATCCCATTCTGCTGCAAAGACCCTACAGTTTATAAAGTGGGAATCTGGGGCTGTGTTGTCAGTGGGTACTTTTAACAGAGGACGTTGGCCAGCTATGATGGGATTAGTCTCATCTAACTTTAGCTACCTGAGAAGTATCTACTGAGTCTAGGATAATCCTTTCAGCTCTCTCTACAATTGTACAAGAGAAATACACAGCTCTAAAGACCAAGTTCTTCAAAGAACCTGTGAGGGTTCCCTGGTGGTCCCCACTGAGCTCAAATGAGTAGCTGAGAGCAAGGCCCTTATTTTTTGACATTTAAAGCTACATGGATTGAAACTAGCTCTGAATCAATAAGAAATGTATATATTTTTTTTATTTGGATACACAGAGACTTACAGAACGGTACTCCAAACTTGAAAATCTGTTTTGCTTTTACAAAAGAATGTAATCTTACATGCAAACATAGTCTATTAAAAAGATACTAGGTTCCATACTTTACATCCAAAACAAGGCCATAAAAGCCATTGCTCTTGGTCAAAGTCTTGAAAGTCAAAGAAAGGGGACAAAGAATGCATGTGTTTGGAAGAATTAATAAAAGCTTGTTAAAAGGTAGAAATTCTGTAGAGATGAAATCCTCTGAGGTGGAAAAATGTAATGACCTCTGGCCATGAAATGCCACTTGTTTCACAGTACTAAGTCAATTTTCTATTGAGAATGATAATCCTTGTTTGGCTACACTAAGACAGAACTTCAGGATTTAGTTGTTGTTTTTTTTTTTTTTTGTGTGTGTGTGTTTTTTGTTTGTTTGTTTTTTCCTTGTTATCTTAAACTGTAGTTAAAAGTTTCCATTTCACAGATTTCTAACATTATTTCAGCCTTTCACAGATCCTTCTATGAAAAAAAATAGACTCCCTTATGTTAATTGATGTTTGTAATTAGTAGTTCCATTGCACAGGAGACCACAGTAATATAAAACTGAGGAGATAAATATTTTATTAGTCTGTTAACCCTCGATGCTACATTACAGAATCTGTTTCCCAATTGTATCTTTCTCTGTCTACCTAATACAGACACTTGAAAAGTGCAATTGAAATACATAGTAAGAATGACAAATCTCCAGATCCCTCCTTCTTCTGGATTTATGCAAATCATATTTAACATTTTCATTTACTTTAATTTTCTAATGCTCCATACCATAGCAGTGGTTTCATGAATTGGAAACCACTCAGGTAACCATTGCTCAAAAAAAAAAGCAAATTTTTAACTGCAATCCAATGATCAGCTAGCCTCATCAGAGCTGCAAATGTGCTTATTTGTGAAAGACAGGCAGTGCGTGTTATTTATTAGGGTATAGTCTGTGTAGTAAACTGACAGGTAAGCAGATGTAAGCACTTGGTTCAACAAACTCTTGTCCAATAACATGCTCTTCTGTCTTGCTATACAGATCACATTACTGACAGTCAGAGATCAACAGACATTTTGTTCCATGTGTGACTGCCAGAGAGCTTTCTAAAATCAGCTCTAGTTTATCTGTGCCTTATGTGACCCTCAAAACAACCATTCTTTATCAATAAAATTTCTATAGATCATGTAGATATAGGGCTATGTTATTAATCTCTCCTCTTCTCTTCTTCATGATGTTCTTTTCTGTTTACCAGTCTGAACTCATCTGCAAAACTGTCATTTTTGGAGCTTCAATCAGCCTAAATCTTTTCAACCAATAATCAAACACACAATCTAAAATACTGTTCCATCAACAGGAAAATAGTTACTATTACTAAGGAAAATATTATTCATCCTGATTAACTTCAAGATGAGCCTTAGATGGCTTCAGTTTGACCCACTTTCTCTTTTATTGAATTTACTGCTCAAAGGTCAACATTTTGTGGATTTCAGATTCTTTTTAACTGTCATTCAAAACACACAGTAATCCAGCATTGTTTTTTACTTGTTAATTTTCTTGATCTGTAGGTAAGAGCCAACAAAGACACATTTTTAGATCAGAAGCATTAGTTCAAACATTATAAAGCATATTTTTCTATATGAGTGATTAAGATACAGAAACAGACTTAATTTCCAGAAAAGATTTTTAAATTTTATTTTTACTTTTACTATTAATTTATTTATTTTGCAAATTGGTACTTTTGACCAAAAATAATTTTCTTGTCCTGAAGCATATTTTTCAGAAATGTGAAATATGCCTGGTTCCATACCCAGATGAAAATGAGAAGCAATTAAAAAATAAATAAATAAAAGAAAAAGGAAAATTAATAATACAAAAAGATGATTCACCCATCCTTAAACTGACAATACCCAAGCCACTATACCATGACAGTGCATCCAAGGCAGGCCCTAAGTGGCACAGGTCCTGCCTCCACTGGGTCCAGCCGAGGGAGCAGACCAGAGGGCACCCCAGCTCCTTTTGGACTGCTATGCCCAGAGCTTGCCCTGGCACACCCAGGGGCATTTGTTTGAAGTGCTGCCACGGGCTGGAAGGCAGCCCTAGCTCTGCTCCTCCAGCTGGACCTGCCCCAGCAGAGGCCTTCCTTGGTGTGACCAGATGAAGCGGTTCCCCTTTGCAGGACTAATTAAACACTCTTGGAGGCTGGGTTTGACCTGGCTTTCACCCAGTAAAATCATCTGTTTGGGCTTGCAGAAGTAGTGAGAATTTTCAGGGTGGGAGTTAACAACAACTTTTGCAAATCTCAAACAAGCTGCTGCCAAGAATATTGGATGAAAGTTTGTTTTGTGTATTCCTTTGTTGGACTTGGTTCCCCCGTCTGCTTGACATCAGCACATCTCCACATTAGCTTGCTCAGAAGAGGAGGGAGCACGTGTTGCTGAGGGGGGAGATGAAGTGCACTGTTCTCCACAGGCAGCAGTTCCTTGGGTGGATCTGTCTGCATCTACCATGTGACTGGCTAGCCCAAAGTTAAGCCTCCCAGCACCACTGCAGACTGCCAGCATGTTTGACCACTTCATCCTGAAAATAAAATGCACTTCCACACCTCCTCCCGTTATGTTTGTGTGAACAGCCAGCCTGATCATGCATTCTACGGCAATCCAAATACCGCTTTTCAATTTTTGCAGTTCAGGTTAAAATAGTCATAAATGCTAGTCCAAAATAGTCACAAATGCTCCGTTTACACAAGTGAACTGATGCATATTATTCTTCTGTAAATATACAAAGGCCTAGTCATGAAAGTACCATACTGGATACTACGCACACATGAAATGGAAGAAGAAAACATACACTCCTGAGAGCTCTGCATCTAACTGTGAGCCAGAAAACAATAAACCTGCAGAAAGGGAACATGAATGTAAACGGCAGATCAGTAGTGCAAGCAGTGGGCTAAGCACATAAGTAGTCAAGCATTGCCAAACTGTCCTCTGAGTGTGGTGGTCCAGAAGAGCCCCAGAAGTGGTTTGGAGAAAAATAATATGAGAACCTTGCAAGTCTGGAGGTGAGCCTTGAGAAGAGTATAGATATGCTTGTTTGGACAAATAGCAGCATTCAGTCATGAGCAGAGTTAACCAAACAAGACTGAAAAAATATGGTGAATGCTGTCTTGTAGTTTAATGTTATGTAGAAGGAAGCAAGTGTAGATGGAGCTGAAGAGAGGGGTGATAGTGGTAGCATAGATGGGTAAGAGCATAATCTTTGCAGTAACCCTATGGGAAACTGCATTTTCAAGTCCCAACAGTAGGGTGATGCACTCACCAGGCTGACAGAGCCCGGGTGAAAGTTGTAGATATGCAGATGGAGAGGGAAGATTATCTTAGATTTAGCACCTGTAAAGAAATATAGGTATGGTCTGGAAGTGAAAGCTGAGAATGAGCTTAAAGACTGAGAGTTTTCTTTGCGTGTGAACATGCAATATATACATATATAGTTTTCAATGACTACTGTCCAGAAATTTGTCAGTTTTTGTTTACTGTTACTACCAGGGCAGCCATTATCAACTGTAAGATGATATTTGTGATGCATTTCAGAGCAGAAACATGTTGTGTTGAGTGACAGTGTATGAGAACATTGGAGCCCATGTTTAAGTGCGTGACAGAAAGTTTTCAAGCCTTGACAAGACAATTTTCTTTGCAAATAGAGAGTAATAAATAAAAGGTGCCAATGATATTTTTGGTCACATATTCATTCATAGCTTAAGTTTTGGATATTTCAGTGTTTTTAAAGCTTGGTAATCACAAGTCTACCTATATTGCCTTCTGTAGATCTGCTCAGATTTGGACATAAATCCAGTAAGAAAATCTGCTGGAATCATACTACTTCTGAAGTCAAAGATGTAATATAGTGCCTGAATTTCACTACCTGGAAAGCCAGTTGGCTTTCTCAACTGGAGAGCAAGTAAAAGCCAACTTGCAGGCACATCTGATGATTAAGGAATTTGGGTTCAAGTGTAAGTTCAAACCTCAAGCTAAGATGACAGTGCGGATGCAGCCAGAGCTACCAGCTGAGCTCAGAACTCTGTTGGTTAACTTGCCACAAACTGGGTGTTTTCTTTGCTTAGTCCACTCTACAGCTTGGTGTACTGCCACATTACCACGTTTGTAAAATCAGTTGGACCTCAGTGATTTAAAGTTGGAATAGCACAGCAAGGAACAGGATGCTCTTATCTGTGCATGTTGTCTTACTATTTTTTCTTTTGCCTGTGTGCTGATAATCAGAAATAATTGAATGTGAAGTGCACACATAGGCTATGGAACTCCCTGGAACACCTGTGAGATGCACAAAGCAACAGCATACTGTATAGCATAGATACTGCTCTGGTATTCTGGTATTCATGTTGTTTTTTTTTTTGTTTTTTTTTTTTTTTGTTTGTTTGTTTTGGTTTGGTTTTTTTTCCCATAAAAAACTATGGGGATATTAACTAGTCTGCAAATGGTCAATACCATACTCTTAGTAAAGGTGAGTTTTAGTTACATATTTCATCTTCAAGGCTGTAACATCTACATTGCCCTGACTCTCAGTACTGCTTTGAATTTTGAATAGCAGTCTGGTTTCTGTGGGAGAAGCTGTCTGTCTGCATAACAAGAGCAAGAAAATGGTATCCCTTGCTGTCAGACCAGTTCCCATCCCAAGCCTGATTCTCATATACTTTCCAAAGATAAGGTTAATTTTTCTGAAGGAAGAAAAATATAGTGATGTAATTATAGGCCATAATCAAGAATGCTTTGACATATGTAGGGTTTGGCTCTTAGTTCAGTTTAAATAATAAGCAAAAGTCCAATTGAAAAAAAAAATTTACTGTCCCTTTTACTTACAGCCTAAGATTTACAGTTCATCTGAAGAAGATCTTGAGCATAACAGTCACCTGCAATGATATATTGCTTACAGCAATATTTTACATTTTTCATTAAATATTAACCCAAAGGTATTGATTTTCTAAAGAAGAGGCCGACTAAGGAATGTTAACATTGAGGAGACTATTTTAACTGCTGTTATAACCCATAATTTTGCAGTGCAAATTCTAGAGGGAGAAACTGGTGCAATGCTCCACCCGTCCTGCTGCTCAAAATGGAGAAGGACTGGTGATAAGTGCAGTCGGAGAGAGCACCTTCAGCTGTGCCACAACAGCCCAGGATCTGAAGGAAGGCTGGGCTGGGAAGCAGCAGAGTAGGAGAGAAGACTTTGGGCTTCTTCAGGGAATTGCTAGGCAGAATTGCCTGGGCAGGTGCCATGAAGGGAAAAGGTGCCCAAGATAGCTGGCTGATTTTTAAAGAAATCTCTTTATGAGCTCAGGAACAAACTATGCTGTTGTGCAGGAAGAGGAGGAAATTCGGCAGAAGGCCTGCTTGGCTAAGCAAGGGGCTTCTTAGCTCCTTAGTGAAAGGTATCTAAATGCAACCTACAGCTACTTGAAGGCAAGTGGGGAAAATGTCAAGCTCTTCTCAAGAGTGGTAGTCAGTGTAAGATGTTGGCACAAACTACAGCTTGAGAGGCTCAGACTGACTAGAAAGAGAAAGGTTTTAATGAAGCAAGTAGCACAGCACTGAAACAGGGACCCAGAGAAGAGGTGAGCGTCTCTATCCCTGGAGATTTTCAAGATTCAACTAAAGGCACAGATGACCTGAGCTAGGTCTGCCCTGAGAATGAGGCTGGCACAGTCAGCATTTCCAGTTTTAGGAATATCCTTGGACAAATAAAGAAACCATTTCCTCACCTATCTCAGCTGAGTGTTCAATCTAGCTGAGCTGGGGGACTGAGCTGTTGTATGAAGAGGGAATATCCCTCTGCCTCCTTGGCTCTGAATGAACCTCAGCGTTGTGTGCGAGACTTAGCAGCTACCTACCAATTCACTGCCAAAGAGAAGGCTGGGCTGAGCATACAAAGAAGTAGACCATCAGGCACCATGGGAAAATTTATTGGTAGATTTATTTATGTGTGTGTGGGAAGGGGTTGAGGGAGGATAGTTACATAGTGATTTTGGCCTTTCTTTTATCAAAATCCCCGTAAATGCCTAAGTGATTTGTTGTATCTGGGCCAAAGCTCCTGCAATGGATGTGGAATGACTGCAGTTCTGTGACTCACTCATTAGAGTAAGAAGTCTGAAGTGTCTCAAAAAAAAAAAACAACAACAAAACAAACAAACAAAAAAAAAAACAAACACACATAAAAAAGCACAAAACCAACAAAAATAAACAAACAAAAAATCCAATAAACCAAACACATCACAGTTAAACAAACAAACAAACAAAAACCAACCATGTATATGCTTGTTACTGAAATTTTTAATGGTTAGCTCCTACATAAAAGTTTAACATTAAAGATATTGCTTTTTGAAAACTGCATTGTAATTAGATCATCTCTCACCTGACAGCTCAAGGCTTTCCTCCATTTCGGTCTGATTTCTCACAGTACATTCCTTCATTATTTGCAGTACTTGCTAATTAAGTGCTATCTGCAAACTTGGAAATCTTTGCTTTCCACATTGCTGTCTATGTTATATTTGTGTAAATATTTCAAATCTGGACCTCTAACACTGACTCCTGTCATCCTCTACAACTGACATTTTAGTTTGAATACTTTCCATTTATGACTACAGTAGATTTCCTACTAATTCAGCCAAATTTATGTTTAAGCATGCCAGTTTTCTTCCTCTCCTGTGGCTAAAGCAGAAGAGGTTAGCAGCAAGAATCATCTAGGTTTCAGGCAATTTTTAAAGTTAATCAGAATGGGTTTTTGAAGAAAGCTATGTTTTTTGTTTTTTGTTTTTTTTTGTTTTGTTTTGTTTTTTTTGTTTTTTTTTTTTTTTTTTTTTTTTTTGCTAATGGCATTGATTGCATCCACAACATTTAAAACTGAATTTGTCTCACTTGAAATTCATTGCCTAGTTCACTATTCTAAAATCTTTTGGGGATGCTTCTTCAGGCTTAAGATTACATTTCCTTTTACATCTAGGCATGTATAAAAGTATATGTCTCTGACTGTGTATGCACACAAACACAAGCCCATGGTTAGGATTTAATATTATTTGGAGGATATTAAATATTTTTTTTTTCTCCTTGGACATTCCCTATTCCTTAAATGTATAACTTGAAATTCAAGTTATAAAAATAATCCTACTTCCTGCATACTCTCTATAGTGCAGGTGTGCTTGTGTATATGTCAACTCATCCGTCAGCCTTCCTTTCAAAACACTTCAAGAATCTGCACTTCCCTAATGATCTGCAGTCCCCTGGAATAGGTGCAGTTTTACAGATGGCCTTGTTTCATGGTAAATATTCTTGCCTTGTTTATGCTTCTTCCTGAATGATTGCCTCCAAATATACTTTTCTTAGCTGCACTTTAGCAGTCTGTTTCTATGTTTGCATTAGTGATAATTTCCATTAAAAAAGTAAAGTTAACTTTCTTATTTGCAACATGTATGCAGAAATCTAAACTTAAATATTTAGGAGTATATAGTGGTTTGTAATCTTTCTCAAACAAAAATGGAAATCGCTATTATTGTGAAGGAGAATTATTTTTATGAAGCATTGCCAAATACAGCATTTCACAGACTATCCTGGAGAGTGCATGAAACTTCCCACTAAAAGAATTTCTGATGTGGAGGTATATATATGCATGCTTTATGGATTGACAGAAATAATCTGGCACATAAAAGACAAAGGGAAACAGGATATTTTTACAAAAAATTTTGAAAGAAGTATTGAAGACAAAGTTCATTTAGAGTATTTAACAAGTGTGGTCTATGTAAAGAATGAAACCTTCTGGAAAGCAAAATGAACAAATTAAACAATTATTTTCTATAAAACATCTTTTAACAAAACAAAATCATGTTCCTGGAAATGCCTTAATAATCCTTAATAATTCATCAAGAATACACTACACAAAGAAAACAGATTCAATAGCCCCTCCCCTCCCCTCCCCTCCCCTCCCCTCCCCTCCCCTCCCCTCTCCTCTCCTCTCCTTTATTTTACTTATTTTATTTGATTGTGAAGGCTTACTTGTCAAGTACAGACATTTCATAAGCTAACTGCCAGGTTATGTTAAAAAATGAAGTCCTTTAAATAAAAGGTTATTAAGGATTATAAGATAAGAGATCTTCACTATGTGTTTCACAATAATTTGAATTAATTCAAAACTGTATAAAATTTGCTTTCTGCATGAATATCCTTTTTCTATCTGTAGTTTTGTAGAGTGGTACAATACAGTAGTACTTCACACTTCATGTGTTTCCATTGACTATGTGGGATACAATTACTAGATAATGACATGGGTTCTGCTTACATGCACGTGGCATTCTCAAATATTTCTGACCTTTTTTTTTTTTCTTTTTTTTCCAATCCTATATAATATGAGAATATAATATGATTCCAATCCTATATAAGAGGATTGGAACTGCAAACAAAAATTTTGAAGCAACTGCAAAAAAAAAGTCATTTTTTAGACAAATCAATGAGCTTATCTGACCCACCACAAGAGTGTGACTGTTGGAAGGCATTCAGTTAGGAGGGTGAAAAGGTGAGGCTGGACACAGAAACAGCATAACAGCTCCTTTGATGACAGCACACACCTGCAAACTAACTCTGACACCTTACCTTGAACATCTAATCATGACTTCATCTAGTTAAGCTTTTGACTCTAGTCCAAGTCAGTTCTCAGAGTACTATAAAGGAAGGTCTTGTGTGATGCAACCACTTCCAGTTAACACAAGGAGTGTGTATCTTATACTACCCAAATATTAGCTGTAGAAATATCCTACAAAAGGTGGCAATAGTACTCATGGTATGGTGTTCTTGAGTCTGTTCATCTGGTTTATACAGCTGTATGCAGCAGCTTTGGTAGGCAGAATTCCCATGGATGTTATCTATCAGTAAGCAGCATCACTTGTTGCAATTACATGAGAACCCACCTTTGTATGGAATTGCAGGACAGCTGTCCCTTCAGGCTATGCCCAAGGTTACTTCTCTATGCAGCTCTCCTATGATTAATTTAATAATATATTATATGCCATGCTTCTTGAATGTTCTATTGTGCTCTCTCTCTCTCTTTTTTTTTTTCTATCAAAGAGCTATTCAAAGTAAACAGTGACCTCATCAATACTGTCTGAAACTTACAGTAAATGGAAATATTCCAAAACCATAACAGAAACCATATTTCAACAGACGTAAACTAAAAGATGAGGAGTGAAAATTAATTTGGATGAGAATGCTATCCCCAAAGACTCATATAGATATTTGACTCTGATTTGCTCATCCTCATCTTTTTGCTAAGTACAGGATGCTTCTTTCATGTGGGACTCCAGATGAAAAAGGAGTAAGAAAATCTCCAGTGCAATTTTAGCTACAATATTCATGGTGTGGTGAGGAAGACAAAAATAATTTAACCCACAGAAGATAAAAAGCAAAGCAGAAACAAGGAAGCCTGTGTAAGAGAGGAGCAAAAGTGTTGTCATGATTGAGATTTCCAAAGCTGCACAGGTGTTTAAACAAAATATATTTTTTTTAATTGTTCATTAACCTATTCCTCCATGATCTCTAAAATGCTAACCTTTCAAAAAACATACATGGATTACTAGAGCAAGAACAGAGCTTCTATTCAGGCATTTTAGTTTGATCACAGCCAAAAAGCCAAATAAAATACAAGATCCTATCAGAACATCTTTGCATGTCAGATAGCATTAAGCTGCATGTGCTTAATTTCCATATAACTCACAGAAACATTTCTTTTTGCCGTGCTGATATACCTAGATTCTCTTAGTCTCTGCACCTCTTAGCGGTCTTAGTCTCTGCACTTCTTAGCGGATGGTCCAGTTTTTCTTTTCCAGATAGAGAAACACTGACTTCATTTTAAAGAAAAACACCAGAGGGTATTACTCTCTGATAGAGAATTTGCAAATTCAGTAGGTCTTTAAAAAAGAGCACTTGCTTAAATAGTAAGCTAGTAAGCCTTTAGTGATTTCAATTCTTACTCAATGCCTTTAATTTTATTTTATTTTATTTACCAGTAGTTTAGCATCTCATATAAGACATTCTAAGGCTAGCTGCATTTTCACTTGTGATATTAATCAGTTCACATAAATGATCACTTTAACGTGATTTCTGTGACATTAGTTGAAATCTCTTATTGGTGCAATTTTCTGTCAGGGAACCCTTTGCTTGCACCCATTAGAAAAAAAAATCTCAGTATAAAAGTCTTATAAAATACCCTAATGAAGTAGTGCATTTACAGTGGAGCCCTAATTTCCAGCATTTCGGCTAACACCCTGATTTTCCTTATCTGATCATGAAGTCCAAAAGCATAAATAATTAAGCTGGGAAATATATATATATATTTAATATGTAATGTCTAATATACAGTCAAAAGTGCATTAATGACATCTACATTTATTATTGTATTCATATTTCAACTGTATATTTTATATCTAGGAGCTGCAGCCATTCTAGCCAGGATGATTTATCCCTCAGAGGGAGTGTGAAGGATGTCTCTTAAGTATGCAACAGGCTTGTCATATTTCTGGAGAATGTGTGCCACCTTATGAAAATTCTGGTCATTTATAACATTGAAAGAATAGTATTTCATAGAATCATAGAATCCTTTGGGTTAGAAGGGACCTTGAAGATCATCTATTTCCAACCCCCCTGCCATGGGCAGTGATGCCACCCATTAGATCAGGTTGCCCAGGACCTCATCCAACTTGACCTTCAACACTTGCAGGTATGGGGCATCCACAGCTTCTCTGGACAATGTGTTCCAGTGCCTCACAACCCTCTGAGTGAAGAATTTCCTCCTAACTTCTAATATAAATCTCCCCTCTTTTAGTTTAAAACCATTCCTTCTTGTCCTGTCATTATCTGACTGAGCAAAGAATTGCTCTCCATCTTTTTTATAAGCCCCCTTTAAATACTGAAAAGTTGCAATAAGGTCGCCCTGGAGACTTCAATTTTCTTGTGTTTGATTTGTTTTTAAATAGCCATTGAAAACTGAAGAATCCTCTTTTAAGAATAAGTATACTTTATTGTCAACTTTACCCAAGGAAAGATTTTATTTATAAATGGCAACAAATGTGGACATAAGCAAAATCACAAGAATCTGCACATCTGACGACTATAGCAAAGTCATTGTGCATTCACTTGCTTGATGAAGGACCATGAGGTACAGTTATCTATACTTGCTTTCCATGGTCTGCTTGTTGTAGTTTATACTACATTTACAAGACATAACATTTTGCAGACCTTGCAGCCCCCAAAAAGATGCTAGTGGTCCCAATGATCCTTTTATTTTACAAGAAGATAAGAAACAGGAGTTGAGACAGAGAGAGATGATTGTTCAAAACAGCAAAGCTAGACAGGTTGATAAACAATTGGATCTGCACAGTTGGCAGCCATCCTGGCAAAGAAGCCTAACAGTGCTTACGTATAACTGTATGTTATGTATGTGTGTCTGTTTGTTGGCATTATTCACCAGAATCAATCGTGTATATTCTTCTAAACATTGTTTTTTCCTGTTAGCCTGAAAAATACTGATATTCTAAGTACCAAGATTTTGATTTAACTAAAGTGCAGTTCTTTCATATCTGTGTAAGTTCCCCTAACTGTCCTCAAATGATTTTTATTTTCTGGAGGATGGGAAGAATTACATTACTTTATATGGGCCTCAGAGCATGAAGCAAAAAAGCTCTTTTTTTGGAACAAATCCAAAATGTTTTAAATATGTGATACTTTATGTCCCTATTCCATCTTTTTCTATATTTTTCTCTCCCACCTGCTACATATTCAAGTGCTCTTCTTATATGTATAGGGGGTCTAGAGGGGAGGATATGCCACACCAGTATTCATCTTGACAAGTTGCAGTAAATAAACATTTCTTACTGTTCAATTTTAAAGTCTGTGTTGGTTCATCCTGTGGGGTGGCTTTTTCTTCCCACTCTATATTGCTAAGAAAATATATAGAAAATTTCCTTTTATTCAATTCTCTCATCATTGCTTTCTTTCAGCAGAATGACTCACTGTTGCTCTGGATTCCCTGTGCATGTTATCACAACTTTGTGAACAAACTGACTCTAACGTTAGCCTGACATCATCTTTATTTCATTTTTATTGTCACTGACACTAAACCGGATAGGCCAAAGGAGATGATCTGTGTCTCATCATTTTAGCAGCACTTAGACGATATACTTAGCACACTTTCTACCATATTTCTCCTTTGACACCATTCCTCCGCTGGGAAAACAATACAGTAACTCAGCACTCTGTAGGTATAGGCTTTTTTAGCTAGCTTCTGTTAGGATTTATATCTATCATATTTCGGCTCAGATGATCTCAGGGCACAGAGGAAATATATTTGCACTTCTTCTATTGCCTTGAGTGGAAGAAAATATCTTGTCTAAGTAACGTGATTCACTGTGAAACATCACTGGTCTAATTAGTAGGACTGCTTTTACTCACTTCTGTCATCCCTGAGCTCCTTCATCTCTGCTGTCTGGAGTTCCATGAGGTCTCTATGAGTAGGAACCCGCAGTTATTCCATTGGTGTAAGGACACACCAATGCTTGGTGTTTCAGCTTGGCTTTCAGCTTCATCAGGTCTTTACTGGGGTACAAAATGCATTTCACAAAACCTCTTCAGTGGTTTTAATGGGATTTAACTGTAAACTTCTATAGTGTAGAGTGTTTGTCTGTAAAGATCATTTCTTAGAGACATCCTCTAGTCCTGTGGTGACTTTTGAGGTTTCAGATCACTTCGAGCAGCTGACAGGAAAAGTTAATGAAAAACAGCAAGGTGAACGCATAAAGGACCTAGAATCTCATAATGAATCTAAAGAATGCCTGGCTATGAAAGCTGCAGCAAGCAGTAGGCATTGTACTGCAGCAAAACTTCCAGGCTGGGGGAACTGCAGAGAGTGGGATTTCCTTTCCCTCCACCAATGCACACACTCACACCATTGTCACCTCCTCCACCTGCACAGAGACAGCAGTGCTTTACATCTACATGATGTAGAAGAGAAGCTGAATTATTGCTATCCATGTTCTCATTATCCCTCTCATGCATGTAATAAGTGTTTGCTTATGCCCTGAGCGTCTAAACAAATAAAACTTTGGTTTGGGTAAAGCTTCAGTAGTGCAGTCCTATCAAACTTAGGTCCTTGAAAGCCCCAGTTTGTTCTAGCTGTCTTCTGATGTTACTCTGGCAAACAGCTCTGGTTATTCTGTTCTCAGCCTGTGTTTTTTTTTTTTTTTTTTTTTTTTTTTTTTTTTTTTTTTTCAGGTAGAGTGCTGTTGTTGTTTGTCCTGAATACTGCATTTAGAAAAAGACAAGTGTGTCCTCGAGGTCAGATATGTGCAGAAGTGTGAGGAACTCTGAGCCCTGATCATGGCCAGCCAAGTTCCTATCAAGCAATTACAAGTCTATAGGACACTATTTTTGTTAATCCATCCCCGTGTCTCGCAACTTTCTGACCATGTCCCACACCGAGAAGTCATGGTGACCATATATATAACCCTCACCAAGGGCTGGTTCCGTAACTAACCAAGGTAGACAGCAAATCAGTGCAGTGTGTGGTTCAGGAGAGCAGGTCCTGCACCATCCTGCACTGAGAAAGACTGTGCCTTTGATGTAGTGTCTTCTTGTGCTCCCTGAGATGTGAATGACTGTTTTGCTCCCAATGTACATCTTATATAATCTATATATTACAAAATATTACAAACACTTTGTATTAGCTTGTTAAGGGCTACACACACACAAAAAAAAAAAAAAAAAAAAAAGCTTATTATTATTATTATTATTAAAATATGTGACTATTGAGAAAAACAAACAAACAAAAAAAAAACACAAAAAGAAAGGTTCCCAAAAAATAAAAAATAAAAACAGTGTTCCTGAAGAAGATAAAATATTTCAAGAGAAGCAGACACTTTCTCTGCCACATTTATTTGATTGAAAATCTAATCTTCTATTTTTAAAAGTTTCATCTTACTATTTTTCACTTTTTAACAGAAAACAAAAAAAAAAAACAAAAAACAAACAAAGGATTCCATTAAGCAGTCTGTGAGGAATTTTCTGTGTATCCCATAGATCTGTGCATTCCATGCTCTATTGTTCTCTCTTGACAATGTATCAGCAGCAACAAAACAAAAGGTTAAAAGGAACATGGAAGGAACTGCGCGGTGCTGAAGGCCAAATCTAGCCTTTTGTACTTTGTGAGGAGAAAACACGTTCGAGTGTTCATAACCATCACTCCTTAAAAATCAATTAAGATGAAGTGACATTAGAAGTTTGTGAAAATATGAGAACCAGTTTCACAGAAGTTGTTTTTAATTCTCTTTTTTTTTTTTTTTGACATGCTGAAACAGTATTTGTTGCTATCAGTAGAGAGGAACTTCTGTCCTGTGTTGCAGAAACCACTCAGCAATACCACATTTCAGCTGCTGGCTGTCTGCTCTGTCCCAGGCCATCCTCATTACTGCTCCTGCTATAGACTGGTACAGTTTCTGATGCTGCTTCTCGTTAGAATCTTGTGCCAGTGTGAAAGATGTCACAAGCAGTTTTAACCTTCAGTTGAGGTATGGGAAGGGAATCTAAAGCAAGAGGAATTTCACCTGGTATTTTATATGCGTTGAGGTTGGGGTGGAGAGATATCAGGCAATCTCCTAATATTCTCCCTCACCACCACCCCTTTTTAATACCCAAATGACAAGCACTATTACTGTTACCCTGGAGCATGCTAGACAACACATTAATCTTCTTTACAGTAAAACACAAGCCAGCCTTGAATTACTAACAGAACAGGCTAGAAAATTTCTGATAAAACATTTTCTAGTAGGAATTTGCTAGTTCGGACAAATTGGTATGTTTTGCTGTGACACTGGGATTTTCCTCTGGTTCTTCTAGATGCCCAGCAGGCTGGGAGCTGCTCAGCAGCTGGGACTCCAGCAGTTAAGGGTGCTGCTGCTTTGGAGCAGGTCAGTCAGAAAAAGTCTTCCAGGGTGATCCCTCCTAGCCTGGCTCAGGAGATCTCAGTGCTCACAGGACCAATGCTCTGGGGAAGCCTAGGAGATGACCTGCTCCCACGCTGAAGCTTTATTGCCTTTCACAGACAATTATGAAATGTTTGGCCTTTCTTCCAATCTGGAATAAACCCAGATTTCGAAATATCAAGATCCTGTGTGAAAGTCAATTAGTTCTCTCTGCAAAGCTGAAACTATGACCACATACTTCCCACGTGTAGCACCTGCATGGAGATGTCAGTGCTGAAATTCTGGCAATGCTGATGGGGTTGTGTTCAGCACTCTGGTAGATCAATGGCTGGAACATAGTGTTCTTCTTTACCTATTAGAAGTGCAGATCTTCTGGAACTGCAAAGCTGAACTAGATGCTAGAAAGAACAAACAGGGAAGACATTAGATATTAGGTGACATTAGATATAACTTGGGATTTTCTTTCATTTAAGGTTTTAAGATGTGCTTATGTTGCAAACTAATGCACATTGATTTCCCAATACCTTCAGAAGATAATGATCATGTGTGAAATACATAGAGAGAAGGCTTTGTGTTTTTTTTTTTTTTTTTTGACATGTTCAGTAGCTGAACTTCTTACAAGAGACTCTTCTGTTCTTATAAGTGACTTGTTCTAAATATCCTGTCAACAAGGTAATTAATTTTCACCAATGCTTTTTAAAAATATATATTTTCATGGTAAAGTTTCATTTATCCCTTCAGTGGGCAGTGTAAAATGAATTTCTAGTGCATAATTTAATTGACATGTTTCTCAATGTTCAGGTCAATTTATACTCAAACTGCTGTTCCCATGGTACTGAACAAAGCTACATCTTTTATACACTCTTTATGCTGCAGATGGTTATGTTATTACATACAAAGCTCACAATAATCTTCTAACAAACACATTCCCCACTAATCTTTTTCTAAGCTGCATGTTGAACATAGGCAGGGGAGGCAAGAAAAGAAATTTTGTGATTTTCTTCAATGAAATAATGAACATTACACTTCTGTAAGCTTATATGTGCAAATATATCTTAGAGGAAGCAATCTGCAAATAAACAGTACTGCAGTTCTAAGAAAGAAGCCCCATCTCATACCTTTTTTGCTACTGTCAATCTGAAGTTGAGATAAAACATGCTACAGATACAGCAGTGATAGCCTTGGTTGGTGGTCACTGTGTGATGATGGAGGCGTCTGCACCAGGGCTGGTTATGAATAAGCTGTCCCCAAGAGACAACTGCAAGTTGGTACAACTGCAAGTGCTCTAAAATGATACATGAAGTCTTTCAGCACTCTAAAGGATCATAACTTTATAGAATAATTTTATTTAAAATCATTCTATCAAACGTAGGAGAAAAGTCTTACAATTTAATTTACCAGAATTGAATTTTGTAGAACAGGTCAATGACACCTGTAGGAAGAAGCTCTAAATCCTAAATACTTCAGTTTGTAAATGAGTGCTTTTGTTCTTGAATTTATCTGGTATGTTTGAAGAGTACCACACCTTAGAGTCTTTCCTGTTTCACGAACATCATTTTTGTTACGTAGTGTAGTACCTCTGTATTTCTGTGAAGCCTCTGGCAAAAGCCCCGTCATGCATTTATCTTTGCATGTGAAAGGACATGTGAGATTATTACCTACTATGAGAATATGGTAAATCAAGTGAGTGAATTTTCTTGATAATTCAACAAAGCTGACATATGGTTATGCTGATATATATATGTATTTTACATAGCATTTGCTGAGTGGGGATGTATTTCGTTATATGTAACTAATTTGCTGTATGTATCTAAACCACAATATGCTGTAACAACAGCTTTTGTCCACTCCATTGCAGCTCAGCTGGGGGTATTCAGAAACTTCTGGTTCCCAGAATCGTTTCCTTCCGTGTCGATGTTAATAATTTCTGTTCAGGACCTCCCAGTTGCTTCTTTTCTATTTTAAATAAAATGTGTATGACACAATTAAAAATATGAGTTGTTGGAAGACTGTAGGCAAGTATATTCTGTGCTTCTTCAAGAGGATTTTGCAATATAGATTCAGTTCTCCTTCTGAAGGAAACTTTTGGCTGGAGTGCATGCTCTTTTACTAGATTTCAAAATAGCAAACCGGAACAAAAGGACAGAAGTTGATTTTAGATACCCAAGAAGTAGATTTATACCCTTGTTAGAGTGAATAACCTCACTAATCTATCAGTGCCTCCTTGTATTGAGACTGGAGAGCAGAATTTGGAGTCCATGCAGCATAGCAGCACTCTGAAACATATGGAAAACTCTCATTGCAGAGAGGAAGCTGGAATACTTTGTTGTACTGTGGAGGAATATGAAATGAGTTTGTTATGGAAAGATCAGAATCCTTAACCTACTGGACTTTGACATGCTGTTTGAAACATAGACTCGCAGTGCTGCCCTTTGGAAAAACAGAACCTTAGCGTAAGTGTACTGAACATGCACAAAATTTGTTTTTCTAGGGTGAATAAACAGCAACATTGTTACAAAGCTATTTTCATATTTCCTTGGTGCATGACTAAGTTTTAATGACTTTTTTTTTAATCACTGAATGAGGCTTTCATATTTCTCAAGCTATTCAAGTCCCTCCCACTCTCACAGTCCTCAGAGCTTTGCAGCCAGCCTTACTCAGAGGACATTCCAGACTTGTCACTGCACAGCTGCTCTTGGCAGCCAGCCCTCTGTGCAAGGACTTTGCCAAAGCATTGCTTGGACCCCCCAAACACTATCCTGAAACAATGGCTGATACTATGACATTTGCACAAACACTACATATCTTCTTGCCTTAGAATGAATTTGTTTATTTCTATTATAAAATGTGTTGTATCTTTGATGTCACTGGATTTACTCTCAAAGCCTACTGTGGAAACTACCTCGATGACTTATGTTCCACATACAGGCTGGTGGGCAGGATAAGCTTAAAAAATGGAGCTGGTGATAATATTCACTACATTCTATTTGGTGTATGCTTGCTCTTTGCTCATGGAGTTATACTTTCTAAATTTTTGAAGTGCTTGCTTTAAAGATCAGCCAAGTAAAGAAATAAAAGGTTAAAAACCTACTTGGAAGAGGTTTCTTTCCTTTTCCTTACGCGCTGAATTTCACACTGGTCATTTTTCATGCCTGGTCCTCAAGTATTTGATTACACACAGTGAAAGGCAAGAAGGTGTGCATTTCTGTTATATCATGTGTGAATGCCAGAAAGAGTTTGATAAGAGTTTGATGCAGTTTATAGTAAATCATTTAAAAAAAAAAAAAAAAAGCAGATAGGAAATTATCTCTGAAAAAGCTATGTTAGACCTCAGAGGTCTTGAGTGTTTCACACAACTATTATTTATAATTTTTATCATCCTCAAAGCATTTTGAACCAAAATACTAGAAATTCTCCCTCCACAAAGGAAAAATGGACTTTAGAAATAGTGGCAATTAAACATTACAAAAATGCTTAGAGACTTTTCAACATAGTGTATTAGTGTATTAAAAATATACATCAGGTTCTGCATTTTTTAATCCAAGATAAACTAATCTTCCAATTTAAAATCATGATTTTGGTTTAAACTGAATGTGGTGCCGGTGAAACATGCCCCCTCAAAAAATCAGAAATCCTTTTTGCATATAGCAGGAAAAGCATATGGCAATAGCAATGAAAACGTGCCTCCTACCAGTGTTGGTTTAAGGGAACATGTCTGGCCTCAACTGAGCAAAGTGCCTCAATGTGCTTTCTAAAGGAGGGTATGCTTAAGACCCAAACAAAACTATTTGCTGGGAGGGAATCAGTGCCCACTGGCACCTTATTTCAGCTGTGTATTTCTCCAGCATGGGTTTCATCTTTGTTATGTGTTTTGGAACAGAAATGTGTTTTTTTCTAAGGCCAAACTCAATTTTTTTTTTTTTTTCAGGAAGAGAGCTTTTTTTTTTTTTTTTTTTTTTTGGTATTTTAAAAATTCTAGTTGGGAATTCCAAACATTAAAAACACTAGCAATTCTAGTATCATATTTTAGCCATTTTTTCAACAGTGTTCCTTCTCAGTTCTTGGTTTGAACCTAACTAAAGAAGTGGTGATGGCAGTTTTTTCATTAATATTGCTGTGGGCAAGTAGAGGAAAAAAAGTACTAAGACTTGGGAAAATAATCAGGCCTCTCAAGAAACAAGCCAGTATTTTGCAATTGTTGCTTTCTTCTAAAAGTGTTTTTTTTTTTTCTTTTTTTTTTTTTTTTTTGTGTGTGTGTCTGTGTGTGCGTGTTTGCAAGTGTTTTTTTTGTTTGTTGGTTGTTGTTGTTGTTGTTGTTTTAATGTGTAGGCTGCTCATTTGGAAACATTAAACATAATTACAATTTACCTGACTGTAAGGATGTTTTTATCAATATTGATTGAAGCAGTTATTCTTAGGCATGTCTTAGAAAATATTGGTTGCTCTGCAAGTTGCTTTAATTAGGTAAGTTTTTAAATGGCAATTACTGGAAATTATATGAACCTATGAAGCTGGAAACCAAAGTTTGGGCTCACGCTACTGTTAACAGGTTACAGTTACATTAGACCTTTTTCTCAGTTATCGTGATACTTCTTTTGTTTCATCTTTGTACCTTTCTATCCTGCATACAGTAATTTTAATTTCATAAACTATAGAATGCACTTCTAAATCTGATAAATTCTTAAAACATATATTTAATATTTCATATTTTTAAATTATTTTTAGACATGAACTTCAAAAGTAGTACTTTCCAATAATACTCTGCATGCATGCATGATTTGATCAGCTTTTGAGCTTGGTGTAGTAGTAAGATAGAAATGTGGCATGAAGTTGTTCATTTTATTTCCTTTGCTCAACTTACAAGTGCTGTAAGTTTATTCTCTATCTCCTAACTGCCAGCTCTAGTGCCTCCAAATGGAAAATCCATGATATGAAAAAATTAAAAGACAAACAATTATGAGACAGATTTCTCCAAAACAAAGTTTAGTTCACTTAGAACAGGGTGACTCAACCTTCCCCGTTAGAAAGCTAGTTACCCTTTCACTGGGGAATAAGAAAACACTGAATCTACTTTTATGCCAACTCCTGTAATGTAGAATTTTTCTTTTCTTACGGTTTTGTTTGTCGTACACAACTTCTCAACTTGTGATTAAACATGCAAACATTACCTATTTATTGACTCAGCTAGAATGGAATCTGTTGGCCTACTAGTTAAGTGACATTTTACAGCTGTGCTGATGTCTTTGTTGTTCTGACTTGAAGTCCAAAGTGCAACAGATTCATCTGATGCTAGTACTAGGATTCATCTGATTTATTTATTTTTTTATTATATCATTTATGTCTACAAAGACATTGAATGAAATGGTACTCTAAATCTCTGCAGACTGGAGAGTTCTGTGAAGATTTTTCATTCTTTATGGAAACTAACATAGGCCAAATAAGATCATTATCTTCATATTCCAAATGAATAAAATCTTAAGAGATTCCTTTACACTCTTTCAAGAATGTTCAATTGGTTTCTTTTACATGTTAAAAAGCCATAAAATCCCGCACCTCATTGGCACATGGGTTCTTACAAATGTTGTTAGAGAAAAAACTGAAGATGTTTTACCATGTTTTGGCTAGGCTGAGTTCATAGGGACTGTTGATGGAAACCTGTATGTTTAGCAGAACTATTAGTTATTTTGCTATCAGTAAAATACAGCTGAAGTTACAAAACAACTGTTCAACTGCTAACAGGCAGCACCAGTAGTTCAGCCGCTGATAGACAAGAAGTGATGAGAGGCATTAGTGATTTAATATTGTCAGTGATTTTGTTTTTTATGGCAACAACAAACAATTTCTTACTAAAATCCACAGGGGCCTCATGACTAACAGAAAGTAACCAGCCCTCAACTTTCCCATACAAGGTCTACTAGTTAAAAATAAATAAATGTGAGATGAACAACTGACGCCTGCATTGAAATGTCTGATCAAGTGGTCTGGAATAAAGGTCAAGGAAATAAAAGATGAAAAAAAAAAGTTGCATTAATTAATCACAGGATGACTAAATCTCCAGGAAAAAAAGTCCAGTGTCTAGGTAATCTTAGAATGTACCAGAAGAGGCATTTTCAATAGAATGTATTAATGCTTTTGTACACAGCTCTGGGAGACCTAATCCAAAATGAAAAATGTGTACAGTTCTCATCCCCCTTCTTTAAGGAAAATAAGGGGACTGGAATAAATGCTTTACCAAATCTAGTGAAGCAAATATAAAGATGTAAAATTGTTTTCTTGAAGTATAGCCAGAATAAGCATCAGTGAGGAACAAAGAGACATACAATATGAAGAATAAAGCATGAATTTAGACTGGAGATAAAAAGTTTCTGACTCTCAAAAGAGTGAGTTTCTGAAACAATCGATGGGAACAAAAAGAATGAATTTGATTCAGTTGCCTACACCTCAGTTATACAGATTTACTGAATTTGGTATTTGTGTAATCTAAATTGAAAGCAAGGAAGAGGTTAAAGATGAAAATTAAAGAAGGAATGTGCCTCAGTATTTTTCTGAACAGGCATGCTTTATTTTGTAGGAATACATTGAAAAGTTGTATGTATGTATGCAGAGTTAGACACTAAGCCAGTAGCCATTCAATTTCTGGAAATCCGAGCAATGATATAATTCAGATAATTATTATCAGTAGGCAATGTTTATTAATCTACATTCACGGAGCACCTTTTTTCTCAAAGAGTATATAAAGCCTCTTTTGACTTCACCAAACTAATAGCCTGTGTGGACACTTTACTGTCCAAACTGAGTTTAAGAGAAGTTCTGGCCAAGATACCAGCTTCTGTCCCCCTGTACAGACAACAAACACTCTGAGTCTGTGCAATCTATAAACTTTAGAAATCAGTTTATCTACTCTTGGTGCCTTTATTTGACTCACTGTAACCTTGTCATATTGTTTTTGAGATGAAATATGCAGAATTAATCACAATATTTAAGGGGAAGCTGTTTGACAATAAAGATGTATATTTTTCCACATTTATACCTCTGTCATTCCTTATAAAGTCTGAGATCTTGTTTGCCTTATTTATTTATTTATTTATTTATTTATTGTCAGCAGCTGAACGTGAGCAGGGGTTTTCACTAACCTTGAAGCCGAACCTTGCAATGTGAATATAAGACTTGCAAACATTTTTCCCTTTCTGTTTCACTCTGCATTTGGAAATGATACAAAAGCAATTGTTGCTTGTCTTGGTATTCAGATAACCCACAAAACTAGGAGGATTTCAGCATGGGCCAAAGTTACATTTCTCTTTAAAACACTCAATACATAGTTTCTTAATGAGTGTTTCTTGTGTGCTCTCTGTATTGGCAATGCTGTTGCTCTACAATACCCCTCTGCTGTGCAAAAAAGGGATTTCCAAATCCTACTGTGATGCTCCTACTGTGGGAGCAGAGGTATGGCTGGCTCTTGGGGCCTTTCTGGTCAGAGCTTGAGGGCAAAGGGATTGGAAACCTAAAGGACCTTTGTCATTAAAGATCTAAAGATAATGTAGAAAATGGACACAGGGCTTTTCAAACTACATATGGTTCCAGGGCTTTTCAAACTGCATATGATTCATTGAATATGTGAAGCAAGGTAAGGTGATTGTGTCTGGAGTATAACCTTTTAAATTATATCTGGCTTACAGGCAAATTCAAGGCATTTGAAAAAAACTTAAATGGCAGCTTATCATTTCTTTGTAATGAAATATGGTGTATGCTATTTATTTATTTATGCAAATGTTTATCTATGTTGCCATATTCCCTGGAAGCAACTGGTCAGATGCTATCCAGTATATAGAACTAGAAAATGACAACCCAAACACCTTAGAAGATAAGGAGTGGGAGAAGAGGGGCTCTTGAAAGAGAGATTGCTGGGGAACTGAAAGGGATCAATCAGCCAGTATCAGGACAATGTCTGTTGACACCATATACAAGTACCTAAACAAGCAAGGTCTGAAGTATGGAAGAGAACATGAGGGAGAAGCACATCTAAACTAGACAGGGTAGCTGCAAAAGTAATGTCATAAACAAAGAAATATAGAAATGGTTCTCATCTCTCTGACAGCCAGGAACTAAAGAGAACTGGCTATGAAGATAATCCTGTTAACTAAAACTTAATTAGTCATGGAGCAAGCAGCTAAGGATACATTCTCCATAGAGAATGGATGAGGAGATAATTGGATAGGTGTAAAGAGAATAAAAGTGAGAACTGGTAGAGAATGGAAGGTTAGAGTGAAAAGCATGAGTACAAACAAGGTGAGAAGATAATAAAGAAGGATGTGGATATAGGATCTGAATTTTTGCTGCTGGGAGATGGTGATTAAGATAAAGACCAGGAAATGATCTATCTTAAGGGACACATAGAGAAAAGAGAGGGGGAAATGGAGAAAACAGGATCATTATGGGGAGGGAAGACAGAGGAGGTCTGTAAAAGTGTCCAAGTATCACTGGTTTTGTCAGAAGAATACAAGTACACCATGGAAGTTCTTAAAACTGGGCAGTGCAGTAAAGGTGCTACTGTGCAGACCTGTTCAGGTAGCTGTTTTGTCAAGCATAATTTTCTTGTTCATTACTGAATCATATTTTTCCAAGTTAAAGAAAAAAGAACCTGGGATGTTTTCTTGAGAATCTAGCTGATGACAACATATTTACTGAACTTCTCACAAAAGTCATTGCATAAATATTTGACTCTGATTGTGATTTCAGCAAGTTTATTTCCAAGAGCTAGATTTATAGATAAAATTCCATGTACCCAGTCTCCAAGCAAAACAACAAAGACTGAGAATATGAGAGAGACAAAGTTACTGGGTTTTGTTGTAACATATTATTTTCAGCTACTCGTTTTTGTGTTTGGATATAAATCACAGAAACTAAATGAAGCTAGCTGGAGAACATCCCTTCAGTTGTAATAATTTGCATTTCAATGTTAAATCCTTTTGCCCCCTCCTCTCTGGGCACTCAATAAAGTCCTTGCTGCAGTTTTAGCCAAAAAGTCCTGCAAAGCAAGGCAAAATCTGAACACTGCTGAATTAAAAGATTGAAGTAATATGTGACTGTTCAGGGTAACATAAATGTAGAGTTCCAGCTATAATCTGATTTAAGAGATTGCATAATGCAGAGACTGTGTTTATACTGGTTGAGTAAAATCCTGATTTACAATGGAGACCTGAATCAATTGAAAGTTCTCTATCTTTTTCCACAGTCATATTTTTAGAGAATAAATTGTTGGACATAAGGAAGTATGCAAGGAAATGAACAGATTCCACCTTCCATCACTTCAGTGAGCTGAGCCACTCTCTCCTTCAGAACAGAGCTGAGAGTTTACTTACTACTGAGCCTGATGAAAATAAATGGAAAATCTATTAAGTCTCTTGCTCTCTACTTTTTTTTTTTTTTTAATCAAAATCTCATTACTTTAAAGTACCGTTGCTGAAAGTTTGAAATCACATGCCTAAAATATGCATCCTTGTTACTTGAAATCAATAATAACTCTAGCAATAGCTGAAAGAAAATTTCAGGAGTGTGAATTGGTGCAGCTAAGATTATAAATTGGCACTGTACATGTCTTCTTCAGCACACGAAAGCCAATGGAAGTTTTGTCAGGCTAAGGACTTAGTGCCCAGCATGTCAGGGCCTCATCCTGTCTTTACTTGTTTTCACATTCTTTTCATGATTTGCCATAGAACATGTGTGAAGACCTTATTCTTCCTGAGGACTAAAGAAACCTTTCAAGCACTGTTAGCAGGCCGTGCATTTTCCTACTTCTTCATGGCATCTAATTTAAATATCCAAAAAATGTACGTGGTAGTTTGCATGAAGTCAAATCTGATGAGCTTTGGGTTTCTCAGCCCCACCATAAAGGAAACAGTTAGCTAATATGGGAGATGAGAAGCTTTTACTATTTAGCTATATCCCAAAGGAAAAATAAGGTCAGGGAAAGGACATTGGGCTGTACAGTATTTGGGAAGTGAGCTCTGCACAACATAAATTGGATATACAATTCAAGTACAAGCTTGGTAAAGGAATCCTCACTGTGTATATGAAATGTTTCCCTGATGAATAGTCAATGGCTCTGGTTTGTGTTTAAATTCCTCTCTCTACACTCATGCATCTAGGAAAATAGATTGGAAAAGATTCATTTCTGTCATTACCAGATTTACTGGAACAAACACGAACACATTTACTGTGAAAAAATTCTTTCTGAAAGAGGCACTGAAGTGGTGTTGTCAGGTGGGGAAGTCATCTTTAGTCTCTGTCATGGCTTCCATAGAAAGGCTGGCTGAAAAGGTCAGGAATGCATTGAATAAGTATGATGTTTTGTTTTCCTAAAACATACCACCTGTTAAGAGTGATAAATGACACCATGTTTGAACATTGGATGTGTGCAACTGGCAATATCTTGTCACTTAGGCCTAGGTCTTCACCCACAAACAGTTGATACATTTGACCTGGAAACATCCTTGAGTTATTCCTGCCTTAATGAACCCTGAAGATTGCCGGCCTCTAAGAGGGAAAAAAAAAAGAGCACAGTGTGGCCTTGACTGTGGCCTAACTGCACCTCCTGGGCATGTCTGGCCCATGCTACCAATCTATTTTTAAAAAGGAGCAGCATGTCATCTGAAGAAACTGTTTTCAGCTTCTATTGCTGGAACGTGTTTAAAAGTCACTTTTCTCCTTACTAGCCAAAGAAAGGGGTTGAAGATTTTAAGAAAGGTATCTAAATATATCCATTAATTGATGAACTTGCTTGCTTTGTTGCTTGCAAGACAATAGATGACTTCTGATGATTGAATAAATGCTGGAGTAAATGGAGGGTTTAGCTAGAAATTGTTTTTGTGGGAAGCTGTGTTGTGGTTGTGGCATAAAACAAATTCTTTGAAAACATAGAAAACATTAATCATTGGCATCTAAAGAGGAAAAAAAATTTAGTGATGTTTATTGAAGGCATCTTTAAATGCCATGTCTTATTATAAAACACGAAAGAACACAAGCTTCAACAAACCGCAGCAAAAGGGCGATTTTTTTTTTCTTATATTACAAACTTTTGGAAGAGCTGAATTTCAGCTTTGTGAGAGCAAGTATTTCCCACTCCATATTTAACCTTCAAGTAGGATAAAGGTACTGCAAAAATATATTAAATAGGCACCACTAAAACATCATATAATTCCCTGATGAAAATTATGAGCAGAAAGAGTGGTAAATTGGAGGCAGAGAACATGCCACCTTCCTGTAGCCTTAAGCAGTACAGTCACTAAGAACAGCAGGTCTATTTTTGCTTGGCATACTTCTTCATAAAATAAAATTAAGAAAAATAAGACAAACTAAACTAAAGCAGCCTCCAGCTTTTTTGAATATCCATATAATGTCAAATTTTGCTTCTGAGCTCAGCTATACAAAGGAGTACTGCATGTATTTCAGGCCTTTAGCATGAAACAAATAATAGAAATGAATGGGATCAGCAGCTATTCCAGATTTACTCAGAATACTTGACCCAATTAAAAAAATATATTTATCTATTTATTAATCCTCTGAAATTGCATTTTGATGTTCTTTACTTCAATATAATAACTATACTCCATTAAGTAAAGAAGTCAGTGATGTTGTATAAATGCCATTTTAATATTGAAACCAGATGGAGGTACGTAGATGTTTTTATTAGATTCTGTTTACCATACATTTACAGTGAGATCACCTGCATTTCCAAGAAATAAAGGACAAATGTATGGAAAATTCAAGACAAAACTTTCTTGGCTTCCTTTTGTCCTTGCAATCCTATTCATATTTTGCAGCTTTTGAGCAGGTAGAAGGAAATTGGCTAAATTTCAACTCCAGGCAACTCTGAAAATTTCTGGAGTAACATCTCAGTGTTTTTTTTTTTTTTTTTTTTTGTTGTTGTTGTTGTTGTTGTTGTTGTTGTTGTTGTTGTTATTATATCCTTATAGCATTGTACCTAAGCAACAGTTAAAGGCAGTAGCCATTTATTTTACAAATCTGTGCTCCAGACCTCTTTTTTTTTTTTTTTTTTTTTGTCTTTTACTACATGAAAAAAAGCAGCCAAATCTATAAAAGGCCTATAACAAACTACTATTCCATGCCACTGTCTAAGATCATCTGGAGTTCTCCCATTACTAGTGTATCCCAAACATTCCTAAACAATGAAAAAGGTTACTGTCTTACTCAAATTATTATTTTATTTCTGTCAGCTGATATAAAAACAATCCCTATTGTAGAATGGACAGCTATTTTTATGTATCTGAGGTATCCCTTGTTTTAATAAAGTTGTCACAACTTGTGCTTCATCTGGTACACAGGGAGTCAGGTGTTATATTGTTTGTCTGCTGTTTTGCCTTTTAACTAGTCCTAGCTTCTACATTTTTACTGTCGGCTTGGGCACTGATCCCAGACATAAGCTAAGTATTTTTACCTACTTGTTATATCACAGTTCAAAAGCAATTTCTCAGTTGTCATACTTGTAATTAATATTATAACATTTCTGTAGTGTTCTTCTGTTCCCTGGATCCTTTGATTATGGTGAAGAGAATTTACCTTTTCATGCTCTTTGCAGAACAGGTCTGATGTGGAAGTGGTCTTTCAGCCTAGTTTAAAGGATATTTTGCTGTCAAAAAGGACTGTGCAATGGGTCTGCTTTGAGCAGTAATATGGATTAGATGACTTCCAGAGATCTCTTGGAACCTCCATAGTTCTGTGTTTATGTTTGTCTTACGGTTACATGCCTGAGTATGTAGGGTATGTGTTTCCCTACATTTTAGTAACCTGTGCTTTGGAGCTACTTCCAAAGATTGAACAATTTCCATCGTTATTGTTCCCGTACTGATTGTTTCCTGTGTCAATTATAAGAATATTAAACAATCCCAAAGCTGCACCTCTGGAGCTGCTGGGCTCTTTGCTGTATTGTCAATACACCTGGTCCAGCATGTTGGGAGGGTGCAAGCTGGAGGGGCTTGTAGCAAAAGCAGCCCAACAGAAACCCTGGGATCTTGTGCAATCACACATTTAGCACATGGGTGGATGCAACAGTGTTCTGTGTTTTCATTTATTTATCAATGTCTGTGTTTATAACAAACCAGATTACACTCCCTACCAATATACAGAATCAATATCTTGCATTGATCAGTAGCCAGGAGCAGCAGATTGAAAAAAAGAATATACAGTTAGTTGATACGCATTCATGTCAGTGCAGATGGGCACACAAAAAAGAAATAGACCTCTCTTTCTGTTTCCAAAGTGTAAGCAGATGGTTAGATTTGCAACAACAGTATATTACCTCATAACTTGCTATCACAAGAAAATACAAAATGAAGCAGCAATTCTTGTGCCTGTTTCACTTTATTCAATAAGAATATGTATTGAACTTTGTAATATCCTTCAAATATTTATCAAGAGAGAACAGAGGTAGTGATGACATAATTTATTGCTAAATTACTTTTGTTTCCTGTAGACTTAACATGTTCCATTAGAGATACCATAGAGTTCCTGCAAAATAATGTTTGATATTTTATCTTCTCAAATCATTACCTTAAATTCCATTTTCCTACACAAATAGTGAAGCACATTAAAGAAAAAAAAAGGGGGGGGGGAGTCATGACAAGTGTCTAATCAGGATTTGTGCTGTTAGTTGGTAAAATATGATGACAGAGGCTGCACTCCACTTCTAAGACATATCAGTCTTTTTAATAACATGCCAGTAGTAATCTTTCTGTGAGTTTCCAAACCAGAAAATGAAAAACACGTGAGACTATTCCACTGTGAAAGGATGGTATGTTAACTCTTCACCATTCCATTAACAAATTATGAACTACATGAGTCTCTACCAATGAAAAGAGAGAGGGCAAAGATTATGTATCCTGGCTTCTATTCTCTTAATTAAATAAATAGAAATACCAGTTCCCTAGTCCATCTTGATGATCTGTCAAACTAAATTAAAATAAAGGGTCATTTGATTATTTCAGTGCTTCAGTTAGTGAGACTTCAGTCATTCATGGCCTGCTGTCCTACTGTCTCAGAGGAAGCCTCATGTAACCAGAAGTTTTTGGTAAGAGAATTCTGGAAAAGGTGGGATGTGCAATATATACTTTCATCCCAGGGGTAAGAAGCAGTTTCTTCAAACCACTGGTCATACAGAAATTGGAACAAGGTGCTAAAACAGATATCTTCTGCAAAAGCAAAATAATCTTTATAGTCAATACATATGAATTGTATCTGGTTTTGCATATTGTATTGTAATGTGCTGCTACCAACCAAAAGCCATTTCTAAATATGGTTCCCCAAACAGACTTTTTATTTATATTTGGGCACATATATACTTTTTGGCTAATCTGTAAAACATCTGGCTTTCAGTCAAATTATGAGGAATTGGCAGTGTACCAGACTAATTAAAATAAAGCTGTTATTTAGGTATCTGGATATGCATTGAAGTTTTAATCATAGGTCAGATCTCAGGTTACAATTTGTGTAAACAAAGAATACTACATACTGCTTCCGTGGTAAAGTAAAAACCTCTAAAATGTGATCTATCTCCTTTCAGCTATACTCTGCATACACAGAAATGTGCACACATAGAAATGTGCTTGCATAGATGCATATTATGTATGAAGTAAACTTATGGAAAGGTGGATGGAATTTCTGTCAGAGCAGTTGTACTGCCAGTTTCTTCACTAGCTAATACCTTTCTCAGAAAACAGCTATTCCAAGCAAACCATTCTATTTAAGTCATACTGGTTTACAAGCAAGAGTTACTATACGTGAGTCTTCACAAGACATTTGTGGACCATTAATTGCAGTACCCCATACTGTGATATAAAACACAGAGTTGCAGTGTAAAGCAGAAACATCATCATCTACAACACGAAGTTGCAGTAGGTACCCACTTCAGGGAACACAGCTCTGCTCTGCTGTCCTATACAAGTATTCCAGTTGCTAAATGCATAATTAGGGATGCATGCATGCAGAGATGATGGTGTAGTGCTATGTTTTTAATGCAGATTCTTGTCTTTTGGAATCTTTGGAATCTTGGAAGACAATTTATGAGACAGCAGAAACCATACTGATTGAATATAAGCCTCCAATCATGACAAAAAGTGATATGCAAGATGTACATGCCAAATAATGAGATGAGGAAGAGGTACTATATATAAGTCTTACTATCCACAAACTGAATATGTTCTTAATTCATAAAATCTCTCTGCGGATAATGCCAATTCAGAAAAGACTAAACCCATCAGAAAACATAGTTTTGGCCACGACTTTACCCATTTCTCACTGAGTTCTGACTGTACATATACACTACAATTTTTATCACAGCTGCTGCAAATGCTTGTACTTGCAAGGTAGCAACTCTTCAGAGCATTTTGGCACTAGTGTAATTTTACACACATAATTAGTACCATTGAAATTAGCAGAACTAGTGCCCTTTTCCTTTACACTAAAGCACTCAACATTTACAGTAACAAGCCCTGAGCGGGCCCAGAGGAACATGTTTTTATAAGACACTCACAATTTATTTGCATTTCTTTGAGCACCTTCCTAATGCTGGACAGTCAGTTTACAGACAGCCTTGAAGTGTTACATCTCTTATGATGTAACCTATCTATTCACAAATATAAACATTTCTTTAAGCCAAAGTTATTTTTTTTCTTTTTCTTTTCCTTTTTTTTTTTTTTTCACTATCTGTCAAATCATTCACATTCTGAATGCATCTTGAATTGTTCTCAAAAGCAAATCTGTAATTCTTCCTTACTTTTAACTGTACAGTGCTCTGCACATATGTTGTTTATTCTCTTGATTTTTAATGGCAGGCCTGTAAAAAAAATTGGTCCTTAAACTAGTCATTTCTTATCATTCTGATTTGACATTCCCCACAATGACTCTCAGAAGTAATTATTCATCATGACTATTGCTAGATTCAAATATATTAAAATTATTTCAGAAATATATATCCACTGCAGTGGGATGACAACAACAACATTATTTTGTGTATAAATAGTAAGCAATAAAAATATTCAAAAGCAGATATCTTTTTTAGGTGATTTAATATCACTGAAAACACATGATCATCTACCCACATAAGAAATGTATCTTTCTGTTTCAAAGCAACCCAAGTTTCTTAATTAAAGAAACACATCCAATTGCTGCTGTGTGCCTTTAACCAATAGCTTCCTGCTGAATAAACGCTGAGGGCATTCCTGACATTCCCGGAGGAAGGCTGCTGGTGGAGCAAGCTGTCGTGGCTCTGTCCTGTCCCAGTTATGTGCTGACGGCCGAGCTACACCCGTGCAGACGCCGTCTGGGCTTTCCAGCCATATACGGACAACACCCGAATATGAACCCAGTGCTCTTCTGCCCCTGGAACGCACTGAGGTCTCACATTATGGATTCCCAGTGATGTAATTGCATGCATCCAGAGGCTAAATTCGGTAGCTGCATCACCGAGACAGAGTGGATGGTTTATTTCCTTCCCATTCCAGTATTTTATTATTTTTCTAAGCTTTCCTCAGAAATATTTTAGATCCACAATACACTTTATCTTTCTCAGCAAACAAAATCCTCTGTGACTAAAATTAAAATTAATTTTATTTAGAAACCTGAATCCTTTACCCAGTATTATATCTTCGCAAATCTCACATAACAAATAGAATCAGAAAAATAAAATAATCGCTGGTTTTATACCACCATCTCTAAATCTCTGTGGAAATGCACTACTTCCACTAAATTTCTGAACAGTCATGAAGATTTATTTATGACTGCATTCAGCTTAGAAAACAGAACATTTCCATTCAAAGTGTCATTGGTAAATGTTTTTCAGGAGGCAGAAATATCAAATGTGTGTGAAAAGCTCTTTATCAACACAGCATATTTGTCAGTCAGTTATAAATGTGTTGTCACCTCTTTCCTCAGCAAGAATGGCTAACCAATTCTTTCATTCCTTCTCAGCTGTTCTGGCTACTATGAAAGAAAATGCAGTCGTGTTAACCCAGATAGAGGGAATCAAATAACAAAAGTCCCTTCAACCACCCTTTGCCATCTCAGAGCCACATTTCTAGTGTTACTGTGTTTGTGAATTACAATTATCTTCCTATTTATGTTCTTTTCCTACCTTGTATTGCCAGTGTTTGTGTTGGAGGTCACTGCCATTTCCTCTGTACACTTCCAGGGATTTAACTGTTTCTTAAAACTGTCTTCAGTAACAGATAGTATTTACATTCCATCCAGACTATATAAATAAATCTTCAAATTGCCTCACCATGTCTAGCCTATCAGGAGATCACAACACCCTGAATTATGTTGCATTACGTGGAACAGGCAACATCTGTATAAAGGACCCTAAGTATTGAGCATTATCAAGGGGTACTAGAAATGTCAAAGTCAAAATGTCAGATAGTAAAAATAAAGTGTTCCAGAATGGACCAAGGCTGCTCAGATTGGAAGAGATACTACCAATACTAATTTCTCTCAAAGACATGTTCTGGGCATTATTTACCCTGAATAATCACATACATGCAGAAACATCCAACCTTGTTTACGTGTAAGCTAAAGGAGAATCAGGGGTTTATACAGCATCTAAGACTTTGGTAAATTACCTGGAAAATGTATCATCTATATGATGGATATTCTTCACTGTGATTTCTATGCATGGCTAATAAAGAGAGATTATTTGTTTTGATGAGGAACTTAGTGATAAGGTATATTTTAAAAATGCTATGAGAATTAGATGCAAGTTTCGTAGTGAAAGTGGCCAAAAATAACTCAAATACCTTTGAATAAATTTGGCTTTGTAGCATCAAGCTTTTCGTAATAGCATGAAGTATTTAGCAACTGAATTTAAATTGCAAATGTGAAACAGCTAAAATACACAATGGTATTAATTTGTTGTATTGTTCTTATTGTTCAGTAAATCCCCATTTAAACTGGCTTTCCCTGCACTTGCCCCCAGCCCTAAATTCTGAAGCAGAGATTGTCTTCTTACATTATGTTTGTTTAGTGCATAACACAACTAACCCAGAGGCTAGGATCAGGAGTCCCTAGGAATTCCAGCAGTACAAACAATTAATATTTTAACTAAATAGAGAAAAGAGGGCAAATGACATAATGTTTTCTTTTGTTACATGTTATTCTCTTTGAACAGGGAGTATGTGTGTATAGCATTGTAATATCCATCACGAATGGTACACAGAACATATACCATATATTAATAAAAGAAAGGCTCTCTCACTGAATTGCTTACTTGTCTAAGCTGAGGCAATGCGTATATCTAAGAAAAAGAGAGCAAAAACAGGATAAAAATAAAACCCTTGGTTTAATATGGTAATCATAGCACATGCCTTCCTTATTTTGATCTGTATGTATTCCTATTAAATGGAGGGGAATAAGTCCATCCAGGGATTAAATGAAACCCAGAAGAACATCCAGTGATCACTTTTGAACTACAAAATGTCCCAAAAACTTGAGGCTTTCTTATCAGAAAGTATTTGGAATTATTCCAGATCTAAGCATATCAGCTAATATCCTAGCTAATTTTATTAAAATATCTCAGGTGACAGTGACCAAAACTGTCTGGTTGCTCCCTCAAATGCTTTCTGAGACCAGAGACTTGTTTTTTTATTTACGCATTTCAAAGCGTTGTCAGTGAACTAAAATTTAATCAAAACATCCTGTTTCATCAAAATGAAGCTTTTTGGAAACCGTAAGTTTCTTCAAAGCTTTCTTCAGCAATCCTTCTTGGTCAGTGTATTCAAGATCACTTCAGACCTGAAAGAGGTCATCATTAAATCATATCTAAGGCATAAAGTACTGCAAAAGGGAGAAGAAACTCTCCCTAGTGAGCATTTACCAGGTATCACTAAATGGTGAAGGATCCATATCATCCTCCTGGCTTGAAATACAGAATTACACTGAGCAGATGCCTCTCCAAGAGACACCAGAGAATAGGGTGATTTATTGTTAGACTGGGAAAGAAGCTGTCAACGTGTTCTATAATAATAATAATAAAAAAAATATCTCTGTCATCTTTCCCACAAACCCTGTCCATAAGAAGGAAAAAATAGGCAACAGGAATATGAGGGTTCCACCCTGTCACATGCAATAAAAAGTAAGAGAGATGACAAAGCACTGCTAGAAGAGAAGGACATCCCCATAGGCAGTGGACTGTAGCTTCCAACCTGGATTTCAGCTGCCAGCTTCCAATCAGGCTGTTTAGACTGAGTCAGCTGAGACCACCCAGTTAACCCAGTCAAGATAAAAGCAGAAATTCAATTTGAAGATAGACCCTCAGAAGGGAAAGTGAATCACAACGCAGCAGTTATTCCAAAACCCACCAACTGAAAGATGTGTAGTCCAGCTGAGCATATAAAAGGATTTAGCAAATATCCAAAATGTAATGGTGGAATAAAGCAAATTCAGCTTCACTGGACCAGCAGGCCTCTAAAGGCAGGGACAGGAGGAAAAGTTTATCTCCTATCTGCATGACAAATAAGAGAGTACACAAGTAATATCTCTATTTGTGAGCACTTATGAGTACTTGAAAGTACAACAGTGAAAAGTCATTCACTTCTCAAACCAGTTAAAGACCTTGTGCCTTCCCAATGGAAAGTGGTGCAGGGCAAGACACAACCAAGAGTAATTCTACATGTTGCTGATATGGTACTGATCCTGACTGGAAAATGCTGGCATGTGGCTGAGGATCAAAACCAGTCCATTCCACAGTCTTCAGGCTATGAGACATCTGACAAAAAACCCACATCACACAAAGATAGTCCAAGAAGGAGCTAGTATTATTTCTTCAGATAGCTCTGAAGGCCACCCCCTTGCTTTATTGTTTATTTTTTACATTTTTAATTGCAGTTTGTGCCTTTGACATGCTCATCCCAGAATTATCAGTTTGCAAACACTGAGTGGCAGTGAAGGAATAATATTTTGGCTAGACATTAGAAAGTTAAAACAAAAAAAAACCTTCCTCATTCAAATATGTTGGTATTGTTGTGAATAAAAGGCTGCAACACCATTTGCTTTTAGTTATGGTGTCATACTAAGATTTGTAAATAATAAGATAACTGCAATAATTCCCTAACTTTTTTGTTATTCTATATGTTCCTTAAATTTTTTAAATTTTACCCCACATTTATTCACTTGAAAATTCCTATCCAGAATATATATTTTGTGCAGACACAAAAAATGTTCTTTCATGAATTAGGTGACCAACTATAGAACATGAAAGATAACTATTGGGCCATCAGAGCAAGCAACAGTTCATCAGAAATTCTGCTAAATAATTATCCGGACAAATACCTAAAAATGCCAAAACCATGTGAAGAAATCAGGTAAGATCATAACTAATTTGCTAAACAACAGAGGGATAGTATTTCACAATAAACACTAATGTATTTTTTCTATCAGCATCACCCCTCTGCTGAGTCATAGCATATGTTCAGGAATCTATGAGGGGAAGCAGATAAAAAAAGGAAGAGAAATCTTGGTTAGGGAAGTCTTGGATTTTAATGCAATTTCTATGGCTTACGACATAGGAGACAGATACCATAGGAGACAGATAACCTTCTGTTTGACAGGATCCCTTTGAAGAGAGGCAAAAAAGAGAAAGTATGGCCAGAACTCAGGCTAAACTGACCATATGGTCAGAGGAACATGGGTAATTTCATTGAAAACACGATGGATTTTGATGCCGGGTATGCAAAAATGACAGTCCTAAAAGCTATTACTTTGTCACTGAATTATTTTTTTAAACGGAGCCTACTTGGTTCTTAACAGCAATAAAACACAGCTACCTAAAGCTGAAACATCTGAACAGTTTTCTTCTGCTCTTGTTTTCTTTTGGATGAACAAGTGTATATGTAGCAGAGAGAATCAAGGACTGGCAGACAAGCAGTACTTTAAACAAACCTGGCAATACTTCATCTCTCTTTGGGGCTATCATCAATATAGGGTCAATAAACTGGGGATGTAAAAGGGGTAATTGTGCTTTTCCTGTCATCTTGTATCCTTTGTGAGAGTGATTTGCCCTCAGTTCAGCATGATGTTCCTGGTGCAGAACTTGGACCAGATACCTTCAGAGGTGTTTGGCTTTCTCCCCACCTCCCATTGCATCCTGTGGGACAATAGGTAAGGTGCTGATGGGAAGATCATGCAGGGGGTGGTGAGGGGTGAATAATGCAGGAGGCACCTTCCAATAATGAACTCCGTAGAGCGAAAATCCTCCTTAGAGAAGAAACTTCAAATATACCTCCCTTTCAGGAGTGTGAACTGTTTCACAGAATCTGATTCACACATGTAAATCCGGATAATGCTTGCTATCAATAGTGAAGATGACAAAAATCATTTAGACACATTTCATGATGTCTGTTCTTCTTAAGGCATTATTTTTAATTTTTATCTCTATCCATATGCAGGAATTCATCGCTATATTTTTGCAGACTTATCTGTGGCTGTATACAAACTTGTCAGGAAATGTGTCAGGAAATGCGTGTCATTAGACATCTGTCCAGGCTACAGTGTTTGCAGTGCCTGAGCCAGGCACACTAATACACTCATGGTAATTATTTTATACTGAAAACAGACATTTCTACAGAGCAAGATGAAAATATGCCTGTCAGATGTGAGCTGTCTTCCTAGTGGTATTCTGGCCAAAAAAAAGGCACACATTTTTTTTTTTTTTTTTTTAAGGTGTGCAATACAGGCAGAAGAACTGTTATGCTCAGAGGGAAAAACTACAATAGCAAACTTTTAACACGTGGCTAAAACTGGAATTGTATCTTTTAGATGGATTTATTCTCAAATCTGATTCAGCTTTAATAATAATAATAAACCCTAGATCATATAAAATTTTTATATTAAGTTCCTGAGAGGTAAAAATCTTGCACGCACACACACAAATGCTTTCAAGTGAGCTTGTCAGGAATCTTAAATCAGTCCTTTCTTCCATATGATAGATCACAGGCTGACTTCTGGTTTCATTAGAATACTCTGATATTGTGTAAAATAAGTAAATAAGTTTGACTCCAAACCCATGCAATATGCAGTTACCACTACATTTTTAAATGTCTGAATAAAAAATGTTTAAACCTGAACAAATCTTTCCTTCTCTCACATATTTTTAAAAGTTTTTTTGTTTTGTTTTGTTTTCATCTTATGCCTGTAGATAGGTGCATGGCACAGTTCGTCTAAGAAATAAAATCCCCTCTCTGATTGATTATTTATTTTAAATAATTATAATCAGCTATGTTTCAGTAAGTATATAGGAAAGGTCTTGTTCCAGAAACATCTCTGATTCTCATGGGGGTCTCACTTAAGTAGGGAAAATATTTCCATGTACTAAAGTTGTATTCTTTAAGCTAATGGCTTCTGCTGCTTACGCTGTCTGTCTGTTGAACCCAATATTACAAACTGTCAAACAGTGGACAACATTTGTGTGAAAAAAAGAGGTTTTTCCTCCCATAACCCAGTCTTTATTGGCATTTATACTCCGTGGATGGAATGTAGAGAACCAGGGCTAAAGCATCAAAAAGATGGGTCAATAATTGACACTAAAGATCTCTTAAATCTAGTAGTCAAAGGCACATGAAGGCCCATAGCCAGCAGTTGAAAGTTGCAAGATTGAACTTGAAAACAGGATGAAAGTTTTTATCAGCAAACAAAAATGACTAGAGCTCTGCTAGTTATCAGCTGGAGTCTTCTATGCCAGATATCCTGACCTTTGAAAGATAGGCTTTAATTCAACTGCGGGTTTTTGGTTTTCACGCAGAAATGTCTGGAAGAAACTATATGACCTGAGTTATGCAGGAGGTCAGACATGCTGTCCAGAACGACTCTTCTGGAAAGGAAATTTATAAAAATAGTAATAGAAATATGCAACCCAGTGAGTGTATCAAACATTTATTTAGGACTTGGGTTCAACACCTCGAATGTAATGTTCTTTTCCCCCTCAAATTCCTAAGGCCATTTATATCAGGCCAGCTTCTCATGACTACTTGTATTTATAGTTTGTCTGCCTGGTTGTCACTGGTCACATTTTTAGGTTTGCATTACATTTTAAATCCCCTGAGTCATATTCATGTTCATGTTTACCACTCTTTTCCCTCTTTTATGAGATTTTTCCATGAACCTGAAATTAAAAACATCCTTTCCTCCTCTCCACTGAAAAGTCACAGCCACAAGCCATCCATCACAGCTCCAATTTGTCCCTTAAAAATTTCTCTGGTCCCTCACAAAAGATGCATTTCCAGCAAGAATTTCAAGCTCCATTTCTCTGTATTTCCCAGGAGAGCTGAAAAAAAAAAAAAAAAAAAAAAAAAAAAAAAAAAAAAGCCCTTCTTCCAAATATTTAATTCCATTTTTTTTTCAAGTTCTGTGTAGAAAATAAGTTCAATGAAAAATGTGTCTTTTTATTCCCTGCCATCTCCGACACTTGTAGTTCATTTTCATTTTTTCTAAGCTGTTTTTAAGCTAGAGAGGAGAGAGCTGGAGGAACAGGCTGTGTTGTCACTGGGTCCATCACACTTAGTTCACCTGTTTCAAGCTTCAAAAATTCATTGCTCACTTCCTTTAGTTCCCTGAAGATAAAGAAATGACTCATGCACAGAGTGGAGGAAAATAGTATCAAAGAGTATGTCCAGAAACACTGCATAACAGCCTTTAAACAGAGTCTTTTAACTCCATTTCAGCTTGCTGTTGTACTACGGGCTGAACATACCGGTGACAGGAAGACAGCTATTGTCGTCCTGCCTTTTGCTCTGAATCATGAACAGTCTCAGTCCTGACTGAGACCTGTTGTTTGAACTGCAGCTCTTCCCACACATAACAAGCCCTTTTCCTACAGCTTTTCCCAGATGGGAATACTCCAGCAATACCAGGCTATTACATATACATGTGATGTCTGGACACGTGTACGGCCCTGCACCGTGGACTTACATGTGCCCCCAGCTTTCCAGCACCATGACAGTGGTGTGGTCCTCTCTCACAGGATGATGAGTACATGAGTAAATTTTGCAGTTGACTCTGTTGGTTTCTACATCTTCACATTAAGTTATTATTTTAAGAGACAACACAATGCAGAGGGAAAAATAATGTGATGTGTGGGAGCTGGCAGTAGGGATTTTTCCCAAAAGTTTGGGAGTATCCCATTTCTCACAGATGGTGTTGCCAAAAAACATCCTACTTTTCTTTCAGAAATAAGGATTGTTGGCAATACTCTCATGCCTAAAGTATTTCCCCAGTCCAAACACCAACACTACTGTAAAACAAGACAGCCTTATTCAAAGATACTTAGCTTTTCAAGTGGAAGAAGAAAGCAGATAGGCAAACCAGAGAAGGATAGAGGTGAAGAGATTAATCTAACACCAACAGAGGAAACTATAAAACTACCAAGAAAAAGATCCTGAAGGAGTAGGAGGGAGGTGTGGGAGTGGGCCCCTTCCCACAGTGGGGACAGTAGCCTAACACCCTCAGCTGCAGCAGTGGGAAATTTTAAAGCTAGATGTGTCCAAGTGCCTTTAGAAAGGAAGCAATGAATATTAGCAAATTTCCTTTCACATTTCCTTTAATTTCACATGGTTGTGTCATGTGTCATACCTATTCTATTTGTTGTCCTTCATATTCTCCCTCTTTTTACTTAATAGGCAGAAAAATTTTCTTTAAGGTAAGTAAAGATCAGCCAGGATGGTGAGTCACACACCTTTATTCTTTTGGCTTCTGTTCAGTGTATTAAGAATCAGGAAATGTAAATGTCTATATACGTCCGGGGAAGAAGTCCTTTGCAGCAGCTACTGAACAGAGCTGCTGACAGCAAAACCCATGCAGGACACTGTACAGGCCCAGGCATTAGGAATATGATAGAGGAAGGGAGCTACGGAGGGAGGGAGACACTCAGTGGAGCCTGCTGCCACTGGGTTAAAAGGACCCAAGGAGGAAGTTTCCTCCTGACTAAATGACTATTAGCAATCACTCCTACTGAAGGAAACTCAGACATCAGAGCAGCATCACTTCTGGGACTTAGCTACAAAGGCTTGTTCAGAAGTCCTGGCGGTCCCAAAATTACAAGGACAAAGAATTCGGCTTAAAAACACTTTCTCTCTCTTTCTTTGTAACTAAATAACTTCAAGGTGATGTAGAACCTGTTCAAGAAATATCAAAGCCTATAGATCACTTGTCATGACTGTATCTGATGAGCAACAGAGATAAACTTGAGCTAGAAGTTGTGAATCCCCAGTCAAACCTCCTAAAATTTGAGCAAGTGTTTAGGAGCAAGTGTTTGAGTTGGACTTCTCCCTCATAGCAGACAGAATGTACTAATTCTAAGTCCAATTCCATGTTTTTCTTTGTTTTGGTTGTTATTATAGTCATGGCTACTGCTACAAAATTAGGCCATTAAAAAAAGGCAAGCAGCCCAATCCAAATGATTCCATTTGAGTTAAACTTCTTGAGCTCAACAAGAGACAGAGAGGTACCTATTTAGGACATGTGTTTTCTACTTATTCCTGCTCTTGACTAGTTTTGGATGGTACAACTAGTTGACAGATGAAATTTCCTTCCTAGGGAAAGAGGCTGATATTTTAAAAACTATTTTCATCCCAAATTGGCATTTTCAAAGACCAACATGTTCAGAAAAAAAATCAGTTCAGAAATGTCAAAATAATTTTTTTTCAATCAAAACCAAATATTCAACATTTCCCAACCTGTTTAAAGTGTGTTCCCACATGAGCTGTTGTATGCTGGGGTCATTACTTTCCAAGGCAGTGGTAATTCAGGTGCATTATATTTACATTTATAACTATGGACAACAGTAAATATTCCATTAGAATTTGGGCTAATGGAAAGCCAAGTGGAAATGGGGATCAGTATGGGAAACTTGCACTTGTGCAATGCAGCACATTGCTGTATATGCTAAAAATTGACCAGGATGACCTGTTCTAGCACTACTATAGACAGATCTTCACAATGCTGTACTTCATCTTCACAGTGTTGTACCAAAAAAACAATCTATCCATACAAACAAGGCACTGAACCCAGAAATGCTTCACTCTGCTTCTCAGGCATTTCCCTACATCTTTCACCTGTTGTTGCAAAGCTTCTGTGGTGCACAAGACAAAATTACAACTGAAACGTTAGCAGCTGGTCAACCTTAGCCTAAGCCTGCTGATACAAGTTGTTCCAACACTTGCACAACTAAAGAGTGGGAAAGGGATGAGAAATGAGCTATTGGATTATTCTTGGGGGGAAAAAAAAAATATATATATATATGTCTTGCTTCCAGAAGAATTATAGGCATTTTCTACAAGTTTCATGTCTGTTCTCTTGCCTGAGCTGTGTTTAGGGTGCATCAACTTTTTTCTCTTGAATATAACACAGAAAATGTTCCTTTCTTTGCTTTTCCTCATCTTTTTTAAGATATAGTGTAACTACAGTACTCTCGTAGTACCATGTTAATGAGAAAGAACTGTTTCTATGTTGTCTTACATTTTTTATTATATTGTGCTTAGAACTCATTCACTTTGTTGACTCAAATTATGGAAGCAATTCTTGTTGTAGGACTGTTTATATGTCCCAGAGCATTCATAACTCACTGAGTTCAGCCATCTACAAGTGTTTAATTACAGACTGCTTCATGTAAAATATGCTTGCCAGCACTCTTTTGGCAGAGTAAGGAATGAACTTTGTAAAGGAAAACTGAGTCGTTCATCAGTGGTGGCAGCAGAAATGGGGGAAAGAACTTCCCCAGAGTTCCTTGAAGATTCCAGTTGCTGGATGCTGGTATGATTTGGTCTCTTATATAAATCTTGCTGGAACTGTGCTAAATTTTGCATTGAAATTTTTATTTTTTCCCCACTTTTATAACTGTAGCTGTATGTACATTTAAAAATAGAATGTGAAAATTAAACTCACAAGACCCCATTACACAAGATGTAAGTACAAACTTAGTCCAGAAAGGGACAAAACATTTAGTCTTTGAAAATAATGTTGCTTTGTGCTTTTTTAGAATGTAAACACAGATTAACAACATGCTACTAAAGTGAGGCTGAATCACACCTTTCACAGGCTTGCAAAAAAAAGATATCCCATATTATTTAATGCTACATTTGAACTAACCAGAAGATAGTTTATTTGCTTCTGTATTACTAAACTAATACTTTTTTTGCTTTGTTGTTGATTTAATGAAAAATTATGTCTTGCTGTGGAATGATGAATATATCCAATGTATTTTTAAAGCTAAATCTGGAGATTTAGACTGAACAAGATTGAAGAATGATTTTTTAAAAATTTGAAAATGCCATTTTGACTCCTTGAATGTTTCATGAAAATACCTTCTCTCTCCTTTTCTTTGATTATGAGATTCATGACTGCAGCTGCTGTGAAAACAGTAGTTTTCTTTGACCATCCACTTATGAAGCAAAATTTCTGTCATTGTTAACTGCTGAAATTGGAAACCCAGCATTGTGCCAGAAGCCCAGGCAGCCTCCCCTGCCTGAGTTACTGCTGCCTCACCTCAATGAAGGAATGAGGGCAGTCATTTGTTGACAGAGTTCAAATGTGCCAAAGAGTATAAGGACTTGTTTGGAGGGTAATGCTATCTTACCTCTGTCCAGAAGACTGAATATAGACACAGACAGCATTTAAACAAAAACATTATTGCAGTGTTTGGTATCTGAGGACTAGCTGACCAACTTTGTCATAGTGCAGGTGCAAATTGTACTCAAAAGAGTGGGGTTTCCTAAAGCCTACAGCTGTACAGGCAAGCACAGCAAGTCTGAATGTTGGAGAAGGTGCTGTTTCAATCATCCCTCCATTTCAGCACATGCCAACACATGGAACCAGTGTAGCCTTCCTACCTGTACTTCAGGCTCATGAAACCTCCTCCTCATCAGCTATGCCAGGGGCTGCGTCAGGCCATTGAGCACCAAGCAGTGCTGGAGGGAGTGAGGCCAAGTGCCCAGGGGGGCCCCCAGGAGCCTGGAAGGGAAGGACAGTGCCTCACCTTCCCCATCCACACTCCTCCCAAAGCCGGGTGCCCACAGTGAGCTGGGCTTGACCGAAACCCTGACTGGCACCCTCAGGGAGCAGTCAGCTGTATGTCTGGGGCATGCTGGGGGAGCACCTACCTCTGGTGCAAATGAGTTTTCCTCAAAAAGCAGCAAATTGTGCAGTTTCACACCTGACTCCTCAGCCGAGAGGGTGGAAATGTCCTTTTCTGGCCCTCAACAGCAAGCAAGCCAAAGGCCAGGGGTCAGTTATTAGTGAGACCCAGGGTTCAACACATGCTCCCTGGCCTGGCTGTGCTCCAAGACACCTTGAGGCACTTGAGCCCTTGCAATGTGAGCTCATTTGTTGTCATTTCCACTTCTGGGGAAAAAGAAAGGTCATAAGAAGAGATCAGTAAATGTGCAGCATTCATAAAGTATGGCCGCTTCAAAACAGACACGTTGCAGTGTTATCATATCCAGGAAAACAGCAGCAGACAGTATAACCTTAAAATACCACCCAGAAACTCTTGCTTGGAAAGGACAACTCACAGCATCAAAGCCTACATGTATTTGCCAAACCATACTTTAACTTACTGCCAAGGCACCAGATTTATCCCCTTAGTAGAATGATCCACTAGACAAAATGGTGATTGCTACATCAAACTAGACAAGGGTTTGTTTCATGGGAGGTCAGGATGACAGAGGGAGGTCTGCGGGTACTCATACTGGATAAGAACAGTAGGTATTTTTTCTATATGAAATTACCCTGAAGCTAGTTTGTTAATAAATGAACCTCAGAAATACAACAGAACCAATAAACAGCCAGAAGTAACACCTAATGAAAAATATTTATCAAAATTTCAAATGCTTAGACAAATAGTTTCAGACCAAAATAAGAAACAATTATGAACTAATAGAAATTGGACTTAGGAAGGGTAAAACACAAGGTATAAAACCATACACAAAAAGGAAAGGGAATTCCATTGTTTATACTTTGCTTTTTGAGTTTGTCCTCACCTGCATTGATGCAGATGGCAGTGTGTGCAGAACAACTGCTCTTCCTCCTGTATCTGCAAATTGGGGAAGGGAGGCAGAGGCTGTGACTCCCTCTTCCCTTACCATTCCCCTCAGAGTGCTGAGACAGTAAGAAAGCAAACCACCTCTTCACCTGATGTAGACCAATTCACATCCCAACAACAAGCAACAGGGTGCTCTGAGTACCAAAATACAGCTCTCTAAGCTGTAGTTTGTCCCATCAACCTTCTGGGGCAGCCTGAGGGCAGAGTGCTTCCAAGTCAGGGCTTGTGGTGATTATAATAACAGTATCAATTAACATTGTGACATACATTTCTGGCTCCACAGTAAAAACTCTGATGACTGCAATATGCCTGATACTGCCTATGACACTTGTATATGAAAAACGTGTTGTGGCACTTTTCTGACTCTCATTGCCAGGAATACATAAATATATTTTTAGACAAGCATGGAAGCAGTTTTTCTTTTGTAATGTTGTTTTTCCTCTTTTCTTTCTTCCAGAAATTCAGGTTTTTGTTGTTGTTGTTGTTTTGTTTTGTTTTGTTTTGTTTTGTTTTGTTTTTTTGGTACTCTGCATGCATCTTTCATTTTCCCTTGTACATATGCACACATTTGTGCATGCATACATATACATATCTGTATGCTAATGTATATGTGCACACAAACATGCGGCATTTATGATGTGCAAACACACAGGCAAAAATCCTCTTGAACCACACTGAGGTGCTAGTCTTGGTCAGAAAGACATCAGATTGGTTCTACTGTTTAATAATTTACCATCTATACTCAAGTGGTAACAGTATTCATATGTACTTTGAAACAGAGGTGAGATCAGACTTCCCTGCAAGTGCTTTCTCTCTTGGTATCATTTGGTGAGTGTCTATAAATGTCCATGCATACTTCTAGGAACTAAATGTATTTGAACTCAGGGACTCAGTCTCACCTGGGAGTCATTCAAAATGTTCAACTGATCAGTAGGGCCTAAAGCAGAGCTCACTGTTTTCTTCTTTGTCTTCTTCTACTCTGATATCAGGTCTTATATACTGTGTTTAGGTTCTGATAATCTAAAAGGGGACTTCATAACATAAAGGTGAAATCAATTGAATTGGATTTTTTGATGGACGTTCTTGGTTTTAATTTGGGACCAAAATATTCAGTGTAGTGAACTTGTGAAACTCATGCCTCCTTTATTTCTCCTGTCTGTAACTACTCACTTGCAGGATATAGGATTCAGGTTTATGAGGAGCAAGAAGAAGGAGAAGGTGGAAGTTGTTACTTCTGTTTCTAGCCAGAAATGACTATGTTTGCAGATTGAATGGCATTAACCAGACAAAAACATATATTTTTGCTGTCTAATATTTCTATGTCTGTGGTATAAAATAGATAGCCATGTTTAAAATCTTTTTCAGCACATAAAGTAGACCTGGCACCTGTTCCTAGCTCAAACATGACTTGCCGTGTTAGTGACAGCAGTCTTTCACCACTCAGTCTCTGCTTTCCCTGCATGTTTTGGCTACCCCATCTGACTGTAAGCACAGAGGATGGGCACCTCAGAGCCTCTGCAGGATGCAGCGGCAGGGTGGTTGTGAGTGGCTCTTCAATGGGGATTCTTAACATATTCATGCTGGTGTTTATAACAGCTTGTGCTTGTCCTTAGTGAGGTAATCTCAACAGAAACTTTTCTTCTCTGGAAGTGGGGAATGATGAATCTGTTTTAATGACACACTAGTTGAACCCCAGTTTGAATGTCCAAATTGGCAGACTGATGCATTTATACACCATTGGAAACCAATTTCTATTAAATGAATCTTGTCTTAATGAAATTTGTTTGCTGATGAGGTAAGTTTGTGGTGTCTGAGCTACGATGTGTCTTTGTCTGGCCACATCTTTCGTTTGGAGCAATCTTTATACTTACATGACTGTGCAGTCACTGACAGGATGCCCTTAAACAAGAAGATGGATGAATTTCACTGGCAAGGAATGATGGCTGGCCTCACTGCAGCATGTAAAGTTGCTTGATAATATATGGCACAGCACTGAGCAACTTCCTGGAAACCTTAGTAATGCAGAGGTTTGAAAGAACAGGAGTGGCCTCCAGTTCACAAACAACACAGGCTGAATAAGCTGCTTCTAACTGCATCAGAAACTTTTGCTCATATATTTAGCCTTTACTTGTAGAACGAAAAGTGCTAAAAAGTGGCATGACTAAAAAGGCAATACAGCAATAAAAATTCCAGTTTTACTCTGGGGATAGCTTCAGAGACATTGTGGTCAGAAATTTCTCCATTATTTGCAAGTTGCCAAAGAGGAATGTTCTTTATTCTGGATTGGCTTTGGGAAATCTATTAAGACTTTTAATTGCATTTAAAAATATTCTTATGTTTTGAAATCTAGTCTGCAGGAAGTTTAACAGCCCTTCATTAAGTACCCTGAGTGTGACGGAGGTTTGTATATTAGCAAGGTGCTTTGCTTGTCTTTACCCATGTAAAAATACAAGGAGTAATGCCAGTTTGGGGAATAAACAGAGCAAAAGCCAAGGGGTGAGAAGAATGGGGGGGGACACAAGTCATGAGCTGCTTTGGTCTTCATACTCAAGAACTGCTTAGTAACTTCCATTGCCTCACCCCATCGCTTCCATTAGAAGGCCTTTATAGATTACAGGAATAAGTGGCCCTTAGCAATAACTTCAAAACAGAGAGCAACCAAATGGGACTGAAGCAGAATGGGAAACTCCTGTCTGCTACTACAGATAGTTCTGAGCTGCTAGCACTTTTTTTCCTCTCAGCTCAGGATGAAAGGCAAAAATCTTAATAATTTCCACAAATTGAAAATCTGAAAAATGCGTGAGCTGAGGTCAGCTAAAGCATTTCATTTCTATAATTTTGTAATATCTTTTTACAATGCTGATCTGTCTTTCATTATTTTATGCCTAAATTTGCTAAGATTTCAAAATTGTGAGAAGTTCCAGCTTGAAGAAAACAAAAGCTTTCTAACTCAAAATGTTGAATCAAGACTATATTTTAATGTTTCTTACTCAAAAAAAAAAAAAATTAAGGAGCAATGGGAAATGGAGCCTTTTCTTAGCCACTAATCTGAGTCTTAACGCAGATCAGTAACAAATGCTATGCATTTCAGTGTGACAGCTCTACACTGACTAACTTTTTTCCTATCTGGTTTACTGCAGTGACTTTTGTGTCAGGCCCAGTAAGATGGTTCTCTTAACTGTGCCAATACCAGAAGAACGCTTCACTCATATGCTGATAAATCAATGGAACCTCAAGGAGAAATATGCATTTTTTTAGCCAAGAACAAGATATTTGATGGTGGAACTGATCACAAACAGAGTGTATCCCTTGGCAATAAAAAATTTCCTTTACAGTCAATTCCATGGTTAAGCCCAAGCCACTGCTTTGTTCCTCCACCTGTCTCTGTGAGTCAGCAATGCTATCCTCCCATTTTCCTTCCAAGTGGGATGCCAATGCCTAGCCAGGGCTGCAGAGGCACGGGTGTTGTGCCTGCAGTTGTTACTTGTTTAGCTTTTGCACTCTTAGCAGCCTGCCCGAGCTCCTTTTACCAAATGGGATAGAGTCTGGAGAGGGCAAGCCACTTCTCATGCTGCTCATGAGTTTGCTACTCTAAGAATCAGGAATTTTAAAATCTCATCAGAGCCATTTGTAATTTGTTTATAACTGTGAGTAACAAAAATGCTAACTTTTTTCCATTAAAAGAAGTGCTCAAATGTTAAAAAATTTAAAGGTATTTTTTAGAATCCAGAGATGCAATATACATATTTAGGCCAAATTCCCACATTCCATTTGTGCTGTACTTGCAACTCTGGTGGCTGCTCAAGTGTGACCGAGAGGTAATGTTTCACTTCTGAGTTACACTGCTGTAACATTCCTCTGAGAAGTGATGCTTCTTGGCAAGGATATCTTTGATAGACCATCCTGTTAGAGTGTCTAAAGCTATACCAGGAGCAAAATGTTGTCCTCAGAGCACCAAGCTCAGAGATGAATTCAAACTTTATTCTACTTTGGCTCCAAGCCTGGCTCTGAGTTAAGGTCATTTGCATGAATGAACTGGATATTTCGTTCTTATTCAGGCACATCTCTCATTTACTATACACATAGCATATTTCATAACTGCATTTTGCCTCTAATTCTCTCTACTTAAGTAAGTATTAGATGGCTTTTGCCAGGTGCTCCTCTGGAGCCAACAGGAGTATGAACAACATGAAGAGGTGCCACCTGTACAAGTGTCATGCCAGGCCAGCCAGTGTGCTTCCCACCTAATCAGGGACGGAATCTATGTGAGTCAGAGTAGGAAAAGGAAAATAAATGTCAGACCTCCGGACTGGAGGCTCAGCTTGCCAGGGAGAAGGGCTGTTGGAGCTAGTGAACTCTCCATTGCCTTATTCAATGGCTTGTAGATCTGTGATTTCTGTCCCTGTGGCATCCATCTACCCACCAGAAACCAAATGCTGCATCTGGTTAGTAATGGTTTGGTGACAGCAACTGGACCAACCACTCTGGGGGATGGTGTTGTAAACAAGTTAACCCAAAACACAGAAGATCGTGCATGTCTCTGAGAGTGTGCGTGCACAAACTTTAAACTGACTCCTTTCATGCCATACCGATGAGCAACATGTTCTGGCCATTCCTTTCCCATGCAGGCTTAGCCTGGCTGATTTGTGTACTCAGCACTGAAACCTACACTTTTCCCAGGACCCATCAGGTCAGACTGCCCACAACCTATTGCTCCTTTGATGACTCTCATCCTGCTTTCAATTGATGTGGCAGTGCATGAATACATATGACCGAAAGCTTGATATAAAATTCATTTGTCTAAACACCAGCTATTTATGTTTGATGGCCTGAACAATTATTAATCCTGATTGGAAATATAAGTCATTGTGTCTACAGTGGCCTGTCACATCATCGCTGTTAGCTCCCCTGAGGCCAAATTCTCTGACAATGCACACAGTGTCCGGTTCTTTCTGCACACAACACTGTGCCCTAGCTGAAATCCCAGGCAGGAAACCTCTTTTTCTATATGTTCACCAGTGTGGATGATCCCCAGGAATTTCCCTGGTCTGCCACTGTATATCCCATAACATAAGAGACGGCACCACTTTGCCTGATAATTTCCATGCTCTCACATACTGTTCAAAATGCCATGGCACATGCTACCTCAGTGGGCACAACATGCATCCTTCCTGCCATGACAGGAGCTCCCACACCAGCCCCGTGCCTCAGAGAGCTCTAAAGGAACTGGAGCTTCCCTTAACCCACAATGGGAGCGGAAAGCACCAGAGCTGCAGCAGGTCTGTTCTTTGCTGGTAAAAAAAAAGTAATATATCCCTCTTTGCTTCCCTGAAATCTCACTCTAAAAGACCCTGCCCCACCCTGTCAATGAAATACTGAGTTCAAGGTTGCCAGATGAGTTTCATCTGCTGAGCAACGAGTCACATATGAAGCCCAGTCCAGAGGGAGCCTACCACCCAATATCTTGTTGGCCTGCACCTAGTTGACCATGCACCCAGTGCTACTTATTCAGTGGTTATTCCACACAGTCACCCATGGTGCCAGCCCATGCATGGCCCACAGAAATACAGAGGCTGGCCTGGGCAACAGTACCCATTCCTTCACCTCGCGTCATCTTTTATTTTTCTGATTTTTGCAAGAAATGTGTGTCAGTTCTTGGCTTGTTGCTGAGTAAATGAGAGGGGGAAAGAGGGAATAGAGACCATAGAAAAATATAGAGTAGATACTGTCCAAAGGCACACCAAGCAGAATGTAGCACAGATACCCCTGGAAAACTGCAGAGATGATTTATGGGTCCACAGAGTAGATTAAAATGTGGTGTTTCTTTGCTCCCCATTGCCTTTACTGAGATAATTAGTAGGAGCAATCTACCAGGGACTGCAGTAATGAGTAACAAAATCAAAATACTGATTTTGAATGTTAAGTCTCGTAGAAGAATCTTCTGCTTAAGTAACTTCATTTTGACTTTGGATGTTCTATTTCCCATTAGATGACAACATTGCCATACACACAAAAAATATTGAGGCTGTTTTATTTTCTTTAATGCTGAATGAGTTGGAAATGCACTGTAAGACTATAAATAATGTTCTAGTGCTGGCAGCTAAAATTCCTGGATGTTAATCCAAAAGGGACTATAATAACCATTTAGCTAGACCTCCTGCCTGAAAATGGGTGCGGACAGCCTGAATGAAGGAGCATTCTACCTCTGAGTAAATCTTCATATATTGCCTTTTTCAGTGACACAGACTTGAGAACATGGAAGTTTAGTTACCATTTAGCCAAATGTGCTGTCAGTTGATTCTCTTGCGTTTCCTATGCTGCAATGCCACTTTTGCTTTCTGACAGTGAATCTGTAGAAGGGTATAACCTGCCATAAAGAACACTGTTACGGGGAATCCAGAAAGTCCTTATTCAAAGAGTAAGTTAAATTTCCTGAAAGTCTGGATTAAAATGCATACACACGTTTTTTGTTTTTTTTTTAGCCCCACATGCACTATGCACTATATATGTATTTGCTTGTTTACTTTTACTTATATTTTCTCCATGCAAAATAAAAATCATGAACTAAATTCCTAAAAGTTATTACTGAACCAATTAGAAACACTAGAAATATTTTTTTGGATTCTTCTAGTTATTTTTTCAGATGAATGTGAAAAGAGTGGTAAAATATAATACCTCTAAGCCCTGTGCTGTGTAACTGATCATTTTTAGGTAAAATCTACACGTTCAACAAAATCAGATGATTTAATGCTGAGCTTATAAGTGAGGCAGAAGGTTGATGGGGCAGTTTTGCTTTGTTTTGTGGTTTGGAATTTTGTTTTTATTGTTCATTTTCTGTTTTTTGTTTGCTTGATTTATTTATTTATTTTAATTTTCATTTTAGAAATGGAATATTCTGCTTGGTGAACTGACTCAGGCATGGAATTGCTCCTGAAAGTCAAAGTCATTTGTCAGTGAAAGGAGTAATGAGAACATAATAGCTAATCCCTCAAAAGTTCAGCTGGATTAAAAACAATTTGAATTCTTGTTTGGAAAAAAAAAAAAAAATCTATTGGCAGATGGTCTTCATTAGAAAAACTGGTGGCAAGAATTATTTCACAGCTCTAACAGTGTGTCTAGCCAATATCCCCTAGGCCTTAATGTCTTTAGTATCAGAGATGAACATTCTCTTTGTAGTCATGTTTGCATTAAGGAAATATACTTACCATACGTGCAAATATATGCACACATGTAGATAAACCTTATATATATGTATGCATTTTTCACACTTTTTATGCACACTTTTTTTAAAATGTAAACAGATAACTGTGTATATAAAGAGATTTCAGATATTTTTTTCCAGATATTTATTTTACAAGAAAAAGAGTGAGCTATGCTTGATGCTGAGAAACATAGTGGTCCTAAGTATTTGTTTCTTATACTGATAATGTAGATTATACATTACTATTGCAAAATTATTTTTCTGCTATGGACAAAATGGATGTACCTTGGAGAACATACCTGCCTCCATGTCACCCCAATGCCTTCAGTTACCTACGGTACCACACACAGGCAGGTAGGTATATAGTTATCCAGCCTGCATATATTATCTGATTGGCATGTTCACTTGCTCCTTTACTGCCATAAATGAGTAGCTGTGCAGGTGCCATTAGCACATGCATCTTTTTCTGAATGCGCCATTGTAGGAGTAGCTGAAAAGCTGTTTGTACTACACAGTCAGAAAGTTGGCAGCAGTGCTGGGTGAAAAATGGCAAGTATGTTTCAAGAAAAATTCAAAAACTTAATGTTTACTCTACATCTTTTGACATCTCAATGAGAAATTGCAAAAAAATAAAGGTATTGAAACCACATATTTTTCAGGCTTTGGTTTAACAATTATTGCATTTTCCTTTTCTTGCCTTCCTACTCCCATTTTTGTTTGCTGTTTTCATTTCTTCTTTGTTTTAGATTATTGAGTTGAAGAGATTGAAGAAAAAGAAACAGAGGGAATAAGAAGGAGGAGGAAACAATGCCTGGGAATCTGTAACATTTTTAGAAGGCTAGTTTAATAGAGAGGCCTTTGTATATCTGTACTAAGGTTATAAATAATGTACCAGTAGGTGGAGCACAATGATACACAGGATAGCTTACATCTTTCCAATTTGATAGAAAACTATTTGGCTTGCTCAAGAAATGTCTGTTCAGATTGCTGTAGATCTTGCCCCCATCCTTTTGTTCTCTTATAAAAGGAATAGTGCTTTGTAAGATGACACTTTAAAAAGTTGTTGGCCTTTTGCTTCGTGGTTTGGGATGGTGACAATTTATGAACTGAATTGGTATATGCATATGTTTTACGTAAATGTGCAACTTTTGAAAAGTTGGAAAGATACATCTTTTAGTTAGCAAGGAAAAGAAACTAAAATATAATGGTTACAAATTTGGGCTTAAGCTATTCCTCCATTTCAAGCTTCATTTGTTTGCTTTCCACTTCAGCAGCTGCCAGGGGCACCCTTCACTAGGAGCCAAATATATCCATACCACCTGTCCCACTCTGAACTGGGGGCCAAACCAATAACTATCCCAACATTGAAGAACTGAAAAAGCATCTCAGCCTCAATTTCCATTCTATAAAAATAATCAAAATGGAACAATAACAGCTTTGTTATGCACTTTGCAAGCATGTGACTTACAATTACTGTAAAATCATCATTCCAAAAAATAAAAAAATAATTATTTTTTTTTAAAAAAGCTTGCAATCTGGATTGCAATGTCTTCCTCTCCAAATTTGGTAAATGCCAATATGTTTTGGCTGGAATTTAATGCTGTCATATATCTATTTTATTACAGGTTAAATTTCAAGGTCTCCTGATATTTAGCCTCTCCCTTTGATGTGTCTCATGCCATAGCAGCTGTGAGGAAACATATGGATTTGTGGGTATAGAGACAGTTATCTGAGATTCTCACAGAACCCAACAGCATATTTATCCCTATAGACTGGAAAGTTATTCTGCTCTAAACTTTGCATGTCTCCCACCCAAAGTTCATAAATAAAAGCACATTTTGAACCCCTGCCGTTAGTCTGAAATCCCAAGGTAAGGATTGACTGGAATATATTGGAACAGATCTTTAGGTTTGGACTAAATGCTAGTCTTAGATCATCACCATGCCTTTCAAGCACTCAAAAAACTACTGTAAATGTTATTTTGATTCAGGGCCATGCAAATCTTGCCCAAATTCTGAGTGCATGAGCTGTCAGCAAAGAGCTGTATAGTTGTAAGCAGGAGGCAGTTCAATTCAATTTGAGTGAAACTTGTCCCCAGTTTCAACATGGCAAACTTCTCTCCAAATCAGCTGATTAGAAAAAATGTCTTATTGTGCCAAGATAAAAGTAGATAAGCCAGACCACTCATTTGCTTTTTTTTTCCAGGGAGAGTTTAATGCAGTTTATTAAATGGAGAATCCAGAACAGTAATCAACGCATTCACTGGGATGTGAGTGCAGATATGGTAAAGCAGTGAATGACAGCCAAGGGACAGAGTATGCTTCTTACTCATTCTCTCCATCCATGAAATCAGTAACTCAGATCATTTGTCTAAATCATCTACTATTACTTTGGAGTGATTCAGTGGAAGGAGGTTGAAAGACATCCCAAGAAGTTTTGTTCATCTAATTGGAAAAAAACAAAACAAAAATAACAACTGTTATTATTTGAAAGCTGGGGCCAAGGGAGAGTTGGCTTAGCTAAAGCAAGTTTTGACTCCAGTTCACATTGTGCAGGAGTTCAGCCAGAAGTTATCATATGATTGGGTTTTGGGGATTCTTTTTTTTTTTTTTTTTTTTTTTTTTTAAGTCTGCATGAAATAATATAGCAGTGGTCGCAGTCTAATCAGTCAAAATTCTAATCCATACATGCCTCTCTGTTCCTTGCAGAACTCCACAATTTGTAGCTTTGTTAAGAGTCTCAGAATAGGCCAGATCTAGAACCTCTGGTCTGCTCTGAGAACACTGCTGAGCATAAAAAGAACTTGGTGCAGAACTGACTACACCAGCTACTTCATATTTTTGTCCTTACCCTGAATTTTTTCGTAATTTTAGATGACAGTGGGTTTTCAGCAATTGGCATTGTCACATTGTTATTGAGCCTGGTCAGGCTGGATCTACACAAGCAAACTGAGACAATTTGCTTTGACTTATTTTAGAGCCATTTGAAGAGCTTTTGCTCCAAAGTTTATTCAAAGTTAACTTTTCAGTCATTTGTCTTCTGTGAAGTGCAAAATAAAAATATAAACAAATACAGAAATTAAGTAGAAATTACCATTTTTAAGAATGTTTGAAAATTCTTCATATAACCTACATTTAGCTACATTCCATGAAACATATTTGGTGTGTCTTTAAAGTAAATATCTATGGAATAGTGGAAGTTCAAAGTACAGGAAAAGCTTTCACTAATCTCTCACCCTGGGATTTATGTAAAATCTTGAACTACATCATTTGCCCACTCTTTGTAGAGTTTTTTTAAGATTTCTCAGAGCACTGTAATTAAGAATGACATTTTCTCAGTCATAGTCCAGCTGGCCTCATCAACAAATAAACTATATTCCTAAGCACATATCAGGGAGACACATATCAGGACAATTCAGCATCTAAGAACATTTGCGAACCAAACTCCAGTGGGCTATAGAGTAATGTAAAATACATGAAGTCATTGGATGCTTTCTTTGCCAAACCCAGGCATAACTTACCGATAATGATTATATTCAATTTCCGTTTGTTTGCTGAGTTGTTTCATCTCTCTTCCTCCACCTCCTCCTGTACCTCCAAGTGAAGTTGTGGTCTTGAAAATGATTCTTGCCATTCAGGATTTCAGCTGAAAATGAAATTTCAAATTGCAGAATATGTCCTTAATTTCAGATAAATGAAAACATACCATTAAACCAGATTTTGAAATAAACATTAATATTCTATATTTATACAGTTATATATGACAAAGCTTTGGCATAGCATGTCTTCTCTACTGAATGAACTTCACCAAATCACACACAAATGGATATTAAAAAGAAAAATAACTTAATGCTATTTCTTCTGTACGGTTTCATTTTACTCTTTCTCTTCTGTGTGCCATACTGAAAACAACAGAAGTACCTCAAGGGTTTTCATCTTATTTGATGTGTGTTCAGTTGAAATGGGCTGTGGTCTTCTGCTGACCTATTTCTGATTCATGTCAATTAAGCATGAATAGAATCAGGCCCATGTAATGATGCAAGGATTAAAAAGATATATGGTTTCCATGACACTAATCACAACTGTTGGAAAATGGCTCCCCTCAGAGGTAGTATTGGAAGCATGCACCAGTCCAGGATGTCTCCTTGCTACAAGATGTCAGGATGAAAGAAATTGTGCACTGTCTCTTAGCTGAAAATGCATTGCAAACTCTATTCTACAATGCACAAAATGTTGCTAGTTTAGTCCATTCCCTTTATGGCAAATGACTGTAGCTAATGAATACAATCTGTTGTAATTAATCATGGGGAAAAAAATAGTAGGAATTTAAAACTGAAAATTATCAAGGATTAAGCTTCATTTTGAAAAATTTAATGTGTTTTGAGGTTGCATTAAAGGCATGCAGAAGAGATTGCCTGCCTGCAGTCTAATGTTTTGGCTTTAAAAAACTTGAATTAAGGCAAAATAATTAATCAAATATTTCTATTGATTTAAAACTCAAATACTTGCAAGATAGAAATTTTAACATCAGTCCAACCAAATGTTTAGAGTGGCTCTGTGCCAGGCCCAGCTATGTTTTGAAGGATTCTCTCTCTCAGTAGCATCCCATTCAACCCTTTAAAACTTATGGAAAAATCTTCTTGCCTCAGAGCTGTTAATTCAGGATAAAACATTGGCATATACTCTATCCTATACATGTCTGAGAGATTCTACTAAAGAGAAGAGAGGTGACTTGCTTCCAATATTATCTCCCACCACTTTTATGAGATGTACAAAAATTTTATTGAAATTAATTTTTGAAAAATTTAAAATATTAAAAGATTTCTAAAAATTACTCATACTTTGACCATAAATTCATTTTGGAATATATATAATATATTTTGACTGAAGCAAAATATATATTTGACTTCTTTCTGAAGCAATGCAGTAGGAATAAAATAAAATAAATAAAATAAAATAATAAAATAAAATAAAATAAAAAAATAAAATAAAATAAAATAGATCATTTAATAAATGGAACATATTTTTGATGTCTACTGTTTCATTGGGTTTCTCCAATGCAAGAAGATAATAGAAGACATCAGAAGAAAATAGCAGGTGGCAGATTCAAAGTAGTCAAAAGTAAGTGGTTATTCAAAAATGAAGGGGAAAAATATATAAAATGAAAGTCTCTAGGAAGACCACTATCACCCCAGAAAAGTTCAGAATGTGAGAAAACTAAGAAAAAAAAAAAAAAACTTACTGCTCAGTAGCAGTTATAGAAACAAATAAAATTCTAGGAATTATTAGGTAGGTAATAGAGATCAACTGAAGCACAGAATTTTGCCACAGCATAAATCCATGCTGCATCCTGAATCAGTCCTCAGACTCAAGAACAACTTCAGTGGAGTCGGAAGAGGTACAGATGGGGCAGCAGCAATGGTAGCAAATGCACGGAGCAGCCAAGTCAACAGGGCTCTCATGACTGAAAGGCCAGCTAGGGTGAAATATGACAAAGCTTTAGAGAATTCTGAAAAAATAAAATGAAATAAATAATAAATAAATAAATAAAATAAAATAAAATAAAATAAAATAAAATAAAATAAAATAAAATAAAATAAAATAAAATAAAATAAAATAAAACTGATTGTTCATCAACTCCTTCAATATAAGAACTTCAGACCATAAATGGGACCCAGTGGGTGGCAGGCTGAAAGCAAGCAGCAGCAGGAACTTCTTCACAGAACAAGTCAGTAAGCTGTGGGCCTGCAGGCATATTGTGTGAGAATTTATTATGGAATAATTTGTTGTTAAATGTGTACATACCACATCCAGCTCAGCAAGTCCTACTGTGACAAATTGCTAGAGTCAGATAAGAGACAGTATTTCATTTTAAAATTTTATTACTCTGTAGTAAAGCAAGGGTGCAAGCACATTTTCAATATCTAAAGTAATTTCAGATTTAAAAATAATGCTTACTGAACAAAACCACACACAGAGAATTTTTATTTCTCTTAGAGATAATGACAAGGCCAACATTTTCACTTCCCTCAAGCTTTTCAGTGGCAGTTCTGAAACACTTGCTCACAAAGTCTCACCCTGTTATAAGGTAGGCAGGTAACATTTTGGTTTGGGTTTGTAGATGGCGAAATAAGATAAAGAATGACTGATATGCCCTAGATTTCAGAGTTTTGAGCCATCCCCATCTTTCACTGAAAAGGAAAGGTGCTACTGTAGTTCCCAGGTTGTGAAGGATGATGAGGGGACAATCTTACTTGGAACATATATCTAAGCTTAAATGAATGAAGAAAAAAATGCAGTTTCAGAAAAACAAACAAACTAAAAATCCATTTACACCCAACCCCCCAGGAAAGCAATACTTTTTTTTTTTTTTTCTTTTTAAGGAAATGAATTGAAAACATACAAATTGCTTTGTGCATTTTCCTTCCTTCAAAAAAATACAATAATTTAGAAGCCATAGAATCTGAAATAAACCAGCATTAATTAGTGCATGACAAATGGTAAGTCTAACATACTGCAACATGACAACATAACATAGTTCTTCATTTATTCCTGTCCCCTTGCTGAATGGAACTTTCGCAAGGAAAGATGGAACAAGACCAGAGGTTGTTCTCTTTAATAACAGGTAATAACAATTAACACTAAATGTTAGATATGAGATAACAGGTGCAGCAAATGAAGCATTTTCCATAAAGCAATCAGAACTGCTGTTTTCATAACCCAGTGAACTTCTTTCATAGAAAAAGCAAACACCCAAATCTCAGGATAATCTTTAAATTGCCTTTTAACTATGAACATAAAAGCAACAATATTTGTAACAGAACCAATAAGCTTTTTGGATACTCTGAATGTCACTATATTGACAAAGGGATTATCTGTGACAGCCAAGATGCCTTCATAGGGTCTGAGTTTGAGAAGGATTCTTTCCTGTACTTCAAAAACTGGGTTACTAGCCCACAGCTCTGAATAACACCAGCCTGTTTTCACTAAGTTAAAATTTCACAGAAATTGCCAATACGATCCAGACAATGCACCTCAATGACAGAGTGATAGAATGTCACTCTCCTGGAGGAAATGATATGAGTGCATGAATTAGTGCCAAATGGTCTTCTGTTGTTTAGAAATCTATCCTGTATAAACATAACCAAGATCATTACCCAGTGAGCATTCATGCAGCATCATCTGTTCATAACTTTTAGTCATACTCTATTTTTATGTAAACCAGAACATAGGACATTGCTTTACAGTTCAACTGTAAAAAATTGTGCTTACATTTGACATTATATCTCCACGTCCCACAGCAAGAAAATCTGCACATGTCAAGGAGCAAGAGGAGAACCCAGAATGCAGCTGAAGGCCAAGGCATGGCCATGGTAGGAATTGCTCCAAAGATGTCTTGCTACAAAAGTGGTAGTGCCAGGCAATGCTTGACTATGCAATGTGTGTGCCTTGTGTAAGCAGTAATGAAGCAAGCCTCAAATATTCTGCCTCAGTGAGGAAGAATGTCTCTTGCTACTACCACTGTTACAGCTACCAGCGTTCTTTCAAGTGACATATGGAAGCAGTACAGGGCTGTCTTTGGCCAGATTTTTCCTGCGTGCTCTGGTTATGCTGTGAGGTGCCCTCTCTTTCCAGAAGACTGGAGATGGAGCAGTCCAGTAGAGCTTCTTCTCGTCACGAAATGTTCTCACATGGCTGTTGCTGAATATGACCATTACTGGCTCCAGAAATAATGGCTTCATGTACCACATTATAAAAATAGAAATTAGTCAGTTTTCCAATTCAGCTGGCAGTTTTTGTTTTTAATATTTTTATTACTGCAGACATCATCGTCCAGCCATCTGCTAAAGATGAGACAGACAATAACTGAGCAGAACTGGAATGATTTTTGCTGCATCTGCAGCTGGGTGTTTCATTACTGTACTCTGATGGGGAATTGATGGGGGAGGTATTTTGTTCTTTTTATAGAGACAACAAAAATGTGATGCACTTCACTGTGAAAAAGGTTGCTGTTGTTTACAGGAAGACCGAGTGACCCATACTGACCCTTGCTCACTGCTGTCCTATCACTATTACATGGGGAGAAGCAGCAAGTCTCTCTCAGTACCTCTGTCACTCCTGGTGTTCTTTTTTTTTCTGATTGCTGAATTACTGAGGTGTTGGCAAGTTTAAGATAGGAGGCTAACCCACTCCAGGTGCCAGTCTAATGACCCTGTGCAAAGAACTGTCCTGTACCTTGCTTTCCATGCTTTTTCTTTTTTTTTTTTTTTTTTTTTTTTTTTTTTTTTTTTTTTTTCCCCACCACCTCTCTCATCATTCTGTAAATGGCTTCCAGAGGAACACCAACAACAACCTCCCCTTCAAATATCTGTTAGTCACTGGGCTCTTCCAAACCTAAATCCAGAATTACTCCAGAACAGACAATTAGGATGAGTAGCTTTGGCCAGCTGCAGGCCAATTTGATTCTACAAAGACATATAGACTCACTTACACTAAGATAACACAGATTTAATTATATCTTATGAACTAAAAATCTATATCTATAAGAAAAACACTTTTTCACTCCTTTTTTTGGGTTTGTTCAGGGGACCAATTTGGCAAAAATAAATTGTCCAAATCAAACAGTACATGTTAGTGTTGCTGTTAAGTCCAAGGTGGTAGGTGCCCTGAAGATGTATAAGGGCACACAGCAGTCTTCTGCACACAGGAGTTGAAACTGGAGCTTTGAAGTCATGGGGTAGCTTTTACATTAGAAGCCTCTGTGCTTTGGTGGTCTTTGCCCAAAACTGCTCCAGCATAGCTGCTCCATCCATCTGTGTCCTCTCAGCACAAATACAGTTCCTTCTACTGGGTTGTTAAACAGCTGGTAAAACTTGCTGGTCTAGAAGATGCTTTATAAACAAAAGATTTACCACCTGTGTAGAATTAAAAAAAAAAAAAAAAGCAAGAATTATCTCTATCAGGTTCAATAAATCTCAGCAGGAAAACAGAGAAGAATTAAAGAATGGGGAAAGTACAGCTAGAAGCAGCACATAAATGAGCCCTGATCCACTGCCCATTGATGTCAGTGGAAAGACTTGCACTGACTTCACCGGATTAGGCCTGTTGTGAAGGTCTGCAAAATGCTACCAGTATATTTGAGGGGTATTTTCAAAACTAAATGGGATGTTTTTTTAAAATCAATTGCTTATATAGTATGATAGTGCTTCCCAGCATGCCTCTGTCCATAAGTAACTGAGAGAAAACATGATCATATAAGAACTGTAGCAAGGAAAAGCCAAAGATTGAAAATCTCTCTAATTAGCTGGGCAGAAACTTATCTATGCCAAGAAGAAATATAGTTGAGGACAATAAGCAGTAATATATTACAGCTGTTCTTTTTAAAAGACACAAAGAAAATTATTTCACTGTTTTCTTTTTAGATTTCTGCTTTGTTTTTCCCCCCATACCACATTTCTTTTTAAGAAATCCCTTAGCACAGTTAAATTGGAAGGCTATATAGGAATTCTTAAGCCTCTTTATTATTTTACCAGATGAGGGTTCAGGCATGTTGTCAGGTCATTTGACCTCCTTAAATACATTGGCAGAGCTCTAATATTTATGGCCAAGAAGTTGTCTTTGCTTCCTTTTCTCAGAGTTGTTTAAGTAATAATTTCTATTAATTATAGAAAGTACATCTGTAATTAACTGAAGAAATACTTTACTTTTCGCCCAGACCTTCCTCATATTTTACCTGATGAGTCCAGTGATTAGAGAGATAAAAGCTGACTTATGAGCCTGTTATTTTTACTCACTTAGACTTGGTAAAAAGAATAGGAGTAATGAAGGAAAAGGTGATCAATACACAGTAAAAAGATCACATATGTGTTTGCAATTTGAGTTCAAAAATACCCATGTTAGTAGAAGAAGTTGAAAGTGCATGCTTCAAAAGAAAGCCCAGATTTTATGGTGTGGTTATACGCAATATCTTGATTTAGAAAGGATTATGCATAGTGTAGTGAATACAAAGAAAGAAGAAAAAAAGAAAAGACTGGAAAAAAGACAGGGATCATCGTTTCAAATTGAAGAGCATACAAACTTACTTCTAAGTACGTTGCCTATAGTATCTATTCACCCCAAAGGAAGGTTGTACCAAACTGGTGCATCTAAACTCAAGTAGAGATATTTATGCTCCCTGGAAGAATGGGATGGTATTAAATGTAGATGAATTTCAATCAATTAACCAAATAATCATTCAAGTTAATATGCTTTCTTCAGCAACCTAGTTTTTTAGACTTTAGTGCCAGAAGTCAAGCATGAAAGATATTATTGCAAATACAAAATAAAAGTGCCTGCTTTTTACAAGCACTGTCAAGATCCAACGTGCATCTGAAGACAGTGGTAAATAAAGCATTTACTACCACTGAAGTAGTCAGCCATTGCTCTTGGTTCTTAGCTAAAGACTGCTGAGCTTACATTTTTGCTCATAGATGCGACATTTTTGTCCTTGGAGCTTTGGTATACGTTTTCACAAGTGCTTATGCTATTTAGACTGTTTTCAGCATCTAAACCTCTGAGCTTATGGTAAAAAGCTTAAAACATTGGAAGTGGAGGAACTGTCAAGTTACACATTTAACCATTCACCATCTCCATCAGAATAGCCTAACTCAATAAAAGACCAGCCTGCCAAAGCACTTAAGTATGCGCTTAATTTCTGTCACGTCCATGATCTCGCCAATCAGCAAGGCATTCACACGCTTTAAGTCAAGTGGTCTGAACTTGGGTAGACCTGTGCGCTGTCAAGAGTTGGACTTGATGATCCTTAAGGGTCCCTTCCAACTCAGGATATTCTATGATTCTATAAGTATTAGTTTCAGTACTTTAGCATTCAAAGCAATTTAGTTTCACCACCACCACCACCACCACCCCCCCCCCCAATGGGGGCACTGTGCACTTTGCAGCCCTTTGTTGGCTGTTCCATCAAGGGCTGTTCTAGCAGACTGCTCCGGTCGCCTTGAGTGTGCATGCACCGGCACTCTGCAGAGTGCCCCGACAGAAAACAGGAAAGCTCCAGGATTTATTAAAATGCACACATTATTCAGCTCAGCACAGATATTACTTAATTTTCTAATCGCATTCATAGACTGCAAGAAAAATAGTACAGGTATGAATATAAAATGCAGAACTAACATACTCATTTAGAGTATTAATGAACATACACTCATTTAGCAGTGTTCTGGATCTGCACTAGGACACCTTTTAGAGGCTGTGTATTTGGCTGGCTTTCTGCAAACACATCACTGGAACAATTACAGGAAGGTATGTAACTGGCTGGTTTCCCTTTGCCTTGAGAAAAAGTTGCCACCACAATGAAACAAGTGTGGTGTGAATAGGAAATGTACCCTCTCTGTTTTGGTATGCAGGAATGTGTTATCAAATGATCCTCAGCAATGAAGGTGGACAGCACATGACAGCACTTCATGCATGGGATGAAATATGAGAGGATACTGGTGAATGAGCGACAAACTTGCACTGTTCTACTGCAAACATGTCCCTGACAATGGGAAAGTGAGCCAATTAGTAAGAGTGGGCTTCAATAACTCCTTTATTTTTTCCCCTTGTGGTAACTACATGCAACTATGGATCATATTTATTTAACATCAGCTTCACTGGAAGTTGAATCTAAACCACAGAAATGTTTTAACCTATTAAAAGGGAAGTTTTCACATTGTTGAGCATGTACCTAAGCACAGACCTTGCATACTCAGGTCTTGAGAAACAAACAGGCTATAACTCCTGTAAGGCTGTACATTGGAACAGGCTGCCCAGGGAAGTGGTGGAGTCACCATCCCTGGAAGTCTTTAAAAGATGTTTAGATGTAGAGCTTAGGGATATGGTTTAGTGGGGACTGTTTGTGTTAGGTTAGAGGTTGGACTTGATGATCTTGAGGTCTCTTCCAACCTAGAAATTCTGTGATTCTGTGATTCTGTTCTCTATAGGTCCATTCTTTTTTCCTAGTGTTTTAATCCACTTCCATGTACAGAAATTTTCTCAGCAAATCTGTAAGCTTTTAGTATAGATATGTACCCAATATATCATATGTATGGAAGACAGCAAAAATTCAGGTCTGTGGAAGGCTTTTTTTTTAGTTAAAGCAAAGTTGTGACAATAATCTTTTCACATGCAAGCTCTCCAATTATATATAACAAACTGTGACTAAAACTCTCAGTCCATGGGCTTCTATCACATTCAAATTCATGCTAGATGTAGCAAACAACGGTTTAAATGAGGGCATGTGTCATAAGCATGAACTAAATGCCTTCTACCTTTTCCTAAAATGTTGTTTCATACTTGCAAATTTATTTACTAAATAAGTCCATGTCCTCCAAAAATAACTGCATCCTATGTAGGATTTTTACTGGATAAAACAAGTTGCATCCTATCTAGGATTTCCGTCAGATAGCTGACAATTTTCTTTCTAAATATTCAAAGAAGGCCTTGTCAAAAGTCCAGTCTACCAAAGCAGGAACTGCACAGTGTCATTGGAAAATAGAATTTTGATATTTTGATTTTTGTTTATTTTTTTAAGATTACATGTAGCACTTGTCATGCCCTGCCAGAGCATGTACCATACTGTTTTTCTCCATTTGGATTTGCCCCATCCATTGCCATTTTATCCTGGAGCAAGAGCCTCAGACACTGAGGAATAAGAAGAGTGTATAGTGAGACTTTCCATAGACCTAGCCGTCTATTTCTTGTGTGAGCCAGACACATATGAATTCACAGGGAAGTAGCCCTCTGGAATTCATGAGAAAACACAAAACAATTCTAAAAACTGACCAGGAAACCACAAGTTAAATAGGCAGATTACATCAGACAGAAGCTTGCAATATACATACCATAAGGAATGGAAAAGGAACAAACTGCTTTATTGTTCAGTGTATTAACACACAAAAGCATCTGCACAACAGGTGCTTTTTTTTTTTTTTTTTTTTTTTTTTTTTTTTTTTTTTTTTTTTTTTTTTCCTGACAGAAGGAGCAATACCAGGACAAGAGGTTTGCTTTAGATGGACCCTCTCTTATCTTGACCTTACTGTAGCCCATTACTAGCAATATGTGCAAGACACATCCATAAATAAATATATATATATATTCAATTCCATAATGAGTAATACCATTTATAACAAAAGGTGGTGGTTAAACTGACAAACATCCAGAAATATAAAATGTTCATAAACACTAGCAGGGACAGGAAGTCTGGATAGCTAGAGAAAACAGGATCGTTACCTGTCAGAAATGATGAGGGCATATTCCACAAGGAGAAAATGGGCTGCAAGCTACTACTTGTGGCATCTGAACCACTTCATCTGGTTTATCACTGAGGTTAAGAATCACTGTGTACCCCTTGAAAAAGCTGAGGGACCAAATCAGGCAGTGAAAGATAAAGCCAGTAGGTTCACAACAAGTATTCCCAAGAGAAAATGATAGGCAATGATCCCAAAGCTCTCTAGGCTGCAACCATGTGCCTTGTCAAAAGAAGACAACTCTTGGGAAAAAGAAGTGAATTAAAAATACAAGCACCCCAAAGGATTACTCCTGTCATTCTTGTTTGGAGAGCTAACATTTCAGGGCAAAACACCATTCCTCAGTTTAGTGAAGACTAGGAAGGATCTGGAAACACTGATTGCCATAGAAGGGCTGAACACAGAGAGGGAAATTGTAAAAAGTGACAGGGGAAATTAGAAGGTGCTACATCATGTAAGAGTTACAAATATTCAAGTGTGCTTCTTTTGCACTTCAAGTCTTCAGGCAATAAACTGAAGACAGAGGTCCTAGCACTGATCCCAGCACAGCACATGTGCTGCCCCTGATGTGACTCAAGGTGTTGGAGTATCATTTATGAAGAACAGTCTTTCACTGAATCCAAATCTTCAGTTGTAACAAATGTGCTTTTTATAGTTGAATCTTAAAAACAAACAAACAAAAACACATTGACCAAAGCAATTATATAACTGCTTAGGGATGTGAGCATTCAAGATGCCTTACAATAATCTGCATCTAATTTAGTAATAAAATTCTCAGAGAGCTGCAGCAAGTGGAAAGATTACAGACATAAAAACACCAAATCAAAGAAGAGGTTATATTATCTCTTTTTAGCTCATTAAAATTTATACCTCAAGAAATTAAAAGAAAAAAATGAACTGATAAACCCTCTGGTTCTCTATGTCAGAATTTCCCGTGTGTGTCTGAAAGTAGAATTTTGCAAGCAGCTTTAGGTCTGAGTTGCAGAAGGAAGTTGAAATAATGGAAAATACCTAGAGGTAGAAAAGTACAATGTGTTTTATAATGGTTACAGGAAAAAAATAAAATAAAATCTGTGAACTAGGATTCCTGGGTTTGATTCCTGATTTTATCAGAGACTGGCTGAAGACATATCCAGCTCAGATGTTTCAACAGCTAAATAGTTAGATGCTTGGCCACAGCAAGATGATTCAGAGTGCCAGTTAGGAACCTGTCTCCTTTAGTCACTCAGCAAAGAGATTTTTTGGGGATATGTGTATTGCCAGGCTCCAAAAATAGTCACTGGAGACTGATAGGCTGCTCTTGAGGATGACTCAGAGCAAAAGCATTAGACATTTATTCCTGTAATCATAGTCTGGAGGAGCATAACTCTCATTGTCTATTAGATACAAAGCACATAAGTGTCGCTGAGTTACCTGGCCCCAGCGCAGTCGAGGGGAATGAAACCCTCCCCTTCTGTGGAAGCCTGGGCAGCCAAGAACATTGCCACGTCAGATGCAGGCTTGAACTCCCTCTTGAGCCCCAGCTGCCCTGGATGCCCAGGTGGCCTCTCTGCTGGCTGGGGCTGACACAAGCAGGGGACAAGCCAGCTCTCTGCCCAGGGCCACCAGGGAAAGAAATGTGACTCCACTCTGGATCTGAGCTATGGCTCCATGGCTGACAGGAGTGGGCCTGATCTGAAACATCTGACCCAGGCAGGGCCATTCAAGCCTGGGTCCCCAAAGTGGAGCAGGCAGGAATTACAGGGCTATAGAGAATAAGCCGAAGGATAGCTTAGCTAGCATGGCATTCACTGTAGCAGTCATGAACCTCAGTGAGTTTCCACTTATGCAGGTTTCTGACATGCATCTGGTTTTATGAAACTCTTTCCAAGAACAGAAGCAGGCATTTCAAGACTAGACCATGACTCGTTATAATGAAGCAGTCCTAGGAGCTGCCCAGGGAGATGCAGTGTTTTGGTAATGATATTCACATTTCCTGGTGGTAACCAGTATTTGAAAAAAGTCACTGATACACAGCAGGACTGGGCATAAAGGAACACTTCGATATTAGAATTGATAGCCAGTATTTTCTACTGTGAGGAAGCTACCATTTCAGCAGATCCCAGGTGCTTTTAAGCCATGGGATCAATATTCTAGCTTCCTTCTAATTCAGAACCCCTTTATAGGCAGTGGCACCTCTTTCTCCCCCTCTGAGCTGGTCTCTTGAAATTGTAAATATTCCAGAATAAGGCCTTTGATCTCCTATTGCTTATCTACCTAAACTGTGCGCTTCAATTTCGCAGCTAGTGCCATAGGCTTCACAAGCAGAATAACTACAGCTGCACCCATGCAGAACAAGCAGTGCTGGCCTGCGCTGCTCCAAGAGCTGCACTGCTTGAGCTGCACCATGCCAGGAGAATGGAAGGAGTTAGCGCAAGCCTCTCTGATCACACTGTCTGCCTCTCTCTGCAAATGCTTGCTATGTCTGAATATGAAGAAGTATGCTTTCTGTTGTCATATTGTTCATTTTCAAAAGGTACACAGATTTGCATAGAACATATTTTCAGTGCTCTGAATGTGTTGAAGGACTATATTCGCATATTTTTGTTTCTAGAATAAGCTATTTACAGTCTTATGGATCCCAACATTTAAGATTTAAGAATCTTTGTGGATTTTGTTTGGTTGGTTGTTTTTTCCATTTATTAAATCAGTAAAATTTTATTGTTTTAATCTTCTTATGCACTATAGCTTTACGCATGAGTTTTTGATTTATTAGCACCCTTAGCTGTTAACTCTTTAAAACTGAGTTACAGAAATAAAATCATTTTCTGAGTAGTAAGTCCTTATAGACTGTGAAAAGCTGTTGATAACAATATAGCAGTACTGATGTAAATATATACGTACAGTATTTTCTGTGTGGTTAGACTACAGTCCAGAAATCTCTCAGTGTAGTCTCTTTCAAAGGTACACACCAAAAAAAAAAAAAAAGACCTTTCATTACAATGAAGAAACATAGCTAGAATCCAATATAGTGAATGGCTGTATTTCAATAAAATAGAAAAGCAATAAAAACAGTTGAAAATAAAGAGAAATAAGTTGCTCTTGAACTGCTTGAGCTCTCAAATCTACAGCTGAATTATAGAAAATCTGATAGATAAACCTAGGTAAAATGATGTAATTTCATTTCTGCTTCTGGGGGAAAAGAGGAAAGGGGAAAACTATTGTGGTTTTGAAATCACAACAGAATGAACTCATTCTCATTCTCTGACCTATTCATTTCTCAATACTTATTTTTATAGCTCATGTTACAAAGTTGTGTAATGATAATTTATAGGTCAGCTCAACAGAACCAGGCAGACAATACTTAATATGATCCTTACTGTTCTGGTTCACTAGTCCAATGGCCCACATTGCTGTTCCTCTCCCCAAGTCCATTTGAACGTTTCTCACAGAGAGGTGCAAGGAAAGGAAAGGCATGAACAAAAATATGGAAAAAAAAAAGGGGGGGGGGGGGGTGAAGGGCAGACTTTCAGACTTTTATATAATTCATTAAGGAACACTTCTAAAAGCCCCAAGAGGTGGCAGTCAGCAAGGGCGCCACATTCTAAACACAATTCAGAGAACGCCTACAGATTTGGTGCCCATACCACGCATGGATAAATACTTATTTTCTCTGAGTTTATGTCTCAGACTGGGTTCGGCATTCCACCAGCTCATTGCTAAGCTTCCAAAGCGATGCAAGTGTGGCTTCCCATGAGCACAGAACTGACAATTCATCTGTCACCAGTAGTCACATCCAAGTCCAGTGAGACAGAAACACCCACACCAGAGGCAAAATGTGGTTCCTATGTATAGAAATTCTATTTTTAGCCACTGAGTTACCTAAAAATAAACTCCTACTCAAATGCAAGAGTTTCCTTCAGTCCATTTTATTAGTACTATTAAAATAAAGTCCAATTCTGATTTGCAAGAACTGTTCCTACTCTAGCAGTGTTAGGTGGCTGGGTTCCAGTATCCTGTGAATACACTTTACATTCTTCTAAAGAACTGGGCAGTTTCAAAAGGACAGTACTTTATGTTTTGAAAAATATCCCTCAGTGGTTTTCTGCCAGCTGAAGCATCCAAAGTGTCTGCCCTCAAAAAAGATTCGGTGCTTTTGGCAGCATTTTCAAGCTAGTCTGTTTTTTCCTATCCTGAAACATTTTCTTTGCCAAACAGTCATCTGAAATAATGTTCTTACATAGAAAATACATGTTCAGTATGCCTTGCATTCATATACTGCAAAGAAGCCAGTAGGTGAGAAGTTCTGAGGTCCTTCAGGACTAGCACTGGATTACAGCAAGGGGAGATATTTTGCTTTCAGCTTGAAAGTGAAGACAGTGGAAGACAGCAAATGTAGTAACAAAGCACTGGGATTTCTAGGGCCATATCTAAGACTGTCACTCCCACAACTGCAGAATCATGGGGCAGTGATTCAAAAGAGTGCTGTAACAATACCCTGTGGGGAAGCCCATTATGAAAAGTCAGCCCCACACTGTAAGGAGGGGAAGAGGTCAGCAACAGTCTCACGATGTTCGGCTCTGGGTCAGCAGTACCCTGGCTATGTAATGGGCATAGCTGCCCAAGGTGTTTCTAAGATAAAAATGCTGAAGGACTGTAAACAGGACAGCAACTCCAATGTTGTAATAGAAACTTCCAAATTCTGACGTACAAGTGTTTTCCGCACTACTGTTTGGGAGTATCCACAATGAACTTTAACTAAACAAGGAGCCAGCCTTACAATTCAGATTACAGATTAATATATAAAGTTCCCAAACAGAATAGGCGTTGGAATCCTTTGTTATTTCAGGTTTGAGGGATCTGCGTGGAAATCTCAGAAACCATAGACTGCATTCCTTTATAAAAAATAATGAATTCAAATGTCTGTTCAGAGTATGTGAAAAAATATGTGAAAAGATTTTCAGCTGCTACAACAGTACACAGCACCCTAGAGTTATGCTTAGATGGTTGAATATCAGACTATTTCTGACAAATGTAGGTGCCCCTCCAGCTGCCTGTCTTATTTTGCTAACAGAAGTTGTCACCCTGTCAGCAGAGCAGGATTAGTAAGCACTCTTCTCTGTGAACTTAGACAGCTCTGCTTAGGCTGCTCTTCTCTGCTAACGTTAGCTCAGATTCTGTGGCTTGCACTGAAGTGGTTAAAGAACGTGTGTGTTCATTCCACACCTCCAGATACCATTTTTCTCCTGTGATCAAATCATTCCGGAGGAGGTTCAAATGCAGGTCCCAACAACTTGCAGACTGATGTGTCTACAGTCTAAAATATCATCACATTCAAATTTAATAAGAATGTTGCAGCATTATGACAACTCTACTGTTCTTCAGAACGAGAACTAATATTTTTTCTGAGGCAGCTTTTTAAATTTCATGATGACCTTGTTTTTCCCTCCCTCTCTCCTTTGGGCAAAAGAAGTGCAGTTTTTCTGAAGACATATAAACAAACACTACAGAAATTAAAGACACATACTTCCCACTGATAATCTCTTTCAGCTGGACTTCTTTTGTGACCCCAGAATTCAAAGAACTCATTAATTTTCCTTCAAATTCTCACAAGGAGCCTGGCTTTTTTATTTTAAAGCAGTCTATGTGTTCTCAAGGTGTAGTATAAAATGTGGCATAAGCTCTCAGTGTGTGCTTCAGGAAAATCAAGTAGCCACCTTCCCAGTTACCAAGCTGAGAAATATTCATTTTCTATGTATAGTTTTATGGAGCAGTTAATATTTTTGGTTTCTTCCATGAAAAATACCTGTGTGAAATGCCATGGGCTATTTTACATACAAGAGCAGGTGAGATAATCAAGTGATCCCAACTTTTCACCTATATTCACAAGAAGCATTCAACATCTAAGTACTGTCAATGTACCTGTCACACTGCCATGGAGCAGACACAGTGCCTGTATGAAGGCAGGTACAACAAACACAATCACAAACAGCAATCTTTCAAGGGACAGTGACACATCAGCAAATGACCCCCAAAGCTATTTCAAATGTCATACAACTGAAAATAATAATAAAATCAAGAAAATCAGCATGTGCAGACATTGTTGCAAGGCAAAGGACAACAACTGGGATGTGTTGCTAGGGCCTTCAGCTAGTGCGGCCTCCCAAGGCCTGCCTGTGCAGCAGCTGTCATCCTGGGATGGGCACACAAACCCCTGGCCCCACTGGTGGGCTTGCTGGTCAGGCTGTGCTCTGCCCTGACTGTGGTTGTGGTCTGAGTGTGCAGGCCAGCTGTCTGGCTAGGCAGCCTGCAAACAGGGCCCTTGTCCAGCTTATCTGCTGTAAATTGAGGGAGCCTTTTGAAAGGAGGCCTGGCACCAGGCACAGTTCATCTGGCAAGGCAAGAGGTGGAGGGCCTGGATGATTGCAGTCCTTGCTGCACATGAACCAAGTGTAAGAGCACAGAGCCATGCCAACCTGTGGAGCCTTCCCCTGGGAAAGGCTTGTTGGGCTCTTGCAGCCTTCCAGCCTTTTATGCCAGTTGTCCATTTTACATGTCATCCATTGAAAAAATTGCCTATCATCTTTTCAGTTCCTCAGATTTCACCTCCTCTGCTACTCATCACACTTTTAGCAAGTTTTCTGCAATGCCTCATTTCTGTAACACATTTGTCTATCTCAGAGGTCCCTTGCACTGCTATTTCCATCAGGTTTTTCTTCATTTTATTTTTTTTTCTCAGTCTCAGGTTGCCCTGACTAAGCTCTAAAATAGCCCTTTTCAGCTCTTCCTCTGCTACTAATCACTAAATCTGGAAGAGTACTTCTGAGAGCTCCAGACATCACCTCCTTAGTCCTCCTTCCCTTTCTGGGATCCTGCCAAAGGCAACAGGGTAATCACTGGACGTAAAGGGTCAGTCACACTGTACAAAGGTTTTGTTAAATAAATTTTCCTTAAGAAAAGCCTGCCCAGCTCTATTTGTGATGCTGGCCTGATATTTTTAGGTTCCTGATTTAATAATAAGAAAAACAAAGCCCATCTAAACTCACCATCTGATTGCTAAAGCAGCAATCTGAAAGAGCATTTCCTCCTCTAGTGACAGCTGAATTGAGATCTGGCTTTTCTTTAACTTATTCTTTGGCCTCAATACTTGGATAATGTTTTGTTTGTGTTTTACAGTTTGCTTACCAGGCAGTTTCTCCAACTGCTCATTGCTGTACGCTTTCTTTCAGCAGTATATAGTTAAGATATGAGATCAGGATATATGACAGTGACAACACAAATATCCAGTAGGTCCTTTTAATCAAATAAAGAAGCATAGGTAAATAACTTGATATGATATTGGTTGCCAAGGAAATATTGTTAAAAATGGTTTATCCATTTGATCTCCATATCTTGAGCTGTATGTTCTGCAGATAAGTCTTCCCTTTGGATTTCTTTGTAGTAAAATAATGATTCTTCAACATGTCACACAGTAGACAGTCTTAAAAAAAAAAAAAAAAAAAAAAGAAAGAAAATGCAACTTCATTTAATCATAGAACTAACTCTTAATATGGTGGACATTAGTTGCCTGAATCTCTAATACACATAGAAGCCTCTGTTGGTCAGATTTAATTACATTTCAGTTGTGACTAGTCCTTGGGAGACCATTGCTAAGATTTTCTTTAGTCCATGTAACCAAGTTCTGTATGACTTTATTCATAGCTGCTGTTCAAAATTAGACAATCTGTCTTTCTCCCACATGCTGGAACATTTTTGCAGTAATTCTAAACTGCCTCATATACATGTTGTAAAATGTTCTGCATCTGTGTGGTTTCTGAATTCCAAATATGCTTGTGTGTTACCATATTACAAATGTGCATGGCAGAATCTAATAAATCTAATGGTTACTGCAGTGTTGCACATTAATATTGTGATTGTAAGTCTTGGCAACAGGCAATATTTTACTAATTTTGAGCGTCATGTTATATGCAACCATCATGACTGCAGAAAGAAAAGCAGTGTAGAAGACCAGTAAATTAACCTCTGGATGCTGTGGCATAAGTCTATGGACGATCTAGACACAGGCCTATGGAGGCATGTGGCAAAAGGGAGACAAAATTGGAGGAAGACTCCATGCTATTTCTTCTACCATTATCCCCGTGTTAACAGGCTATAGCATTGAAAGCAGTTATACACTGAAGTGCACTAAGACTGAAGTATGTAGTGGTACAGAAGGAACCAGATATCTAAGATTGGTCATGGCAGACAATGCCATTTTTGCAGTGCAAAAATGCATTAAAACAATTCTCATGATGTATTGTTACAGAATGCCAGATTCAGTGAGAAATTTAACAGCTGAAACATCTGGTGGGCAACAAAGGCAACCAAACAGTTATATTCACCAACAATACTTCAGTTAAAAAAAATGGGGGGGGGGGGGGAAGGGGGAGGGGAGAGAGAGGGGGAAAGGAAGACAGGAAAGAAGAAGACAGGCAGGCAGGAAGGAAGGAGCAAGCCCCTCTGGAAATATTTTGGAATTTACAGACAAGAAAATATTTAAAATAAAACAAAATGCAAAAAAAAAAAAAAATCAAAACAAACAAACAAACAAAAAAGAAACAAGAAGATAATGTTAAAAATATAAGGCCTAACGTCAGTATATCATGACATATTTTTTATTGAGTTCAAGCTCAGATACCTAATATACACAAATGAAATATGCGTTTTATCAAGTCCTTGAATATAGTGTAACCATTTGATTTAGTGGATTAATGTATCATGGGAAGCTTCATCTAGGAAGAAAACCCATTCTCCAGAGGTAATTTGTGTACCCTGAAGATACTTTCCAGTTCTAGGGAAACACAGTTCGGTGTGAAAATAAAAAGAAATTCTTCTGGTCAGTTCAACAAACCAAATCAAAACAGTTTCATTCTTCAATATTGAAATATGTCATTTGAACTTAAAAAAAAAAAAAAAAAAAAAAAAAAAAAAAAAAAAAAAGAGCATGACAAGATGTGGTTATTTCTGCATACCAGGAAAGCTGCAAGAATGATTATATTTCAGGTACTTAGTCAATCTGATAGGGACTGAAATCAAGGAATGAAATGCTGGAATTTCCTACTGGGTGGTCATCCCAATGTGTATCAAGTCTAGAAAATAAATGTTTCCTTTTCAAGGAAATATCTCATTGAAGTAAGCAGGGGTTATTGAGGTTACCATCTCTGACACAGAGATAGTGGCAAGTTGGTTTGAGAAGGAAGGAAAAATTCTAAGTGAGCTTACATAAATAAATGAAGCCCAAAGCCAGAATCCTTGTTGTGCAATTATTCTTCTGCAGTGTTCAAAAATAAAAGGTTATTGGCCAGAATTTTGGAAGACTTCCTATCTCAGTGCTTTGAAACACAAATAAGATACCCCAGAACAGATAAAGCATTGTAACACTCTCCACATGAGTTCCTCATGTGACACTAAAGGATAAACGTGTAGTTATTCATTTCTCTTGTACTGATGGGTAAAGTCTTTCACATTTACTGTGGAATAAGACTGTGCAAACACGCAGAACAGTTGACCCGTGGTAATGTTTCCCAACAATAAATTTGTCATGTGTCAAAACTCTCAATAAGCAATAACTATACAAATAGCATTGTTTTTTTCAGGTGCCACTATCTCAAAGATCATAGCTTTCAAAGACAGCTGTCTTTTCAAGTACCGGCAGCCCTAATAAACAAGAACACAATTTTGTTATTGTTTTGTATTGAGCAGAGCGTGACTAGTGAAAATATTTGGAGGCAAGTGAGAGTGCATCAAGATAGGAAGGAGCTTCTGGGAGGTTTTATTTAACTTGTTTATTAAGACTGGAATTTAGTTTAGCACAAAACTTTCTGTGACTTGTTGGAAAAAGTTTTCAGTCAAATGCAGAACAGCTGTGCTCTCCTTGAGTTGCACTAAACAATATCTGTCACAGAGTTCTAGTGAAAAGGGTCTAGTTGACTGCAGTTTGAGGGACAAGAGGAAACTGCAGAGTTCATCTTAAAATGATGCCGGTTCAGCACGTCCTCAGCAGGTCAAGAAGCAACTTGTCTCATTCCTCCCACAGGTTAAGATGATGCTGCCCAGCTGCAGCAACTGAGTGAGAAGCTAAGCTGAGTTATCTTAAGCACTTAAGATGTTCTTGTGCCTGTGTGGTGCAAAGCGCTAAAGAACAGAACACACATGGTTAACAGAAACACTAGCAGAAAATCTGGGCTTAGTCCCAGCAACATGTGACATCAGGCTTAGGAGAATGTATCCCAGGATTGTCTGAGCTATATATAATGGGGCTCCCTAATATCTTCCTTCCCAGAAAATGGCAGGAGAAGCTCTGTCCTTACTGGGGAACTGGCATCACTAGAATTTCACAGATCTTCTCCCGTGCTGTAAAGTGGTCACACTTGCAAGGAATCGATTTTCATTAGAGCAGCTCTAAGTGAAGTCAAGCTGTGAATCAGTTCAAAACTGCTTTGAAATAAATATTTTGCTTCTTGCAAGTTGTTGAAATAGGTGCCATGATCGGCACCATTGATCCTGCTTTTCTGCCAGGTCCTATAAGTATCCAATCAAAATAAACAACTAAAGTTTTTAGGACAATGTTCATTCCTCCTCTTGGCGATCATCAATAGGTAGTAAAGTGAAACCAGGCATAATGTATTCTGTATGTTATTTTATAGTCTGCATGCAAGAAATGAACAGAGAAGTACAATGGTTAAAACCAAATCCCAACACTATAAACTGGAGTTATTAATCTAATGGATGTCCTTAAATAGGTTTATTAATACTCCAAATTGTCTTCTGAAACATAATTAGCGAATCTCAAATTGTTAACTTCTTGAAAAGGTGTGTATCTGAGAAACTGAAAACTTGCTCAGCTGCTACGCAATGTGGAGTTGCCATCATCATCATCAAATATCTCTGAGTTTAGCCTGTTCATCTGGAATGTAGAAATCCACACTTGCTTCTCTTTTGCATGAACTGAATCAGCTCCTTGAGCCTAGTTCTTGTCCCTCCGTGTGATTATTTTACCCACCTTAAGGAGACAAGCTCCTCAGTTATAGCCTTTACACTGTATTCAGAAGTTCTCTGAAGCACAGAAAGAAAAAGGAGAAAGACTTTATTGTGTCTTCCTGCCTTGCAAGTCCTGGATTCTTTCCTTAGCCCTAGTGGAATTAGGGAGGCTCTCATAATGTGGCTTGGTCATAAATTCTCAAAGAATACCTAAAAGAAGGCTGTATGGATTGCTGTCGTATACATACATACATACATATATATATATATATATGCATGAATCTAATAAATGGCTAACATCCCCCCCCCCGCCCCCCCCCCCCCCCAGTTCATCAGTTAGATATACCAAGGGGACTCACATTCACTAAACAGGAAAACCTACATATTTTTCTTTCTACATCCATTTTAGGCGTAGCTGGTTGTTTTTGTTTTTGTTGTTGTTTGTGGTTTTTGTTTTGTTTTGTTTTTCCAAGGTTAACCTTTTCTTGTTTGTTCGTTTGTTTTTATTTTCCTTATGTCAATTCTCCTTCCCTTCTCCTGATGTTTTCCTTACCCATTTTCTTATGCATACAAACTATGACCATATCTGTTTTATAACATGGTCGCTCTAAAAGCCCATATAGCTTTTCAGTAATAGGAACACTGAAAGCAAGAAAGCAGGGGAAATAAGGACACACCATTAAAAGCAAGTTTCCTATAAAGCTCTGTCTTCCCCAGCTAGGTGTGATATTGTTTATGAAGCAGCAGAAGGATACTCATTTTCTGGCTTCCAACACTCTGTCTGCTCTGGGAAATTTAATCTAACTAACAGTAGGCAAAAATATTATACTTTGACCAGACTTCACATACCGTGAAGAGAGAAAGGGTTGGGACATAACTATTTTTGACCAAAATGTTTCTAAAATTGAACCACTTTTGTGTTCCTGTTCAGTAAAGAAAATAAAAAAAAATACATTTTTTGGTGAGCCACACAAAAATAAAAACCTCTTGGACTTTTATTGGAAAGAAAAAAAAGGGGGGGGGGAATAGTATACTCAGTAGCAGATTCAAAACAAAATAAATCTTTTTTTTTTTTTTTTTTTCCCTTTTATTTTTGGACAAGGAGTGTCAAATTCTAACCTTTTGCCTGAAGAAGCCCAAAACTATTCAGAGCCTTTCTCCCAAGTATGGACATGCAAAGAGAAATGATTAGCTAACAGAATAAGGGCAGTCCCTCTTTGCATTTCCTTGGCTCTTTCAGTTAAGAAATGTGACAAAGATGCTGTGAGACCTGCAGATTCTGTCTCCAGTTTTTCAGCAGGTTTATATACATGTATGCAAGCAAGTCATGCAATAGAAGATACAAGGGACTATCTTCTGAAGGGACTTCCAGAATTGTGCTGCTGACAGGATTAGATTTATATGAGTAGCTTTTGTTTATTTTATTAGTGTCTAATTAGGTGTTTTGATATTACACCTATTGTGACAGCAGTTAAATGCCTGTGTGGGGTGCTTACAAATAGCAGTCTCTTGTTCCTCATAAGAAGCAAAAAGCAAGTATCTTATTTCTGTTGTTACTTGAATGCCTTCACAATATTTTCCTTGTATGATCAATCATTTGGAGGCAGTACGGTCAAATAGACTTAACAAAGAACTAAAAAACAAGAACTCATTCTTGATTTATCACTAATGGAATACTCAGCCCTTGGCAGCACTAATACTGTTCTTTGTGAACATTTCCCAGCTGTGTCAAACAGAGCTGCATCCAACAGTATTTGTATTACGATTACTTAATAGTCCTCATTTTCTTTTGCCTCAGCTACATGGATTATTCAGATAAGATGCAGTGTGATCTATCAGCTATAATCACCAAGTTATGTTACAGATTAACACTTAATCGGTTTGCATGACACTATGCAGATTTCAATTACCAGCCCTACTCCAAGTATTTTCATTGTCCTAAATGGGACTGTCTTTATCTGACGCATGCGCAGAATTATGCTTGAAGGTCAGAAACAAAACAGATAACTTGGAAGATTATTCCACCATGGATCTTCCTTGGCAACATATTCTATAATTGTCACATACCACAAAAAGGCCAAAGAACATGCAACTTCTGTGCTAGATCCTACATTGAATTCTTACTGTCATCAAGGGACTGGTTTTCAAAACTAGGTGTTACACCATATTGTGGCATTTCTGTCATCAACATGAAAGGCATAGCATTTGTTCTTCTGATGTGGTATGTTGATTTACTTGTTCTATAAATATGTTTGTGCAAAAACAAAGCCTTAACCATAACCTTTAAGACTTTAGTGACTTTATAACATTCAGCTGTGGAAAGCGACAAAGAAAAACAAAGTCCTTGATAGGAAGGAATTGCAACTCTCTTTTTGTGACTGGTTACAGATATTTTGTAGAAAATGTGACAGAAATTTCAGGTGTAACCTGCCAAAGTTTGTACATACACATGAATTGCAGGTAGCAGGTGACTTTTAAGAGCAGAATGTAAGATGAAGAGTGATATGTATCTTTTACATCATCCAAAAAATTACAAATTCTGATTGTACAAGTGTTAAATTGAACAAACAAACAAAGCTAAAATGAAGGAGTGCTCCTTTTGCTAGATGTTTTGCTTATCCTTGTGACAAAAATATTCTATAATAATTAGATTGCAGGTATATCTCAAAATATGGCATAGCTTTTCAGAATTTCTTCAGAAATAAAACTATTTCTGCTTAACAGTAACTGGTGTACAAATCTCTCCCTAAGACAAAAAGAAACACTGCTATATTATACACTCAGAAAAGATTAGTTAATCCTTCTTTATAATATTTGAGATCCAATTTAGCACATCACACACTTATTTCCTGGCAATACCAACAATTCTTTAGTCACTTCCAACCAAGTCTGAGGAACGCCTAGGATTTCCTAATGTCTGGGAAATCAAGAACAACACGGTTCACTTAGTTGATTCTAAGACAGAGCAGTAATCAGATATTACTGAAAGAAAAGGAGAAAAAAACTTTACTACAACCAGTTGGGGGATGAAAATGTAGTGCAACACCTGGAAAAAAAAAAAATATATATATATATATGTATGTATTTTAACTTTTTCAGATATTTGAACTATCTTTTAGCTGATTATAGGTAAAACAGAACAAAAGAAATGCATCACATTATGAACACAGATAGGCCTTCTGTTTTCATTATCGATTCTATTGAAATACCACCCACCCACTATAACCAGTGTTATTGGCACATGCTGCCTAACACAGACCACAGACAGATACAGATTCTGGGGAAAAAAATAAAATAAAATAAAAAAATAAAGAGAGAGAGACTACTCAACTTTCCGGCCTTCTTGCCTGTACTTCGTATGTGATAGATATAACTAATGAAACATGAGAATGTTGCATGCTTTACCATTCATTATTATTTTACCAAAATCAATCAATCCACAGGGTTCCATATTTAAAATTAGATTTATTAAGTACAAATAGACACCCTTGTAATGGAAAACCTCAGAAGTTTCAAAAAGTTACAGTTTTCAAAAAAAAAAAACAAAAAACTCTATTTTTTTCCTTCCTTCTAGTCCAAACCAGACTTTCTCCATCCTTTAATTCCATTTCCAAGCAAGGCTCCTACTTTAGAGACATAAGCCCTAAAATGTATCTCTTGGTTATTTGTATGAGAGGGTTTCACATTCCCCTGTAGGGCCAGACAAACAGTTACAGTCAAGACCCAGCAATGAGTGGCATTGTTCCATGCCATAGAAATCCAGAGTGAGTCCAGCCAACGTGCCTTTTACATGGGATGTGAGTCAATCTACATCAGAATAGTTGGCAAAGTTTCAGTAAGCATTGAAAAATACCATTTACTGAAATGCTACTGGAGATTGGGAGAGATGAAGTTCAGCCTGGCTGAGCTCAACAGACCAAGATGCATTACAGCTGGAGTCATATCTATAACTCCTGCCAGATCATTCACTGTATTATACAAAGCCCTCTACTGTGCCTGGCTGCATGGAAAGTGGTAATGACAGCTGGTTTTCTGCCTGACTCTGTCTGGGGACCATTTATATTTTAAAGCATTAAACAGTGGATGTAGACTTATGTATGTCAGATTTTCTCAGAGGTCTAGAGATCTGAAGCTGGCTTCCCATACAGTGCATTGCATCCCAGACGCTACCTGGCTCAGCCCACTGAGTCTGATCTAGACGTGTTCACTTTCTAGATAACCAGAAGGGATGGTCTTCTAGGCTTCTCTTGATTCATTCAAGGCGAAAAGTTGTACCTGGTTTTGTTTGGAAGAAATGTACTTTTGGGTAAGGCTACCTTTCTTTTCCATTTTGCTTCAGAATACATGTTAGTTCACGCAGTGCTGTTATTGACCATAAGCCAAATTTTCCCTTCTGTTATATTTGTGCACGCTTCATCAGCAAGCACCCTCAGGTCACTTTGGTGTATTGTAACTCAGCAGTGACTTTGTCCAAGATCTTTTAATTCATTCATTCAATTGACAATTATTTTAAACCTGACTGAGCTACTTTTTGAGTTCAGTTCAGGGATACCACAAAATATTACCTTCTAGCTGGAAGCAAATACAGCACAAGGAGTCTTGTAAGTTATTTCAATAAATTTCAATAGGCCACTCAAACTACTCTGTCCAAGGAGCACAGCTGAACAAACTGCTATTCAGGAAATGGTTGGTCTTGCATTTTGGCAAAAGAGATGATACTGTCTTTATCTTGTAAACTATGAAACTCTCTGTGTCATATCAATCCCTTTTACATTTCCAAACTGTGAAGAATGAAGATTTGCTCATACCTTCCTTATGAAAGGGAGGGAGGTCTTCCCTTCACTCCCTACTGAGTGAGGGAAAAAGTGATGTGAATCTGGGTCTGATTCTGACCTTTAGTGTAAATTAGAGTGAATTCCACCAAAGATAAACTGTCTTAAAACATGAGGGGATTTCAAAATCAAGCTTTATATGTTGTTCATTAAAAAAAAAAAAAAAAAAAAAAAAAAGTCATGATGAATAATTGGTAGTAAGTTGTTAGAAAAACTCAGTCCTAAGTTACTTTCCCAGTATTATCTTCAGAAGTTCTCATAATTGTCATAATTTTGTTCTGGCTTTACTAGAAAGCCAGCTAGTAGGCAACCTAGAAAGAGAATAATATCCACTATACAAACTTCTACCAGTGCAACCACAACAGCTTAATAGAAATATACAGCTTTAGGCCTTTATGACACATAGAGATGACATACTGTCCATCCCCTGGCACAATCAACACAAATCAAACACATTTGAAATGCTGGCGACTGAATCCTGGAATAAAACATGGAAATAAATTTGAACTTATTGAAAGAAATATTATTGCCGATATGGAACCTCACACAGTCCTTGTTTCACAAAGTTAATCATTTCACACTTCTGTAAAAATGGTTGTAAGTGAAAGCATGCATAGGAAGTTTCCCATTAAATATAAGATTGACCTAATCCAACTCAAGTTTAGACTATCTTGATTTCTTCCAACAAGCCTTTTTTTAAATAGTAACACTTTTCATTTTTCAGTATACTCAATTAGAGATAAACTTCTGACTGATGATACTGGAAAAGTAAGGGAATTTCCCTACTGAAAAACACAAAGCACGCCCAGCATGATGTGGTTCAACATAAAATTAGAACATTAGTTGCCTCCAGAAAAAAAAAAAAAAAAAAAAAGACAATATATAAGAAAGTGGACATCTGGCAGTATCAGTAATAAACAGCAAAGGGTGATTCTATCCAAGTGCAAATATAAGTCACATTATAACTGGGTCAGGTACAGACTTAGACAGACATCCATGGCAGAAAGTTCAAGACAGAAAGAGACATTACTCAGCCTCTGTTTGGAACCTACTTTACTGAGCCAGAGCACCATTAAAGCTTGCAGAGTTTGAATAGCATTCAGATACAGGACCCTGTCAGGGAACTCTCAGTACACACTTAGAGCACAGATACAGTTTGTAAGCCCTTCTGAGGTTTACCAGACACATGTAGTTTCCCAGAAATGTTTTATAATTGTAATTTTTTTTTAAAGGGAAATGGCATCCATGACCTCAGGTTGTTTTACAACCCTAAAAAGTCACCTATTGCTCATTCAACCAGAGGACTTCTGGATAATCCTAATCTGAAACTAAGGAGATTTATTTCTGAGTGCCAAGATCCCAGCCTGCCCATGGGTTTGTGCAGAAAAGCTGAAGAATCCTTTCAATTAGAGACACAACACTTCACCCTGAGATTATAACTCTTCAGGAGATGAGATGACACAGACAGAAATAGGCAGAGAAAGACTCCTTACTTGAATCTGAAAAGAGATAGAGAGAGAAGACAAACTCAAATAGAACACATTCAAGTCATTTTCTCTGGATCAGTTTCCCCACTGCTCCAAAGAAATAGTTAGGCTCCAGTCAGGACTAAGATGTATAGGATTCTTCTGTCCATTAGTTGCCCTTTTAATTTTAACTCTTCCATTCTCATTTTACTTGATTTCCTTTACTTTCCTTGAATCTACAGTTAAACTAAGTGTTTTATTCCTCTTGCTTTAAATCTCTTCCTTTCCCCCTGCTACTTTACATGCCAAGAGACCCACACAGCCTCCTAGGGTTTTAAAGACAAGGATTAAGATGTTGCTTTTCTGCTGTTTGACATTTTTCACCTGCAGAGAAATTATGGGTCTGTGCTTCACATCTTTAGTCAATCATTGTCCCACTACACTTCTCTGAAAGCAGCCGTCCATTAAGATTTTACCCATGACCTTTCCCTCCATTGAGTATAAATGTGCAGCAGCCAAAGTTACTAGCTGACCAACTCCTCTTTTACTGAAGATACTAGTAGTGTAACAGTATGGTAAAACAACCATAACTTGCACTTAAATTCATAAATAGTGTTTTCCTCAAATCATCATATTCTCTAAGCAGACAATGTTAAAAAAGTCCAGTATGTAGAGCTACTGTTGCGTTTCATTAGCCAGCTGCTTCTTTTTGGAAGGCTTTCTGTAGGTCTAAGTGGGGAGACCATGAAAAGGAAGATTATTATTATTATTATTAATTATTATTATTATTATTATTATTATTATTATTATTATTATTTAATGAGGAATAGGACAGATGTGTGCAATTTGTAGTGGCTTTGTTTTCCTTTTGTTTTACTGAGATGGATTAGGGACATAGGGTACAGATAAGCTAAATTAAAACAGACAAAGATGGATTTCAGGGGGAAATTGAACATAGGGTAGTTTCTGATGTTTCTAGAAACACTCTGATTTAAGAGCAAGCAGAAGAACTTTTTAAAAGCAAACATATATTTAATGAACAAATCCTTGGAGATAACTCTGGAAAGATTCTCGGTAATCAGTTGAAGAAATATTTTCAAAATGATGGGAATGATAATTGCAGGGCCCCCACAAAAGGACAGTGGGGAGAAATGGTAGGAATTCATTTCTGAGGAAGGGTTGGAACTGTAGTTACTTCATGTGGGTTTGCCAGCCAAGACCTAAGGAATCAAACCAATCTGGGACTTCAAAATCATATTTGAAACCATTTTAAATTATGGTAAAGAAAGTTCATACCACAGTTCAGCATGAGTTATAGTTTTAAGGACAGATACAGTTTTAAAGACTGTGTATTGTGTTCACTAAAGCAGCATCCTTTCTCCGAGAATGATTTATTTGAACAAATAGAATTAAATTTTTTTCTTTGTTGGATATTGAAATCGAACAAAAGCCATAGTAGCTATACCACTGCTGGGAAATAGTTTTCAGGTTAATTCAGCATGAAATTTATACCACACTGCAGTACAGCCTTCTAATTTGTGTCAGTCTTGGTAGACTTGCTCCCAATGAAGTCTGAGCACTTGCTCTCTCTTTCCATTCTTACAATGGGAGAATGATACGAACTTTCAGGTGAGCTCTTCTTTAAGCTAGGAGAGGGGTTTCAAGAGAGGTTGACATCCTGCAAAACTCATGTATGTGAATATTTGCATGTTCTGTGTTAATGAAAACAAGGAGCAGGCTAACATTTTATTTTATTCTTAATGAAATCATAATGGCTAGAGATATCAGAGAAGAAATTGCAAAATTTTATTTTTTTTATTTGTCCAAAGAAATGTTTCAAAATCTTTGGATGAAAAAGAAAAAAAAATAGAAATCAGCAATGTAAAACTCATGAATAAGATGACGACAGTAAACCAGTCAGCAATGAGCAATACAACAGAACAAATATTTGTTTCCTGAATGCGTTTCTGTTTGAGGCATCCAAGAAGATTTTATAAAAAGCCAGGTTAAGGAGGCTGTACAAATTATTAGCATATTTTCTAAGTAGAATATGAACTGTCAAGGAATTGCTCACAATATTTCCAGTTATGCATTCCTAAGATACAAATGGAAATTCTTCTGCATATCACTCAGTTCATTCTGAATGCTTCCAGTTGAAGGCAGAGTTAGCTTTGGCCTTTTAAGGACAGTTAAGAGCTGCACCTGCTTTCCTTTTTTTATTTAACAAAAGCACTTTTTTTTTTTTTCCATTAATGTTTAACAGCCCATCTTTAAAGGCACAGTTTGAATGACAACTAAGAAGCCAAGTATGTCTTTCATTTCTGGATTTGCTTTTTTGGTATTTGTTTTGTGAAGTAGTCTACTACTGTGAAGGAACAGTAGCAAGCTTACATCTGTCAATAGAGAAAGGGAACTCATCCAAATCAGTGATTCTCAACTAAATCCCATTCAGCTGAAAATGTGCTGCTGTTTTCACCAGTCAGCATTCTCAGGTTTTTCACTCATTTACACCAGCTATATAATTTCCTGAAGATTTTTGTTGGATCTCTGGTACCGTATTATTTTTGTTTAATATACTGCTACCAAGGGTATCAAAATATAATTTGTCACATTTGATGAGGACAGAGAGAAGACTGAGACCACCAAAGTCAAGACTGTGGGGAATATTAATTTTTTTGTAGTCAAATCACTGCGTCAAAGCAATACAGTTCTACCAGAGTGATCAACAGATTTCCTTACAAGAAAAAGAAACTCCTTGGTATTTCCTAGAGGAAGGATTTTTGTTTTGGATAATATTAGCAATAATAATACATTTGAATTTGAAGCAATCCTGAGGATGGATCTGAACCCATAAGGCATCGGGTTTGCTCTTCAGTCCACAAAATAGCGTGGGAGGCTGCAAAGTCTGAAGGATACTCTTGGTAACCTAGCAAGTCCTGAATGTTGTTCTTTGTCCTCTGCAGCAGTTCAGACATCTGGCACACCTCAGGCAAAACTGCTCTGCTTCACAAACTAATCCCTTCCATTGCCTCTTCAGTTGCTCAGTGTTTATGCAAGACCATAATGCGCTCTCACACTGCTTTCATTAGCCTTTAACTTCAGCAGTCTCTTACCTTTCTCTCTTTGACTGTTTACAGGCCTCAATCATTTAGGCATAATGGGCCAGATTTTGGACACTATTAACTGAGTGAAAGTCATTTTTATAACAGAGTGAATTTAATCAGCTAAGAAACTACAGAAATTGGGTGAATTCTGTAAAATTCTTCTGTCAAAAGAGTTCTTGCAACATAACAGCAGCCAATCTGTCCATGCATGCTTACCTTCAGCAAGCATGGGCACAATTCATTTGGGGTAATTAGCCTAAGAGCAAGAGTTATCATGCTCCATAAAGACTCTATAGATAAATTCACAGGAGACATGGATGATCAGTCAACCAAAATTCACATTATAGTAATTCTAAGAAAAGGAGCTGTAAAAGAGGCAATTCAGGGGAGAAGGCTCCATGAGCTGGAGAAGAAAAGGAAGTATGGAAACATGCTGCCAAGGGATCAGAGAGGTAAAGGAGGCTGCGAAGCATTAATTTCCATCCTGCTGGTTCTGTGACTGCAGCGAATCACCGGAGCCTAAGTAATTCTCAGAAAATCTAAAGTGTCAGGCCTCAACAGCCTGTTTGTGTTTTATTTCCAACAGAGTAAAAAAAATAAATAAATAAATCTGATTTTCTTTATTCCTGAACATCATAAGTATGCTATAAGATTATAAAAGCAAAATGTTTGACACGCTGTCTATAAAAGGTAGTGAAGTGAGTCCAAGTATGGTCAGCCAGTGTTTACGGGGCTATATTGTTTTAAACAATCTCTGGAAAATGTGTTTTAGCCAGAATTTCTAATATGTCTCATTCTCAGTTTAAAAGAGGCTTTCCTGTGTTAATTCAAAGCACTCTGAAGCCCAGACACAACACAACACTCAGCAGCTCATAAATTTGTCAATGGATGAATTTAGCTTAAGAAAAATAAGTTGCATGAGTTATAGGTGTGGCAGGGAGCACCACCTATATTCTTAAAGTTGCTTTGACCCTTTCCAGTTGGTTGTTATTTGTTATAACTTTGCCAAATTTTAACTTTCAGTTCAGATTTTTTTCTGCTTTTAGTTAAAACCTTCCATGCAGTTATCTGCTGTTTGAGCTATTTGTGGAATTTTCAGTCAAAACAGCTCAGCAACTTCTGAGGGCAAATGGGTAGGGAGGGTCAGGGAAGAAAAAGCTTTTTATGCCCACAGTAATAAATTCCTTTGCTCTTTAGGATGCTGAAGTGCCCCCAGGCTTTGGTGCAGGATGCCCCTCTCCTAACTCTGTGCAAAATCTACCATAACTTCTTCAAATGGGAAACATCTTACAGCACAGAATTTGTACATGAAAACTGTAGTAGAGATTTGCTAATTGGTATTTCCTAAAATGTCTGCCTACTCTGAACATGAAGTGCTCATAGGCTGAGCATGTTCTACATTTTTAAAACTAGGTTCCCAGCTCCTGTAGGGTGCCAGCTCTACTGTGGCAAAGTGGGGGCCATCAAATCCTCAGAGGCAGGGAAGCAGTGCCAGGGTCTCTTCATGGGGGCAGCCAGGCAGGGCCCCACAGCCAGGGCCTGTCCCAGCCAGGAGAAGGGCAGCCGGGGGCACAAGGGCACCTCTGTGGGGGCAGTGACAGGCCAAGGCCAAGCCGGGCCCACGTTTGGGCCCGGTTCAGTGGGGTCCATGGCTGGGCAGCATTGTGTTGTGTGGAGCTGGAGTCCAGCCCTGCTGCAGCTTCATATGGGAAGGAGGTGGTGGCCCTGGGGCTGATATGGGCATCTGTGCCACCAGCAGGGTTGGGGAGTCCCAGGAGTGGGCAAAGACAGGCAGATCTGTGAGTGCTGTCAGGGCCTTGACAAACACAGTGGAAAGGAAGGCAGCCTCTTGTGCACTCCTAGGCTACTGTGGAATAGGGAAGAGATGACAGATGAGAGAAAAACTAAAATGGAAAAGACGTATGGCAATGTGGAGGATGAAGTTGGGAAGGGTAACTATGAGAAACAAGTGTGGAGTCAGAGTGGGAGAAGTGGAGGAATGGGACAATAAGCCAGAGAGAGACATGACCAGTCTGGGAGACAACCTGATGGGCAGGCTCAGCTAGTTCACATTTCTTTTCAAAACATGAAAGTGAATCCAAAGTTGTTGAACATAAATGCATTTCAGCTCTCAATAAACAGCTGTAAAATTTATGCCTGAAGTGCTACTCTATGAACATGATAGTCTACTTACTTTATTCAGGTATTCCTTTGAGTGGTAGAGGTCTATGTAGTGAATTTGAAATCTCTATCCTGACAGTAACCATTGGAGCTTTGAACATGATACCATATAAAAAGGTTTCTGGTTGTTTCAATGTCCACTTTCAAAAGTAAATATATATTTTAAAAATGCACTAAAATATCTTGTAAACTTTTTAACATTGCAAAAACAAGCAAGCAAACATTATAGGTAAACCAGCACAGTGGCATGAGATTTTTGTTCTAATATCACTTGGGGCAAAATTGACTTGAAAATACCTGGTGTTAGTGTAAGCAGAGTAACAGACAGTCAGTTTGGGTGGTCTTGGATTCCTTCCAAACCATCTGCTCATCCCTAGTCGAATAAGCCCATATCGGGATTCAAATAAGGCCTTTGTCTGTGCTACTAATAGACTTCATAAGTGCACACATTTTCCAGATTACATCAATTTAAAACTGCCATTCTGTCAAAGTGATACCGAGAAATTTAATATTAATACCTGAGGTGTGGCAATCATGGAAATAGCTGGAAATGTGGCTCTGAAACTGAATGGCTGAAGGAAGGAAATAAGACCACAACAAAATCCTGAGGTTACTATATATGATCCAGAAGCTGTAACAGCAATGAACTTAATTAAAAAAAAAAAAAAAAAAAAAAAAAGGTTCCTCAGAAATTGCTGGATAATAAAAAGGCAGCTAAATCTGTGTCTGTTTTGAGCACTCAACATGCAGTCAGCATTTATGCTTTAAATTGTTGTTTGTTTGTTTGTTTGTTTGTTTTAATTTTTACTATATCTATGTGGAGCTGTAATCCACAAAGGTTCAAGAGTATTTTGAAGCAAAGCATCTCACTTTCACCTGAAATACTGCCACCTTTGGTGAGAAAATAAATAAATACATAAAATTAAAAAAAATCCTCCCTTGTAGGCTTTCCACAGTTATCTTATTTATTTATTTATTTATTTTAATTTAATTAGGAAAAGACAGTAAAGAATAATTTTATCCAATTGAAAATATGCAAGTCATTTAGGTAGGCTAAATGTAATGACCAGAACTGGAATTCATAAGGCAAACAAGGATTAAACACTCTGCTGTTACGAAACATTCCTTGAATTCCTTTAAAGCCACAAGGGACAGATCGTTAGTTTTGTATCTCCTCAGTTTGTCTGGGCAATGTCTACATGGGAACTTGTTGCTTCCATGTCACCCTAGAAGAACCTAAAAGCCTATCCACTTTTTTTTTTAAGCTGTAAAATACAATAATTTGGTTCTCACTTGATTTGCTAGCATTTCTTCCTTTGACACCCATGTCTTTCTGGATGTCCCCTCTCGTTCATTGTCAATGACCCACCCCAGTGGTGTGCCTCATGATTTCAAACTTATTATCAGTTTCTGCTTCTTACTCACTCTATTTGCAATAAAAGGATTTCTCATCTTGAGTCAGCTCTTCAGTTCTTGTGAACAGAGTTAGATTATTATATGAGAGAAGTAAGATTACTTATGACTTCCCTTTTACCAGAAACACTGGAAATATGTTTCCTGTACATGGGCAATGCCGCTGGACCAAAACCCTCTCTTATATTTCACTGATACTAAGTTTAAGAAAAGTCAAACATTCTTAGGCATGAATAATATGGTTTTTAAGAAAATTATTACAAAAATCTAATAATATTGGGAATACCATATTTTATAATTGAAAATGGTAAAGGCTCTAAAATATAAATCATAAGATAGCGGACCAGATATATTGATTGTGTAGCAGGGAAAACCTTTTAGTAGGAGGAGTTGCCCATCAACTGTTACAGTCAGATGTGTTCTTCCAGCAAGCTGTATTACATAGTATGATACTCTCCTCTTTGTTGCATTGTCTCATTGCTAATTGATGATTTTATTACCCGTTGTGACTCCCAGTCTTAGGATTTCTGATCTGCACTATTCAAAGTAGCTCACCAGTTGCAGTGGTTCATAGACTCTATGATTCTATAGATAAAATCATATACTTTCACTATAGCATGGTTACACCCAAACCACTCATGTTCTCAGTTAGCTTTTGATGCCAGTTCAAGGCTTTTCTCCTCATTATAATATTAAGGAGTAGAACAAGTCACAAGGACAAACACGGGAATTCAGGTACAATTAACAGAAACAATGTCATAACATCAGCCTCTTTCCTGACATTATTTTTTGTATCTTAACATCCAATAGAGACCACCATTGTCTCTGGTGGTACTGGCTCTTGATTATTCCTCATACCATTCCTCTGAATCATGGAGTAAATTATTCAGAAACTCTTGCTCAGTGTACTACCATTGCTGCTTCTGTTTCCACAAGTGAACAACTAAGATTTCTAGTTATTGAAAATGAGGGAAACAAAGCAATTGCTTCATGTATATTAGAAGAAAGTAGAATCTAAGGCTCAGTGTCCAAAAATTATCATACAGTCTTGTGACAGTAAGCATAAGCAAATCAATAGGCAGAATGAGATTCTGAAATGAGAAAATTAATATTACGCTTAAAAGCTCAAGATATCAATGTGTCAGTGTTAGATTTCTGTATTCTGAATGTCCCATTGAGTACAAATGAACTGAAACACTTGTATGAAGCATCCGAGAGGCCCACATTTTATTATCTGCTAATAAAATTCTCTTACAGTGCCTTTTTCATAAACAGGAAATCAAAACTGCATATATGCATGCACACATGTATGCATTCATGCCTGTGAATTGGTCACAAGACTAGGATATACCCTCATATATATACAAATTTGTGAATTGTATATACATTGAAGGCATTCATTATTTTTTGGTTGGATGCTTTTATGCATGTGATAGCAAAAACATTCCTTAAGGCTGTACTGCTGCTATGTTAGCAGGCACTGTGTCAGAACCAAACAAAGAGCCAGTTTAGTAGTTCTGCTCTATGAACTGGAGTGCACAGAAGCTTCCCCATTTTCCTCCAAAGGTGAATTTTGTGGATCTACCCTCACTCTGCATTCTGTGGCTCCTTATTAGTTACAGTATTGAGAACTACAACTGATTTCCATTTTACCCTAGGAGATCATGGAAACCTGGCAGCAAGATGCCTGGCTAGCTACACCACAGAAGAAACATACTGCTCTGTTGTAGCTCAGTGTTATTATACTGCGAATATATCATAGGCCTTTTTTCACATCTTTCCAAATCCTACACTGCTTATAACATTGGCATGATAAATATGCCTGAAAAGGTAGGATCCGAAAATGCTTCCCTAGTGTGAGTTAAATAGTAGAAGGATGTATAGATCAATGTGGGGAAGGATTTAAACACCTACAGTCGCTTCTCATTCTAGATTCATTTGTCAAATGGATCTACTTAGTCATAGTTCAGAAACTGTTTTAGCTAATTTCATTCAACGACACATTCAAGGACAGGTATGTGAAGTGCTCTCAGGTACATCTTGCAGCATAGTCTGTGACCAGATTTGTACGTTCCTCCAGAGAGTCTGCTCTTGGGATAATAATGTGTTTGCATCCTATGTTTCATAGGCTAATTAGACTGACACTTTATATTCTAAAGGAAATGATTCTACCATGCTGACTACCATACTCATGCACTAGTTATTTTTCTTCCCTGTTTACCTGTATGCTGTGGTCATCTCTGATCTTACTGCTTGGGTGTAGTCTTCACTCACTATGTAGCAAAGGAGGAAGTAGACCTGTCTAGGGGAGCTTCTGGATGCAGTGCATAAATAGTTGTCATTCTCCATGTATCATTATTCACTGGACAAATATCTAATATGCTACCTATTGTTATTCAACATTTAACTGACCGAAATTTAAGTAAGATAAAGGATGAAAATCACTCTATCTGACAGTCTATCCTGATCATCTACTAATAGCATATAAGAAATTATCTTTCATATACCCCTTTTCATTCCAGAGTTGGCCTATGCTTTATTACTTTTCTCCGTAACCTCTCCGTTGTACATGTTGTTGTTTTTTTTGCCTTGTTTAGGCAAAAGTATACAGAGACGAGGCTGTTCAGTGTTTCTGCTTTTTTCAATATGGCCACTTCCTTTCCTCAGACACAAAGTAGCCCTGTTTGAATTAGAGCATTTCTGGTGGACCAAAAGATTAATGTAACAGACTTAGCTGTTGGCAGTGAGTGTATACGATTCCTAATGCCTGCTCTTCTTTCAAATACAAATCATGCATATAAATATGTATCTATTTTAAACATAGTTTATATATGCAGCTTAAGCTCTTGAGAAATTTATTTTAAATATCTAAATAAAGTATAATTTGAAATTTAAATAGCTTGCTTTCAGAAATCTAAATTTTATAGAGCTCCACAAAGCTATCCAATTATTTTAACTTCAAGTTCAATCTTACTTTCTTTTAATTTCTTTTGCAATGACCATGATGTGTCAACCAAAATAAGGGTTGAATCTGAAGGCCTACTTCCATAAAGTACTTAAGCTCTACTATTCAGCAGAATACTTAAAGATAGGGTAACTTTAAGCAAGGCTTAGAGCTGGACAGGTGCTTACACCTCACCATTAAAGAAAAATGCTTTGCTTTCTGAGCAACATCTCATGTAAACAAATGGTCAGTCCATCTGGTATAAAATAAACCTATTGATGTTAACTTGATGTTAATTTATGCTGGAACTGTAAATTGTTTGGGAGAGATGATCTTTTTTTTTTTTTTTTTTTTTTTTTTTTTTTTGTATAAATATATGAAGTACTTAAAACATTGTTAATGCTTTAAAAATAGATTTTATCGTAATTATGAACAACCATGGTGTCCATTTTCATAATATATTGTTAGGATGTGTTCAGTAGAGACCACAACTGAGCACGTATGTACTTAAAGCATTGGTGAAGAGGCTCTGAAAACTCTTCCCCAGTAGCCCCTACCTTCATCTACTCTAAATAAATAAGTAAATTTCTCCAGGGCTCAAAAATTTTGTGCAATAATTTCTCTCTCCTGTATTTGGGTTCCCCTTAGATCTGATTCTGATTAAAATTGATTAAAATTGAAACAATATAATCATTAACAGGGCTTTTATTGAAATATTTCTGTTGAGAACTGAAGTGGAGATGACAAAGCACATGCAACAAAAACTATGCCGTTGAAATACCAGTTTTAGTGCCTGGTGAAAGTCCAGGCTTCACACAGAGTATAGATGTTTAATGCACATTTTCTTGTGCTCCTGTAATCACATAGCAGGAATTTAGCATCCCAAAACCAAAGGAGGCTTGAGCAGTACTGATGCCAGCTACAGCCATCAACAGCCAAATTTAACATTTAAATAGGATTTTACAGGTTATATAGTACTCTCAGCCTTTGATTATAGTATTTCATATCAGGAATAATCATTTATTTTGTTTAAATCTAACATTGCAGATTGAAAGCCAAGCTAATTTCTAGCTAAGTAACAGCTACTGTAAGACTGGCAATTACTCCAGGACTCAAGTCTGCTTGTGGAAAAATAGAGCTGATAGCCACAGTTTCCTAGATTAACTGAGCATAGGAAAGCAATGCTTTATTTGTGTCTATGAGAAAGACTGAGTTTGGTTTTGTGAATTCATATATAAAGCCATGTGGAAGCATGTGGTCATATTTTTTAAGGGCTGGTATTTGTTTTCTCATTATTAGGTAAGTTGCTGGACAGTAAAAAGAAGCCCAAAAGCAAAGGGGAAATTAAAGAAATCTGGAGAAAAGACAGCCCAGCCCAGGAAAAGTTGCTGAAAACATTTGTTTTCAATCTTATTCCAATAATATTCTGTTTAGCTTTTCAAGTATGCTCTGCATAGCTGTGTATGTTTCTGCCTTCTGTTCAAAGATAAAGCTACATTTGCATTTTGTTTTCACTCATTTTTATTTTGAATAGTTATTCCTCGTACATGAGTGAATTGGCAGAAATCATAGAATCATAGAATATCCTGAGTTGGAAGGGACCCTTAAGGATCATCAAGTCCAACTCTTGACACCGCACAGGTCTACCCAAAAGTTTAGACCATGTGACTAAGTGCACAGTCCAATCTCTTCTTAAATTCAGTCAGGCTCGGTGCAGTGACCACTTCCCTGGGGAGCCTGTTCCAGTGTGCAACCACTCTCTCTGTGAAGAACCCCTTCCTGATGTCCAGCCTAAACTTCCCCTGCCTCAGCTTAACTCCATTCCCGCGGGTCCTGTCGCTGGTGTTAATGGAGAAAAGGTCTCCTGCCTCTCGACACCCCCTTACGAGGAAGTTGTAGACTGCGATGAGGTCTCCCCTTAGCCTCCTCTTCTCCAGGCTGAACAGGCCCAGTGCCCTCAGCCGTTCCTCGTACGTCTCCCCTCCAGGCCTTTCACCATCTTCGTAGCCCTCCTCTGGACACTCTCCAACAGTTTCATGTCCTTTTTATACTGTGGTGCCCAGAACTGCACACAGTACTCGAGGTGAGGCCGCACCAGCGCAGAGTAGAGCGGGACAATCACCTCCTTCGACCTACTAGCGATGTCGTGCTTGATGCACCCCAGGACACGGTTGGCCCTCCTGGCTGCCAGGGCACACTGCCGGCTCATATTCAACTTGCTGTCTACCACGACCCCCAGATCCCTCTCTTCTAGGCTGCTCTCCAGCGTCTCATCGCCCAGTCTGTACGTGCAGCCAGGGTTTCCCCGTCCCAGGTGCAGGACCCGGCACTTGCTCTTATTGAACTTCATGCGGTTGGCGATCGCCCAGCTCTCCAACCTATCCAGATCCCTCTGCAAGGCCTTTCCACCCTCATTCGAGTCCACAACTCCTCCAAGTTTGGTGTCATCAGCAAACTTGCTCAAAATGCCTTCTATTCCTACATCCAGATCGTTTATAAAAATATTGAAAAGTACCGGCCCTAAAATGGAGCCTTGAGGGACCCCACTGGTGACCGCCCGCCAGCCTGACGCAGCCCCATTCACCATAACCCTTTGGGCCCTGCCCGTTAGCCAATTGCTCACCCATCGTATGATGTTTTTATTTAGCTGTATGCTGGACATTTTGTCCAGTAGGATCCTATGGGAAACCGTGTCAAAAGCCTTGCTGAAGTCCAAAAAAATCACATCAGCTGGTTTCCCTTGGTCTACCATACGGGTGATCTTATCATAAAAGGAAATCAGGTTAGTTAGGCAGGACCTACCCTTCACAAACCCATGCTGGCTGTGGATCAAAAAGGAAACAGTCTCTTAACTTGCAATTTCGTGGAATTTTAGCTTCTGTGTTACTCAGGAACCATCAACAGCATGAAACGTATGCTAGCACTTCCATTTTGAGATGGTGCTCATTATTTCCAAGGGTAAACTAAAATTGTGAATCAACCTTGAATTATTATTACAAAAATTTAGACACTGTTTTGTTCATATGTTGACTTTCATACATGTATGTTGGCTTCTTTATACTAAAATGGTTTTCTTGATCGTAGAAAAATGTTCTTTCTTTATAAAAGTATAGCCATCAATTTAGCTTATTTTAATTTTACATACCTTGATGAAATGGAAGAGCAGATGGAAAAACAAAGTAGGTCTTTTCTACCTTTAAATGCACCTATCATCTGTTGCAGATATTATCATCAGTATTAAATTCTAGACAGTTCAGATCTTCAGTATTACAGCTGAGCGGTTCAAAGGAACTGTGGAGAACAGCTGATTGCTTTCAAAATATTTTGTTTCTAAAACAGCCAAATTTTTAGAAAAATCTGGAAAAAAAAATGGGTTGTACTGCAGTGCAATTTGTTTACAAATTTGAGGAGAAAATATATTCTGTGTCTCTAAAACAAAACAAAATATCACCAGATATTTTTACCTGGGGTTTTCTACAGTTTTAGCTAAACAATAAAATAATATTAATAATTGTATAATCATCTCTGGGTAATGCCTGAAGAGTTAGAAAAGCATACTATGTACCCAGACTATCACAAGGAATAAGACAAACATGTTTTTCTCATAAATTTCTTCTGTCTCATCACTATCCTTATTTTTCTGTTGACTTTCCTTCAATTAATATCTTAAATTAGATTGTAATCCTTTGGAAAAAGGTATAATTTTAGCTCACTGTTGATTTTTACAGAAAGGGTTACAGTCCTGTAATGATAAAAAAGCATTAGGTAATTTGGGTTTTCTCAAATTCAGTCTGGATATTCTGAGATTTATGAAATTCTCTGTTTTAATCAATGACAGTTATTTTGTTCAAATTTTGTTCTTTTTGCTGCTGATATAACCAGGGAAACAAACAAACAAATAACAACAAACAGATGGACGAAAATTATATACAGAGCAAAAATAACCAAACTCCCTTAATTTCTTATGTACTTTCCTTAAGTTTTGCATTAAGTTTCAGTTCTCTGAATATATTCTTACCACTGTATCTGTAATTACTGGTAAGAAGGAACCAAGACACTGTTTATATACGGTTAATGGGTGTATCTGAAGAAAAATTATGTTTTCTTCTCAAGACTTTTTATATATGTTCTAGTTCTGGTATATCTGTACTTTTATCCCTTTGGCTCGACTTTCAGCAAAATCAAAGGTTAAAAGTGAAATTCAGCCAATACTGTCATACAAGGTTTTACCTAATTTTTGCATATTTTTCACCTAACTTCATAAAACTCTATCTTTATCCCCAACCTACTTTTGGCTTAATTCTTAAAAGTTTGCAAAATATAACTATATTAGAAAAGAGCATGATTCATTTCTCAAATTAAGACATTTTTTTATTATTTTATTTATTTATTTAATTTATTGTGGTGCTAAGAAAGTTGCAGCCTGGTCTACTGCCGGACTTCCTAGTTTTGGAGTCGAGTTCTAAACTGGAATCAGACTGAGATCAAATTTACAGGTCTTTGCCCTGAGGATGCAAACCTTCAGATTTACAATCTGGCTCAAAATTACCAAAGCACAGATAGCAGTGAAGAGAGAGGCATGTTAAGCAATATGTTCCATCTTCTGCCAAAATATTATTGTTTCTTCACTATAGTTTCCAGTGCTTTATGGAAGCTCTTTTAGGATGACTCAGACAATAAGCTTCCTGTTTTCCCCTTGGGAAGCTATTCCATAATCTAATAGATTGCTTCAATTAAGTAATGTTTTCCTTATAAGCAGTCTGAATTTGTTTTGCTGTACTTAATCAAGTAGCACTGGTTATTTGCCCTGTGAATATGTGTATGAATATATTGTGTGCAATGGTCATTATTAAATGTTAACTATTTCCCATGTCTGTTTGCAACACTTTTTGCCCACTTACTGAGAATAGCAAATGCTACAAATAATGAGTGTTATATTTCCTATATGTGTGGTTATTCCATGTGTTCCAACATAATCCTCATAGAAAGATGTAGTTTTAAGTTTCTCCTAATTAAAGACAATGGATTTAATTCTGCACCCCACTAACTTTGAAAACAAAACAAAACAATAGGAGGCAATCTCTTATGTGCTGGATTCAGGAATTAAATCTGACCTATTACTTTTACAGCTTCCTTGGGACTGCAAAGAGTGCAACTGCTTATCACACTTAATTCATTGTGGCCTTTACTAGCCCTCAAATTAAGGACACAAACTATTCTGGGAACAGGGCTTTTCATCAGGATACTGTTTATATGGATGGAGTCCAGATGTGCTCCAGAAGATGACATTCAAGCAGTTTTAGGAGTTACTGTCCTAAATTTTTCAACACTACTCTCCTGTGCAACTCATTGCCCTTTCAGTAACTGACCTCTTCATGATTTTCAGTGCATGCTTATTTGAAACACTGCTCTCTGGCAACACATCTGATTATATTCAATATCAAATCAACAAGGTGGTTTTACAAATAAGTAAATAAGATTTGGGGTTGGAGTAGACTTTATGCTCACAGACAATTAACTCAGATCTCCCAACATTTGGGAGGAAGTAACTTGTCTTATGAAAGCTACGTTTTAGGATTAAACACAGAATGACCTGGGGATTAATTAATGTTTTTGAGTGTTCAGATTTGTTAACTATATTATAACATACAGATCCACCTCGAAGCAATGGAGAGAGGGTGGGATTTTTTATTTTTTTATTTTTTGACATAATCATGCAGAATATTCACTAGCTTTGTCTAAATATTTCCTCTGTTATTTCTATGGCAGACATTTTCATGCTTCCACAGAGCAAACATGCAGCTGTCCTAAGCCAATGAAGCATAGTGAAGCTTAATCTGTTGAAACATTGTCTTCATTTAGATGTAGTCTGACCTCAGGTAAGGTAATAAGAATCTTATTAGAGCAGTGAGACAATCAATACCAAACTCAAAAAACAGATGTTTTTCTCCCATACTCCAATCTAGTTTGCCCAGCAGGCTTGCAAACAAAAAAGTGGGTGAGCGTCTGTTGTTAGACCCAGGTAACCAATAGAACAATAAAACAGAGTGTCAAGGGAGGAGGTGCTAATACATCACGCACATTGATTGTGTAAACTGTTTATTTAACTCTTGGGAAACTGCTGAAACTACTATTAAGGCATCATACCCAAACTCTTGTGTGTAGAAGAATCTTACTTTAGGTGAGATGTGTGTGGTTTCCAAATGCCTTTCCAAATGCCTGTAAAAGTCATGGCAGATAAACAGGAAGGCAGGAAGAGCTTTCATGCTTTTCGATACACCACACCATCTTCCTGTGCAATTCACGTCCTTTATAAATAGTCGTGGCTTCATACTCCCATACAAAGAAGCAAGCTTTTTTCTTCCATTTTGCATGAGTATCAGAGAGTTTGAAAAAGTTCAGTTGAGCAGAGCCAAGAATGGAGGGTATGCCCCTAGCTTACTCTTTCAGAAGGCACATGGTAAAAGCCATGTTCTTGACTTGGCTGACTGTATCCAAAAGCTTTGCTGCTCACATAGCCAGAAACAGGATGTAGGAACAGTAATGCTAAAATTCCTGTGCTATATCACAGCTATACAAGGCACAGAGGAACAGAGTTGTGTCACAATGTAGCTATCAGGCTGCAGAGGGGATAAAAAATTCTTTTTACTGACTATTTCAGCTTAATGAAGGCTGCAACTGCAAAGTCTCTGAGAAGCCTGTGTTCAAAGCTTGCTTTCAAACCTGGCATCAGACCTGGCATGTGCTCATGCTCATGTGAAGGAAGGCATACCACAAGTACTTGCCTGTGATCCATGAGAAATCTGTGAAGCTATCCTGGCTGCATGTATACTTATAAAGACGGAAATTAGCTCATTAAAATAATGTGTCAGAATTGTTCATACATATAGCTGCAAAACTTGGCAAGAATTGTCTCACATAGAAATCCTAGACAGGAGAATGAATGACTGTAGGAAAGACAAAGAAAACAGAGAAGGGTAAATATTTCTCATGGCATGACAATAAAATATTTAGCCTGAGATATCGATTGGCCTGAATATTAAACAGCTTTGCCAGCTGAATACTGGCCAAGTGGCAAGTGGCAACCTCTCTGCAGCCTGATATATACCCAAATGAAAAGGTTTTGGGTGCCAGATACCAGGAAGCCAATGCTTTTAACACCACCACCCCATAATTTATAGCATCTTGGTTTGTGCTACTGCAGTTAAGGGTCTGTTAATGTTTGTCTTCTGAGTTCTAATTCTCAAAGGTTTATAATTTGGCCATTAACATGCTCTCAGTATTGAAACCTCGGCATACACAATGGCTAGCCAAGAACAGTTTTTAGGTAATTTTTTAGGAAGAATGTTACTTGGTTTCCAAAATATGAGAAAGGAAGGAAAGAAGGCAGGAAGGAATGACTAGTTAAAATAGTTAAAAGTTATAATTTTCTTGTGTTCTCGATGACTAGAAATGGCTTGTATTTTAAAACATGAATTATTGCTAGGAAGTGATATTATTTTTCTTGTTTTTAAGCTGTTTTTAAGATGAAGCCCTTTGCAGGAACCTAACCTTTCAAATAATTTTTGAATGGCAATTGTTCAAAAAATTTCAGGCCCTCAAAATGCCCACACATACATGTGGTGGCTGGAGGAGTGAAACACACTACTGTAAGTTTAAAACTGCAATTAGTAAGAACAAGAAAGAAATACATACTTATGAATATTTTCTATCACTTTACAGCCCGCACTATTAAAATATTTTAACTTCTGATGTGCAGAATTCCTCTGAGTGTTTTTCTGGCTGGGTTAAACAAAGGAGTTTTAGCACCAAAAGTACCTGTTCAGCTCTAAGGAGATCTTGTTTTTCTTCATTTAAATCAAGCTACAGAACAAATATTTAGTATCTGTGGATACCCAGGAATACCATTGTGGCCCCTACACCACACTTTAGGTCTTTGTGGCTCACTTTACTTACTTGGATGGCATTGGGCAGTGAGAAACGGAAATTCTGAGCTAAAATCAACACCAAATACTTTATGCTACAGTGACACCTGACTTTTCACTTGAGCAAAACCTTCAGAACTAATTTTGGCTTCTTACAATTGGTCTCATCTTAATAGGTGTTGAGTAGTTGTGCATTTTAGCAAGAGTTGTATTCAGTATGATTCTATGATTCAGTGTTTCTCAGAATGAAGTCTGTAATCCTGAAATCTAAAGCTGCTTTTGTCATTTGAAACAAGGACACACTGTTCAGTTCCTTTCCACTTCTACCATATTAACCTACAATAGTGCCTGCTATAAGATGCATAGCATTCCCTAATAAACCTCTAGTTACACAAGTATGTACAAGTACTATGTTGTAAACACCAAGTATTTAAAGACATCCTATATAAGGTAACAGCTTATTAGTCTCTAATTGAAGGTTTACACTTCTGAACACAGAACAAATGATCAGTGTGGTTTGCATTTTCTGACATTGCCTGTTAAGCAGCTCTCAAGATGGGGGTCTGGTTGGTTAAGCTAATAAATCTTTAAAGTGAGAAAAAAATGGCAGATTAGCCTCACAAAAAGTCAGGTATTAAAGCTGCCAAATTTGGGGGAGTTTCAAGCCAAAAGCTGGATATGAATTTGCATTCAGAGCTATTAGATAGACATTGGATACTAGGCAGTGATTAGAGAACTAGAAGCAATTAACTCTATTTACCTTCTACTGAACCATGCTGTCTAGGGCTTGGTAAGGGAAAAGACTACTTGCAGTTACAATATACAGAAAATATTCATAGGCACTATGTATAAAAACTTTTTATTAATCTGATAAGCTGAATGAATTAAATTCTTTTCAGCATTACATTCAGCAAATTGCCAGTGGTGAAATGATTAAACATGATGCACTGGTCCTTTACTGCACATCTCTCCTAATCTGCCCTGGGCTGCACAGATTGGAATTAGTGAGATCAACAAAAGTGCAAGAATGAAATAGTGGCCATGATAAGAGAGATTGGACACTTTGGTAGCATCTTTTCTTTAACATTTACAAGGAGCTATGGGACAGAGTTTAAGAAGTTTTCCTTTTCCTGTCAGATTTGTACATTATGCTTTCGTTTTTGTTTGTTTGTCAGTTCTGTGTTTTTTGGTTTTTGTTTGTTTGTTTGTTTGTTTTGTTTTGTTTTTGTTTTGTTTTGTTTTGTTTTGTTTTTGTGTTTTTCTTCCTTTCTTGACCACATTATGGAAGTTCCTCCTCATTGGTTTTGACATTTTGCTGACAGTCTGAACCTAAGTAGTCAGCCTGTCAGGATGTTGAAGGAGATATATTGGCCAGATGATTACGATTTGGCAGCAAAGGAAAACTGGTTGCATTTCCTGAAGATTTTTCTGCAATGTCCTGGCGATATATTGATCAGGAGTCAATCACAAATAATTTATGACCATGATCAATTTTAGAACTTGACTAGTTCCATGTTCTCGGACCTTTACACAACAACAGGACTAAGAAACAAGGCATAGTTTGACAGGAAGTTGTGATCACCCATAATGTTTTGATCAAAGCCAGCAATGAACTGTACATATTGATACCAGTAAGATGTTTGTGTCAAGTGCATTCACTAAGGTACTGATCAATTTAAAATATGAGTTAGGAGGAGGGAAATAGTTCACATCAGGAGGTGCACAGCAAACGATTGATGGGGGAGAGAAAGGGAGACTATTTAAACTTCCAATGAACAAAGGAGCTGCTCAAGTCCAGCAGATGACAGTCCACCTCCAAAGGTATCACCAGCCAGGGAATATTTGTTTTAGCTGTAGGGATTAGATGCTTACCTTCAGATAAGTTAATTCTAGAAGCAAATGAGTTTTGGGGGAAAAGCTATATCAAGAACAACATTATATCTGACTAGATCCTTACTAGAATTTTAAAATCCATAGATGTAAAATGTTCTACATAAAGACGGTCTCTGTCAAGAACGCCACTTGAAGAATAAAACATATGAAACAATGGGAAATCTAATGCCTTGCAATAAAGACCATGAAGTAGAAAGGCATCTTTACATTTTAACTTCATGTAAGCAGGTTAAATATGTTTTTTCTCTGTTTATTCACCTCAATAAAAATTGACAAGTGTGGTTTTTTTTGGCTATTATGAGCAAGTGGGTTTTTTTGTTTGGTTGGTTGGTTAGTAGGATTTTTTTTTTCTACATTTTACATGACTTGACATGAGTTTACTGTCATTTAACGTAGCTGGTAAAAGAAGATATTCCAAGTGTGGTGACTATGAAACCTATAGAAGTGCTCTGCCTTCCAGATGACACAAAATTTACAGTTACAAATAATATTTCTTGACAGACAGATAAATACCAACATGGCTGGACCAGCCCTTTCTTTGATCACAAAGGCCAACTACAGATCACATTACCACCAGATCACCATGAAGACACCAGAGGATCCAAATGAAGCACTGCGTGCCCTGTAGAAGCTGTGTGAGGTGGATTCAACACTTAATATGCAGGGTTCAGAAGAAGTATCTTTCAGTGGCTGATAGTAGCACACAACAAGGTGAAGAGAGAGTGATTGAAGCCAGAAATTTTCCTTGAACAGCAGAGGTTGGTCTCCAACTACATTTGTCATTTGTAAGCTTATACGCAATATACTGCAGTCCACAGACAGTGGACTTTAGCTTCACACCGATTTAAGATGTATAAAGAAATATATATAACATCAGGCAGAACACGTGAATAGAAAAAGACTCAAAATGTGGCTCTGGATTTAAATTAGAAGGTAATGTATTCTTCGCAAGACAAACCACTGTTTTTGACACAATATCTTTCTCAGATTGCTTTTCAGGGCAGCAGTCATTCTGGTTACATTAAATTACTCATAAGTGAAGGCCCAGATGTGTGTTTATCATCTTTATATAAAACCAGACTTCCTTGAAAATAAAAAGGTAGCTTTGCAGTTAGTTATTTTCTCTGACCAAACATTACTAGTAATGGTTTGAATAAATTTTGTTGTTTTTTTTTGTTTGTTTGTTTTTATATATAGATAGATACATAGATAGATATAGATATAGATAGATATAGATGATATAGATAGATGATATAGATATAGATATAGATATAGATATAGATATAGATAGATATAGATATAGATATAGATATAGATAGATATAGATATAGATGATATAGATAGATATAGATATAGATATAGATATAGATATAGATATAGATATAGATATAGATAGATATAGATATAGATATAGATATAGATATAGATATAGATATAGATATAAAATAAACCAATGTATTCAGGTTTTACTTTTGGAAGGTACATTTGCATTCTCTTCAAGCTACCATTTTATGAAGGCTGCATAAAACATCACTGAAATTTTCTTTATAGAAGAGGATTAGATGGGAAAACAGCAAATTAGATGTCCACAAAATGCAAATACAGAACACAGCCCTCAGACGACTGCTGTGCTCCAACACACTCTGGAGAGTAGTGACTACTCTGCTGTACTCCAACACACTGGAGAGTAGTGACTCTCCAGAGAGCAGACATCTGAAGTGTCTAGCCAAAAGGGAAGCATAATAGAGTGACTGCAGTGACAGCTTTAGAGTGACTGCAGTGGAAACTTAGAATTGTTTGTTTCTGTTTACAGCAAGACCCATACAGAAGCTCCTGGCAGACGTGTGAGGTTCTGTTCATTGCATGGATCTCCAATGGGCTGCTCAGAGATAGAATATCATCCTGTTGCAGACAGTCCTCCCTAAGGGCCAGAAGTACTTTGAGTTCTGCAGCCTACTTTGCTGGGCTAAGTACCAAGGTTTGACCTTTCACATTCAAGAAATTATTTGAAATATGTTTTTTAAATAATAGAATATGGTTACTTTTCCAGAGCACACAGTAATTCTTTAATCATAAGCATGTTATCCATCACTGTACTGATGCCATGGCTAGGTTTGTACTTAACAGGCCTGTCCAAAATTTTTTTAATTCAACATGTTTTTATATTCTCCTCACATCTCCAAACTATTTAACTAGGAAGCATGTCTATTGCGGTCATCTTTTCTTAAAAGAAATATATCTTTTCAGCCACAATCAAAAATGGATCAGTTTAAGTCAGGATTACTGGAGATTTTGCACTTAAACTTATAAGTCATGACCATAGAAGTGAATAAAGTGAATACAATATTGGGATGAAAAATAAGTGAAGCACTTTTTATATATTTATATTTTTGTTACAATGACTTACTTCTTTACGTGGCTCACAGCTCCTATGCTAGATGAGTAAATTATGTATATTCTATAGGTTATTCAGAGAGCTGATTATTTTTATGTTTGTTTATTACTTCAAGGAGGAGGCCATCTTTTTAATGTTTCCTGTACTTGATTTGAAATTTCCAGAAAAACAAACAAACAAAGAAAAAAAAAAAAACACACTCGAAATACATGACAAATGACTCAAATGTGTTTTACACTGGAATTTAAAGACAAGAGTTTCTTTAGAAGTCTGTTATGTATGTTTATTAATCACACTGTTATGATATCTTTCAACAATGCAATGGAAGGCGCTAATTTCATGCTATTTCCTATGTATTCAAAAGCCCACTTAAATATATTTGGACTGTTATAAGTGTAATGTATACAAGGAATCTAATCTGGAATATTACTTGCTACCAATCACCAAAAGAAAGCTTAGCAATATTCAGTTTATTTTTACTTATTTGGTTTTCTTGCATACACACTGAGAAAATATTGTATGCAAACTATTGAAACACAGATTCAGATCACACAATGATGTTTTTACAGAGGTGATTTTTAAGATGAAAGCTGGACTTTAAAGCCAAAGATCCCCTTTGCATTGAACTTCGTAAGAGCAGTACAAGTCTTGAATCACAGTGTACATGGGTGGTACTCCTATGCCTAAAGCTATGTGAAATTAATGACACCCATGTGGTTAATCTTCAGTAAAGGCAATGAATGGTGTAAAATAATTCAGCAGACCTGTGGAAAGGCAGGGTACAACTTGGTTGGACATGTACATTTTATTCCTTGGCACTAGAGCTAAAGGAGTGATTATTTCATTCCTAGTTATTTTATCATGCTGGGAGATAAATAGAAAACTTCAGCATAGAAAAATAATAAATCTATTGGTGAAAATAAATCTAATATTTTACAGCAGCTATAGTCCTGTTATTGGTTTGAACAAGAGCTGTCTGGAGGTCTTACTTTCAGTGGAGATCTGCCAAATAATATGAATCATGAAACTTAACCCATATGGCTTCAAGTCTATTTTCATTTATGCTTGTATAAAATCTTGTAGCCAGCTAGAGTAAGAGACACTTGTGCACATTCCCAGGATATGAAAAATAAAGAAATCATCAAGTGACAGTAATAGCTGAGCAGTAGTTCTTCCTCTATAGTTTGTTCATCTGCTGTAATGCACCTACTAAAAGTGACTGAACTTTGGAAAGAGCCAACACTTCAGAATGCAAGCTAGTAAAATTGTCAGACTTATTTCAAAGTTATTCCAGTCATAAAGCCTTCCTGAAGTGAGACAGATTTTTAAAATCCTTTAGTGAGATATTAAAAATGTCTGCCTAGGCAGCTCAGTGCAACATGGCATTCCTAACCACAGCACAGTGCTAGAAGTGCTAACTCTCTGCACAGCTTCACCTCCAGACCTTGTCCTGCCTCAGCAGAGGTGTGCTGGCTCTTCAGAGCACAAGAGGAACATCTAGTGTGTCTAGCATCACTGTGCATATTTAATTGTACCACTGCCTCTTAAGGAGTAAAGTTAGTACGGTATCCAACTGAATACAGAGGATCCGTGTAGTTATTTACCCAAATAATTGTTTGTTTGTTGTGTAAGGAAATTTCTACATAATAAAAAGAGAAAGTTTCAGAACTATAATACTGAGTTCCTTGGTGGTCAAAACATTAAGGCTTAGAGTGGAATCTAGCAGTCACACATATTTTTTCTTTCTGTTATAATTCAATACATTCAGCTCACACGATGCTTTTTATGGTAATTGCTTCTCATGTAGGGCTTTTTTTTTTGGTTTTTTTTTTTTTTTTTTGATATTTAGGTTCGAGTCAGAACAAAATGGCAAATGAAAATAATTTCTTTTACCTGCAACCAGCATGACTGGCACAGACAATTTATCACAGCACATCTGTTAACTTTCTGCTGATAGGAGACAAGAAGAAAGACTGACAAACTGTTGAATTGGTTGAGATTAAATGAAGCTTTACTCACCCCTTGGACTAAACATTTTTCCCTGTTTTTTCCTTCTGTACTTACCTTTGAAGAGGCTGATTTCTTGGTATTTCTGGGACACCAGCAGATGAAAACATCAGAAACCTGTTCTTATTACAACATGAACTGTTTTTCATTTCCTTATGAGAGTGTAACCTGGAAAGAGCAGCTCTTTGCCTAAAGCAATATTTTGAGTCAAAGAAATGCATGCAGAGAGAAGACCTCTTTCTCATGAAAAATGCAGCTACTAAGAGCACAAATCTCTGCTGGCAACATATAAAAATCACAGTTAAATGTGAGGGACCTACTTGACACACTTTTAATGATGAGGAGTTTTCTTTATCGTAGTGCATAAAACTCTTGGAAGTATCTCATGGGATTACAGGATGTGTGGCTTCTTTACTAGTGTTTTTCATAGTTTTCCCCTTGTTTTTGCATTTCTTGGATATATTCATTTCTGTTTAGACAAAGTAGAAGTTAAACAATAGCTGAAGGTAAAAAGTTTTTTCATCTCTATATTTTTGTTAGTCATTTCCCGAATGTACAGATAAGATCTTTTTGATTTTTTTCCCAATCAAATCTTGAGTGTGGTTCCTGTTTTGTTTTGTTTCTTCCAATCCATGTGTCCAAGTACTGTGGAAATCACATACAAGGAACATTCTCATTGGTTACCTCAGGCTTACCACAAATATATATCTTGTAATTGCAGGGGAAACAGTTGTGATCTCAGATGATTCATGTGGTCACTGCTGGCAAATGGGAACATTTAATGGTAACCATAGCATATTTATTTCTAGTCACTTCCCTAAGTATAATGTACTCTGTACAGATAAGTTTTGAAGTGAAATCCCAGCTACAACCTCTTTTAGTATATAATTTAAGTGTATTTTCAGTAAAGACTATTTTTGCCTTGTGAGCAGGGACAATGTTGGTCATCTTTTGTCACAGTCTTACTTTTTGTGTTATGTAATTTATTAGGAGGTTTTTTGTTAATGAAGGGAGGTTTTTTGCTAATGTTGTAAAACCTAACAGACAAGCAAAATATATTTTCCATGTTTGAATATCATATAGGAGTCAAATTCTTCACAGGAATCTAGATCTTTTCTTAATTAAGGCTCTTGGTTTTTACAAGATCTGGTATGCTCATATAATTGTTCACATTTTTTTTTGTTTCTGTGATAACTATAATTTTAAATATTCCCAATTATTCACTTATAAAATGAAAGTTTATTCACTCTCATCCTAATGAGTTCAATTGACCCATCCTGTGTTTACCAGTCTTTGAAAAGTTTGGGGTATTTCTTTCCTTTTTTAATCCCTTGAAACACGGTATTATTACTAACTTTATGGATTACATGACTGTCTACTACCATTTTGATGTTTTCCCCTACTATATACTAAATCTAAGATCTCTATAAGAAACATATGGACTATACCCTTTAGTGTAGAAAAAAAGCAAGCATGAGTACCTCTCCTCATCAAATTAATAAATAATTCCCTAAAGCCTGTTAAGAGTTTTTGTTGTTGTTTTGTTTTGTTTTGTTTTGTTTTTTAACCTTCTCCTAGAATGATGGTGCACTCCTGGTGTTCCCATCTTACTGTCTTAAAACACCACATTTGTTAGAAATTGTAATGAAACTATTTGAGTTCTCTGTCAGAGAGGAGAAAACATCCATCTGCACTGCTAGTTTGGTATTGTGAAGAGGCAAGGAGAGGCAGAAACAATTTAATTCTTCAACACTCAATGAAAATCATCTATCTGTCAAACTAAAGTTATTGAAATATTATGAGTCTACATGGATTGCAGGGATGTTATTAGCAGGTATCTTAGCAACACCAGTAGGATCTTGGCAGTGGACAATTGGATAAAGTTCATCATATGTACACAATTCTATCAGCAGCATATTTCACTGGAAGGAAAAACACTACTTGTAATTCCTGCCATGTGTTGCAATTTATTTACTATTTGATAAAAGCATAATGCTAAATGCCAAAAATAAATAAATTTGTTATAGATAATGTGAAATATTACTAGATACTGAGAGATTGACCATCCATTATCTGAATACAGAGAACCTATAAAATATATTTTGTTGACTAGTCATCCAAGTCATTTTATGACAGTACTGGAAATAGGCCAAATACACCACACAGACTTCAGATTTTTCATTTACTCTTGTTTAAAAAATATGAGCCAATATTAATCACCTTAGAACATTTAGAATAAAATCTGGACTGACTAAATTTTTATGGCAGAACTTCCCCCGACTTCAGTGGGATGAAAATTTCCCCCAATGCCTCAAAATAATCTGCAGGTAGCATCCTGACACCTGCTCCAAAATAAAGCTAACAAGCTAAAAACTGCGGCACCAGCCATGGGTGGAAAAATGCATGAAGAATATTGTGTCTATTCCAAATCAGCCCGGAGGACGGTTTGTGAACATAGAATGACCTTTCCTAGGTGAGCTTTCAGGTGATAATACTCATTTATTTTCAAAGACTAACACTTGATCTTTATTTGTTCCTAATGATCTTTATTATTCACAGATGCTTCTATCTAAAATGCAATCCTGCTTGTATGTTCTTGCCCTGATATATTCTGCAGGCATGTTGTCTTATATTTATTATAAATGCTTGATGTTATCACCAAAACCATTTCCCTCAGCACCTTAGTGTTCAATGGAGGTGTTTAACCCATGCCTTAGTGTACATCCAGTGATTATTAGATTGTATCTCCTAACATCTTTTCACCATTTCATGAAGACCACAAGGAGTGGAGTGAAACTGCTGATCTTCGGAGGTGCATAGCACCTGCTGTGAAAAGTTGAACTTTACTTTCCATTAATTTCTTTGGAGGAATGGGGGATATGTGAAGCACTCAGCACATCCCTGACTGAGCCCTAACTTCTCTTTAACCTTTCACTCTTCTCCTGACAGCCTTTCATGAGATGATAAAAACAAGCTGGGAGACAGAGTCTAATAATCACATAAAGTTACATGGAATTTCCTCTCTGACAACCACAAGGTTATACTATCCAGTGACCTAGCTGTATTTATGGAATACAGGAAACCTTTACCTCCTTTCCTTTAGGCTTTATAAATAAACACTCTAACATAAAAATACACAACTGCCACACTGTGTCTCACACCATTTTAAGGCATCTTACCGAGCACTGTTTGCAGCCAAACACATTGAGATGAGGAAGGGAGCCTTCTGTTTCCCTTACTGTACCTCCTCAGGCACTGTCACCTATAGAGCACAGAAGGGCTCTGTATGAATAAAGTGTTGTTTGAGTGCTGAATTGTGAGACTTTTGGCAATATACAGTGGTTGATTGATCATTTCACGGATTTGTTTAGAAGAAGAAATTTACAAAGCAAACCACCCACAACTTTTCAATAACAAGCTCATGCATTTCTTTAAACAGAAACGAAAGGTATCTGAGCTAATTCTGATGTCAGAGATTACCAGGCAAGACACATGAGGTATCTAATTTCTGTGAGGAAAAAACTACAAAAAATATTCTGTAAGTCTTAATTTTCAGGGGGTGAAATGGTCCAAAGTAACTGCTTACTACTACCATTTATGTTCTATTAAGGAAGTTAGGAAACCATATCAGGATTACTTTGCTAAGACCTTTCCTAGGTGAAGACCTGTATAGTATATGGGTACTGAAATATACATAATTTCATGCATTCACAATCAAAGCAGTCTGAATTTTGAATATCAAACACAATTAATGCATTATTAGAAAACGAGATAAAGTCAAGTATTTTTTCAAAAACATAGTTGATAACTTTCTTCACAAGAAATGCAAATTGTTCTCAGACAATATAAAACTGGCATATATTAAGGCACATCTACAAGTTATTTAAATCATGATATTAAATCATTTGAAAAAATTGCTCTAAATCTAGATAAGCACGATCTAAGGATGGAATTACAGTTACATTTCCAACTTCATTTCTTTATTGTCTACTTTTGAAACTGACAGCTATTATTAATTTTAACAGACGCTTTTAATAATAATAATGATAATAATTGTAACAATTATAATAATAAAGATGCCTGTGTCAATTAGAAAATACATGAAAATTGCTTTGCAGCCTAATGAGCTGATAAACAATTGAAATGACAAGAATGCTAAATATTTTGTCCCAGCAGATTTCTGCCTGCAATGGTCAGTAAGAAGTATGTATGCAGCCCCTAGAAAACTTCCAATGTATGCTATGGTACATGGCCTCAAAATGCGTTGGATGCAACATCGTCTCAAGCTAATAGCAAAACTCAGCAGTGCACTTTTTTTTTTTCCTTCTTTCTTTTTTGGTACTTAAAGAAAACAATGTCCTCATGGTTCAGGGACACAAATGAAAACCACAGCCTAAATTCAGGATGCACTTTTAGTACCACCCTGACAAGTATATGGTTCTTTCAAAACCATTAACTCACAGAGGGCCACATGATCCATGGTACAATTTAGTTTCCAAGAGGTAGTAGCTGGTTTTAATACTGGGAATGATTTTACAAATCAGGAATTTCTGACATTCATTGAAAACTATGTCGACCTCTCCAAAAACAAACATTATCACTTGACATTTTTAAACCAAAATAGTAAACCTGAAACATCACAATAGACCTGAGGATGATGGATAGTGTGCCTTCAACCACTAGGGCAATGGGGAAGACATATCTACATGGTCTTCTGCTTTCCATAATGAGGAAGGAAGGTGGCAGCCATGGGATTACTGTACTGTTCTTTCTAGGCAGATTCTCTCTACTATTACACTGTCTTTTAGACTGCTGGCTACCAGCAGCTGACCCACTGGCAAAACTGTGAATCACAGAGCTCAGATCCAGATCTGACAGAGAACTTGCCCAGAATTTGAGTGGGGATAGTTTCAGTGTTTCACTCTGGCTTTTCCTATATAGCTATATGCTTATTTTTATTTCTATATCCAGAACTTATTTCTTTTTACCAAGTATATTAATTAAGGGAGATCACAGGAAGATAGATTCCAAATCCCAAACAGTTTGCAGCAAACTTTTACATAAGATGCAACAAGCTCACATAACAGGACTCATAAATAATAGGAGCAAGGTACAGTATAAAAATATACTCAGTGGATAAAACATAACTAACTACTCAAAATGGTCCTTATCTTCCTTTGAGACTTTAGATAAACATATTTCAGTACCATTCTGCCCAGTTATGCTGCTGTTTCTCTGTTCCCCATCCCGTTTTCCTAGAAGCCTGTGCAAAACAGAGTTCATAATATGAATCATACTTTAACCTTAGATTACCAGGCATTATCACTTGGCAGTCTTCGTAAGAAAAACTGAATGATTTTATGCTTTAGTTCTCTAAAGGTATCCCAAAATACTTTTTAGGGTCAGTCTGTTAAAGACAAAAGCAGATAATGATGAAAGGTTATAGTCAGACTGTATGTATCCATATAGTGTAAAATGAATCAAGGACAGAGTCTGTTATCTTGGAAAACAGCTTTGTGTATGATAAGGAAGACTAGAGAAGGGAAGTGAACAACGAGTCTAAATGCCAGGTGTGCTGTGGTGAACTAGCATGTTTTGACTGTTCTGCACAGCTCACATACTCCATATTTTGTCATGTCTTGGTATTTCTACACTTAGGGTCTCTAAATCCCAGAGCTGAATGTTGGCTTATAAAAGAAGTTTTTTGTTTTCTGTCTGTGAAAACGAATGAAATGTACTGAAACCATATGGCTAATCTATTCAGTATGTTTTTGAAATGTGTTCTGGTTTTTCTTCCCTCTGTCATGGCTAGAGAGGTGTCCTTTCAGCCTAATCTCTCTTCTCTAACCAGATGTGCAAACATGCCTCTTAGAAAGCAAAACCACTGGAATGGAATAGAATGAAGGGGAGTGGAATGGAATGGAATGGAATGGAATGGGAGAAGGTTAAAAACACACATCAGTTTCAGTATCTCATTGTTTTCCCTTCAGTGACATACTTTTCTGGATGTTTCTGTGTATACAGCCTATGTATTTATTAAACTCCTATCCTCCCACTTTACTGAAATTCCCTTTCAACCAAAGTCCCCAGAATAAATAAGTACCTCAGCTGTTCATCATTTGTCCAAACTTTATTGAAGTTTCTTCAATATTTTAAGAACTTATGGTCATTCTTGGGTACACACACACAGTATGTTCATATTAACATATAGGTTGTCAGACCTGCTTCTTCCCCAAAATTTTTCAAGAGAAGAGACACCTTAGTATTATTAGTATGATCCCCCAGCTATTTTACATTTGGAAGTTGCTGAGAACCAGAGACTCTTTTCAGTGCAAGAATTAAGTTGCTGGTCATCAGGATCATTTTTAGACCAAATGTACGTATTTTAATCTTTAATATTTGTCCTCTTTTTATCAGGGTAATACCATCACAGCAATTTCCACTGGATGAAATGCCAGTTTGCAGGAATTCATCTGAGGTAGAAAAAGACCCCTGATTCACAGCACACCTACATGAACTTGGCAAGCCTTTGAAACGGAGAACAGAGCATGGCCCAATGAGGCACTGACAACTTAAAGTAAATTTAGTCATTTAATAGATTTACATTTTCAAAGATACCTCTTCAGACAGAATTTTCTGCTGCTGCTTCACCACTATGTGATATACTGGGCTAAGTTAATTCTTAGAAAAATGTGAGCAATAAGAGGGATAACATACCTTTTCCTACTTTTTCTGATTTAGGATAAACAAAAGATAAATACTGTTGATTCATCTGAGCACTAAGAAGTGCATTTTACCCTGCAGAATATTCCACTACCTGTAATTTGAATATGTAGAATGTGGGATTCATATATGAATGGAATCATATATAGTGCCCCACTCATTCTTTTTTTTTTTTTTTTTTTTCTCCAGCATTGTTTTGAAGGTGTTTAAATTATACAGTATTTATTTAATTTCCACATTAAAGTATGACTTTGTTATCAAAACAAAATATAACTTTGAGTAAACATGGCAAGGATTAGAAGTCTTATTCCAAACATCCAAAATCAATGAGAATGTTGCCACTAGAATGGAAGCAGCTCATACCTTCTAGGAAGGAGCAGTTTCAGTGACAGCAAAATAAGGATGTTTTAAAGGTGTAAAGTAATTAATTTTGAAAATAAATATATTTTACATATAATCCAAATATCTTCCATGTATTATAAAATTCTCTTGTCAGGGTTCCCTGGAGTTTACCAAACTGAGACCAGCAGAGACAAATGCTGAAGCAGATTTAGCAAGCGTATTATATAGTAATTTTAAGGTGGGCTCTAAGGGCTCTGATCCTTTTCCCTTCCTTCCCCTTCTATATGAGCAACAATGACAATGAATAAGTTAATAATAATAAATCCTTTCTGTCTGCAGATCCCAGCTCTCCTGCTACAGAAGTCAAACACTACCAGTGGACTGTGCAAGAGATTAGTATAGTTTTCAGATGCGGCCTGTTTTTGACCTCTCATGAGACAAGACACAAGGGTGGCAGCTAGTTCCAGTAGTGATTGTCCTTTCTGCAACGTGACCATCTGAAATGACATAGAAACTTGACTGTGAGCTTAAAATTCATTAAAATCATTAAAAATTTTGGTCATTTCCATCTGTGCTAAATTTGAACTGTGACCTGGAGGGCAAAGTCTCCACATTCCTCAGAGAAATAGTGTCCTCATAATTCAAAGAGTCATCTTCATTCAAGGAAAGGAAGGAAAAATTCAAGTGAAGGTTCATGTCTTTCCAATGAGCAGTCAGCATCTCTGTCACTGACTAAAGCTGCTACCGTAATGGATTCAAAATGAAATTTGACTTGAAAAGGAGGAATTAGTGGATGAAGGCATGAAATTTTTCAATGCAGTTCACTCTGTGATAGGCATATTCCTTTAAAATATTTTACAACTTAACTTATTCTGTGAATATGAAAATCGTTGAACTTCAGTACAAGCCAGACTTGGGTTCCAAACTAGCAGAAATCATCACAAAGGTGGTACAAGCAGGATAAAATAGGTTGCAGCACCTGATTTTCAAAACATGAAGTTTGATGCTGGCCAAATCTACTTAGCTTTCCTGAAATAAATAGGACACGTGAGGTGTCTTCCTTTGCCAACAATAAAAATCTGTCTGTACTCAAAAAACAATTGCTATAGATCACAGAACATGAGAAAAATCCTTGGAATTTAGATCTGGATTTGATTCTATGTCAACTAGAAGCACCAGAAAGAGGTCTTTCTAGTATTATGGATAGCTTGACCTAAAAATAGCTTTCTGAGTCTTAAACACATATATGCAAATATAACGTCATTTATCATTTAGTTTTTTTTTTTCCTCACAGGGGAATAAAGACAGAAAAGTTGGCTAATAGCAACTAGACATAATCATCTCGCTTTTTAAAAGAAAGAAATATATGAATAAAAGAAAGGAAAGAGAGAATTTAAAGTACATGATCTCCTTTAAGAAGAGATTGGACTGTGCACTTAGTCACATGGTCTGAACTTTTGGGTAGACCTGTGCGGTCTCAAGAGTTGGACTTGATGATCCTTAAGGGTCCCTTCCAACTCAGGATATTCTATGATTCTATGATTCTATGATTCCTTCTATCTTCCATTTGCAATGCTGTGAGTTCTGGTAATCTGCTTTTAGTTACTGGATTTTTATGTGATGCAGAGTGCTCTCTTTTATATTAATATATTGTTTAATGTAAATGTTTTTAAACAGCAATTAATAGCATTGCTCACTGGATTCTTTTATTCCCATGAATGGGTGAAATTGCCTGTATATCTATAGCCACGTAGCTCTACTTTTAAATAGTATCATATCTTCTTTAAGTACCCCACTTGCTCACAATATCAGTATGGACAGTAGGTAGCAACTATGACAGATCATCTTCACAGAATCCCAACAAGAGGTCTCAGTCCTATCCTGAAATTTTACTTTTTACTTTACGTTTACTTTTTACTTTTATTGAGAAATAAATTTAATCTCTATGACTCAAACAAATATACCATCCAAAATGGTGCAAATTTTCATTCTGGGTTCTGAAACAGAGTTCTTTCCAATAACAAAAGGAATGAGAGGAAAAGTTAAATAGAATATATTTAAATGCCCTCTTAAGAAATAGCTTGTATCTGCTAGATTCTCATTACAGCAGTGTATCTAAGCATGCAAAAGCCCAAAGGAAAACAGCTTGCAGACTTTTTCTTTGAAACAGTTATTTGTGGGATCTGGCAATGTCCAATGTCCTTGCACCATGAAAAACAGGAACTCCACCTACAGAACTCATGACCCCAAGATGTGTAGATCCTGTAATATCAAGTGGGTTGAGGTTTCTTACACTTCTCATAATGGACCGTTCATAGGAGATGCTACACACTCCCCATGATTTCAATGAGATTAATCTCATGAGATTTCACAGGATTCTCTTACTAGTGATATACACAATTCACATCATTTATAACTTTTACATCATTTATGTAATTTCTAACACTTCCAATATCATAAATATATTGGTTTCATTAGCTGTAGCAGGAGTTTCACTAAAGAATTAGAAACAATCATATATTGCATTTTCTGAAATAAAATAGCAGACCCAATGTGCACTCAAAGAAAACAGTGGTTGCCTTGGCACTTCAGACTAAGTCTGTGTGGTTCGACAGCCTCACTGGTCTCATACAAATGTCCAAAGAATAAATGAGAAAACAGAAAATGTGTTACCACTAATGTAGGATACACAAAAGGGCAAAAGTGAGCAGAGATGTACCAATGATGTAATGGGATCACATATTGCCTGGGAATAAGTAAATCATTTCAGCAAGATTGAAAAGCAAGTAACTTAGACTGCATTTTAAACTGGCATTTCAAAGTACCTGGAAGCATTGTAATGGCCTCTGGTATTGTCAGTCTTGAGTGAAATCCACATTTATTCTCTGCTCTGGAGGAATAAGAAAAAGCATCCTCCTTGATATTCGATATTCATTCTTTACACAAAAGTGGGTGGAATGTGCTTCAGTACAATGTACTGATAAAAAATCTTTATTACTTTTAAAAATAATAAAGTAATAGAATGCAAATTTTTTATTTACATTTTAAATTATTTTGCATCTTTCATATGCCTTTTTGATATTTCTTCACTTCTCTTTTTAGGATTTTTAAGATGAGATGAGATGATTTTTTTTTTCCCAGAGAAAATAATATGGCTGGAAAAAAGTATAAAAATAAAACCTTTTTGCTATATTAGCTGGTAAGACAAAAGCTGCCTTCCTACAGATCTGGAGTCATTTGTGTCAATAGACCATTATGGTTATAGCAAGAGTTGATTCCTAGTTTTAGAACAAGGACAAAGGATTTATTTAAAGAAATGGAGATCTAATTAAACAAACCAATGCATTTCTCTAAACCATTGTGGAAAACACCTTATAAGGTTTTCCTGATCATTAGGCCATCCTTTCTGAAAATGATCAACAATTTGGCATGCAGAAGAAATTTTATGGGAAAAAGTTAGTATAAACTGATAGGAGAATTATGCAATTTAAAAAAAAAAAAAAAAAAAAAAAAAAGCCTATTCTGCTGATCTTGCTGATCTAATCAGTAATATTTATCCAAATCTGCTGCACAGAAAGAAGCAGACCAGAAAAACACTGACAAACTCAGAGGAAGCATCTTTGTCTACATGCCATTAAAGATGCAGAACTGAGACGTGCCAGCCTAAGACATCTCAGGCACTTACCAGGCTCTTACCAATGGAACTAAAAACTTTTTCCAAAATGTAACTACAAGACCTAATACTCGTTAAATGGCATAAGGAAAACACCAACTGCAGAATTTTCTGCAGTTGGTGTTTGGGTATGGGTGCAATTTTGGACCTTCTATGCTACATAGATGACATAAAATACACAGCAGGACAGGCAGCATTATCTTGTTCTGATTGACACGATTGTGTCACTGTGTGTGACCTTAGCATTCATTGCTGACACTCACCTCACAGCCTTGGCCAAAGGCACTCCACCTGTTCAGAGTCCTCAGGGCATTGAATGGGAGGAACCCATTCTTCGGGAATTAATGAAACCAAGAAAAATATTTGTACAAAACATTCTTCCACATAAAATGGACAGATCTGGGTCACTGTTGAGATCAGTGACTCATCTGGATTTGTAATTTGGTATGAAATATTCATGGATAAAATTGCATACTCAGAAAAGAGATGATAGACAGGACCATGTGTACTTTTCTGTAAATAAGGAAAACCAGAACATAGTTGAGGAATCTGCTGGCTACTAACTATAAATCGAGAGAGAAGGAAAGATGGCAATCAGGCATTTTCAGGGGGGTGGGAGGGAAGAAAAACAAAACAAAACAAAACACAACAAAAAACACTATTTTTCTAGTATTAGAAAAAGCAATTGTGTGATTATTGTCATATAGGGTTGTATTATCTTCACGCACTTCCAGGAATATCAGACTCCATTCATGTTCTGCATCTTTCACAGAGAGCAACAGAGGACTCAATGAGGTCTCAGCTTGCTTTCTTGCCTTCTTCAGTTTTCATTGTGTGTATTTTTGCTGGCTGAGAGAGATGGTCTGAATAGTGTAGCACTGTGAAATGTTTCCACTCATTTGGGAATATGAAAAAAAGGACTTGACTCACTCACCAGCATTTGTCTTACCACCTAAAAAAAATTAATATACCCAAACTGGATGCCTGTGTAAAGCAGTGGGAGAACAAGTACCTACAGGTACCTACACCAGAACGGTAGGAAGGGTGTGCTGTGAGAGAGCATGTGCTGCTGTTGCTGCTTGGTCGAACGAGTGCATACACCACTGTTGCCAGGTCTTATGGGGTACTCCACCAGATTTAGCCACTGAAAAATAAAAAAGCTTTATCAGTGGAAATGTGCTGGTTTTATGACTAAAAGAGGCACCTTACTGTTAAATTTACACACGCACATGCCCTCATGAATCCAGCCACGGCTGGATAAATTCTGGGCCTTTTCCCTTTGAAATCATTTATGAAAATCAGTGTTGCCAGCAATCCTTCTGGAGCCACTGAATTATACATGTTAAGTAAATTCAATTAAACTAAAGCCCCTTTCTTTCAAAAAAGAGCTGAGTTCTTGAGTAGCTGACTGAAGCAGACACTGAAAATAATAATTCTGCCAGTCAATGGGATCATGTGTAAGTTCTGTTTCACACAATCTGCTTTGGCTTCCAAGGAAAGGCAAACAACGTTACGTGGTAAGAAACCCCTTAATTGGGTTAGTGATAGAGGAGGCAACCCCAGTGCATTGGTGTAAGCAGCAACGTGTGAATATTTTATTCAACACAGCAACAGTGGTCTATTTATTCGGCTTATGTGCATAATTAGTAGTAAAATTAAGCAGGTTTTTTTTTTCTTTTTTAACATACAGTAGTTATTCTTTATGGGTCTGGATCCTGAACAAAAATATTTCCTTTAGACTTTATTTGAGTAATGCTTTCTTACGGTGAGCTCTGGCAAATGCCATAAAAAATTATAAATCTGGAAACCTAGGAAGTATAGAAAGTGGAAGGAAATTACCTCAGTTTGGCATGAAATACAATGTTACTTTCTTTAAATAAAATGCATCCTCTGTCCTTAGGAACCCCTTACAGTCTAATTTAACATTTCATTGTACTCTGTCACTTACCTTTCCTGCTGCCAGGCCCACACAAGGCAGCTGATATTATTGTATCTGCAGTTACAAAGAGCTTATGTTTTCACATACTATTTTTCACTTCTTTCAGAAAAAATGGTAGCCTGGCACTTTCCTGATTTAGTCTTAAATGTTCTTTTCCTTACAAAATCAAAATAGCCTCAAAAAATCAAAAATGTGCATACATAAAAAAAAGACTGTAGATAAATACGTAAAAAGACTGTAGATAAATGTAAGAGATACTATGTGATTGTCACCAAGCATGCAATTTAACTGGATGCACTACCACATGAGCTATGTTTTTCCCTCAGATATTCTTACCTAAGCAAGCAGAAAAAAGTATTATAAAAAAAGCTACTGGTGAACTGAAGCCCTGGGAGGAAAAGTATTCTTGACACAGGTGATATTCTTAGTAAGGCATTTTAATACTTGAAAGGTGCTATGCAGGTAAAAAGTGTAAAAGCCAATAGCGCTGTTCATGCCAGTTACTATAACTCTATCTAAAACAGAACCTACAATTTGATCTGAGATTCCAAACATAGCATTAGAGATTTCTAGTCTGATATCATATATAAGTTCTCCAAGATGAATTCAAATTAACAAAGTACATATAAAATCAATTTAGAACTAGCCAACCAACAGCTCTCAGGACCTACTTGCTCTTAAGTACTCACCCCCCACTGAAGATATTTCTAACAAGGTTGTGAACAGGCATGGATCTGTGCTAAATACTGTTCAATATCTTCTATAAATTATCTGAGCAAAACACCAAATTGTGTCTTGTGAAATTCTAGAAAGATACAAAGACTAATAATGTGACAGTTGAAGAAAATGACACGTCATTTCCATGGAGTCATATGAATGGTTTTCTCAACCTGCTTTATGGGAACTGCATGTTTAAAAACACCGACAGACAGAAACATGCAGCAACACTACAGAAGGCATGTACTTACGCAAGACTGTGACCTGGAACGTATGCTGAAAGGCCATGAATGGTCATGGTGGATAGGCAAATGAACATGGGCTTCCACTTGTGCTTTTCAATTTTTAAGCTTCTTAAAGGAAGAAGAAAAGCACTTTAAAATAAAAAGTATGACATAAGAACTCAATATCATGCCAACTCTGCTATTCTTCTATCAACAGGAAAAGGAGAGAGAAGGTTTTTAAACAAATGTAGAGGCAGAGAATATCTAATAACAGAAAGATAAATGTATTCAAACAAAACAACAAAGCAATATTTATTACTCTGTAAGAAGACACAGAAGTTGGTTTAGATAGGATTCAAACAAACTAACAATTGCCATTCTTCTAATTACTGTCACACTCCCCAGTAGTATTTCTCATGCTTAAGTTTCTGAACGAGTCACCTTTCTCTGAACTCCTCACTTGTCTGTATGGGTAATTAATCAGTCAAAAACACTCAAGTATAAAGTTGATCTGACAAACTCCATTGAGAACACGTGTGCTGTAATTTCCCCGAATCCCTAGTGAAGGAATGAGTGCTAGCTAAGCCCAAAGGTTTATCAAAACACAGTGATAAATCCCAGATGTGATCTCAGCTTTTAATGCTTTCTATTTTGTTAATGTCTCCAAAACCACTCATGGGATTTTTGCTAGGTGTTTTCTTTCTTCCCCCCGCTTTCCCAAATTCAAAGTAAATTGGTCTGGCTTCTGGTACCTGGCACAGTGGCATGCTTCCTCTCAACAACTGTAAGCCTGTCTGAAAAACAGAACAACATCTTTGAGATGGGGTGTTTATATGGGCAACTTTCAGCCACTGAAGTGAATGTGGCCCCACCTTCAAAGAGACTCCAGAGCACTGCTCACCTGATGAAAGCATTAACTGTTTGGGGTTGACTTGATTTACATGAAAGCAGCCAGCTCATTAGCTGAGCTGAACCCAAAGAAGTAAATGTAATGCCCAAGCAGATGTTTTCCTACTACTTGATGTCAATGTTGCTGCAGCTTTCCTCAGGGTAAGAGTACAAAGACTGCAGTGATAAGACCTTGCAGAATCCCCCAACAGCTGAAGGAGAGCAAGCTGTTGAAGAGATTTACATCAGGGCTACTGAGGTCAAAGAAGTTAAATTAATGTAACCAAATCTTACTGGATTGTACGTAAGATAACACTTTATAGCACTGCACATATAGGGCTAAACTATACACATATTTCACAAAAATAATAATTTAATATGACCAAGGGGTAAATGGAGAGCTTGGCATATACATACTGATCCCTAAGAAATCTACTTTTTTTTCTTTTTCAAGTTCTTTAGATGTCTAAGATATGTGTAATGTTGTACCTAGTTATTTATATATGTAAGGCCTCTCCTCTAGAAGTAGTCTTCAAATGTTAAACTCAGACAAGACGTATCTCTCTGGTCACTAGAAAACAAGTTCTTCCTGCTAAGACACTGCTCTTTCATTATATATATATAAGCATGTATTAAGAATATGACAGCTTCACTACCATATAACAAAATGTTTCCCTCATCATTTTAATTGTTGGATTCTTTTTCAGATTTCTTGCTATTTAAACACTTGTCACATACATTTGGACACTGGAAATATCCATCTTTCCTCTCCTCTTTGTCAAGTATTTATATAACTTTGCATTTTATTGTCCTAGATTAGGATTATGTTTATATTAGATTTGTAAATTATTTTTTTTCCACCATTGTTTTTTTATTGATTTAAAAGACTATACAGTGAACAAGACAATATATATATGTCTGTCTAAATGCATATGTATATGGTTAAGTGTAAGTATATTTAGTTATATTTGTACACTAAATTCAATGGCTTCTGTTTCTTTCTAGAAATCCTTATGGGCTTGTTTTCTTATGAAGTTGGTCAGGCAATGAGAATTTCACTTGCAGAAGAGTTTAAATCTATGAACATCTAGCATTAATCAAACAAAAATCATAATGGGTTAAAGAGGGAGATGGTAAACTTGAGAAAACAAAGAACAGAGTAGTCTATGATTTGTGGTAAGCACTATTACACCCAAAGGCCTTGTTTTCCCACTTTAGAGGCAAGCAATTTAAAAGAAGTCAATGTCAGTTATTCATTTCCAGTGACAGGAGAATATAGTGCCCAGGTAAAAACACTTTAGACCCTAAATTTCAGTTTTCAAATTGACTATTCAACTGCAGTCTTATAAATGATTTTCAGATTTTACGTTCACTGCATTTAGTCAGTGGACTGATGGTCATAATACGTTACTGTGCAAAACTGTATGACTTTTCCTGACAAATTCTATTCCAGTCCTGGATGGTCAACATTAGAATTTTATATGATCAAATTCCAGGAGTGGAAATGTCGTTTTCCAATGTTCATGTATATCAACTGTGCTACATGTATATCTCTTATCACAGTGCAGACTAACATTTTTGTATAAGGGAGCTTATTTGGGCTCTACTCTCCACAGATATTTATTTTAGAAAAATAAGGCAAGATATATAATAAGGTGATTAATCTTGCCACAAATTAATTATGCCAGGCAGTAGTAAGAAATATCCACATCTTCATCTTCACATTCCATCCAGCCTGAGTTTCTAGGACATGATTTGCTGACCTGTTTTAGTGTGCCACTGAATCTCCACAAAAATCATTTTTGTCCTTCAGGTGAAGCCAGAAATAGCTTCTTCACTCTGTCTATAATGAATATTTTAACAGTAGTAAATGCTATAGCAGAGAGCTCTGAGCACACTTTATAAGCAGAGCAAAGAGCAGGGAGGGAATTGCAGAAATAGCATCAGCACTGTGGTAGTGGATGTTCCTCTGAAAATGTAAAGTTCCTTTTCCTACTTTACCAGCTATGATAGATTTACTGACAGTTTCTTTTAGTAGTTGTTACAAAATGCTTCTATCTGGGGTGAAAATGTGGACTGAATTTTCTGCTTCTATAACTTTGGAGAGGGGCCCCTGACAGGGCTATAGGTCTAGTATGAGATGAACCAGAACTACTGTATGTACACCACTGACTTATTCTGAAGGTGTGTAGAGGATCTCAATATTGCATGCACATTTGTTGCAGAGTGTCTCTGAACTATGCCCAGCGACATTGCAGAAGCCATCAATTAATGTCTTGGGTTCCCTTGCAGGGCCAGTATCTTGCCTTAGCAGATGAACACAGGAACACATCAGTCTTCTACTTCTCAGCCTCTGCCATAAGAGATCCACAAACAGGGACTCTCTGGTGCTTATCTTGTTTGGAGGAGATGGAGTATTTCTTCAAGAGGAAGTACAAGATGTTTCTCTGATATCATTCAATCCGGGGTAAATGTGGAGTATAGCAATTAGTACAATTCTGTCTAAATGTGAAGAATATTAAGCCCGTTAAGCTAAGTTTTAATGTACTTGCAATGTTAGCTAAGCCTCTTCCATGTTTCTCCACCATATCCTACCTAGTATCTATCTAAATACTCATTCAAGTTTTAAAAAATCCAGATATCTCATTCATTTTCTTCATTTTCCCGTCATGAATATTAGTGTTTATCTTCTAGTTTTCCCACAGTTCACGATAGACTTTCACAAAAGCTTTCTAAATTAAAAATTTGGCAGGAAATTAGTTTTTATGAAAGTTATTTTGTTGGCTAGTCTAACAGCTGAGTGAAGTATTTTAAAGACTTTACAATGCATAGTGCTTTATTGATTCATTTTTAGAAGCTGAGAAAAAAGAAATATTTTCCTGTCAGAAATAAAGTGATAATTCAAGACTCCGTTATCAAATAAGATTCGTGAGTTTTCCTCCTCAAAGAGTCTGACCTGGGTACATCAGAGGAAGCATTTTGAAGAAGTCATGTGTTAATTCAGTTAATCTTGAAAATCTGGATGATGCTGGGTCTTCTTTCCTTCTTCTTACTCACTTATCCAACCCACGCTGAGGCCAGAGTCCCACAGACCTCTCCTGATTTGCACTGCTGTGTCTTGGAGGAATACCAGGGTGAGAGAATGGGGTGTTGAAGAAAAGGCAAGGTGGCTTTTTAAGTTAAAAAAGAAGGAAAGGAAAATCTGAGTGTCTAATGTAAGGGAGAAGTATGTTTTAACATGATCAGCAAGGAAGAAGTGGGAGGAATGCAGGACTATATTTCTGTCTACCCCTTAGCTAACTACCTGGACATCAGCTCTCACCCATGTTGTCTGTCTTTCCAATTACTTTTCAAATACTTGACATTTATAGTTGTCTCGCTCTTGGATATATTTCAGGCCTAGAAGAAATTAAGAATGTATGGGAAAACTGTGATTACAGAGTTTGTCAGAGAGCTACCTTTTAACAAAGTAAGTTCTTATATATGTGCCACCTGCATGCTCACAGTCTTTTCCTCTTCTTTTCTGACCAACCCTTCTTCCCCACATAATTGTGGAGGGAAAAAAATAAAAATAAAAATAAACTAAAAAATGGACCAAGTGTATACTGATATGATAGTCTGTTCAAATATTGAAAATATTCTCTGAAAAAAAAATATTTTCAAAAATACCATGATGGAAAACATTTTTCATGGGAAAGAAAGTATTTTGTCTAGAAAATCACTGGTAAATGGCAATGAATTCAAAAGAACAATTGTGCTAAAATTGAAAACCCAAATCTCTGTTCAAATTCTATTTCCCTAGAGAGTCCCATTTGTCTCACCTGTTTACAGGATAGGGGCAGGCATTCATTCATTATGCTGTGAAACAAGGAGAGTCCTTGCATTAGTTAGAAACTTACATGATGGAAAGACAGAAGCATTTTTCATCTTTCTCTAACAACTCTGACTTTGGCATATCGGTGAGATTATAAATGTTCATGTTTAAAACAAGTCTTCTTTTCTAATATGAATGACGCTATCAAAAATTTCCTGTCTGCTAAATGCACAGAAAATTAATATCCAACTTAAAATAGAGTAGGTAGTCACTCTTATCCTAGCCTCTTACTTCATTTTCCCCTTCTACCCTCACCCTTCTTATGCTTTTTCTTATTCATTTCTTATCGCCTTACTCAAAAGCTTTTCATGTCTTTAACCTTTCACCCTCACCTTTTATTCCTCCCTGAATTTGGACTGGGACCATGTCTAAAACATATAAGTAGTTCATAATATCCTCTTTTTTTCTTTCTTTCTTTTTTTTTTTTTTTTTTTTTTTTTTTAATTTCAACATCACATTGCACCTTTAGGAGCCCTGCTCTCAATGAAGTTATTCATAAAGCATTCAGTGTTTAAATTTGTAGTCACAGTGCTGGCTGCCTCTCTGTCTCAGAAGCGGTGTGAAGAAGTAGGTCTTAATAAAACTCCTAATGAAAATTATAAAGCCCATGATGGAAGGCGCATCTCATACATACAGCCCATGTTTGTATGGCACCTAACTGAATTGGACACGAAGTCAGGTTTTCTAAGTTTCTAACCCTCATCTTGCCATTTACATTGTTAGTAATAACAATAACATCATAAAACAAAGCAAAATTATTGCAGGAGGCTTCATTTCCTTTGCTTATCATATGAGCAATGTATTAAGATTATTTGATATGTTTGTTTACCTGTTTCCTGCATATTAGTTCAGCATTATGTCCTAGAACATCCAACATGAAAGCCAAAATCCTGAATTTATCACATATCATCATTATCAAAAACACATTTTCTTTCTTTGTATGCTTTAAGTAAATATAAGATGCTATCGTAATAATATAAAGGACAAAAATGATTTCCAGTTGCAAAATTCATATTTAAACTTGTAAAGGTTTTCAGACTTTAGGTTTAGTTTAACCTCTACATATGTTCTACATATGTCAGCACTGCATCTATGTATATTAACTCTCCATATTTAAATCCACAGGTTGCAAAATCAGCTAAAAAGTAGTGTCAGGAAGTTAACCATTTGGGTTGGAAAAGACCCTTAAGATTATGAAGTCCTAAAGCTGAAGAAGAGAACAAATGGCGTAGCTGTGAAGGAACAAAGGGTCCTTCTGCACTGCTGGGTATAGACAGACCTGAGTTTGTTTGGCCTGTGCTGACCCCAGAACTGGAAGTCAGAAGACCACAGTGACAAGACACCTGTTCCTACAGGACAAGAGCCTCCATAAACCAGGCCTTTGAGCCATGTTGGCCCTGAACTGTATCTATTTTAATAACTCTACCTGACAGCAACTCTGTGGCAGAGCTAGGATTAGAATATAATCATGCTGGCTCAGTCATGTGCATAGATTATTTCTAAAACTTCCCTCAACATCCAGGTTCCCATAGCCGATAAAATATATAATATATGCTCTCTTATCTTCTTAATTCTCAGCAGCATTCTCACTGTAACCTGAAAGACATTCTTAAGCAAACAAAACAAGTTGACCTCTAAAATGTGCTTTCCGGTAATAAGAGCTGCCGTTCTAACCCAGGGGCTGGGCATTCAGTTTTCACAGCTTGCAGCAGACTCTCAAATGAAAATATAATTTCTTAATTGCATTCTGTAACAGCTGGCCCAGGGTAAATATAAGGTTACATTTCAGTGATCAGAATTTCAGGAATAAAAACAAAATTTGCATGCATAAGAAAAGACTATTTTAAATGTTGTGTTATATTTCCCAGTATCACGTTCCTGTTCTGGAGATCCTCTCTGAACTGATGGCAGCTGTTATATACATGGTCCACTGCAAGCCAGCCCTCCACAGCTCTCCATCACTATTATGCTACGCCGGTAAAACAGTATAAAGCAAACAAACAAACAGCTTTTTTCCAAATCTGCTGCTGATATTTTCCTGTCATTTTCTCAAAATACCTGATTTTTCATTGTCATCTGCCCTCACATATCAGTTCTTTTCATGCTGGATAAGCAGAACTGTATTTTTTAGCATTAAAAGCATTAGCTATTTTGGTTAAGAAAACATTGCTCTAATTTGTGCAGCTAATGGAATAAAAATGCATTAACTAAGCTGCAATTGTATTTTGCTTCCTCCATCTGCTACCATCCAGTCACACTTCCATTCCAATCATTTGTAGCAGACTTTCAGAAAAATCTCCCAGGGACCCTCAGACACAAAGGAATTTGTTTGGTAAAGCAACTACAGGCTCATCTGCCTGAGCACGGAGGAGCAGAGAGGCGCAAGGGCAGGCAGGGGAGCCCCAGTAACCTGCCAGGAGAAAGAAGCCCCTGCCCAGACCCTCCCCAGGCTGCCACAGAGGAGCCTCAGCCCCATGCCAGGCTCTGAAGGAGAGGCTCTCCAGGTCTCCTCTCAGACTGAGGGCACTTGGGGTGTGGGGTCACTCTGGGATGCAGGGGTTAGCACTGGGGGATTGTACAAAAGCATGGGTCATCAGGGCCCACCTATCAGGGGTAGCAGCAAGAGGAGACTGGAGAGTGTGTATTTGTGTGGCTGTGTATGTCAGCATGTAAACATGAGTGAACATCAAGCCAGAGAAGTGAGCAAGCAGGCTGGGTGCTGAGGATGCAAGTGCTGGTGTGGCCATTAGTCTGGGTCAGATACCGGAGAGATTAATGGATGCTAATGAACTTTCATCCTGAGCAGCCAGAGAATGAGGAGGAGGCCATCAGTACTCTGTGTTTGTGTCAGTGCTGTTTTCTGTTGCTGTTGTGATCAGACATATATCTCACTCTATATACATTGTATGTGTTTCTGTGTCAATTGTGAATATGTGTTCAGCCTCACCACCAGGTGGACCTGGGAACACAGATCTGTGGCGGCCTGACTTCTGTTGGGCTACCAGATTTGTGTGCCCCTAAAAAAAATATAAAATAAAATAAAATAAAATATAAAATAAAATAAAATAAAATAAAATAAAATAAAATAAAATAAAATAAAATAAAATAAAATAAAATAAAATAAAATAATAAAATAAAATAAAATAAAATAAAATAAAATAAAATAAAATAAAATAAAATAAAATAAAATAAAATAAAATAAAATAGTATGGTACCTCTAAGAAGCCTCAGAAGCTGCAGAATGATCAGACAATAATTCACAATATTGTCAGCATTTTCCAAAATGATTAGAGGGCTGTGGACATGAAGGTGAGGCTACAAAATGGTGCCTTTTTTATTATTATTATTTCTTACAGCCTTCAATTGGCAGCTAGAGCCCTTCCTGGCAGGTAAAACAAAATCATCTGGTTATAGCAACATACATATACCCAGCAGCTACTGAACTACTAGTCTGTCCATATGTTCATGATAGATTTTGAAATGCTAAGACAAACCAAAATTGAAATGCTTCTGTGCATATCCAGAATCAAAATGTAGTTACCTGGGGATTTAGGAAATTACATTAATAACTAAAGAATTACATAAGCAGTGACTAAGATTTGAAAACCACTGTCTTGAATTTGAATCTTGAATTATTCTTAAATTCCAATTCCAGTGCCTAAGCTTTAGTATTTACTAAAATGTACTGTGATTAAGTAAGTCATTAAGAACATCAAATTAAACAAAATAAAGAACTGTAAGAAAAAATAAACACCCCACCCCCCCAAATAATAATAATAATAATAATAATAATAATAATAATAAAAAGATCATTCTGAAAGCAGAAATTGGTCAAGAGAAATTGTCAATGAACTACAGAGTTAGGTCCCTGGAATTTGAATCCTTTTTTGAAACTGGGTGGTCTATGCCTAATACCGTGTTTTGTATTTTGGTCTGGCATTCATGTAGTTTTTGCAGTGATACTCAATATATTATTGCAAGTTAGCAGGACTTATTCAAATGCAGAAACACATCCTATTTACTTCTTTTCTTAGCCTATAGTTTCCTACAGTGTCACTTGTTTTTGCTCAGAAGAAACCAAAATATGCCTGGAATTGTAATTTGGAAAAATTTTGTAGACTTGTGGTAGTAGTGGCATTGACTACATGCCATAAAGCTCTTTAATGAGCTTCACCATCTCCATATCAAGTTCTGCAATGAATGCAACTTGATCCCCAAAGAGCCCTTTTCAGAAACCATGCAGCCTTTAAAGGGCCACATATAATATATTAACTCTATTTTGATGAAAAACAAATCTGCTAGATATTTAACAGACTTCATCCTGAAGTAAAAGCCGGTATATGGTGTTGATCTTGGCAAAATAGCCTCAGCCTCCTTAGAAACTGTGATTTTGTATTACCACCCCTTTTCAATAATAATGAACATAGGGAAATCAAAAATGTTATATGCAGGAAAATATAGTATATGCAGGAAATATGTTATTCTTCTCATGCAAAGCAATGAGGACCAGGTCCCCATTGCTATAAATCAAAGCAGTACAGAACTATCCCGAGTTATATCAACTCAGGCATTGCAACTGCAATCTACTTGCTAGAGCTAAAGGAAATTACACCTGGTGATGGCACGTACTGTACTTACCATATTAAATTATCTTTCTGTGCAAGATTTTTTCTCTATGTTGTTTCCATGATGACCTATGTATGCTCCTGGGAAAATATGAGCAGTCATTAACAATGCTGAAACTAAGTGACATAAATTGAAGTCTCTTTTATATTCCAAGGTTGTTGTAACCGAGAGTCAGTACTGAAGAGTAAAAGGAAAATTTCCCAGACACAAAAGGAGAAGACAGGTCTAGATTTCCATTTAAAAGTTAAAAGACACTTGTTTTTTTTTTTTTTTCAGAGAGAAGTCATTTGCAAAATGTTGCCATGGATCTAGTTTAAGTTCATAATCTCCACCCACTTCCCCTCTCTTTATCTTATATGGGATAATTAGGTCCATGCCCAAGGCCATCTATAATAGAAACCATCATCTTGAAAAGCTATATCCTTACAGAAAATATTGTACATAATGCATTAAGAAAGATTCAGGTAGAAGTTAGCAATGACAACAGAAATCATATTTTTCAGTCTCCTTGTTTGGGCATGGAGAGATCTTTGTGTTCAGTTTCACTGATCCTTTGTACAACACATTCTCTTCTTGCTGTGAAGTCTCTTAATTAAAGACCAGGATTATTATTACATCAAATAAGCACCTGAAGAAAGTTAACTTGTCCTCTCTGTTTTTCAGGAAGGTGCACTGTGTGTGTGTGTTCACATGCCATTAGAGCACTGTAATTACCTGGTGGTCTGTTGTAAGCAGGAAGAGGTTCAGTCTGAGGGTTCAGCTGACAATCATTCAGGTAGGAATCAGCTTTGTGCACTGCTGCTTCTCTAGTAGCAGATTATATAGCAGCATGTGCCACTTGAAAGCATGGCAATACAGATTGTCTTCTGTACAGGTGTAAGGAGCGTGCTCCTGGAGGCAAGTGCTTCAAGCTGACTGATTCTGGATTTGGATTCAGCAGCATGCCAGGAGGTGCTATCGCACAACATCAGTGTCCACATTGTCAGTGGCCTTGTGTTCCTTCTTATGAGTCCACTCAACACCTCTTACAGCGAAGGAAATTTATCAAGCCTATCTATCTAGTCAAAAGAGTTGGTCTTAGAGAAAAAGTAGGAATAAATCCCGTGACCTTTACTGCATGTCCTCCCTCACAGCAGCTGAGGCACCAGGAATGCCCACTAGATGTAGGGAAGTAATTGTTGAAATCACCACATCTCTCAACGCCAGCCAGAAATGATCAAACTGTTCCACCAAAACATTTATAGAGACCTGCTTGGGGAAATGAAAAACCTCCAAACCTCCTCTCCTGAATCTAAGAACAGGAGGGAAATAAAAAAAAAAAAAAAAATTAAAAAAAAAAGGCAGAAAAAGGATGGCAGAAAAAGATCTTTGTTCAAAAAGAATTATTGACACAAGAAAGTCCTGAAAGGAAATAGTTTGATATAACAGATAATTGAGATGAACCCTGCTTTAGCTCCTTTATGACCTCAGGCAGAGTGTGTGGAGGAGCAAGGCCTGGGTACACCCACAGGTATATGATATCTCCACAGCGTGAGTGTAAACAGACACTTGAAGGAGAGCAAATGATTGTGCTGCTGGATGCACCTATGTGTTTGCTACTAGAAGAGCATTCAGAGACCTGTCAAGAGTCTTGCTGAGTTTGATGCTAATAGCATAATGAAGCAAGAAGACCAGGAAATAACTACTGACATGTTGTGTTCCTTGTCTATAATTATTTCTGATTTATTACAAAAACATCAAAAACAGAGATGTTTTATCAAAAACATCTCTGCCAATTTGAGATGTGAATAAACAAAGCAGAGGCCATTTATAAAATGGGTGGTCATGCTGGCTACTAATATCACACTCTTTCTTAAGCCAGTAATTAAAACTCAAAGAAGAGTGTTGTTTTTTTTAAGGGCATATAATGACTATGCATTTGTCTAGTGTGCATACAAATAAGTCTTTTATGTTGGTCTTTCAGATACCACACAGTTTGTCAGATATCAGGGTCAGCTCTAAATAAGACATAACAGCACAACTCACCTTTAGTATACATCTAAAGATGTGACTGTTACTATGCTTTACAAACAGTTTTCTGGTGCTTTCCGGGAAAGAATGAAAGGTTGGCTCATAATCAGACTCTAAGGAAATTAAAGTAAATGCCTGCATCATACTGAAATGCAGTTGAAGCCTGCTGTATATGGACACTGATATTAGTTTCCTATATACCTTTCTAATAAAAGGAAAACACTTTTTTTCATTTGAAATCATGACAATCAGATTGTCAGCTGATTTCCATTCTCTAAGTCTTCTCCTACATTAAAAATCTTTAAGAACAGGTTCTATAAACATAACATTTTGTTAATTTTGCATATCCATCAGTGTAGTTGTATGCACTCAGTATGTGCATACATAGCCCACGTGAATATATTTACCCAGTATCTAGTGAGCCTAGCTTATGAAGAAATTATATGCAGTATCTCTGATCTCAAAGGCAACAGAAGAGACAAAAAGACCTACATGTAAGGTTCCCATAGGAATGGGTGCACTTGTACAAAAATGTTCTACACCGCTCTCTGCTTCTGCTACTTTGAAGGGTGAATTTCATAAACAGCCTATGCAGTTTCTCTTCTCTGTCCATCAAAATCAGTGACATTAAATGACATTGTTTGGAATATAATTTCCTATAAACAAATTTGCAGTTGCCATAGTATATATCAAAGTCAGCTTTCACATGTAATCTACTCAAAATATTGTGTGGCTGGCAAACTCGTGACATTCCTGCTTAAAAAAAAAAAAAAAAAAAGCATCTGGTCTTAATCACTAGGCCAGCAGCTGCAATAAAACAAACGTATTTTTTGCCCATTAACAAAGGAAACAAGACTCCCCATAAGGCACAGCCATTGCCTCTTGCCCTTCTTCTATCCAATTTTAACTCCTGTAAATAAGGCTTTCCAGGCAGTAATGTCACAGACAAAGAAAAAACATAAAAATTATTTTCTTTTGTCCAATTGCATGGACTGAACAAGATACTAAAGATCAGGTTAATTAAATTCATATTAACTTAGCTACATTTTTGTTGCATTTTCAACTCATGAGAAGTATCTTCACATTATCAGGTGCATTTCAGATGTTTTAGAAGTAGTTGTTAATTCTCTTTGCCATTAGTTTCCTCCTCTCAGTCTTGTCTTCAGTATGATGGACAGTTGTTCCAGCTGCATTAGAAATGGAAGATCTCACACAGTCAAGTTGCCCTTCTTCTGATCCAAACTCTCTGAAGGCCTTTCAGTTCTAAAGTTGGAGGATTGTGGTACAGGACACTGACAGTTTGGAGTTCAGTTATAGTTTAAGACCAGCCATGTGCTATAGACATAGCCCAAAACAGAATGCTGGTTGGGACTTTGGGATATTGTACAACCTCTATCAATCTGCAATCTTGACTGTAAACCAAGATTGCCATATTGTCTGCTTGTCTTGAGGTAATAAGATCTTGTTCTTCCACAAACCAATCTGTTCCCCAATTCAGTAACTGATATTCTCCTTCTGTGTACTTTGGTATAAAGTAACAGCAACTCTACTGCAGGCGAACATAAGCAGTATGAAGGCTTCCGTATAGTATGGTCTCTCCTTTTCTGCTCTCTACTATATATATATCCTGATTTCTTTTCCCTCAGATACAGATGAGTACTCATGCTAACGGTGTGTCACAGAAGAATCAAATTTCTCACATATGTATCTGTTCGACAACAGGAACTCTACCAGACATATTTCTGGATAAAGCCTTGTCAGCTTTTCCAAAATCATACAGTGCACTAGCTGCCCTTTGGATGAGATACAAAAGACAATGTATTTGGTTATTTATCACTCTATGCCATCACAACACAAAGGTATACTGGGCGAATAAATGAGACCAAAAAACATTTCAGAGAATTGTATTCTGCCTAAAAACTCTCTAAGTTAAGTTTGAATGCACAGTGACCATTTAAGTCATCATTCCTTCAGGTCAGTCAAATGGAAGATTTCATCCTAAGTGTAAGAGAGGGGAATTTTCATCCCAAGTATTATTCACTCAAAATTTAAAACACTGATCTGTAAGATATATAAGGAAATAATTGGTCTTTTGGATACATATTTTAAAATGCTCAGGGTAGTTTATCTTATAACAGCAGCTTTTCTATGTTCTAAACATATCTAATACGATATTGCTTCATTGTTTGGCAAGGTCATTTCTCTTCAGGAAAATAAAAAACAATACAAAATAATAAATAAATAAATAAATAAATATAAAGCAGTCTTAATTTTCCTCAAAGACCAAGAGATGGTCTCTGAATTTGGAACCGAACTGAATGAAATGAAAACATGCAAATAATGGGGCACAACCTGCCCTATTATTTGGGGCATAACATACAAATAATGGGGCACTAACACAACCTACCCTGGTGACAATGAACCTGAATTTCACAAAGTATCAGGTGTTAAACCAGAAGGATGAAACAGGGCGCCATCTTAGCTCTAAAAGACAAAATTTACCATCAAACTGCTATCAGTCTTCATGAGGAGTGGTGGGCAGGGGAAATATAGGCTGTCACTGATGAAAAATGTCTTCTGAGCCTTTCTGAAGAATGCATATGAAATGACAATGCAGAAATAGCTTGAAATGGCTGCTGATTCCTAGCCTGCTACACAATTGTTTCTGTTTCTTTGCTTTAACTCAATCATTTACCAAGAACATTGCTTTCAGTGCCCACTCAGCATTAGATAGGATCAGCAGAACCATAGCAAGAAGGAGAGGTGGAGGAGCACTTAGGGGAAGTAGGCATTTCCTTGGCTTAAAGGCCACAGCTGACACCATTGAGAGCTGGGCCTACATCCAGCAGGACCTAGGATGGAGAAAATGAGAGTTACACAGAGCCCCAGGGGAGGGCATCCCCTAATTAGTGCAGGTGTAAGAATTGCACATGCAACTAATTGCATTGATAAGGCTGCTGTGTGACAGATAAATTGCATTCTTTGGCCTAATGCCAGGAATGCATAAACTGCCTTGGAGAATTCTCTTTGAGAACAGCAAAAATTACTATAGCCTTCTCATCTTTGGGGAAATTTTTGAACTTTCTTCCATGCTACTTTTGTCCTGCAAGCTACTAGGGATTTTGTCTTTCCTTCAGGAAGGCTTGATTACTTCTGTTTCCAGAATCTCATTGTTTTTCTTGCAGCAAAGGTTGTTCTGGCTGATGGAATCTTTTTAAATATATATTTTGTTTTACTTTTCCTACCCTTAGCCCTGACAGGTAGTTTACTGGCTTGCTTTCCCTGAGTAAAAATCCTAGTAGAGATTCTGCCATGAATTTTACATAGCTCTCCTCTTCTTTCTCTGCCATCTCTCTCTCTTGGAACCCACTGCACCTCACACCCGTCCCAGACTTTCCTCTCATTCCCTCACACTGCCCCTGCTGTCCCCTATCTGTCATGTTCCTTTTCCGCACAACTCAAACTCACTCTATGCTCATGCAAGCAAAACCCTTTTCATACTTCTGTTGATTTACAGAGGCCGCTTCAGGTCACTACCTCTTATGCCCATAAAAACATTTCTCTTTCTTGCACCCCTGTTTTGAGTGCAGGTCTCCACACGTCCCCCAAGGGCCACCTGAGTGTGTGGAGATGTCCAGTCAGCCAGAAGAGATCCCAGAAAAAGTCCCTCTCCTGGGTTCAAGTCTCTGGCAAATACCTTGCTGTATTTCTGAAGTTTAGTTTTTGCATGGAATTTATAATAACAGGAAAGAGAAATATACAGTCTTTCAGTACTTGGAATGGCAATATCTCATGTGGCTAGGAAAGGTATGTCTGGGAGTATCATATAGCTGTTACTCAGCCTGGAGACAGAGGAGCTTTGTATGGTGTGCTGAAGCTTCTTTAGCAAGTCAGACCAAAATACAGACACACGGCTGAGGCTGTCCTGGCTTAGACTGACACAGACAAGTTTCACACCCAAGCATAAGTCACTATTTTTTCTTATGGCAACAAAATGTTGTGAAGGTGAAAAAATAAATCGCAACATTAGACCCTTCTGACTCCATGTTCAGTGCAAGGCAATCTTTCACTCTTTGCAATCTCGTTTATGCAAGGACGGGATAGTTTTGTATTAAACTAAGTAAGCAAACTAGAGATGAGATTTATGGACCATGCTCAGGCAAGCAGAGGTCAGTGGCATACTCTCTACAGACCTCACAAAGAAGAAACATGCTGCTTTATCCTGAAAATCCATCTTTCTGAAGATGTGAGATAATTTGTAATATTATTAGCTTTATAGTCATGTACAATCAGATGAAGAAGCTATAGCCACTCATATTTTCAGCAGTAACACAGGAATAAAAATATTATGAACAACAGAAATTATTTGTTTCCTATAACTTTCTTATGCTTTGGCTTTCAGTAGTCTAGAAACTAAAAGAGGAAAGTGGAGTTTTCTATTAGAAGAGCTATATAATTTACAAAGGTCTACTTGGAGCAGGATACTTTAAGGCATATCAATGCATAAAGAAAGAAGGACAATCAAGAGAGTCTTGTAGTTTTTTTCATTATGTTTTTTTTTTTTTTTTTTTTTTTTTTTTTGTGAATATATGCATGTTTAATAATTTTTTCCATAATGTAATTGAAAAGGAACAGATGGAAATACCTTAGTTATAAAGATTAAGATAGGGTTTCCTATAAGTTGCCTTGTTAGAAGTAACGGAATTTTCAAAGCCTACTTGGCAATAGTGCTCCTATTTGGTGAAATTTATGGTCAGAAAACAGCATTCTAAAGGAAGGAAATTGGCCAGTTTCTTCTTTCCATGCAGTACAGAAATTCCCTACACATCATCAGTAGCATAGGTTCTTTTGATGTATATTTAGGCAAAAACATCATTCACAAATGGATATACAGTCAGCATATAAAACATATTTCTGGCAGCAGAAAACATAGTGTCTTACAGAAATTGCATGTAAGCCAAACAGTTTGAAGAAGACATCTTCATGATTATCTGATGGATTCCTATACAAGAGCCAACAGCAGTCATTCCATGCTGCACATGGTGAAGTTACAGCAAAAAATGTACCACAGGCATTGAAATTGTGCATTATACAAAAAAGCCACCCTGAATTCAAGTCAATTTATAACAGAAGCTTCATTTTATTTTTGGCACTATTGCTGCTACATTACATTCTTAAGAATCTGTTAGTGATTTCGCTGCTATATAGTAATGCAGAATAACTAATCACAAATGGCAAAGCAACTGCAGATAATGTAGTTTCAGTTGGTCCGAGAACAGACTTTCGGAAACAGCATTCTGAAATTCTCTGAATTTGAGCTCTACCCAGTCACAGAGAAGCATTTATCAATCCATCCATTTAACGATCAGGACAATATACACAATGACTTTTACAAAGTGCAGCAACAAATGAGCTAAGGAATCCCCCACTTTCTCTTCCTCAAGAAAGTCATGGTTTCTATGGATTGTCAGTGTCTATATAGCTAACTCTCAGTTCAAGATTATTGTTTGTCTGTGTGATTGTTTTTCCACAGTGCACTGAGTTAACTTGATATTTGTTCTGTTTTTCAGAGATGTCTGTCCAAATGCAGGATGTATTGAGATTTCTGTTATCATTTCCAATTATTCCTTCTTTCACCAAGAGAAAATGAACACCTCCAATTAAAACATTTTATGAGATAATCCAGATATCACTGGAGGAGTTGCAAATAGAGTCTATGCTGCACATAATTACAGGAAATAGTAAAAAAATAAACTAAGATTTGTAAACAAAAGAAAAACACAATAAGAGTTGATTTGAAATAGAGAGAGTGAGATTTGCTATTTCTTGTTACCCAGAAATCTACTGTTTTAGCCAAGTCTTGCACTGGTCCACATTATTTCAAAATTTATCTTCTGCTGTCATTGCTGCAGAACCACCACATTGGTTCAAATATACCAGTTAGTTAGTGTAGGTGTATGAAAAGTAATTGCAGTTGTCCCCAAATCACCAAACAGTGATATTATATGTAACAATTTTTGAACACAAGACTTTCTGGACTTCCCCAAACTTCCTTCCTCTGAGAAAGAACCTGAGAAGTCAGTATCCTAATATATCATGCATAAGCATTTGGTATTTTTTAGCTGGATGTGATGTCCAAATTGTTTTGTCTAAGACATCCTCCACTTTTCTTATTATTATATCAATATATCCTTCTATTAGTAAGCTGCTAATAAATTAATAATAAACTAAAAATATACTTTTTTTTTTTTTTCAGAATAAAATAAAGATAATGCTTAAATCACACAAACACATTCCTTGAGGAATGTAATCTATTACTTATCTGTAAGTGCGTCTAAATATTTTCAACAAAAATAACTTTGTTATGGCATTAAACTATCTTAACAAATGAAAAACCCTATAAACATCTTTAGCCTAATTCCTGTGAGAAAATTGTTCTCATAACTATTGCCATTTCCTGCAGCTTCAAAGTTCTGTCTGGAGAGTCTTCCTTTATGTAAAATCATAACTCTTTCTGTACTGACTTCCTCTTGGCACTGACACTAGTTCCAGTTCAGAGGAGGGTGATGTAACATTTATAAAGGCTGAAGCAGGTATGCTGATAAAACTTGTAGCCAACTGCAGCTGTCTGCATCTGTTCAAGGGGAAACTCCCTTCTCAGTATGAAGTCTGATCAACTGAGCTTTATAAAAAAAGTACCATATTGTGGGGCAGCCCTCTAGTGCCTGCTCTCCAAAAGCAGGAACAAGGTGATGGCATCACACCCCCACAGTACACAGAGTGGGTCAGAACCAAGGTGCTAGCAGCTGGTCCCATGCCCTCTCCACAATCAATCTCCAATTATACTTTGAAGGAAAAAAAAATAAATCCCACTCAGAGAAGAAACTGAATCCTTTCAAGTCATTGGCTCCACATCACATGAAACTTTTCTATTTTTTACCAGTACATTAAAATTCTGTGTACACTTGTGCACTCAGGCACATTTAAAAACAATACTTATTCATAATGTCTAGGCATCCTTGCTGTAAATAAATAAATAAATAGATATTAACCACATTGACTAAAAATAAAAATAAAAAATTCAATGTAATACTCTGACACAGCTTAAATACAATGCAAGCCTTTAAGAATACTTCTTTGGGAGCCTGAAGCAGAGATGGCAGAGCTGTCTGCAGGGCATGTATTTTGTTTTCATAGCAATTTTCAAAGTTTCATCATTTTTAGTTTTTCACGGAAATAATGCCAGAAAGAAATTGGGTGTCAAGAGCCAAACATTTCCATTCAAAAGGCTTTCTGGTGACTGGGTGTTGAAACTATGGGTCTGATGATCAGAATACATTTTATCACCCCAAAGTATTCTGCAACAGGTGGAAGATGACCTGAATAGGATCTGTCATCATTTCAGCTCAATTCCCTCACTGCCGTTCCACTGAATGTGAAGCACCATGAGTAACTGAAAACCTTTTCTAAAGAAAGGCTTATTTACACTAAAAGGAACTTAACCAAAAGTATCCTGAACAATGGCAAAAGGAGGCACTTCAGAAGGTAAGGGCATTAACAAGCCACTTTTGTAAGATCAGGAGCCTGTCTAACCCTGTCTTTTCCAATGGTCTGTTGCAGAAAGTAAAGGAAGTGAATAAGAAAAATAGAATATAGAATCATATACCCACCCCTTTACATAACTCCAACCTCTCAATAAATAAATGAATAAATAAATAATGAAGAATTAAGTTATTTTGGGAAAAAAAAAAGAAAAGTCTACTGACAAATCTTTTCGTCTACTGCAGACTTCTGCAACTGTTCAAGGATGAAATTTGTTTCTGCTTCCAGGAAAAATATCAGCAAGTTTCAAACAAAGGGACAATAGCATGGTTCAGACTTCCTAACTCTGTTGATTGGTATCCAGGCATGAGTATTTAGTCATTTTCACCAAGACTTTGTACATATTTTCCAAGGCCTGGATCAGAATTCCCACCTACAAATACCAAATTCATGAAACTAATTTTTGTCACAATTATATCAGTGCAACTCTGCTGTAACTATAATGAAAGCACAGCAAGATGTTATCATTGCTATTTATCTCTAGATAGTCTTATTTATGCCAAAGAATGACTACAGCTAATTTTATACCCCGTGGTTCTGCTGTGAACTGTTCAGCTCCAGCCAGTATCTGGCTTCATTACTATCACATTTCCTGGCTCCTGCTTCCCACAGCTCTGCAGATCAGTGTGTGAAGACTAATATGGTGCTATTCGGTCATATCCCCAAAACAGTGTTTTCCCGGTACACTCACCCTTAATTCTTTGGTGGGGAAAAAAGGACAGTTTGTCTTTTAAATAGATGGATTCATGGAGTAAGAGCTCTGTCTTCCAGCTTGGGAATGTTTAGAAAAAAAAGATGGTCGATTGCCATTAACCCCCGTTACCATTTTTCTTTTTTTCCGTATTTCCTTTTCTTTTCCTTTTCCTCCATTTTCTTTACTTGTCTTAGTAAATAAAATATCTTATAAAAAAGGGGGGGGGAGGGGGGGTGGAATAGGAACACGAGGCAAAAGCACTAGTGCAAATACAACTTTAACTGGTTCTGAAATTTTCCCTAACTGCTTGTTTGAGAACCATTTTTTGGTTATGTTTTTCCCTCCAAGCCCTGATCAAGCTAATTGGGGGGACACATCTTTATTTCATTAGATCAGGAAAGAACACAATCTCATCACTCTAGGATAACCATAAACAACACTCAAGAAAACCCTGAGAAATAAATAGGAAGGGGTTTGCCAGTCACAGTTGTGCAGCCTTGGCACTATTTTATAGGTAAGCTTGTACAACACCTTCCTCATTGGCACTTGGCTCCAGCTAGCACTATGATTTTTTCCCTGTGCTGAGCACTAGCTTGACACCCACATGTTAATAATAAGCATTCATCAGGAGAATAAAGACCCTGTGCACCTGTCTGCCAAAGCTCCAGTGACATTAATGGGTTTCTTATGTTGTTGCAGTTCAGCCACACTACCACAAGCTACAGCCACACTACTCACAAGTCACTGTGAGTTCATCCTTGTGAAACGTGAATGCCTGAAATCTTTATATAACCAGAGGTAGAGCATCACATGCAGGCTTCCTGGTTTGGAACTGCTTTCTTGGAGGCTTGCTTTCCCCTGTGCCACAGTCCTGCATTCAGGAGCAGCTAGGATGCTGCTCTCAGAGCCCAGGCTTGAACTTTTCAGGCCCAGTGACAAGACATGTTCAGATGGGGGGTTCTGGCCTCTGACATCTGTTTAGTTGGTGGTCTGACAGCCCAGATCTCTCAAACTACAGTTTATTTGGTTCCTTACCTGTTTTGCTCTGTCCTTGCTTATGCTGCTACTCAAATAGGAAAACTGGCCTTATGTTTTCAGAGGTAATGATTGTCACGTATAAGACGTTTATTAATTGTACAACTGAAATGAAAAACACCAGAGAGACAAACAAACAAACAAAGAGAAAAACATAAAATTCTGTAAAATACAAATAACAAGGTTGAATAGCACTAGAATCCCCCAGAGCAGGAGCAGGAGCATCACTGGATATATTGTAAAACTCACACAAATCATTGCAGTTAACAAAATCAAAAGAACTGAGCTAAAAGTATATAGCAGAGTGTGCAGCAAAAAATGTACAGGAAAAGGCTGTTTGTCTAGACTTTTGTAGATCTTCTCTAACATCAAGAAAAAGATAAACAGCTCTTTCAGATTTCTCTGTTTTTCACTTTTTGAGACTAACATAAACATTTTAACTGATGTTGCTTTTTGCCTGTAGTTAAATGTAGTTGGTGAACTGAAAGGACCACGAGAATAGTTAAACTTCAGGTCTGCTGTTGTTCCTCAGCTTCTTTTTATTGGCTAGCTAAACCTTCACAGAATTTGAGCTATTGCCCCATATTGCACAGACTGCTCCCTACTACAGGTCATTCTGAGGCTCACTGTGTCAATGTCTTCCAACTGCAAAATTCCAAAATAAATGTCACCAGTGATAAAACACTGCAACTGGAGGGAACACCATGAATTTCTTTGTGCATGTTAAATATCTGGACATGAGACAAGAGATAAAAAATTAGAAACTAACTTCAAGACTGTATAAGAATCATCTCCAGATTTCTCTGGATGAGAATTAACAGACATAACGTGATTCTTGTAGTAAGCTTGGTCCTAAATACATTCACTCTGTGGAATGAATCACACTGGCTGTGGACCAGCCATCTATAGAGCAGGAAAATTTGATGAAATTGTGTACCAAACACAGTCTCCTTCACATAGGTTATTTTCTAATCAGGTGAAACATAAGGATATCTGTTATACAGGGGGCCTTAAATACCAAGAATTAGTTTATTCCATTGCAATTATATTTATTTGCAAATGCATTTATTTTTGACTAATACTTATGCAGATGAAGCATAGAAAGCTTGCAATTAACAACTGTATTTGCAAGCTTTGTTGCTTTATGCTGTTGATAACTTCATTCATTTAGTTTAATTGTTTGGTGGCACAGATTCTAGGAGATGACTTTTGTAGGCTCCAGAGAATCAAGTCCATTAACATAAAACTAGAAAATTTACAAAAACAATCCACTAAACCAGCAGTCACCATAAAAAATGACTAGGTACTTATGAAAAAGTCCTATCAAAGTCAAGACAATAAGATTTATTCATATTTTGTTTCAGGATCACAAGAGACATGAGAATCCCTGGACTGATTCTAATGGAGAGGTTATAAAATCAATTAATTTGAAATCTAAATGTCTCTGTAGCTTGAGGAGTACCTTCTCAGATACTTAATTTGTTTTGTCACTGCTTATCAGTTTGGAGTGAAACAAGATCTGAGAGCCATTACAGTGAAGGTTGTGCAAAACTTCAGTAGCTTCACGTTTTTCCATTCACTAAGGAACAATAAGTGCTGCCTCACCCTCACAAATAAAAGTTCTACAACTTGACTTACTGTTATGTTTTGTTTTCTATGGAACAAAAATCCGTCATCCCTTGCCTGCCCTCCCAAGTCAACTTTGGTTTGGACGTTTTAGAAGTGTTGCCAACAAAAAGAGTCAATGTAACTTATTGGCCAAAATTCAATAAATCTTAGTAAACTATAATTGCTCAGTTTTCATGAATATATTCCAAGAAAATAAGCAATAAAAAGTGGTAAACAAAACCAAAGCAGTGAACAGTCTGTCTGAACAATGATTAACCCTCACAGTAAAGAAATAATGGTTATGAGTGACAAGAAACTTTACTGGAGATAATTATGTATAAAGTTTGTGTTAGTGATTCTAACTTTAGACATAACATTTTTATTTTTTTACTATTTGCACTCCTTATTTTACTCTTCAGTTATCCTCATGCTTCCCAGTACCTTTTAAATACTTAAATAATATTGCTTGCAAAGCCAGCTGAAAAAGTGACTCTTGGATCCAAAGAACTCTGAAGAATTTATAAGCTGTTTTTCCTTCTATCCTTGGAGCTACTGCCAGTAGAAGCCAAATCCAGACATTTGCAACTCAACACCAGGAATGACAAGCTAATCTCATCTGTGTTGTCAAGGCCTGAGCCAATGACCTCAGGCACAGGACATCTAACAGATGCTGAGCCACAATAGCTAATTCTATTTCATTTTATATGAAAGTTGTTTTAGATTATTGTTTTCTTATGTAGTTCTATACTGAGATACAGCTCAGAAGAAGCAGTGAATATTTTCAGTTCAGATTAAAATTCCAGTCCCTACAAAGGCTCTGGTAGGCATCATAACAACTCAGAAAAAAATAGGTGGTAGGCAAGTCTTTAGAGATGCAGAGACTTGTTTTAGATAATCAGAATCCTAAAGTTGAGATGATGATGATGTATTCCACAAATGTATTTTATAAATCTCTCTACTCCAAACACCATTACAAAGTATTATACTCTTGGAATTTTGTTCTACTGAGGGTAAGAACTGCATAGGAGCCCTACTTCATGTAATATATCAGTACCTCACTCTCTGGATAGAAACAGGAAATGTAACAACAAAATGGAATATGAATGTCAATGAAAATACCTCCAAATACGTGCAAACCTTGCTGAGGGTTCAAATCAGTTTAATCCAATTGCCCAGTCTCAATGAAAAGTGTTCTTTTTTTTTCTACCTGAAACACAGAAGGCAAATAGGATCTCAGTAGTGTTATGAAGATGGACATTTGGTCTCTCTCTATTATGTGCTCATGTACATGTGCTCTCAGAGATACTGCTTCCTAGATGTTGTAAAGCAGAAGGAAAAGCTCAGGTCAATCACTATGGAGGTAAAACAATACTTCCTGCCTGCCATGGTGCTGTCTGGAAGACATTTACACTACAAAATGAGTTTCAGATTTATGAACTGGTATTTTGGACCTCCTCATATTAAAGGCATAACTCCTCCTGACTTTAATAAAACCAACATTTTACCCACAGAGAACTGAGAAAGAGCAGGAGGACATGATTGGAGTAACTGCCCAGACTCAGCCTATCCAGCAGTTGCTCATTTGGCATTGTAAACACGCCTGTAGATCCTTGCTGCTTATTGAAAGAAAGGTGGCAGTGGTCTCTCTAAAGCAAGTTGATTTGTAGCTTGTTTGGAAAACTAGTTATATCAAGAATCATGATTTCAAAAGATGCATCTTGCCTGATTCCATAGCAGAGGAGAATCCTTCCACAGTGACAGCAACATACAAAATAGAAAAGGCAATTGCTTGGTAAACCCATATAGCTGGGGTCTAGCCAGGAAAAGATAGAACCCAAGACTGTGCTCATTTTACACTGAAGAGCGTCTTTATGAAGAGTATAAATTATGGACTAGAGATTATTAGAGATTACACTAGAGATTATTATTTCATGGAAATGACTGCATATAAAATGCAGAGCTACACACCATTCTTGTTCAAATATTGTTCAAGCTATGAAGGAAACACTTTTCATAAAAGGCAATAAAAAGCATGACAGAAGATGAAAAAAGTTCCATTAATATACATATATGTGAACTGTCATACACATAAATGAGCAGCACCTTCCATAGAGTTCTCTATAAACCCTATAATTCATATTTCAGAAATACTTACGAGACTTTAATGTAGGATGCTGGCATCATATACAACAACATACACAGAAAGACACAAGGGACACTCTTACTCCTGTTATGTCGCAGTTATTAAGACAGTAAAAAGAGCAGAGAATTAATGGTAACTGATGAATTGAAATTTCTGAAATACCTTTTTATTTAAACCCACTTATACCAAATAAGTATATATTAAAAAATTATCTTGTCTAATATAAAGTGATGATTCTTCTCCACCTCTCTAGAACCCCTGAATATTTCACTAGCCACAATTTAGTGTTGAGTAATGTCAGTGAAAATACCATTTAAATTTGAGAGATTTTTTTTGCATAACTTAGGACAAAGCTTTTTGTTTTGCAGCCAAGCAATAAATCCTAACAGCTTATCTCCCTAAGCCATCATCTTGACAGAAGCTTATTTTAATCACCTGAAAATAATTCCATTGAAATATAAGCTCTTCAAGTTACAGGGTCATGCACAGAAGTTTTTATGGCACTTTTTATGGTACTTTTACATGTATAAATGCTTTGCAAATTAGCATTTTGAAAACAATTTCCAAATGTTAAATATTTCATTTTCAATTAACTTTTATGTAAGTTGAATATTTGCTTCAAGGGATACAAGTGGTCATTTCCTGAATCAGTATAGCTATTATTGCAAAGCCAACGGTATGCTTTGTTAAAAACTTTACCTGAAATACTGCAAAATGCAAACCATTTACAGCGCACAATGGGAAGAACTTTTATTATTCAAGTATAATGCTACATATCCTTGAGCACCATCTACTTGAAATAGTTTATTAAATACTTGCAGACTTAAAAGAATTTCTAATTGTAACACAATTCCATTTTTAGAAAAATAAAATTGCAGACTTACACATATTAAAAAAATGTTAGAATTTTATTTGAATTCTCAGTATAGCCAAGACATACTTAATTTGTATTGTGCACCTGAGCTCTTGAATTTAAGTCACACTGGGGATTTGCGTAAACAAAAGGCAACCTTGGAAGCTGCCAGGATGAGCATTAAAGCTCCAAAATATGGAGACATGTTTATTTTGTAATTAGTCACAGTGTTGATTTCTCTGTGTTTTGTTAGCTGCTTAAAAACATCAGAAATACCTCCACAACATCATACCCAGTTAAAGAGTTGGCATGGAATAAGAAGGAATTTTCTCCTTATTGTGTTAGTTGCTTGACATATGTCACAAGCAAGTCTACAAAAGCAGTTTCAAAGAGAAACATTTGACGTGGTAAAAAAGATTCTTGCTATGCAGTCTCCAGGGGAATAGTATTGTATGGGTTGACTCATGGTGATATCACTGACTAGTATTATATCTACTAAAAATACATGATTTTCTGTTAAAGGTTCTCTATTTCTGTTAAAGGTTCTCTATTTAAAAGTTTCAAAAACTACATGATTAATTGGTTATTTACTTTTTGTGATCTATCCAACTGAACTACGAAAACTAAATGGAATACTTTTCTTATTTTTGTTTCTGTTTAAGTGAAGCACCATCTTCCCAGGGCAAATATTCAAAAACAAAACAAAACAAAACAAAACAAACATGAATACAATTGCAGTATTAGGCAAGGATGCATGGCAGCAAGATCAAGTCAAAGAGGCTGAAGTTCTATCTGTAATTAAGGCATAACTTGGGATGATATGATTTGTAACTTGGAGTTACAAATGCTAAAATTACCTGTTTATTCATAAGTCATACTTTGTGCAAAAGCCTGCAGAGTAAACTCTCTCCAATTAGTCTGGCAAAGAACTGCAGTCACTTTCACCACAGGTACTATTCCTTTTAATGAAAGCACCAAGTTCAAGACAAAATTCAAGGATGAGCTTGCAAGAAAAACCCACTAAAAACAATTAAGAACAACTCAATGTGTCTAACTGAAAACTCAGCTAAGCAATGTAACTGAATGTAAATACTAAGGATACAGAACAAAACCATAATTCAGCCCTCTAAAAGAAGTTTTGCTTATAGAATCCTCTTACAGTATGCATCAGATGGAAAAGGTGAACCCAAATCCTTTCCGGAAGAAAGACTTAGAACACAGTGATTGAAAAGCTACTTCTTGACCAAAACATCAATGTTTTGGGAACATATAATGTACCCCAAAATGCACCTACTGTTATTTAAATAAGCATATAAAATGACCAAGAGGCATAATTATCCATTGACATTTAGCTGAGATTTGCTAAATTTTACCATTGTCCTTCCTTATATAAGTTTTTATAAGGTATAATTACCTTAGATGAATTACACAAGACATCTAGCAGTGAAAGCAGTAGACTTTCATTTGTACCTGATGATCCTATTGCAGCCCTATTGATTTGCGTAAAAGTTTTGAAATATCTTTATCTCCCTGAGGTTCTCAATTCAGTTACCTTATCATGGGAATTTGTCTAGAGTGTATTTGCATATCCAGCTGAGAAATCATCGACAGTATATTATTTCTTCCCACTGGTGAACATCAGTTCCTGTGCTACCTTCAAAGTGAAGGAGTTTACCATGGAATTCATTATAACCACTGTCAGTTTATGTAGGATTCTCGAGCAGCAGGAAACAATTATTATCTCAATAATTATGTCCTCTCAGCTCAGTTCCTCATCCCTAACTGTATGAGAATTGCTATGGAGAACAAAACTTAAAGATAGTTTTTTAATTTGTCAATTCCTTTACAGAAAAAAGAACTCAGGAAGGCAGTTTAATGCAATATGTCTATTTCAGTGCAGTATTGTGTCTTAGTTACAAGAAAATATTCAGAAAAAGACCATTGATTTAAAGAGGAGGATTGAACAAGAAAGGTTGAAGGGTGTCTCCCAGCTTTGTCTGAGCTGGGAGACAGGCCACTAGCTCAGAAAAACTTTCAGAGCAGTAATTTTAGCAGAAGCAGTAGGATGTGGAGCAGTACTGAAAAAAAAAAAAAAAAAAAAAGTTTTAGGAATGGTTGCTGCATTTATCACAGCCTGTGCTGCCTGACAGTTCTTGTATGATCAAATGATAACTGTGTGCTAAAAGTCCATTTCTGGGCTAGGTTGCTGAGGTGTTATGTTTAGCCAGTGGAAAGATGAACTTCTGAAGGTATTCTGCAAGCTAGCCAAAACAGCCTTCATTACTTATTTTTAGCATTTGCTGTTTTTCATGACAGGGACAAAAATATAATTTGTGGATAAACAGCTCTTAATCAGGCATCTGCACTGATGAAAAAGACATGATCCAGGCAGCAAGAATGTTCCAACTTTAATACCAGCTCTTGTGCTGTTCAATCTTCTTCCTTCACACGAACACACTGTGTATGTTGCATGTTCTCCTGCAATGGTAAATAGTCACCAAAAAAAAAAGGTAATTTTTGTTTAATACTAAGCAAGAGCTTTATTATCAGACTCAGAAAAACAATCTTATACTTGAATTTAGCCCACTTCTTTCTTTGCTTTTCTGCAGCACTTTCAATTTGTCCAGCTGTAGCCAGAAGCCATCTCCAGGTCTAAATGAGTAAATAAGCAGCTGTCACATATCCATCTGCCATTCACAAGGAACAGGTGCATCCAGAATTGAAACAGAATTTGAGTGTCAAATTTTATCTTCCCCTTTTTGTACATACTTGTAGTACAAATGCCACACACCACCACTGACTGAGCTTACTGCAGTAACACGTCTTGACCCACCAACAGGAGCCTTCCATTGTACTGAGCTCTAAAAGTCTACAAATCTAACTTTCTGTTTGCTACATGTGAATCTGAGTTCTAACAACCTTTCTTTGACTGTGCTCCTTTGATGCCACAGTATTAACAGGAATCAACAAGTAACGGAAAGCTATTATGATCATTAAAGTATGCAGAGGAAAAGTAGCCAACTTATGCTTATGCATGTGCCAGAAACCAGAATACACATTTTTTCCAGTTCACAAACACTTGAGAAAGGAATTTTGGTCCTGGCATTGTTGGAAAAAATTAAATGCCTGAAGGACATTTAGTTCCAGCAATGATGAGGGGGAAGGAGGGAGGGACCGGGGGGGAGCATGGCAAAGTTATTAAAAGATGTAATTGTAAAAGTACATAAAATCAACACATTTTATTAATGTTTTGAAAAAGACACACATTTCAGGTAGTTTATTTTCAGCCAAATACCGAAGCCATTTTTCAAAACTTGCCCAGGGAAAGCTGATTGAAGTCAACAGGAGTTTTGCTGAGTGAAATCCACAGGATTTGTTTTTAATAGTCATTGAAATAATATGTTTATTACTGAAGCAGTAGCAGAAAAAGCAGGCACTGTGAACCATACAATATAACTATTTCCTTCAGAGGCTGGCATTCAGTCAGATAATTCTATTAAGATCATTGCGGAGTTGGAGGGAGTGGTCTTCAGCGGACATTTGGATAACCAATGAGAAACAATGGCCACACTAGTTACACTAGTTACAGTCTTACCTCAAACTAAAAAAAATCATTCTTTACCTCTTGTCTTTTATAAATGTGAAGGGAGATTAAGGACAGTGTGAAGTTTCTGCCAAGATGAAGGCAGTGTGGATTTCTGGAAGGAAACATGTTTTCACCAAAAGAAAAGGGAAAAAATAAACAAGGTGGAAAAAGAAGCCAACTCTTTCCACTGAAAGAAACTGAAAATTAATACAGGGAAAGAAGAGGTAAAAGTAGGAATAGCTCCTCTGAAGACTTGTCACTTCCTATTGCTTTCTTTGTTTGACAGAGCACAAATTATTAATTTAACTTCTACTTCCACATTTAAAAGCTATGTTACTTTGCTATTTTATTTATTTGTTTATTTATTTTCCATGTGTTTGCTTTCAGATTCTACTTACTTTAATTTTTCCCTTGCTTTTCCTCCTATCACAGAGCAGGTATAGATACAAATTTCCAATAGAAGAGATGTTAACATTCTTCTGTTACTTTGCAGCCTTGTCAAGAGTCTACGGATAAGGAGATTTTAGAATTAAATGTATTTTAGCAAATAGATAGTTTGCTTTGTCTGATGTCTGCTGTGTTACATCATGTAGTTTCAAGATGCATTTGAGGAAAGCCCTGAATCTCTCATTTCTTGACAACCTGCCCAGAGGAATATATATTTTCTAATATTTGTTGATTTACCTAAGTTGTTCTCTCCTCTGATTCAGTCTTTACATGTGTAAAACTTTCCTTCTGTATTTGTGTAGTACCTGAATTATGACTGCGGCTTCTAGGCTTCACCACAATACTGTGCTGGTAGTCCAGCAATAACATGTCCTGTTCTTTGAGTTTCCTGTGTCCCTTGTTTAGGAAAGCATCAAAACTCCAACCTAAATGTGTTCATTTGTAGATGGAGAATATTCCCAGACAATCCTTTGCAAATGTTACTTAAAAATTGAAATAATCTCATATGTAATGCAGATTACAGAATTATAGGAGCTATAATGTCTCCTACAAACTCCAAAAAAAATCACCTATGTCTATTTTCTTGGACTTGGCACTTTGAGTTGTTGGTTGTTTTTTTGTGTGTGTGTGTGTTTTTTGGTTTTTTTTTGGTCAGTTGTTGCTTGTTGTTTGCTTTTAAATATTGGTAGGAGCACCACTCATATGTCTTTCAGTTCCTGGCATGTGATCTCTAACAGAAATCACAATTTAAATCCTAAACTCAGCAGATGTCTTAGTAATTTTTTCTCATGAAAAAAGTTTCTTTGAGTTTCATATCCAGAGTATAAGTACCCATTTTCGATCACTTACATCCAAATGATAGATCTGACATATTTCCAAGAGATTTAATCTAGGGAAGTATTTATAGAGCTGACTCAAGTAAAGCAGCAAGACCATTGAAGTTAAAGCCCCTCTGCTCAAGGACCTATTATTTAAATGATATATTAGCAGGGTGCCTGCTCATCAAAGCAAACCCTAGATACAAGATATCTCAAAATACTGAATATTGAACTCCAGACACGCTTGGCCCACATGGCAGTAGTCAGCTTAGGTTACAGTGTCCTTTGCTGATAAATTTGTGTAATTATTTCAGTGTGTTTTATAAAGGTGCACAGCATGTTCCTTTAGAAGGCCCCCCTCAGGAATATATTGTTCTTGGAATTACTCCTTTGGAGCCGCAATGCCAGTCCAAGGGAAGCACAGAACAAAGTTCTTGCATTTAGGTAAACATCAGACACTTGGCTTAACCCAAAGTAATAACATAGCTACTTCAGATTTCTGGCAACAGTGCTTAATAGGTAGCTTTGGCTTTATTGCACCAGTGTGTAAGTATGTATTGAAATACTAAACACCCTGATGGTCTCTTGAACAGAAATGCTTGTGTCCTGGAAAGAATGACTGTTTTCCAATAGAATTAGATTTTGGTGATGGATATGATAGCTGGTTCAGAAAAGCATGTATGGCATGGGACGGACTCTGGCTAAGGCAGCTTCCTGAGAAGAAATTTTCAGAGCATTTGCAACCTGTCTACAATTCACTACACCTCTTTATCCATGCTAAGAAAAACAGCATACATTCTAGGTGATGAATGTAGTTTATGTCCTTCTTTTTAATAACTACTTTGCCACAATCAGTGAGAACAATTTGCAAGCCATATGTGGGCCTATTCTTGACCAAATGGAAACTTTCTGTGGAAATTCATTTCTGTCTGTGAAACTCCCGCCAGGAAATGTTTCTTTGATGCAGGATGTAAATCAGACAGAGTCCTCGTGCTACAATATCCAGTTGCTCTGTGGCTACAAAACTCATCCGACACTGAAGTGTTTTGTACTTGCATCAAATCAGACAAACAAGGACTCGTATTTCCCACTTCCTAGTATTGTCTATTGAGTTGTTGACTCTTGCAGGTAACCTATGTGTGTCCTTGGAGCAACTACACTCCTTCACTGAATTTTCTTCTCAAAAATAGACATAAACATGTCTAAATAAAATATATATTAAAAAAAAAAAAAAAAAAAAAAGTACAAGAGATATCCCAGAAACATTTGAAAAAACTCAGTCGCTTCCATTACATAAAAGAACAGGCAGTTCTTTTTAGAGCATGGTGTTAGACTTCAATAAAACCTAGCTTAAGGCAGGGTAAGTAAATATGTTGGTTTGTTCTACCAGCTCCTCCACAGTGCCACCATCAGTTCTTGAATATAAAAAGAATACAAACCTATCTTTGACCTAGAATGGAAGTCAGATCTGCTGTAAATTAGAGGATGCTGTAGCAAAGGATCAAATAGCAGCCTTTCTGCAACTATACCTGGTTCTTACTGGGTAAACAGAAGGATTGAGGACCGTCCATCTCCCGAACTGCTCTGAAGAGCAGAGAAGAGGAAAAACATTTTTTCCTGGTCCTACTCTGACAATAGCTTTCTCATTCTAACATCTTCATTGCAGGTGTAAATTCTGTCATCTGGAAAAATCACCACTGCACAAATGCTGCTAGGCAGAAAAATGTATGGCAAATAGTTTTATCCTGTCCATGAATTGTCATAATAATATTTTTTTATGGCTGTATTCATCGTTACAAATTATTCACAAAATTATTTCTTCTAATAATCCTGAAAATGTAGATTGATTTTGAGACAATCCTGGTGAACCATAACCACATGTTGTTAAATACAAGATGTGTTCCTTGGATATGACTGGGTATGTCCAAGGAACACAGGATCTTTGAATAAATGCAACACCGATAATAAGTGTATTAAAAATCCAAAACACCAAATTAGTGTGTTTAAATTTACTTTAGTTGCTAATATTACTGGTGATGTTTCAAATAGCAGAAATATTAATGCAAAGGAAACATACAAAATGTGTAAGCATTATCAAATACTGATCTGAAACATAAATAAGTCAGAGAACTATGGTACTACTCAGTTACCTCTAGAATCAGACCTGAGCCAGAGCCTCCATATTCAGATTTGGATTTGTAGCATGCCAGCATACGAGATTTTTGAATCAAGGATTTTAGTGATGGTATGTTCTAGAGATCTGGTTCATTCATTATATATGAATCTGAATGGGGGCTTGAAGTGCTTTCAGAAAAATAAAATAAAAATTAAATTAAATTAAATTAAATTTTGGATTCATATATTTTGATTCAGTCTGCATTTTATATGAAACGAATACTTGTTTGCAAGAAATCTTATGTACATTCCCTTTGGAATCACAATGTGACATTTACTGGAAGCACAGTATTGATAAAAATCTTTCCTGACATCTCACAGTCCCAATGAAATGACAAGCAGTGACCTGGACACCACTTGACTGAGGAATGCAAGACAGTTTCCTATCATAAAAACTCATAACAGATTTTCAACACGCTTTCAAAATAAAGAAATAAATCCAAAGCGCTTATCACTTCAATTCTGCCTCTTTAATGTGTTGGCTTGCCTTCCTGACCTGTAATCACAGCAACAATGCTGGGAGTCATTAAGAGAATATCTACATAGCTCCATGATGTCAAGTGCACAGATCATTGTTGCAACTGCTGCCTGCTGCCTAGCTAGTTCTCTGCAGAGGTGATAGCCAACAGGAGGAATGCTCAGCATCATTACCATCTATTTTGATTCGAAGACATGTACATGGAGACATCCTTGCCTAACCACTGGTGGGACATATTTATTTACAGCTGGAATGATAATTACATGGATGGTTCTTTTAAGCAGTATGGTTCCTCCTTTTCACTTTAAAATAAGAGTGATCATGCTAAATCTGTTATTACAAGTGGTGGTGTTTTTTTCTTTGTACTGTATAAGACTGCCAGCTTGCCAGCTCAGCAAAGATATCAACAAGCACTTGTTTTGTTGAAGCACTTGTTTTGTTGACTAGGCCAAAGGAAAACAAGTGCAATTCAGTTTAAAAATTTCAGCATTTGAAAAAATATACATTTCAAGCAATTTCTATGGGACAATGGGAATGCAGTGACAAACAGGAGAACTGGACCTACTACACCACATAACATTAATTAGGCTACTTATATCATGTGCACTTAAAATTTGTAAAAAGAAAAAAAAAAAGTAGCAGTATCTGGCAATTTGTATAAACAAACACCAAACAAATAGGTCTTCCATGTGGGAAAGACTGCATACAGCAGAGTTTCCAAGGCATTATTACAGCAATGTATTAAGCTGGTATGTACAAATCTCTTCCCCTTGAACTAGCTTTCATTTTTTTGTTTTCCTCAGCTCCAGAGGAACCCGTACCTGCCTCAGAGGACAGATCCACTGTGGCAGCACCCTGTCCCACTTGTGGCCATATGCTGCAGTGCTGGAGCATTTAAACAAAAAGTCTACAGAGTAGAAAAGATCTATTTTCAGCAGTTGTTGCCGTGTTGTTGTTCTTTTTTATCACTAAACTTTTATAAAATATATATATATAAAGAAGCATTAAAGCTTTCTCTTACTTTTTATTATTAAAAAAATGGGATTTTTACAATAAAAAAAAAAAATCAAACATCACACCTATACTAAAAGAACAATATTTCAATAAGAAGAGTTAGAACATCTTTGGTACAGGCCTGGCTCAAAGACCTATCTTCACTATCTGGGTTTCCAACAATTATACCATTACATATTTCCATACATTAAAACCAGATCCATTAATATAAACCAGAAATTACTTCCATGTGTTTCCATACAAAATATTCCCTCTCCTCATGTTTATTAAATTTCCTGTTTGAAGAGATGTAAACTGATAGCTTCATCCAGCAAAGCACTTAAATACATGTTCAAATTCATGCATATTAGTAGGCTTCTTGATCAGGATCTAAATGAGGCTGCCATCACAACTTTTGCCTACATTAGAGTGATGTAAAATAATAATGAAAAGAGACAAAGTGCATTGCCACCATTTAATATAGTTATTATTGGGAACCAGCAGTGAAGCAGCTTGTATAGGCCTCTACTATGCTGCATGAGTGGTTTACTGTGGCCCCACACGTCCTTAGAAACAAAGACTGTCCTGGTAACCTTACAGCTTATTCTCTTTCTTAATAATCAGACAGTTAATGATCCTGAAATATGGGACCAAATTGAGGTCAAGGTGTGGGACTCTGCAACTGAAAACGGCAAGGTTGCAGTGGGATTGCTCGGCACCTGGCGAGCAATCTCTGAGGCCTTAAAGAGACATGTGGGGCCACAATCAGAAACGTGTGGTTTGCCAGACAGTGAGGGAGCTGCGGGCTCCTTTACTGATCTGACTGCTACGCCATCGGCCCCTCTGCTGCTACAGCCATCGCAGGCCTTTGCTGTTGTACTGGGTCTGAGCGGTTGTAGGGTTTAGCTGCCCAGCACGGTAAAACCACCACAGCTGTTACGCCCCCTGCTGACCCGGACGTGCCTTTTGACCCAGGCCCTATTGGCCTTGAAAAGGAGATGGATATGCTTTTCTTTGATCCGGGAAGAACGGGATACATAAGGCCTGAAGGCCGAGTTGCTTGACAACCTAAAGCAAGATATATTGTTCAAAAGGAATGGAAAATGGGGACTTGTTTGTAATCAAGAAAAGGAATGGAAAATGGAGACTGTTAAGTCATAGAACTTAAAGGATTGTTTGTTACCTTTTCTGATTGTACATATATGTAGATGTTCTTGGGTTTAGTATGTAAAGCAATGTTCTGCATATTTAGAATGTTTGATGTTCCTGTGTACATGTTGGTGGAGCGTAGACTCCCCACACACCCGCCGTTTACTTGCCTTTTATACCTTTTAAAAATATTTCTTTTATAAATATTACTAAATTCAGATTGAGTTGAGACTTCATTTATAACAAACTGGTGACCCCGACATGATCTTCTTGGACTTTGGATCTGCAACCAGTAAAGGGAGGCACCCCACATAGTGGCCCTTGCCAATAGCAGTGCTAGAGTCCAACAAGATTTCAAACATAAGAGGCAAGTAAAGAACCAAGAGCTATTCCTTTGTGACCTGTAATTCTGCGTGCAAAGACCCAAACAAAGATACTGTTTGGTTGGGTAGGATTCGGTTGTGTGGCTGTGTGCAGGGGTGTGACTGAGACGGAACTTAGTTCTGAAGCTAAGAATTTGTGGGTGGGTTAACCACTTGCAAGACACCTGCAGACACATGCACAGCCAGGGATTTGGAACCTCTTTAAGGGTTCCAGGGATTCGGAACTTATTTGAAATTTCCAGGGATTCAGCCAGGGATTCGGAACCTCTTTGAGGGTTCCAGGGATTCAGAACTTATTTGAAACTTCCAGGGATTCGGCCAGGGATTCGGAACCTCTTTGAGGGTTCCAGGGATTCAGAACTTATTTGAAGGTTCCAGGATGGGTCAGGTGAAAAGGGACCCGTAACAGGAACTTGGAAGATTGAGTCTACTCCTGGAGATTTGAAAGTTAGGCTTAAAAGAACTTGAAGTATATCGGGGCATAGCTACCCTTTGCATGCTAATTGTAGCGATTGAAGTAATAGGTGGGAAATATACCTAGATTATTTGTTATCTACTTTAATCAATCAAATTTGATGTGCGTGATGCTGCTAGTGATGATTATTATACATCCTGTGGAAAAATGAGTTGGGTGAAATATTCTAGATATGGGATTCCAACCATTGCTAAAAACTTGTTTATGAATCTTCCTTCCTTCCTTCCTTCCTTCCTTCCTTCCTTCCTTCCTTCCTTCCTTCCTTCCTTCCTTCCTTCCTTCCTTCCTTCTTTTCTCCTTCTATTCCTGCCTTTGTTTTTTCCTTTTTCTTTGCTTCCCTCTCTCTCCCCTCCCTCCCTTCCCCCTCTCCTTCCTCCCTTTCCTCTTCTCATCTTTTTTCATTTCACTCTTTCCTTATTTTCCTTTTCTTTTTCATCTTCCTTTCTCTTTTGCACTTTTCTATCCACTTCCCATTTTCATCTTTTCACTCTTCATTACCATGGTATTTTTTTCTCTCTATTTTACTGCTACTTTTCTATTCAAAATATTATGTAAGAGTATATGCATGTGTAAAAATTAAATATGAAAATATTTCATTAACTGACATAATTTCAAGAGGGTTCATCCTTCTAGAATTGCTTCCAGAAATGATAGTTGCTGCCATTTGCAATGATTTAGGAAAGCTCAGAAGTAAAACTAAAAATATAGTATTAGAAAAATATATAGAGATGTGTAAAGGAAGGCTAAAGTTAGCATACACTAAACTATATACACAATAAAATACTGTTCTACATAAGTGGAAATTAAATATAAATATTTGTCTGCTCTAACAGGAGAATAAATAAAATGAAATTTGATGTTCAGCAGTATTGATTTTCTATGCTTCTTTATATTTGGACTTTGAAGATATTTGTTTTTGTAAGAGTAAGCTTATAAGATTTCCTTTACATTCTCTACATGTCAAAATAAGCATCACGTGGAAATTTTCAAGTCAGCTGCTTCAGTATACAAGACAAATCCAAAAGTTTGGCTACTAAAAAATACTTCAGAATTTATGGGTTTGATATAGAAAAAAAAAAAAAAAGAAAGAAACAACAACAACAACAAAAAAAAAAACAGATTAGAAATAAAGTAGAACTCCTTGCAATATGTTTTCATGTAAGTGTGTAGACTAATCACACTGAATTGATTTAAAATAAACTCAGAAGACTTGATGCTGGTTGTGGCAAATCAGACAACGCAGTGGGACACTAGATTTTGCAAATGCCCAGTCCTATTTGTTTTAGTTGGACAAGAGAATCTGTGTACGACTAATCCTCTGGGATCTCAGGCCATCTTAAAGAGAAAACATCATATGGCTGTATTTTTAAGCAAACAAGGCGTTTTGGTTTCTTTGTATGACTGAATATTTTGAAACTCAAGTAGAAAACGAACTAGCAGTTAGTTTTGGTGTGACAGAGCCACTGTTATTTAGACACTTAAATAGAAACCTGTGGTGGTGCTGGTCAGCTGCAGTTTGCTGAAATCCTTGGCTGATCAAAGGTACCCTCTTAAGAGGAAAGCATGACAAGAAGACACCACCTGTAAAGGAAAAATGTTACAAATGGAGACATAAAATCCAGCTTCCTTTTCCAAGTAAAAAGGCTTATGTCTGTACAAGAGCACTGCCCATCTGTAAACTGCTATAAACGGTACGGCTACTCAGAATGAATACAGTTGCATTCAGCTGAGTGCCATAAGAAGTAGAGGAGGAAGTTGGCTTAGTTGCTCAGTTACAGCAAAAATAACATTTAATATGAAATTAAGATATTGCATGCAATTGCTTCATGCTCTAAAGCATACTCTTCAAGTTGCTTTTATTCAATATTACCATCTGTCACCTTTCTCAAGAATTTTCATAGAATGATAGAATCATAGAATATCCCGAGTTGGAAGGGACCCACAAGGATCATCGAGCCCAACTCCTGGCACCACACAGGTCAACCCAAAAATTCAGACCATGTGACTAAGTGCACAGTCCAGATGCTTCTTAAATTTTCTCCGCAAACTGGATATTTAAAATTGACACAAACAAAATCTCATCTCATGGTTAGATAATATCATAAGAATACACAGCTCTTCACTGTAGGGACATTAAAGAGCTAATAACTTCACTGTGCTCTCCAGTCTGTTGGTCAGACTGAAACTGTTGGGCATGTCAGAGCTCCATTTCTGCCATAGGACTCCAGTAAATCACTCATGTTTTGTGCCACACAGGTATATTCAGTGACTTAGCATTTGCCAGATGCAAAAGCTGTAAGCTTCTAAGAACCTACCCAAAACTGTGGAAAGAAAAAATAGACATACTTTCATTCATAAATTGTGGGAATGCAGCCATGTGCAAGTTATTGCTGCCTGACACAATTTGAGTATGGGATCATTATTTATGTCACATGTGGAAAAATAAGTGGCTGCTAAAGCACTCTAAAAAAAAATAAAAATAAAAATAAAAATCACACAAAACCTTCTGGACCTTGTGTGTAAATATTCAAAAACAGCTAAATGATTTTATCCCTAAATGTAGATATTTTTTCTTATGTTTCTGTAATATCAAAGTTTGCTGAATTCTGAAGGCGGGTTCTCCCACCAGACAATTCAAAAGAACAAAAGGGGAGACATCAAGTCACCTCACTGCTTCAGGTATCTGATGCTAAATGTGTGCATGGCCAATTTTTCGGTACAAATTTTAACATCCTGGAGGCTGCTTTGATTTGTACTAGTTGGAAGGTTTCCAAAGGAGCCGTCCTTGTGGCCACAGCTTAGAGGGGCTCAGGAAAGTATCAGTCATGACTCCATGCTGACACTGGCACCGAGACAGAATACAGCTTGTTCTGGCTCTATGCTAGAAGGCATCCCACCCACAACTGTAGGAAAATGTCAGGTATCAGTGTAGTGCAAAGTATTCTTAATAGGAATATTTCTGGAGTTTGTTTTTTGAACTTGTTTGTAAATCTATACAAGTACAATCTATACATCTCGCACTTAATGTGCCTTGCAAAAGCAATCAGATAGCTAAAATGAATATTGTCAGAACGAAAAGGACTCAATCTTGAGACAGAAGACCTGTAGAGAGACAGAGTTTTGAAATATATATATTTCTGATTTTGTATTCAGGATGTTCAGTACTGAAATTTTTGCTTGCTATTTATTTTACATTATTTATTAATTTACATTATTTATTTCTCTTTACTTGTGTTGAGAAAGTATGCATTGTTAAATGCACCTTCTAATTTCTCTCTTATTTCTCTACATGTACATGCTAAATATAATTATAGGCCTTCTTCTGTTGAAAACACTCATATTTTACACCTTTTTTCCTCCTGTCCACAAGGCAGTGATTTTCTTTCTTAGCCACAGATTATTCTCTCCCAAATCCATCGTTCCCAACCACTCATTTGGTGGAGCACAGCAAGCTTTTTCAATCACTCCATTTTGCTGATGATGCATATGAGGTTGCAGAACTTAGTCTTGTCCTCACAACTGAATTGTTTTGGTACAATTTTGTTGTAAATCTGAAGTATTGCAGTTACAATCTTACACAAGGAGGTTCTGATTCCAATACCACAAAGCTTTTTTAAGTTTGTTTTCATCACATGGAAAGAGTTCTAAGCTAAAGTAAGCAAGCAGTTCTTCTCTAATAAAAGTGTTCCTGCAGGAGATTATACCCATGTAACAGTTCAAATGATTTGCCTCCTTTTGAGACAAAGTCCTAGACAATGACGTGCTCCATGCAGACATAGAAGATGCATCCAGATGGTAGCTCTCTATGTTGTCTTAATTGGTTCAGATAGCATGTTTTCTTTCATAATAGCATGTCTCAATTTTTGGTCAATTTTTAGATGGAAAACTGTCCTTAGAGCTGAAATTTTACCATGGCTATAAGTCATTAAGTTGCTAAGAACCATTCAGAAGCATGCTATAAACACCTGCTCATAAAAAGCACTAAACTCTATTTAAAAAAAAAAAAATTAAAAAAAAAAGCAGTAAATCATTTCTCATATTATATTTTCCATCAGCATGACACTTTCTCTGTATTTTCAGACGTCTAAAGAACAATAATGCTTCATTTTATGGTAGTCAGATGGATCAACAGTCTAAAGAGCCAGTCCTGCTTAGACTGCATGAATACGTACTTTGAGAACAGACTTATGTGGCAGAAAATTAAATAAAAGAATCCTAGGAGAAATTTCAGTTTAGAAAAACATCACCCCACTGGGAAAAGAACCCACTTGTCAGAAAAGGCTGAAAATTAATTTTACCATCTGAGAGACTGAGTTTTCCTAGTAATTTAGTGACTGATTCTCCTAAGGGGTTCCCTATGGGTAGATTGTTTTCATGTATATTGAGGCATTTTTGATAAAAACATCTTAAATTAACAGATTAGATCTGCAAACATTTGCACTATTTTTGTCTGTTTCTTCTATTCCTTGTGCTTTGAAGACTCTAATCTCCGCTAGTACAACCTGTGAAACATGAGGATGAGGTGCCTGATTTCAGAAATGCTCATGTCTTTTCTGTGAGGTAGAGGAACGTTTCAGATCATGAATGTTCAGGAACTACTAGAAATGCGATTTTAAGTCCAGGAAAAGGTGGGTAGCTGTGATGATATGAACACTGAGTAAGAAAGTATTCACCATTTTAAAGGGTTTAGGTGAGAGTACAGGCAAACACATTTAGGTAACATTTAAAAGTTGGTCAATTCATAACCTTTTGCTCATCAGGCAAACACAAAGGCTTTTCCTTAAAGCTCTCTTTGCTCTCTACTTTACCATTCCACGCATCACAAATCAAGACAGTAATTGAGGTGTCAGAATGCCTGTAAAAGATCTTGTGAAACCCCTACTCTTTTTAAATCATACTACTTCATACACCTGAAAATGTATTAAATTAAAATTACTTTTAACCTTGTACTAGACATGCTTTTGTTCTTGATCTATGGAGAACTCAGATTCTACTCAGTTTCTACTTTGTGCCTGTTATATAATTCTTCTTTGAATGGGATTTGAGTATACATTTCACTTCCTATGGTCATTTTTTCTACACAGAGACATGATGCATATCTATCAATTCATAGAATCAGTCTATAAAAATAAGGAAGAGAAAGATGTTTGTTTGTTTGTTTGTTTTCTGGGACTAGTATACACGTATAAGGAATTATTCAACTGCCATCTTACTTAAAAGACTGTCTCTTTTATATCTGTGTTTATCATTCAGTTGACTCCAGTGTAGCTGATTTACAGATTCAGATTTCACAATTTTGCCTTCCAGCCAAGCTGTCTGTGATTTTTTATTTTATATTATTTTCCAATTTTGATATCCAGAAGACTTAAAGGCTAGGTTATATAGCAACTACTACCCTGGTTTACCTAACAAGTTCTCATCCATGATGAAGAGACATTTTAGGGCAATGAAAATCTTCTCATATTCAGTTAAATAGATCATCTTAAAACTAATTGTAATCTGATCAAATATATTTCATTTGCATTAGCATAATTCTAACACCTCATAGAGATTCCTTGAAAATCAAGACTTTCAGTGCTGCTTTACATTTTGGAGCATTAGAAGTATAGAAAATACAAGAAATAAAATTTAAATAAAAACAAACTACTAATTAGTGACATGCTGGTTACTATGAAACAGGATGGAGCCAACATAAACTGTGTATAACTGTAATTGTAAACATATCTCCTATCACTTAGTAGGGAGGACAATCTTGAGGTTCAAATTCTTCCATTCCACTTAGACAATGCATTGCATCATATGATTCCAATTTATTTCCATTTATTACTGACTACTTCTGTAACACTTTTCAAAGGAAAGAAGAAAAAAAAAGCAAAAAAAAGCAGATAGAAACAACATTGGAGTGCATTGCACTGTCCCCAAAACCATTAAATGCTTAAAGCCTTGTTTAAAAATAAGTTTTCAAACTCCATTTTTAATTAAGACAAGGGGAGAATAACAATCCAAAATTCAGAAAACTGTACTGTAAGAGATGTTCAAAAATTTGCTAGATTTTGGTCCATGGAAATTGCAGGAAGGCAAAGGGCTTTTTTATACTAACTTTTGAAGTGCAGGAATAAGAAGAATCACTGTCCACAGGCTCAGCTATATCTGTGTTCACAATCTTATATGCAACTCCACTTTATCCACATATATTAATCATATACTTTGGATGGAACTGCCTCTAGACAAGTGTGTTGAAGATAGCATCCGTTAAACACTAAAAGCTTATTCCCTGACATCAGGCTTCATTCTGAAAGCTCCTCTGATAAATGTCTTATTTAGTTTCTGGACAAGTCCAGAGCACAAAGAACATCTTTTATTTCTGAGAAAGGACAGATATTTGGTGAGCTTACATTGTGTTTTGAAGGATAAGCCATTCCTACCTGGAGGGGGAAAATGACTCACCAAAACATACAAAGAGTCCTCTAGCAGATGGGACTTCACACACACACAACTTCTGCTAATGGAATTGTTTTAATGTTGACAGCTACACACAGCAAGATGGATTTCATGTCTACCACAGAGAAAGCTGCCTTTGTCCTGTCTTTATTCAAGTTGAGTCTGTCCTGACTATAATACGCTGTGAGTAGAATAGTCTTTCTATAAACTGCCATGACTGCTGAGCTTCCACTGCCACCTGGAATTTCATTCATGTTTAGGGTAAATATCACATGTTTTTAATAGCATTAGTAAATTGATACCTTGCTCCATAACTAATGTGACCAGCATTTCTAGCTAAAAAAAATTGTATTTCTCCCTTTTCCCCAAAGAAGGAAAAAGTGTGAACTCCTGAAAATGTTTTTCAACATTGCACCTTTCACTTCTCAAAACAATAAAGAAAGAGCCAGTCTCCTCTGTTCACATAAGCAAAGTATTTCTCTTAGCAGCTGCTCTTTCCTTGCATAGGGTGCCTTTAAGAAAAAAAAAAAAGGAAAAAAAAAAAAAAAAGATCACTGAATAAATAAACTGGGCCTCTTTCCCTTCATCCGCATCTTGCTCCTAAAACGTCTCATTTTTTACATAATTGATCAGCGTTATTTGGATGAATGTGTTTGCACAGCTTTGGCAAGCAACTGCGTATTTTTTCCTTCTCATGCTGGAAGGAACATTTTATTTCAAAGAGTTAAACGGCCACAGAGACCCTTGAGATGCTCTACATCCTCTAGCTGTGGTATGCACTCTGCTAAGCTTTGAACGATACACTATGCAGCAGCCCCTTTGAGGATACGGCTATGTAAACCATCTTACACTCTTTTCCTACCTATACTAAAGGCCTAGTGTCTCCAGGAAAAAAAAAAAAAAAAAAAAAAAAAAAAAAAAAAGAAAAACAACGATTCCTGTAATTGGAAAAAATTACTGCTAGAAAGAATCAACAGGAAAGGACTGAAACGAATAGGTAATCCAAACACGTGCCTGAAATTCCACCATTAATAATATAATTCGTGCAAATGTTCCCAACAATGCTTCACTGTTAGTCACATGCCATTGTTTACATTGTTATGATGGTTAGGTTACCACAGATATAACTGTACTTTAAGTCTGGGAAGGTTGTGGCACGATATAAGTCAACCTCCTGTCACACTTCCATTTATTTTGCCACCGAAGAGGGAATAGGCAGCAGAGATGCAGATCCCATATGTGCTGAAGTCCCACAGCCACATGGATTTCTTTTGGAAACTGGGATCATTAACTGAAAAAAACTATGAAATAAGCCCTTTAAACACAATAGCCAAATTCTTTTCTCAGTCAGTAAGTGTAACTCAGGAATTCTGATTCTCTTTTTTTCAGCTGCCAGATGAAGCCACAGTAGGAGTACATGGTTGGTCTTATGAAAAAAACAAACACATCGACCAGTGCAAGTCTTAAAGACACTGCACAAAATACTTTTAAAAAAAATATATTTATTTGGTGGAATCATTCCTTTCTGTCAGAGAATAAAAATTGGTAATATCCCCTGTATCACCATGTGTGATGGCCCTCTGCAACTTACTCTTGCAATCTCTCCCACTCAGCATACATATGCAGCCATGCAGAATTTAGCCAAGTGGGAGTGACAAAGATCTAGTTTGGACAAGATATATTAAACCCTCTATTTATATAATTAATTTATATAACATTTCACCACTGAATACGATGAGTTTTCAGGCCAGTCACTGTCTGCTTCTTCATATAAAGACAGACCACATTTCATGACCACACTTCACCTTTTGCAGCATGTCAGGAACACTTTACCTTATTTCTGAAAGGCTCCATGGCATATTATCAACTTTGTCTTGACGGACACAGCTCTGAGGTTATTTTTAAATCTGCCAGTCTAGTCTTCTTTCGTAACAGCCAGTAGGTTCATTGTTATTCTAAATTTTGACACTGCTTTTTGTTACTTACATACAGGTTATGTCTCAGTAATAGAGTTGGGGTTGCAGAGAGGGGCACAGACGAAGTGGGTCAGAGAAGGAAAACCAAGAGAGGATGAAGGTAAAAGACATGTGACAGAAGATCCCTAACAGTTTGGTTTTTTTCCTTGACAGATGAGACAAGCATAGATTGTATGAAGTATTTTGGGGCTCAAGGCATTGATGGATCTATCTGCATCAACTGAAGAAATGATTTCTGGATATAACACATTTGCTATTATTGGAAGATGAACAGAGGGACAGAATACAGAACCTCTGTAGAAGCCCAAAGGAGACTGAAACATAGCATTCCAAATAATTTTGGAAAAACAACACTGAGGGCAAACATTTCCTTTATATAACTTGGCAGACCAGTGCTAAAAAATGAAATGTGGATCTCTAGCACTTGGCAACAGCAAATGGCCAAAAAAGGTCTTGAGTGAATAATATGCAGAGCAACTGTGAGTTTTAATTCAATTCATCACAAAAATTAGGAAAAGATTTTCTACCTTGCCAAATTCTGAACTACTTTTCTCATCTGTTTCTTTTTCTCTCTCTCTCTTTTTTTTTTTTAAAAAAAATCAAGCCCTAACAATTATTTTTCTATTACAAAACATACTAGCAACATAGAATTATTGATAGCACAGTGCTGGGAATGTTATTGACTTAAAAAAAAAAAAAAAAAGATATCTTAAAAGGCCAAATCCCAAGTCTCTCATTAATTTTGTTAGAAGGTAACTTATCTACAGTGGGTCAGCCCTGGAATGGCAAGTCTTGGTGAAAGTAATCTATCAGTTGCTATCAAAAGATCCCTTGTAACACAAAGTTCAGCCAAATTTATCTGTCCATTCAGGTTATCATGTCCTGTTTTCTTAACCTAGAAATTTGCTCAGAGAGCATTAGCTCACCGCTAGCTCCATAGCCCCTTTCCCACAGAAGAAAAACTGTATTTATAGCATTTTTTTTGTGTGTGTGAATTAAAGCTGTGAAGCAATATTGGCCTTTTGAGGCCAAAATACTAAATATTCTGAGCTTGTGTTACCATATTTGGCACCAAAATGTGTACCCATATTTTTTCCTTTAAGTCAAAACATCTGTTGAAAACTGATAGGTATCAGTAGATGAGAAGTGGTCATTCTTAATGCCATTGATAATAAGAGGGAAATAGACAATAAAAAACTGTCAGTGAAGTTACAAGTAATGAAAGCACTGAATCAGATAAATAGGAACTGGCCAAACTCATTTAGTAAAGCAAACCAAGCCTGGAAATCTTGGGGGAGAATTCTAGGTGGAGCAGATCAAATCCTTGACACAGATCCTGTTAGTGGTTTGCCAGTATTGCCTATCCTGAGCCAAGGACCAAGCACAGGCTTTGGCAACGCTTAGCTTCCTAGCACAGTTAAGCTTCATGTGAGGTGCCAGTAATGACCCAGATGCAGTCACCTTCAAACAACTTCCTAGTTTATTTATTCTGAGTGATCACAATACTTTACAAATTGCTTGCAACAACAAAGAAAAATGTCTTGTTGAATCAAGTTGTCTGAAGAGAAGATGTTGTAGGTTTGCCCTACTGCATGGAGAACAGCCAGGCCTTAGCAGAGAGTTTGAAGAACTGCCGACAGTGGACCTGTAGCAGCAGAAGACTAGGTTTTGGGGAGTGTGAGTCGCATCTACCTTGAAACAAAAATGGCTTCTTATATTTTCAGGGATTTTTCCATTACTTTAGGTTTTAGAATATAATTTTCATTTTAATATATTTTAGCTTTTCTTATAAATTCAATTCCAAAAGCAGTGTAAATCAAAGCATTTTCTGTATGAGTTGTGGGAAGCACCTAAGGTTTCTGATTTTCTATAATGAGCAAAAGAGAAATGGGTCGAAGACATCTTTGCCTGTGTTCTGAACAATCTTTTATTGTTAAAAACCTTATTTTCAACTGAAAAAAAAAAATATTCAGAAATCCCACTGATTTCAGGAGACCAAGAAACTGACTGAGACTCTATAATGTGGGACATGAAAGTTTCTGAAGTATCAGGTTTCATCGTAAGATCTGGAAATCTGTCAAGTCCTGCTAGGCATCATTTCTTACACCGAGTGAAAAATCACTTTTTTTTCTTTGTCTTCTCTTTGCCATTTCATAGGCCCAGAAGCTCTTAGGATTTATCAGCAGAACATAGCAAATCCCTAGTGCTGCAGAAAGTCCAGTAAGAAATGACATGCTTCTGCAACTAAAAACAACAAAGCCAAAATCTAACCAAATAAAAACAAACAAACAAACAACAAAATACAAACAGAAGCGAGCTTCTGACAGTGTGGGAAGTGGCCTAAATAAGACCATTTTTAGGAACTACTGATACGATACATCAGGAAATTATAGACTTATTTCTGCAGTTTTGCATTGGTTCTGGGGAAAGTCTTGGAAATGGCTGTAAAAGACCAAATGGAAGAATGGTCAGTAAACCACATCTTGAAGCAAGGACAGCCAGCATGGTCTCAAGTAAGGGAAGGGCATGCCTCGCTTGCTTGCTGGAATTGCTTAAGCCTGTGCCTGCCAACACAAACACGGGGAATGCTGTGGACACTGCATAGTTGGATTTTCAGAAAGCACTTGCCAGAATTCCTAACTGAGATTACTGTCTAATGTGCAAAGCCATAGCCTAATTCGGAATGGGCAAAGGGGGCCCCCGCAGAAGTGAAAGGCAGCTCATTGGGCAGGGAACGAGGCAAACCCCCTGAAGGCATGGGGAAGTTTCTGCTTCTAAGAGCTGGCCTTACTAATAAGCTTCAAAATGCCTGGCAAGTTGGACATGGTTTGGATGTGTAAGTAGAGAAAAGGAGTTGCAACACATCTGGAGGCACAAAGAGCTCATTTTATTATTAAACATGAAAGATAATTAATAGCCAAATTGTAATTTTGCTAATTTTGTAAAAGTAAATTTCAAGATTAAAGAAACTCAAAGCAAAGGGCAGAGCTGTACTCACCAAATCTCTACACAGCCTATTAGAAAAATAGCCTGAGACACATCAACAGAGTTTTTAGCCAGAGCTACTGAGAAAAAAATGAAGGCTAGAGTAACTGTGAGGTTGTAAATAACTGAAATGTCAAGTTAGTTGTGGAACTGAACAGAAAATAAAAACTTGGTTTGATCTGAAAGTTGAAAAAGTTTATTTGAGGTGAAAAAAATATTGGGAACCAGGACAAGCAATCTGATTCAATATAAAAATATAAATTTTAATTTATAAAATATATTTCCAAATACTAATAGAAAGAAAGAAAAAAAAAAGCCAGAAAAAAAATAAGAAATAGGCCAAAATTCTTTTTTAACTACTGTGCAATTAAGGCACTCACTCAGAATTTAGGAAACACATACCCTCTTCTATCTTCCCACTCATGCTGACTTTAACAAGTCCAGTATAATGTATTATAACATTGGATGTACTTCCTTTTCTGTTGAAGCTGTTCTTTCTGCCAAAAGTATTTATATATTCATTTACTTGAAGGCAGAAAATAACAGTACTCACTACCTGTAGGGAAACAGACTAACCCCTGATCTAATTATTATTTTACATGAGGTAAATTCAGTGAATTCAATATTGACACCTCCAGATTGGACTAGATGACTTCCTTCCAGTCAGAAAAATTAGATGAATCTATGAAAATCTCCTCAACAGAGAGAATATTGTGTGGTCTGGTAAGCACCAACCTTGGAAGCCCCCAGCATTTCAAGTGGGTATCATAACTGCTCCTGGATTAAGACAGCTGTCCACTTCATTACCATGCAAACCTGGTGAATCACTTCACAGTGAATCACCTCACAAATTTCATCTGTCTGGTTGTCATAAAAACCTACTCTCATTCTCCCAGAGCAGAGAACATGAAACACAATGTGTAAAATACTAATATTTTTACAAAGATGGGTCTAAAATTATACATCGTAAAGGTAAATTATAGAAGCCAGAGCTTGTATTTAATGTCTGCAAAATCACCTAAAACTTTTTCTTTAATCTATCCATACAATGAACAGATGGCTAGTCATAGCAATTGCCAGGGACACTTATAAATGAAATATTTTTCATGCTTCAGTATGTTTGGAGATCATTACTTGGACTGTCTTGTACATTGTAGTACAAGTCACTCCTTTTTGTAGGTTTAAATATGTCTGTGGTGCACAACTTAATATTTTTGCTTAATTTCTGTACTTTAAAAACAAACAAACAAACCATCCTGTATTAACAAGTTAAGGCAACACAGAGGAAGATATGGCCCCCACTGGATTAGGCCACTGTGCAGTGTGACTTCTTCACAAGGTGGGAAGACCTCAACTCTATCTGTCATTGCTAATAAGAGAAGAAAGGGAAAGCACAAGCACCCCACAAATCTGCAACCTGATCACAAAAAAGACTGTGAAATATCAGATGCAGGAAGGAGCTCTGTGGCAGCCAATTCAGTGTTCAGAGAGTGGCATTCAGTAGCAGCCCAGTTCTTCCTATTTACACAATTGGACTAAAATAAACAGGAGTTTATATCAGGCAACAATTGCACTTGAAGACTTCCTTGAAACCCTCATCTCCTTCTGTTTCCCAACCCTTCAATTTCAATGACCCTTTAAAGAAATAAGCCTGTTGCCATAAAGCTTTGTGTCTTACTTCTCAGTGCATTTTGCACAAATAAGTAACATCGTTATCAGACTCAGAATCAGAATTGTGGTGAATCAGCAGCAGGTCATTAGGAGCCAAAAGCAAACACCAAGTGTTTCACTTTTATACTACTACTTTTTACACATGCAGTCAACTATGTGAGGATGAAACCTCATATTAAAATAACTTTCTGCAACACCACTGCTGTCGTTAGATTGGGTCTTGTACCTCTGAGTTATAGTGAAGGGATTAAATTAATGAATGACAAGTTGGTTTGCTGTACACTACAGAAAATACCAGTAACAATTGAATGGTATTTTGCAGAAGAACAGAAAAATGCAGTTACACGTACATCATAAAGTCATTCAGTGTTTACTGTTTGTTCAGTGAAAGTTTGTCATAAATCATGGATGAATGCAACTGCAGCAATGTAATTACAGTACTGTACTTTAGGAGGGTGAAGGACTGTGATAACTTAGGGATTGCTTAAGTACTAAAAACCATGGCAAGCTATATAATTCTGGAGCACCAGGTCAGCAAACACAAAAAATGGCAAAAGATGATTTTAAGAAATATTATTAAAAAACCTCAATGGGAGAGCTGTGAATCCAGATTCTATTTAACACAAACCACTAAAGCCTGGAGAGAGAAGGAGTTCCTCAGGACAGCCCTGGGTTTGGCATGCTGTTTGCCATTTGAACAAGACAAACTGACTGGCTATTTTCCTGTAATAAAAACTAAGTCTGCAAATATTTTTCCAAAAATAAAAGAAAAAAAAAATACCACTTTCATGGTCCATACTTGAATGACTGGGATAATGGCATTGGGTAAGTGGTCATTGAACAAATGTTTATAGCAAATAGTGAGACACAAGCAAATGGCAAGTTACAGGCAAATCACCAGGCCATTCCTCCTCTCAAGAGAATTAAGCTTAGTGAAGCAAGCTGTATGGTCCTTCTTGTTGCCATACAAACATCCACAGATACCCTAGCATACGTTCTGTCATATATACACTATAGACATGGAAATTATAATTCAAAGCACAATGCTGTAATTTTATGAAATAGGTTGGGAAAATGCTACACTACCTCACATAAAACATAAGCCAGTGTTCAAAATTAGCAAGCACTACAGATCTGTTCATGTTCTACATTGATTTTTTAGCCCTGTTAAACTGTCACACAGAATGATAGCAAGTGTCAAAGTGTCCTGTTAGGTTGAAGACAAGGGCTATTGTTTAATTGTTAGCAATGAACTGAGAACAATTAACAACCTAACTAGTACTAACAATTCAGCGCTTCTTCCTGAAGTTGTAGCCAGTTTCTCACTACTACTTTAGAATAGTATACAGTGCACTACTTTTAGCTGTTAGTCTGCATTTCTTGTCACCCACATGAGCTCAGTACAAGGCTGTCATGGCTCCTGCAGTGCCACAGTCCTACCTGTGCTCCTTGCCCCAGGAGGGGCCTGGCAGAAGGCAGCCATTAGCTCTCCCCATGCATTCCCTGCACATTTGTTCCCCAGCGGTCACTGTTGGGGCCCATCTTCTTTAATATCTTTATTGATTATTTCGATGAGGGTATTGAGTGCACCCTCAGTAAGTTTGCACATGACACCAAGTTGGCGGAAGTGTTGATCTGCCAGAGGGTAGGAAGGCCCTGCAGAAGGGCCTGGACAGGATGGGTCAATGGGCAGAGGCCAACAGGATGAGGTTCAACATGGCTTAGTGCTGGGTCCTGCACTTTGGTCACAACAACCCCATGTAGTGCTACAGGCCTGGGGGAGAGTGCCTCGAAAGCTGTACAGAGGAAAAGGAGCTGGGGGTGTTGGTTGATGCACGCCTGAACTTGAGCCAACAGTGCCCAGGTGGCCAAGAAGGCCAATGCCATTCTGGCTTGTATCAGGAATAGTGTAGCCAGCAGGACCAGGGAGGTGATCATCCACCCCAGTACTCTGCCCTGCTGAATCCACACCTTGAGTAGTGTGTTCAGCTTTGGGCCTCTCACTACAGCAAAGACATTACAGCCCTGGAGCGCGTCCAGAGAAGGGCTACAAAGCTGGTGAAGGGCCTGGAACACAAGTCCCGTGAGCAGCAGCTGAGGGACCTGGAGTTGTTTAGTCTGGAGAAAAGGAGGCTCAGGGAAGACCTTACTGCTCTCTACTACTACCTAAAAACTTCTTTATTGTGAGGGTGACAGAGCACTGAAACAGGTTTCCCATAGAGGTTGTGGAGTCTCCTTCTCTGGAAATATTCATAACCTGCCTGGATGCCATCCTGTGCAATGTGCTCTAGGTGATCCTGCTTGGCAGGGCGTTTGGACGAGATGATCTTCAGAGGTCCCTTCCAACCTTGGCAATTCTGTGATTCTGTGTAAGGAAGTTGTGGAGAGCTGGGGGTTGGTCTCTTCTCACAGATAACCAGCGACAGGACTAGAGGGAACGGCCTCAAGTTGCACCAGGGGAGGTTCAGGTTGGAAATTAGGAGACATTGCTTCTCAGAGAGAGCAGTCAGACATTGGAATGGGTTGCCCAGGGAGGTGGTGGAGTCACCATTCCTGGACGTGTTTAAGGAAAGGTTGGACATGGTGCTTAGGGACATGGTTTAGTGGGTGATATTGGTGGTAGGGGGATGGTTGGACTAGATGATCTTGAAGGCCTTTTCCAACCTTAATGATCCTATGATTCAGCCCACCAGAGTCACCTGGTTTCCACCCATATTACAGCCATTCCATCTTCAGAGAGATGAGCAGAATCTGTCCTTAAAAGTTGATTTGGTCTGGGCCAGTTTGTTTGACATCTTATCAGCCATTTTGGCTTCTCTTCTTGGAGCATTAGGATTCCTCTCTCTACCTGTTGGTATAAACTCTCTTTGAAGGCAATCTTTTTTTTTTCTTTTTTTTCTTTTTGGACACAGTGACAATGACTGGAAGGGTGGCTTTAAATGTTAATGGAAAAAAGTAGAGACTTTGAAACCTTGTAAAATGTTGCTTCTGCCACACTCTACATTTCCTGGGTGCCTGCTGCAATGATGACTGGGTTGCTCTGCTTCTCCAGTCCTGGGTGCTGAGAATGGAGGTCACCTGAGGCCATACCTCCTGAATCCACCTCACAGGGCTCCAGGGACTGCCTGAGTCTCATGAAAGTGACAGCAAAGCAGTTCCTTGGCAGACAAGGTGCAAGTGCTCCCACCTTCCACTTCACACTGGGAACCCTTTACCTGTTTTGACATTGCCTCTTGCATCTCTGTTCTATAGGATGGGTTTCTTTCCAGTCTCCTTTTCAAATGAATCATAATACAGACAACAAAGGACATATGCTGAATTATAGTCAGATCGTCAGGTAGTTTTGTGTGCTTACGTGTGACGGAATACAGAAGTGATCAAAAGAATTGCTTGCTACAATATTGGGATTATGTCCTATTTCAAAAATGCATTCATCATTAAAAAGGTTCTTTTGTGCCAGCTAAATTGGATGCCAGTGAAGGAGAGAAACAAACATTCTTAAATTTATTGGGGTAAAATGATGCTAAGAGTTGGACTGCTTAAAAAGCTAATGTCACTATTAGTAATACCATTAATTACCGCAAAATTCCTTGGATTTAAATGAGGAACACAGCAATTGAATCAGTTATATCCCCCAAAGTATATTCTTATTTTCAGCTATGTTCCACACAACTCCATTTCAAGATCCATTGGGTTACAAAACCTAGCTCTTCGCTATTCTTCTTTGACATTTTAAGGTACTAAGTGCAAGTCTCCTGAGAAGATGGGGTGCAGCACTTGCTCACAGATTCTTTTACTGAAAATTTTGAAAATAATATCGAAATATTCAAATAGTATTTGAATACACATTCAAATAATTTGAAAATAATGATGAATTAGTAATATCACCACATGACATTTTATATGTATCTTACAGTTTGAAAAAAATATGGAAAAATAAAAAAACAAAACAAAACATAAATTTTCCATGAAATTCTCTCTAAAATGAGTAGCTCTGGTTGCAAGCACAGATCAAAGGACTAATTTATAACAAGACGCTGGACAGCTAGAAGTCATCACAGTTGTTTACACAGGCTACTTACAGGCCAAATACAGAAAGCTGTCATCCAGCCACAGAACTGCTCCGAAAGCTCTTCTAGTCCCCAGATGACTCTCTCCCTGCAGCACTGCCACCCGCCTGGCTATGCCCCATCCCATTTTTTCATTTTTTGAAGAGAAATACACCCAAGTATTACAGTGCACAAGGCAGGGAATGAGCTACATCCTGAAATACCTCCCAAGTAAAACCATCGTCTCTTTGCAAAGAGAATCAATCCACCCTTGAGATGACTAAAAACCCCTTAATTACCTTCTTTACCCACCCCTGACTTCTGTGTGAGAAGTAGGTTTGATGAACAAAAAAAAAAAAAAGAAAAATACTGAGTATTGACCCCCTATCATACTCTGTCATGTTCATTTGGCTCTGATAACGATTAAAGTTCTGTTAAATACCAATGCTGATAGTTACAACTTTAAGCTGTCCAATTATACTCAACTAGAAACCTGTTTTCTACTAAAAATGTGAACTGGTTCTCTGAATTATAAAGGGAAAAAAAGTGAAACAGGAAGATACCATGACAAAGCTGTAATTACTGAAGGTTCCGGTGACAACAGCAAGCTCGGGAGCCTTGCTCTTCTGGTTAATTACGATGTCATTAGATGCCCTCAATGTACCATGTGCACAGGCCTTTACTTCAGGGCCTATCATTTATTCTATATATTAACATCCAGAACTATAACCTTGATATAACCTAGTCATTGGGAAAGGCCACAAACCCTGCCATGGTATGTCTGGATGCCAACACTACTGCTTTATTGCATCTGAGACAGAACCACAAAAAACACATTGCTTTTAAAACGGATCGTAAGGTAAATAAGAAAAACATTGCTAGCTGGAGGTGCATTGAACTGACCAGTAGCTCTGTAATTCTAGTACCGTGCACTTGAAAAAGTGCCTGTAAAGGATATTAACTAACCTCCATCACCTCCAGCGTAGGCAACTAAGTCCTACTGGAGAAACATGCCTGTTAAAATATATGGAAATATATGGACTGCTGTTCAGATGTTAGATTTCAGTTCCAACTAGACCCAGTATTTATTTTTCTCATGTGGAGAAACTGAAACAGATGTAGAGTATCTGGTTCTGATTTCCACTGCTGTGTGGAGATCAGGTGGAGTTCCACTGAGTAAAGCCAGATCAGGTCAAAATGAGCTGCCTTCTAAATACTACTGAGGATCTAGAATCGGAGCCCTGAAACTTGCTTCAGACCACAGGGTCTGCCTGTCTCTAAAGGCTCAGTAACAATCCCCTCAGATCTCCATTTCCAAAATGGAGGCTGGTATTCCTAAGCAGAACCTTGCCCAGAGACGAACATTTTTCAATAAGCAAGTTTCTTTGCTCTGAAGCATCCCGTGACTGTTTATCAATCATCTGGTATCTTACTAATGAAAATGGCATTTAAAAAGATAAAATGACTTGACCGAAACAGGTTGCGTGGTTTTTAGGGGCAAAGTTTGTTGTTTGTTTTTTTTTTTTTTTTTGGAACAAAGTTCAAGGAGGGCCAACTTGGAAGGACAAGGAACTTCCTTGGCAGGTCAAGTTCCTGTGTTTGTCAGAGCACTTGCTGTTGCCCATGGGGTTCTTTCCCTTGCTGACCCAAGTCCTCCCAGAGGATTTCCAATCCAAGACACTGGGAGTGCTGCATCACGGCTTCCTCTACGTTACAAACTACCAGCACTTCTGTGTAAAACTCTATTTAAAACCCTGCAGCATTAGAAGAGATGTAGAAACACCCTCCCCACCAACAGAAACGTCGGCCACGTCTCGGTGCAAGCCAACACCGTTTGTAACGTGCGAAGCACACGCCTAAAACAAAACGCAGGCGTCGGTGCCGCACCGCGGCCGAGCCCCTACCGCTACGCCCTCCCCGCCCGCCATCTTGTGCGCAGCACTGCGGGAGGCCGGGCCGGGCAGGGCCGGGCAGGCGCCGCCGGCCGAGCCACCCCAGGCGGAGCGGCGCCAGCCTCTCGGCGGCCTAACCGGCGGCGGCGGAGCGCGGGCGGCCCCTGCTGTTGCGCGGCGGCAGCGCGGGCGAAGGCCCCGACGGTCCGCGGTGCCCGAGCCCCGGGCTGCGCCCGAGGCGCCGGCAGCCCACGGCCGCTGCCCGGCGGGCCCTTGGCCCTCCCGTGAGGTGCGGGTGGCGGGAGGGCTGCACCCCGTGAGACCCGGTCTGAGGAACACGTCCGAAAGCAACTTTTTAAAGGATTTATGACCCTCACCAGAATAAACTAACGGGTCACTTCAGGAGGGCTGTGTCTGCCCTGCGAAAAGACTGGAACCTTTGAAAAAAGAGACCCAAATTCTTTCATTCGCCTCAATTGTCTTAAGTAAACAGTGCGCTGAGATGAGGATTAATATTAAATATCGTAATTCTAACGGCTTTCAACAGGAGGAAATGGAAAACGTTAGTGAAATTAACCTGACAGATGAGGTACCAGAGCTGCAATTTTAAAAGTAATATCCTTCCGCAAGATCCAAGAAAAACTAAATAGCCTTGTGTTTTTCTGTAGGCTCCTTATTTTATTTTCTGCTGCTTTGACTGGCAAGCCCAAATATTTTAGCATGAAAGTTATTACCGAGGAAAAAAACATGATTATTTCATGAAGATTACGTTGGAGGTGCATCTCATACCTCTAATAGCATATTATTAGCTTTAGAAAAAATGTTTATCCAGCTGTTCTTCTCACTAAAAACTCAGTGGATTCAACAGATCAACATGACAATTATAGCTGTGCTTTTTTTTCCACTGTTTTTGGAAAATAACATTTACTGAAATTAGTGTCTCTTCAAAATATTTTGCATTTGCTAAATATACATTTTCTGATGGAGAAATATTCCAGTGAAAAATCTGTGACCAACTATAGAGTGGACATCAGTCAGCTCATTTGGAGGAAAGATGTTTGGCTTCTCCTACAGAATCACAGAATTGTCTAGGTTGGAGGATCTAGGCTGGCCAAGATCATCAAGTCCAACCTCTGACCTAACACTAACAAGTCCTCCACTAAACCATATCATGAAGTTCAACATCTAAACGTCTTTTAAAGACGTCTAGGGATGGTGACTCCACCACTTCCCTGGGCAGCCCATTCCAATGCCTCACAACCCTCTCAGTAAAGAAGTTCTTCCTAATATCCAACCTAAAACACACCTGGCGCAACTTTAGCCCATTCCCCCTAGTCCTGTCATGTGAGAGAATAGACCAACCCCCACCTCGCTACAGCCTACGTGTGACTGTTTTATCATTTTTCCCCACCAATGATTCGAAACCTCAGGACCTCAGGAGAGAGTCTGAGAAATAGAGAGCTCCCCTCTCGTTGAGGACGGAGTGGTTTGGGGGCATCTGAGTGGGATCAACGCACACAAATCCATAGGCCCTGATGGGATGCATCCACGTGTGCTGAGGGAGGTGGCAGAAGTTATCACCAAACTGCTCTCTATAATTTTTGAAAGGTCTTGGAGAACAGGAGAGGTTCCTGAAGACTGGAGGATAGCCAGTGTCACTCCAGTCTTCAAGAAAGCAAGAAGGAGGATCCAGGAAACTACAGGCCAGTTGGTCTCACCTCTGTCCCTGGAAAGGTGTTGGAACGGCTTGTTCTGGATGCCATCTCCAAGCAATTGGAAAAGAAGGTTATGAAGAGTAGTCAGCATGGATTCACCAAGGGGAAGTCATGCTTGACCAACCTTTTTGCCTTTTATGATGGTATCACCAGCTGGGTAGATGGGGGGAGAGCAGTGGATGTCATCTACCTTTACTTTAGCAAGGCTTTCGATACTGTCTCCCATGACATCCTGCTAGCAAAGCTGAGAAAGTGTGGGATAGAGGAGTGGAGAGTAAGGTGGGTTGAGAACTGGCTGACTGGCCGAGCTCAGAGGGTGGTGATCAGTGGTGAAGAGTCTGGCTGGAGATGTGTTCCCCAGGGGTCGGTGCTGGGTCTGGTCTTGTTCAACATCTTCATCAACGACCATGATGAGGGAATAGTGTCCACCCTCAGCATGTACGCCAATGATACAAAGCTGGGAGGAGTGGCCGACACACCAGATGGCTGTGCTGCCATTCAGCAAGACCTGGACAGGCTGGAGAGCTGGGCAGGAAGAAACCAAATGAGGTTTAACAAGAGCAAGTGTAGAGTCCTGCACTGGGAAGGAACAACCAGATGTATCAGCACAGGCTAGGGGACGACCTGGTGGAGAGGAGCTCTGCGGAGAAGGACCTGGGGGTCCTGGTGGATGACAGGTTGACCATGAGCCAGCACTGTGCCCTGGTGGCCAAGAAGGCCAATGGAATCCTGGTGTGCATTAAAAGGAGCGTGGCCAGCACGTCAAGGAAGGTGATCCTCCCCCTCTACTCTGCCCTGGTCAGGCCTCACCTGCAGTACTGTGACCAGTTCTGGGCTCCCCAGTACAAGACAGAGATCTCCTGGAAAGAGTCCAGCGGAGGGCCACAAAGATGATACGGGACCTGGAGCATCTTTCCTGTAAAGAAAGGCTGAGAGACCTGGGTCTGTTCAGCCTTGAGAAGAGAAGACTGAGACGAGATCTTATTAATGTTTACAAATATCTGATGTGTGGGAGACAGAGGTATTTGGCCAAGCTCTTTTCAGTGGTTTGTGTGGACAGGAGAAGGAGCAATGGCCACAAAATGGCGCACAGGAAGTTCTGCATCAACATGCGAAAGAACTTCTTCACGATGAGGGTGACGGAGCACTGGGACAGGCTGCCCAGGGAAGTTGTGAAGTCTCATTCTCTGGAGATATTCAAGACCCATCTGGACACCTACCTGGGCAACCTGCTCTAGGGAACCTGCTTTGGCAGGGGGGTTCAACCCAGTGATCTCTTGAGGTCCTTTCCAACCCCTACCTGTGATTCTGTGAAATGTGGTTGGACCCCATGAACTAAATGCCAAGGAGAAGCAGTGCAGAAATTTCTGAATTTCTGGTTTGCATGGATTTTTGAAAATATCCTCTTCATGGAATTACTGTGTGAATTCACACAGTTGTTACTCACACTCCAAGACTTACATTTCAGTCTACCAGAAGGACAAAACTGCAAATTCAATCAGATCCTCTCAGTGACCCGTAGATAATGAATAAGACCAGAGCTGCTGAACAGTGGCACACACTTACTTGCCTGAAGGTTGCCATTAAAGTTAGCAAGTCTCTTGACAAGCCTGAAACACGGGACACTTGCCAAAGCACACATTATTTAAGATCCTTCTACTCTGTGTAAATGTAATCATCATTATTTTGACAATTTTGGAGGAAAGGACAAACATAAAAGAGGATCCTGCTCACCTCCTGATAGCTTTAACTAGAGTGGGTGGTGCACAATCCCAAGTTACCTAAACACCTAAATATGATTTCATCAATGACTTGATTGTAATGGCTGGAGGAAAAAAAAAAAAAAAAAGTTTGTTTTTCTTTCCTCTACAGTTGTAGCATAGAAAGGAACTTACTTATTTACTTATTTCTGCATAACTGATTCAGTCCTTCACATAAAACTAGCTAAAACTAGCATAACAGCAGTTCACTATGATAGGAAACATGTTGTGGTATTTTATCCTGGAAAATAGCTATTCACTACTAAATGGATTGAAATCTGCTTATTATAATAAATGCAAACATCTTTCCAGTGCTGTTTTCTAGTTATGGCTGACCAGAGCAGAAATTGGTCTGTTAAGTACAACAGTTAAATGTATTTTAACTAGTAGAATTGCCCAGAGAATAAAGGATAAGGATTTATACTGCAAAAATAAAAGGTGTAGATGTTGTCTTTCTGGGAAATACAAGGGAGAGGAACATGGAATACCTGAACTGCAAGTCTTGTGTGACAAAATACCAAAATTACAGAATGTTTTTCCTGGCCTTCGCTAGACAAATGCTTTTTCCAAAAAGGTGTTGCTTAATAAAAAGAGAAATAAAATACTCTTTCACCCTGGTGGGGGGAGGAGGGGGGAGTCAAACCAATTTTCATAACCAATACACTGCAGGCTATTTAGTTTCAGGTCTTATTTATCTATTCCATGTGTGTTGACAATAGTATCTTCTTGGTATTGTAAAGCTCTTTAACACAGGAGGCTATGGCATCCAATAGCAAGTTAAGTAACCTTAAAGGTTTATTGATCCAAGATTCTGATTGAGACAGAAGCTTTTTAATGATGTTTGAAATTTTGTGGACAAAGAGAACATACTTTTTGCATCCCATATACAGGGATACAAAAAATATATATGATTATTTCAGACTGTGGATGGTACAAATGTTTCAAGTCTGAGCCTTAGAGAGCAGAATGAAATACTTGTGCTCACACTGAGTTTATCCTTTTTCCTAACAGGAAAAGAAGAAATAATCACAGTTTACAGGACGGCCTCTGCACTGCACCTGCAGATCTGTTACTGCAGTCCATCATCTCTGTTACATTTGGAAGTAGTGTATTTAAAATATGTTAAGCCACACTTAGGAATAACTCTGAATGCTTCCTGTACTGTCTCCTTGCCTCAGTCTCAACCAAGGCTGGAATCTAATAACTCGGAACTAGTGATTTCCTGGCAGAATATTATATTTCAGCCTGCAATCATTCTTTCTGGGAATTGAGGTAGTGCAGTGGAGAGTGCTGAATCCCTAACTGTGCAGGCTGGATTAGATTTACTCTAATCCAATGTTTAAAAACAATATTTACCTGGCTTTAGTGGAATTTTAGCCATTTCCTTTATTACTTTGATGATACTTCAGAGATAGTTCTAAACCTGGACAGAAAGAAAAAAAAAAAGGGGGAGAAAGGGGAAAGTATTCCTGGGAAAATTACAGCAATCAGTGTAAACATGCCTTTTTCAAGCGTTCTAATATAATATATAGGATGCTACACATTATCTACAAATCTGTCAAGAAGAAATAATTTACTGCAAAAATTTTATTAAAACATGTTTCTGCCACAGAGTGTGTGCTGTTTGGAATATTCTGTTTTCATTGTCAAACAAATCTTGACACTTTTCAAATGTACAGGTGATATGAAGGCAACCGTAAGGTTAATCTTCCAGGTTTATAACAGTCCATCCTTTGCAAGAGACAATATAAAATGCAATCAAATTGTGACTTTCTTCTAATAGATCAATATAGATCTAGCAAGCAACAAATTATTTAATATTTATATTTAATATTATTATTGTTGTTGTTATTATTATTATTATTTATTATTATTTGCCATTCTTGAAATTATTTGACTGGTATCAACCTGGATGCAACTTGGAGATCTTTAAGTATTGCTGTAAGATCAAAGTTTGTTGCCACCATGTCTGGCTAACACAGGCAAATATTAACATGAAGGAGAAAATGGCTTGTACCAGAACTTGGACCCCTTACTAATTTAGAGTTCTGTATTTAGAACAGAACAAGGAGTTACAACACACAACATTTTGAGGCTTTATTTCCACTCAGTTTATTCCATTCAGGATTTCAAATACAAATCCTAAGCTGTCACAGGTTTTGTTTTTGTGTGCACAGTTCTTCCACAAACAGGGCAGAAATTACTTTCAGACAGGAGTCATTATTTAAATAACACATGATTCCAACCAGTTACAAATGCACTGGCTGAGCAAGAAGATTAAATTAAGGGGGAGAAGACTTGGCAAATTTCATCAGTTTAAAGGATTATGAAACGTAGAAAAAGTTCTAGAGGATCTGCAAACTGAAAACACCACAAAGGTCTCTTATCCATGGCTATGTTTAATGACAAGTTTTGCAAGCAAACCATTTGGCAAAGGATTCATCATGAAGAAATGAAAATAACAACAGTAAAATCTAGTAGTTACATATATATTCAAAAAGACATGCAAAAATTAAGTCATTTTTTTCTCAACAACAAAAAAATAAATCCTTCTTATTGATACCAAGTGGAATGAGAGGCCTCTCAAAGGACTCAGGGTGATTCAAGTTCCCACTTTTCTCAGGGGTAACAAAGAGTTCACAATCATTCCTTGAAATCCAGAGGATCAGAGAATCAGTCTTAGATCTCTGCCCAACCTGGGATTCATTTGTCCTTGGCTCCTTGTCTTCAGGATGATCACTTTTCTTCCGCAGAAACAAGGGAAATTAGATCCACCTTCATCCGTGTGAGGCTTGCTGGCCCAAATTCCCACCTAGTCCCTTTGATCTCCCATTGAGATCCTCTTTGGGGTGGTTTCTAGCCCATCCAAGCAGTTCTGCGGGCAGCACATAGCACCTGCTATTTGCAACCTCCTGGAGTACAGCTGGGAACATAATTTTGTCCTCCATGCTACTGCATACTACCTTACCAGAGCTGAAGAGTAACCCTAAAATTAAAATATTCATAAGCTGTGGCATTTTGTAAAATGTGAACTTTCCCTAATGATTTCCAGTTGGCCACAATCTTAACTACATATTAAATAGCAATGGGTTCATTAAAAGCATGTTTATATGTTCTAGAAAATTGTACTGTTACTCTATTTATATGTATTCAGTTATTATAAGAAGAAACTGAGGTCACACTTTCCACCAAAGGGAAATTCAGCTTCCAGAACCAGAAATCCTTTGGTTCCTGTTCCCAACAAAAGTCTGCACCCTCACTGCCCAGCAGGCCAGCCACCACCCATGGGGGCTTATTGGAACCAGCCCAGCAAGTCTGGGCTGCTTTCCTCGAAATGTCGTTTTGCTTAGAGAATCCCTATCACATCTGAGCCTTTAAATATCTCTCAGGTAAAAAAATACAGTATACAGCAATTCCTCCAGGTCTAGCCACACTGTCTAATCCTGTTTTCTACAGGGCTAGCAAGGTCTCACAGGAGGTGGTGAATAGTGCAGTTATGGAGGGAAACCACGGCTGAACTGTGATTGGGGTAAGAGCAATATATGCAAAAGCAACATCCTTATGGTCCATGAAATGGCATGCATGTTACTGGTGAATTGCAATGGCATTGTAACAGAACAAAACGAAATATCAAGGGTCTTCAGACTTCATTTAGCAACTGCAAATACCAATGTGATTGGTAAATCATAGTCAAGGATAGCTCAGAAGAGGTTTTGACTCTCAAAAAATTTGGCACAGATTTCAGATTAAAAGCTGAAAAAACACAATTACCTAACTCCCAAGGTGCCCCAGCTTATCACCAGAGTATCATTTCAAGAGCCAGTAGCAATAAGGAATTTCTGCAGCCTGTTGCTGTCAGATGGGAAAGCAAATCAACAAAATAGCTTACTACCTTTAACACATTTAGAAGCAGTGCATTAAATAGGGGTAAGATTAAAGTTAAAATTCCATTACACAGTTTGCCCTTCTCATGCATACAATTTAATTAAGGGTTCTCACTCACCTTGAAATGCTACTGATTTTAACACAATTATTTCAACACATTGTGATACAAGCAAAGAATTAGACTCTTTGTGCTCCTAGGAGCCTTCTTCGATGAAGCAATCCAGTGCAAAATCCAGTGATACCAACATGTTATTACATGCGGCAATGTACAGTACTCTGCCTCTGAAGGTTGCAGTGTTTTGATCATTCCTGACTGACATTAAGAACCCTCTAAGACTGCTAGGCCTTGCCAGCTTGAGGTGTTTTTGCAATGACTGGTGGAAGGACAAAATGAGAGAAGAATTAGGAATCCATCCAGGACCAGACTGTACTAACAGACCCAGAAGGAGTGGGGGTGTGAAAGTCTTGTTTGGTGGGCTTTATTTGGAAAAGGAGCTATGAAGGGAAAGTAGAAAGACTTAACTCATCAAAATTCTTTCCAGTTAGTTAGGAAGTTTATTTCTTAAACAGAGTATAAGTATTTCAATACTAGAGAGCTTCAGAAGATGCGTGAATTAAGGAATCAAGGAAATAAAGCCATATTTCTCAGCTTTTGCTGGTTTGTAATAAATTTTAATAGTATTAAAGCTCAGGGGAAATTATATTTAATTTCCTTTTGATCGCTATCTGTTTTTTTTTTAAGATTTCATGGAAAGTTATGAGAAACTCATCCTGTCTTTTGGAGACCAAGTCTGTCATAAATCCTTATACAGACACATTGGTTTATTTAACAGACTCTGTTTATTTCATTTTCTTATGCTTCTGCATTTCCTGATACCATCTGGGACCACAGGTGGAGTGTTGAAATAAAGGAAGGAAGAGTTTTCTAATGATGAGATGGCCAGACAGATATGGATAAAGAGATGTGCCAGCTGCCCATTTCCTACCTCTGAGGTTTCATTGTTATATTACCCAGTACTGGGGTTTCTGTTCAGTTTGTTTAACTCATTTTTATATTTATATTTCATGCTGATGTTTTCCCCTATATTAATATCTTAAGAGTTGGTATCTTTTTTAAGATACAGAAGAAGAAAAAAAAAAAAAAAAAAAAAGAGAGAGAAACAAGTTCTGAATTGTTTCACAATACCTCACTAACATTCCTTCTTCTTTAACTCTTTTGACATTAAGCACTGCCTTTATTTTAAAATAACTCAATTTAACTAAGCAACTAACAGTAATTGTAGCCACATTGTGATCTTCTGTGGTAGTTACACATAAGGGGGCTGAACCATAGCGTACAGAACAGGTGAACTAACCTTCTTTGACCAAAAGATTTATCCAAATATTAAAACTAGCCCTAATCCTGAGTCATTTCCTGAAAGGCAAAAGAACTTATCACACTTACGGCTTTTACTAAGATATTCTTAAGAAGATTTGAAGCATTTCTTTCATTCTTCACGCTTGCAATTCGTGCACACAACAGTGGATGAGTAGGAGTATCTGTATACACTATATACACACATTTTCTTTTATTTCACCTTATCTCAGAAAAACATGCCCAATTTTACCAGTCCATAGATAAAGTATCTGTTCCTTAACTTTACTCTCCTTTCCATCAGTTTCTATTGCTTCTGCCTTCTAATTTTTAACAGAAATTATTTATCTGTGAGAATGGAACGACAATGTCATTAATCACTGGAAACACTTCTCTCTGTTATGACTACTGGTGGAGAATTTATCCCAGGAAAGACTTTTAACATTTGATAACTTCTTTTGACTAAACTGAATCAGCAAAGCAACAAAAGTCCAACTTTACAATTCATAATTATTAAGACTCTCACTCATAATTTTAGCAGAAAAAAAAAATATTACAGCTTCAAGGCCAACAAAACATAATCTCAATGGAAAAGTTGACTTTATCATGGCCGCAGTGAGGCCTGTTCATGAGGTGGGGAGAAGGGAAGACCCTACTGTACAGTGTTGCAGCTTTCCTTGTACCTTTCCAGTACTTTGTACCATGTACCTTTTCCAGTACCTTTCCATGTTTTGACAGTTTTGGTCAATTCCAAAAGAGCTTCTTCTGCCACACCACATCTCATTTTTGCCAGGTTATATATTTGGAACAATTCATGGACTGACCCAGGAGGTCACTGGCCCACTGCAGAGTGATTCTCATCTGTGAAGCCCAGAAATATAGAAGTGAACTCTGCAAAGCTATCATAAAGTCCAACCTATGAATATATTACTTGTTTATCTGTGTTGTTATGATAATGGACATAAAAAGCTTCTGATATTTTAAATAATTTATTCAACTGTCAACAAAAAAAAAATCTCCAAGCATAACAATATTGTCAGCTACAAAAAATTTTACTTTTTTTTGTTGTTGTTGTTTTGTTTTGTTTTGTTTTTGTCAAAGGCATCTTGCTCCACAAGTGAATATGTCTTTTGAAAATGAATAGAGCGAATAAAAGCAGGGCCTAAACCGTAGTCTTTCATAGTACTTTCAAGCAGGACTAAATGTGAATAATATTCATGCATCCTCAGAATATAGCCTTCAAGACCTGCATGAGGAGACCAGAGGGTCCTCTCATTAGTTAAAATATCACTTACGACAAGCAAGACACAGGAACATTCCAGAATAAAATTTCCACATGAATATGTGCCAGGCTATATACTGTGAAAGTTCAAGAGAAAACTAATCGACAGGTTAGGAGAGACTTCAATCTTAATTGTCATAAAGCCAATTTTTAATATCAAAAATAGAAGTGTATATTTTTTTGCCTCACATTTTTTTCTCTTACTTTGAACATAAGTAGGTCTTCCAAATTGTCTGGAAGTCTGAGGAACATCTGACAAAGTGATTTATTTTCTAAGCATGTATAAATATTTATGAAAAATTGGTCTACCCTCCATTTTCTTTCTTCACACAAAACGGAGAGAGATAACCAGCCTTTATATAATTAGTATCACAGAAAAACTCCAGTTGTGTTGGCCTGAAGGTCGTCCTTTGAAAACTAAGTGTAGTATTTGTTTTGTATGCTTCTATACATGATTATTACTTTCCTTGGATTTGTTAGTATGTCCTAAGTATCAACCGCAACTCCTGTTTTGCTTGGCAAGCCTCCCAACAGTCAACAGATGTTCCTTCCCTCCTATCTCTTCAGCAGGCAAATGACTACCAAATGATATCCATCTCTCCGTGATCATAGGGCTACTCCTTTTGCCTTGGAGTTATCTTCTGAGCCCTACTTTTTAGGTACTTGGTAAAGAAAAAGGATCTCTTTTCAGAGTCTGGGCACACTCTAATTCTGTCTTTACATAGTTATTCTATGGACCACTAAGGCTGGTAGCCAGTAGGCTTACCTCTAAAAGGGTTTGAAGACAAGTGTCTTAGGTATGAAAATCTTAGTTCAAAATGGATTTGCATGGTGTGCTTTATATCAAGCTGCTTCTCTGCCCAGTAAAGTACATTCAATTTACCTGCTTGAAAGCTTTGCATTTGATAAGTGATTTGGTGCTTCCCACATGCTCTCTGGTGACTGCTAGCATGAACTACTAGCATTCAAGAGCATGCACAGATCATCTGATGCTTCTGTCCTTTGTACTTTCATAACTGGAGGTGACATATGAGATGCAAGGAAAATCAAGAATTGTGAGGCTTGTGCTCAGTTAAAACACTGAAGTTAAATTAAGTCATCTAGTTTTCTCATGCTAAAGGTCTAAAAACAAAACAGCATTTTTTCAGAGTTAACAGTCTAAACCAGACAGAAAAAATCCCCATATGTATATTCAAGAGAATATTTTTCAATTAGCATGTATTAAGAATCCTTTAAGGATTTAAGGATCCTATATGTCTTTTAAGACTCAGCTGAGTTCTCTTTATTCACTGAGAAATCTCAATTAGACGACAATGTAATTTTGGAATCTCTTTGAATTTTTGGAATTTATGTTAGATAAATTATGGTAGGAATGCTTTCAGGAAAAAAAATCTGTTAGCACTTAAAACGCACATATTTCAACATATATTTGAAAGATAAGCTTCTACCAATCACTTTGAACCTCTCCAAGCAATATGAAATTCTGAAAATGTGGTCTAAAAACAAGCACTCAACATGAGGAAAGAACCTGTGAAGAAAGAAGGATTCTGTGAAGTGAAGTTTCAGTGAATTAAATATTATCCGGCACAGATGCACAGCACAAAATGCAGTGCAGGAAGAGCACAGACAGGTTGCTGGACCCAACTGCATACTGAGCATTTTCCATAGAGATCCCTCTGTGTGAACTCAATGGCTGTCCATGGCCTATCCCAGTACAACATGCATCTTCTGGCCCTGAGTTCCCACACAAAGCCTTGTAGAATTTACACCTTGGTGAAAAATCCTCCTTTAAGGATTTTCCATTGCCTGACATTTTCCACAATAGTTCCAATACCACCATTTCAGCTGAAGTGATGGGTTCTTACTATCTCGTAAGAGTTGCTGTTCAGTGAGAAATTTGGCAAAATACAAAATTATGAGAGAAGGAATAATCACCATTGAACAAGAAAAACTGCCATCCAGGACAAAACACAAAGCCAATCTCTAACTGGTACACTTTGTAAAAGAGCCCTCTGTGACACTAAAATTTAGCAATTATATCAGGCTTTATTTTTAAAACCCTTTACTGACATTGGCAAATCCTACCCACAGTCTTGTGAGTGATTGACATGTTGTGAAACTAGAAAAAGGAGCAGAAAAATTAAAAAATTACTTATCCAGACCACAGAGACAGACAGTGTTTCAAGCTTAAAATAAGAAAAAGCAAAAATTCATGGATCTCAATTGCATAATATACCACAGATTCTTTTTTGCACGCATACATCCAGAATACACAGACAAAAGAAAACCTTATAAAATGTGTGTCATTATTAATATACCCAGTGCATTGGGCATCCATCTGCTTGATTTTTTCACAGGGTGATTTTTGGTGTTGGTAAAAATTCAGACCACTGTCTATGCAGATTAAGTCCTGTATCTGCAAGAACAAGTATAATGATATATGTCACCTGTCAGAGAATCATCTGCCGTTCAATCATTTTTTGGCCTGCAGGAACAGCCATTTCTGAAAACAAGTAAAATTCTGACACATGGGTGTGTTCAAGGAGACCCTGATATGAAAGTAAGCTTGGTACAGGAACTGCTGTGTAATCAGCAAGTGGAGAGCTGAGAAACTATTAAAGAAATTATATGAATTTCATCCATTAGATAACTGACTATCAGGTCATTACGGACTTGCTCTAGCCTCAAGCACAGTAGAAGGTTTTCTAGGACAGCAAACTCTGGGATATTAGCAATTAACTTGGCTTGGCTGCCTACTTTGCCCATACCTGAGGTCTAGAAAAACAGGTTGGCTGCTTCTGAACCACTGTGGGTTTGGCCATTCTGCAGTGTGGAGAGGTCTCTGCAAACAGGAACTCTCAGACCATCCTTCCAGCGGTGGAAAGAGCAGCAACCCTGACTCTCCTTGGTCCTTTCTTACACCAGCTTCTGTTTGTCTGTCCTCACATTTCCCTGTGGTAGGACCTTGCCCCGAGATGGTAAAATTCATATTTGTCTACATTGCTGAGGAATGTTGGGCTAGCTCTGGTTCAGTGCCACACTTGTTAATGGCCATTAAGTGGTTAGTTAAAAAAATCATTACTCTCACAAAGGGCCTGATTTTTATCCTAAAGATGGACTTGCATCAACACAAGGAAAATCTTTTGACAAGCTAATAAGAGAATCTGCTTCACTGCCTGCCTCCACCTTTCACTAAGTTGGCTGTAGTCACAGACTCTGGCTTTACTGCAGCTGAGGGATCTCTGATACATCTTTAAGACCTATGTCAAAATTAAAACAGACAATATATGAGCATGGACCACCTACACAGAGTTAAATCATTTGAAATTCTGTACTTCTCCTATAATGCAGTGTTAAAATCCTTACTGTTTATACAGTTAAGTTCTTCCAGATTACAAATTTTCCATTTTGTTTTGCATGTAAAGCCTGGACTAAGGGAAGTAATATTTCACTCTAAGGATAATTTCCTCCATTGGATATACACTAGGAATCATCAATTCAATAAAATGAAATGACTGTCCATCAAAGTACATATTATACATTCTACTGAAATTGAGCCAGAAAAAAAAAATACATAAAAACCCCTGCACAGTGATTTTTAGATATGAGTTCAGAAGCAATGTGGTGCTTCCTCAACTGTTTGCTTTGGACGTAACAGGCAACATTTTTCCCAGTCATGAAGTCACAGTGAAATTACCCTTGTGCTTGATTATTTGTTGGCATATGTTTCTTTATATTATACTTTACATGAAAACGTATTTCTGAAAAAGACATCTTCTACATATATATGTTTGTTGAATGTATTTTGGGAAATCAAAAGTAAATCCCAGAAGCTCTGATAGCTCTTTTTCATTCCATGACATTTGAATATTTTTTTCTAATATTATGGCACATTTCAAAAAAAGTACACAAATCTGTAACCTGATTCAGTGAATCAAGTTCACCATGAGTAAACCAGTTTTGAATCTGCTTCCACAATGTCCTTAATGCAGACAAATGTTATTCCATGTCTGACTAAGGTCCCTAATCTGTACTTCATCTTTGCTGACCTGACTAGAATGTTTGCAGTGTATCTACTATCTCATTAATATCTACTATTAACATCATTAATATCTACTATCTACTATCAAATAAATTCGTCTATCCTTTTTCGGGATCTAGACTAGTTCTGCCTGTAACATATAAATTCCATGATTTAATTATGCATTCTCTGAAAAAATATTTTTGCTTGTTCACAAATGTACTGACTCACAATCTCATTGTGTGCCCCATAGATTTTAAATTATGAGATAGTAAATCATAATTCTGCAGTTAAGGATATAGTGCAACCCAACAGCAGAACTCATGAACTCTCCTAGCTTTTTTTATTGGAAATTTATTATGTTTCTGTCAATGACATTTGGAACCCACCTTCAGGCTGTTCTTGGATCTTGTATTGTTCACATATTATTTGCTGATAATCTACTCACTTTGCATTGCTACATTTTACAGCTTTAGAACATATTTGAATTTTTGACAAGCATCTCACTGAATCTGCACATCTCAAATAAACTTGAGAAAAATGCAAGGCTTAATTTTATTATTAGTGCTAGCAAATAGAAAACATCCAAATATCCCATCATCAATATCTAAATTGATTTATTTTATTATAATATCCATTGAATAAAAAGTATAAGAAACTTTCTAGATGGACACCTCACCACTTGCTTAGAGTCTCATCACACAAACAGGTTGAATGGCTGCCAGGCTATGTATGTGTCTGTGTGTGGTGCACACATGTTTGTGTGTGTTTGTGCATCTCTTGCTCTTGCTCTCTCTTTTCCTATTTTCACTGAGTCTGCTCTCTGGCTTTGCTTTTTTTCAGCAGCTTTTGCCAATCCAAAATATGTAGACACTAAGTTAAATCACTCATTTTGTTTATGTGGCAACAAGTTCAGACTTCTTGCCGAAAAAATGTTCTTGGCTTTGGACAAAGCAGGCTTTGAGATGCTTCCATCTGTTTTAAATATGCCACAAATCATAGTATGGAAACCATTGCCCTCAACTGGTAGCCAATTTGCTGAATAAACCTATATTAAAAAAATAAGAATGATTTGACTGCAGACTGTTTTCATATTTTTATATCACTTAATTTCAAAGGAATTCAGTCCTTGTATGGAAGAACTTTAAATACTTGTGAATTTGTCTGACTGGTCATACAGGGTCAAAGAAGTAAATAAACGAGAAATGGTTCTTTTGTTTTCATGAATTGTTATTATCTAATATGGGAAACAAGAGTAGACCCTTTATCTTCTTATTTAGTACCTTTCATAATGGGACCTGAGCATTGTTGTGAAGGTCTTTCAAGTTGACTGTATTTCAATCTATCGGTGGTTTTACTTCTTATAGGTTCCACTGCTGCTTGAAGGCAGGCTATGTATCGTGTGTTTGAGAGACTTTGTGAGTCACCAGTACACACAGCCTCAGGAAAAGAGACATATTCTCAGCTCTGAATTGTTCTGTTGTGGGAGTCTGGACACATTTATTTTTCTCTCAATTCCTTTTTAACTTCTACTGCTAGTTTTGGAAAGGGGGAAGGGTTTGTTTAACTATGTATATGGACATCACCATCCATAAGGACTCCCAAAGTGTGAGATTTGTCTCTTGATGGACGAAGAGCTCCTCAGGATGCATAGCAGGGAGAAGATTACCCATTTTCTTTCCATTCCTCCTGATTCAATCTTTGTCTTTGTGACCTGCAGTAGCAGAAACAGAATTGCCATACTGCCTGCCAGGTCCACCCTGTCAAACACAGATGAAATGAAGATTTCTTGAGGAAGCAAGGAGAAAAGCAAAAGAAACAACAGTCCTGATGGACTTTTCTCCTCGTGCAGACCTTCTGTGGTGCTCAGATGAGTCTGAATCTGCTCAGGTCTTATATCACCTCTCCGCTTCTTTCATCTCCTCTTTACAAGAGCATGACTTGTGGCAGTCCTTGGTCTCCCCACAAATTCACTCCTCCAAACTTGAATATGATTTGGCCAATTTCATTTACAATTTACACTCCCCAAACCCACTTCTAACTCCTCCTACCTGTACAGACTCTTCCATGGTGTATCACCGTGCTGGAAAATTGACTGTGGCTATTGGGGATCAAAGCAAGTTATATTAGACTATGCCAAAGATCAGAGCACCTTCACCTCACAAAGATTTTTCTGCCCAGAGTGTGAATATGATGTTTCTCCATTTTGTTTGACCTAAAAAAAGGCAAAGAAATGTTCTTTATAGTCTGGACCTGAATTGTTTTCAAATACAGATCCTTCAGACTCCATAAAATTAAGCTAGATCTTTGAAGACAGTGGGTAAAATGTGTTAGAAGGAATAATTACATATATACTTGTGTTTGATATAGGACTTACTCAAAAGAGCATGGCAGACACTGAAGTAGAACCTTGAGCAACCTATTCAAATGTGTTTATGCTTTTAAAATCAAGCTTAGCCTGGGAATGTATTCTAGTTTAACTTGCATCATTCAAAACCGAGTCCTTGTGATATAAGTATCTGTCTTATCTTTCCTTCCAGGCAGAATCTATTTTCAGATGTAGAGCAAACAGAGCACATATAAAGTCCCGAAGCCAAGAGCCTCAGGAGCAAGGGACTATGTGTCTGCTGTGGTAAATTGTCTGTGATCGAATCTTGTGTCTCATGGCTGAGTTCCAAAATTTTTGCTGAAGAAATTGGCTTCATAGAGCCAAAGATCACAGGAGGCACCTTATACTGTAGCATCCAACAGTAATTCCCAGTTCTCCATGACTAAACCAATGAGGGTATAATACAAATAATTGATTTATCTGAGCTTGAGAATGATCTGAAGTTTGACCCTATCACCAGGGACACTATCCCACTGTATTGTTGAAAACAATTAAGCTGCAAGCAAAGGCTAATGTGTAAGAAAAGCTGCTAATAAATATAAAACATTGGTTTCTGTCTGCAGTATTTCAAAATGTACCAGAACAAGTTCACTGGAACAAGGTCCTTCACTGTAGGCTGATAGAACCTCTGCTCTGTTAGATTTTATGCCATACTGCATCCTTTTACATGTGGTCAAAATAAAGAATAATACCAGGGCTGCATGACTTTAGTAAATAGAAAAAAAAAAATCCTGTTCCATCATTTGAAAATAGTTCATATGTACCTTATCTAACTGTTGTGGTTTAACCCAGCCAGCAGCTAAGCACCACACAGCCATTTGCTCACCCTCACTTTCTGGGATGGGGGACAGAATCAGAACAAAATGAAAGTGTGTGGGATGAGGTAAAGACAGTTTATTAGGACAGAAAATAAAGGATAATAATAATAATAATAATAATAATAATAATAATAATAATAATAATAATACCAGTACTTGTTTGTATGTGTACAAACAAGTGATGCACAGTGCAATTGCTCACCACCCACTGACCAATGCCCAGCCTATCCCTGAGCAGCTGGCCCCTCCACCCCGGCCAGCCCCCCATATTAAATGTTCAGCATGATGCCATATGGCATGAGATATCCCTTTGGCCAGTTTGGGTCAGCTTTCCTGGGTTTGTCCCCTGCCAGCTCCTGCTGCACCCCCAGCCTGCCCACTGGCAGGACAAAGCAAGAAGCTGAAAAGTCCTTGGCTTGGTGTAAGCACTGCTCTGCAACAATTAAAACAACAGTGTGATATCAACATTCTTCTCATCCTAAATCCAAAACACAGCACCCTACCAGCTACGAGGAGGGAAATTAACTCTATCCTAGCTGAAACCAGGACACTGACATAAAGATACCCTCTTATTCTATAGACATGCTTTTTGTGGTTGCAGATGTTGTGGAGTATAGCCTACAGATAATGCAGAAGTAGCATTTGTACATAAGCAAAATCAAGTCAAATCTACAAGGTGCTAATGTTCACAACTGACCTGTGATGCTAGTCTTCCACTCCTTTCTATATGATGTTTCAACTTCACCAGGTCTCCTAGTGCTACCTGGACAAAAAGGTGGAGAAGCAAGGGGCAGCTCTGCTCTGCACCTCAGCTGGAGGTGCTGCTCCCCTCAACAGACAGTGCTGCCTGTGTGCAACTAGTGGCAATCTGTGGGTGCTATGAAGATCATGGGATACATGGGGTTTGCATACCCCAAGGAGATGAAGGAGAGAAACCTTGTTTCCATGTGGGTGCCAAATACCCCCACAAGAACAGACCCATGAATGATTAGAGTAAAAATTCAATCCCAACCACAAGCCTCAAACACATCTTTAACCCTTTGGCCAAAATGCTTATTAGTATTGCAATTCTTGGTGTTCCTTTCTGCTATCAATATCACTGAAAATTTAACTGAAGAGAACTTTCTTCGCTAATGTGCTTGTGGTAGCACCATTCGCTCCCTGGGTCGGGACTTGTCTCCTTTTTGTTCTCTTTTGAAATTATACATCTTTTATCTAATCCTAGTGAATATTTATTGCAATTTATTCTGGTAACAATACCTCAGGCCTTAATAATACCAAAAACAATTATAAAGGCATTAGTAATTAATCCACGATTGTGCTCTCACTTCTCTAAATTTGAATATTATGAGTTAGGGAAAACTAGAAACTACCCCTATAAAACAATTAAATAATTAATTTACTTACCTATTCTAGACCCTAAACAACACATATGTAAACTTTACACAGTTGTAAGGGTAGCTCAAACCCTTTCACTTCTATTAGGAATGATATAAAATGACCTTACATCAGTAAATCACCAGCATAGTAGAATCTCTTTTCATAAAGGAGACCTTCAAATGACTTTTAACTAAGTTGCAATTTTCACTTCATCACCTCTAACTACTCCTCAGCAGATATCACTGCTTACATCTCCAATTATATATATCAAGGAAGGCATCTTTCTGCTATATTCCTAACTTCTTATTAGCTTGATGAAATTCTTGGAATCTGTAGCCTTTCTGAGTCATTGCTCCAGCCTGGCATAGTCAGATGGATCTAGGAGCAGGCTCTGGGAGCAGGCTGAGGTGGCTGTGCTTACAATTGTGTCCTTATAAGGCATTCTGGCTGACTTCAAATCATTGCTTTTTCTATAAGGCTTTCATATTGAAGTGAATTATTTATGCTCAGCAAACTGGGAGCTCTCATTCCTGAGATTTTTACAAAGTTATTAGATAAGAAATAACAGCTTAGATCCTGACTTCTGTGTACCTCCACAGACAGAGTAAGAAATGAAGCAGATCTGTCCTTCCCTGTTAGCAGACAGCTGGGATACCAGTGACCCTATAAAACTGAGCACCGTGTAGAAGGAACCCTAACCTCTGGGCTGTCAGCAGATTATCACCTTGTGCTCACTCACACAGTGCTCCCCTACCAACCCATTTAACACCACATATGCCTCACCCAAACCTGACAAACATCAGCAGACCACAGTTTCTCTCCTCTGAAGCTCTGAACTATAATTTTAGTGAGAGAAAAAAACTCCAGATTAAAAGAGAGGCTGTCCTTTCTCCAATAGCGCTGGCCAGGTGACACTTGGCACTAGCTTGGCTCTGCCTTCTCTTCCTTCCTTGTTAAACCAAAGCTGCCTCTACCACAGCCTCCTAGCAATCCCTCAGCCCACTTGCTTTTAGATCCCAAAATTAATGTTTATTTTTCTCCCATGATGTGCTACTCTTCAGATGCTGCAGAGCTTAATCTCAGTACCAAGGGCAATTATCAATATCAAGGGCATCAATAATCATAAATACCAAGGGCAGAGACTTACAAGACAGAATTATTTTTTTTTGAGCTTTCCAAGCAGCATCTGATATCTAGACACAAGGGGGAGTTGCACCCAATAAACATTTAATATAAATCCCATCCTTTGATGTGACCTGCCCATATCATCAGGTTGAAATACCAGGCAATTCAGACAGAGAGATGCATGTAAGTCTGTAATTTAGTTTTCATGCAGAGTATCAATGTAAATGGTAGTGAGAAGTAGAGGATTTCACTCTTTCTGGTGATTTTATAATCAGGAAAAAAAAATCAGAATGCAAAATTTTCTGATAATAAGCAGTTAATCAGTACTAAGTGGGAAAAGGTCATACTGTCAGATTTTAAATCACTAAAAGTACAATCAGTCCTTTTAAAAGTATTTCTGAGTAAAACATTCTGGCTGCCCTGTTACTTCATTAATGTGCTATTCCTGTGAACTCAGAGATTCCTTTGTATGCTTTGCTATCAATACTTTATTGTTCTCTTTTCCTACAGCAACCCCTACTGTTAAAAATAAAACTTGAATTTTCAATTACAAGTCCACAAGGTTATTTTTAAGTAACCATTAACTAACAGCTCAGCCATTCAAAATGATCCTAATCCTGTTATACAATGTGTTTTGTTTCCCCCAATTACTTTTTTTTTACTTTTTTTTTTTTTTTGGGGGGGGGGGGGAGGGAGCGATCTCCTATCTAAACTGGTTTCTGGACACAAAAGGCATGAACTACAGTTTTATAAGGCAACTTTATGAACCTCACTAGGTGAACCTGACTGAAATATCTGAACTGAGACTCTGCTCTATGGAGCATTCAACCTCTCCTCTGACTTTAAATAAATAAATAAATAATATATATATATATATATATATATATATCAAAAGCAGATATTCAAAACAAGCCTAATTTTAGGAAAGCCATCTTAAGAAACTGATTCTGGTTTTACTTTACTATTTTGTTTTCAGGGAATTACGATCCCAGGTTTTGGATGCAGATCTATCCTTAATTCTACCTAAACTGTGAGGTAGGAGCTAACTTTTTTATAATTCAGTGTTCATGCTCTGAAGTAAGTGACATGGCACAGAAAACGGATACCTACAGAAAGTCTAAGTCAAGTTTGTGAGGATGAAAAGTTAAGTGAATATTTAAAATTGAATAACAAAAACACATGCACTTAGTGGCTTATGAGGAGATTGCTTTGCCAGAAGGCTGGTTCACAGCTTCTGTTTCCAGATTTATAGAAACTGACAGCAGAGCTACCACTATTCCTTGTTTTGAAAAAATGTATTCTATGTTTTTCTGTGACTAAGGTCACTGTGTGTCATCATGTTCCCTAGAGCATGCTGAGAGCAAAGTTCAGCCCCAAGCACCCCACTAGCACACTGTTTTTCTGAAGTCATGTTCTGTCAGTCCTTCATACCTACAAGGACTTTTATGCCTACAAGGACCTAATTTCTTTTTTTCAGATTACCATCCCACATCAATGCCCCCAAAAACACAGAAGAGACAGGAGCTGAACTACAGGCCATAACCTAACTATTTACATCACTTGCCCTTCTTTGACAGAGTCCTAACAAGTGCCTCTTTATGAAAGAAATTGACACAGTGCTGGTTAGTAAGCCAATCCTCTGAAGCCCAACACAACCATCCTGTCTAGGCAGGACAATCGGTGAATATCAAAAGGACCCCTTCATCTCTATGGATTAGTTTAAATATGCATAAATCTACAGTTCATGCAGTTTTAAGATTTTACCAACAGAAAATTCTCAATGTTCACCATCGTTTTACTGCAACATGATAACAGATAGTCACGGTACAGGCCAAGTCTGGTACAGACAGCAATCTGCCACTAGTTTATAGCTTAGGGAATTACTTCTTTAGCTTAACTAGTTGAGGTCAAGGTGGTGCTAGGATCCTGACTGAAAGACAGCCATGTGAAAAAGTCCACATGCAAATGACTGCAATGCACTTTGGTTCAAGCCTTTTCAGCTGAGAACCTCCAGTGCAGTTCCACTGATGAAAGCAGCAATTGTAAGCGGATATGATTTGCTATGTAAACATATGATAACATATGCTTTCTATGGATTCTCTGGCTGGCAGCAAAGAATCCAGTAAACATTCTCCCCCTTCAGACTGCAGCAACAGGGAGTCTTGTTTTTGTTTTGTTTTTGGTTTTGTTTTGTTTTGTTTTGTTTTGTTTTCTGAGAACTGTGTGAACAGAAGCTGAATTTCACAATAGCTCTCTTAACTCCGCTGTCTGGTTTCTGTTAACATTTCTGTTGCCACTTCTTCTCAGATGGGTTCATAACAATGCTGAATTCTCAAGGAGGGAGGAGGCAAAGTGAGTGTTTCCCAGTGCGTTCTTTTTATTTCGTAGTTCACGTGTCACAGTGGAGACACTCAACTAGGGAGAGCAGAATCACCTACAGATCCATAGCAGGGGGGCATTCCTAACAATAGGAATCCTGCCGATTTTGTGGATGGACTAGCTTTGTACTAGTGAATTGACTTGTGAATTGAAAAAGCACTCCATTCATAAATCAGGCTGCAAGAAAAGGTCAAAGAATAACTCTTTAGTAAGCACCTGGGTACAGTAGACAAAACAGAGAAAACTGCCTTCAGGAAATGAGTCTGTCCCTGGTTGATGGATGCAGAGAAAACTTCTGAGAACTCTGACCATTGCTTTCAGTTTAAATTATGTTCTAAATATATAATAACAGCCATAGGTACAAGTTACGTTTTCTCAGAATACCTGTTGTTCTTCACCGGTGCTGACAAGTTCTTCAGTTCAGACAAAATTCATCTTTCAGGGACAAGAGCAGATTGCAGTTCCAGTATTTTGACAAGCATTTCCCCAGAATGCACAGAATTGATCTCAACTTCCAACAGAACTGAGGACTTCTAAATATCTCCAAAAGAATTAAAAACTAGAATCTTGGAAGTCAGTGTACCTGAACCACAAATTGTAAAAAAATATGTTTCAAAGGAAAGAAGAATCTCAGAGAACTTCCACAGACTTATTTATGAAAAATATTGCCAAATGATTTGCACTGCAGTAAGATACAAAGCGCATGTGCATTCACATGTTGTATCAAAAATATGTATTATGTGACAGTGTTGTATATATAATCTAGTGCTGTTCTCAAAACTGTCTGCCCTGCCTTGCCTTGCTTCTCTAAACATTGTTAAACATTTTAGTGAAGCAGCAATTTCAGCAGAAAAGGAAATGATCTACAGTTTGCAATGCACTTGGGCACTTGGAGATTTAGCATAAGGAGAGGGAGAAAATATTTTGCATTACTTCACATGCATATGGATGTGCAATAATACCATAAAACACACATATGTAAAGCTAACATAAATGCAATGATAAATCGTCTAATTATTTTTGAAATGTATGAATATTTTTTACATGATGCTAAGATACTTTTTAAAAAATAAATTAGCAATATAAATGCTATACAATGACAGATCATTTGTAACAACAGTGATAGGTGAGACTCCTTCCAAAAATTCACAAACGGCCAGTCGTTGTCCTTAGGTGACCACATGGCAAATTGACAAGCACACAAAGGTTAGGAAAAGGATATAAAGCATTTTTTCATGTAGTAAATCTAAGAGAAATATTTTCACGTATTAGAAACATTTCCTGTATGGTTGAGTATTTAATAACAGTGAAAAATTCAGAAATTAATGCTTGTACTTTCACTGCTGAAGACACTTGAACAAAGCTTTGAGAGTAGTTTCAGACTAGGAAGTGAAAATTCTGCTGCCCAAAAGAGGCACGAAGATGCCAGTTTCACAAAGTAAACTCTGCTAAAGTGATCAGACTGTAGGCTGAAAAATCCAGCTCAGAAGTCAAAAATGTAATACCAAACCAGGGCAGTGCAGACTAGCTGTAACAACATTTTGAGCACCAGACAAAGAGGACAAATTGGCTCAGTGGCTGTCTTGAAGGAAATTCTTGACTGCTCTGTAGTATCTCTGAGCAAAAGGACAAATGCTGGAAAGTGGCAAGGGCTTCAGCTGCCTTCCAAAAGGTGTGCTCAGAGGCCATAAGCCCCACAAAATCCACAAGTGGAGTGCTGCCAGGCTATTCTTGGTTTTGTCTTCCTTTGTGTCTTGCTACTTTAGTGTTTCAAATTTCCTTGCTTTCTGTTTCTTCCAAACACATTATTAAATTGTCTTCTAACCCAGAATATTCTTAAAGTTTTGTTTTGTTTTGTTTTTAAATCCTCTGCTTTTTTAATGTAATTTTTTTAAGAAATATAATGAAGTTATAAATATCATGCCACTTCTTATTCTAGAAAAATAAGCATAATTTCTCACATATTTCCTTTAAAAGATTCTCCACCAAAATAATGACACTTAGGGCATGCTGTAAACCTCATCTATTCATGGAAATGTTCTCTTAAAAGAAAACAAAGGTTTGTAGTTTCATCCCATATTGCAACCTTCCAGCCTAAGACCATAAAGGACAAACCAGAAGCACCAGGAAGCCGCATTTCCCCCAGGCAGCAAGTGCTTTCAGCTGACGAATGAAGGTGACATCTCTACTCTATTACAATGGCTTGTTGCAAATTTGACAAAGCAAAATATAAACGAATCAATACACAGTGACTTTTGTTTGTAAACTCAAGCCACAAATAACAAAAATGTAGTGTTCTCAGCTAGCGTTGCTTCTAGACTGTTCAGCAGCCTCCTCAGAGAGAGCAAGGAATGCTGTTTCCAGGTCACAGTCCACATGTGCTCATCCAGCAATGTGGCAAATGGGCCTTCCACTTGTCTCTGTCACCACTGTAAGATTTAGAGGGTTAAGTAAAAAGAGAAGAAAATATTCTTCAGAAGTGTTTATTCCTGTAGATTTTGCATAATTTATCAAAATGAGGGGTCTCATTCCCAGAGCTTGAAATGAGGCCTTGCACCATTTAGGATTGCTCTGCAGTGACAACCTAGGTGTTTCTGCTTTGTCAAGCAAGTGTTACAGCAGAAAATAAGCAGATACAACATTCTGCATGGGTTAGAGGAAAGGCTATACTGCTGTAAAGCTCAGGCATACTACAGCACCTGATTCTGCACCACGTTGTCAGTCCCCTTTCTGCCATAGCCAGCCCCACCAGAGCTGCACTGCAGACATCAGGGGCTATGAACTTTGTCAGCCTTGAGGGCAGCGCAGAAGCTACAGTCTCGCAATTCATCTGTAATAGTTTGTTTACATGGAACTCAAACAGCCAGGGAATTTCTCGATAATAGCTGAGGACAGTTCCTTGCTCCTGTCCAGCACTCACTGTCTTAAAAACAACTTCTGTGGCCATACGTCAGCTATCAGTGAGCGTGATTCAGAGCCGTAATAAAACTGTTTACTGCTTCGCTCTGGACATGGGTTTCTGTTTCGCGTACCCCAGCGTATAGCTATTGAAATATATCCTTATATCTCTTACTGCTGTGGCCTGAAATTTATTCACCGTATGCAATAGTAATTTATAAAGGACTCCTCTCATTTTTATTCCTCTCTCAGGAATAGTCAGGGAGCAGCTACACACAGCTGTCTGAACTTGAACCACTTTCAGATAAAATATTATTTATGTTCCAAAGTGTTCTAGGATCCTCCTAGAGAGAGCTGTACACAGTTGGGATCTGCCCAGTTTCACATGTGGGGAAAACAGGCAAGATTCATAATGGAAAATTTCAGCCCAGATCTGCATCTATGTAGACCTGGACTATGCGTACGTACACACAAAGTTCCAGTAGCAGCTTGTAAGGTCATTGAACCTTCAGCCTGATCCCTTTAGGAAAATGATGAACTTCATTGATTCTGCTGGATCCCTTTATTCCTGCGTTCCAGTCTGTTCATATCTCAGACACTACTTCTTAGTCTGACTATGTCTTTTCCATTGGTTTGTATTTTGGACATTAAGTAAGCTGAACATATCCGACAATAAGCAGAGCTTAAACACATCAAGAGTTTTAACTCACTTAAGAGTTGTATTTTTCTAAGTAAGCCTACTACTGGATACAATCCAGGCTAAAATATACAAAGCCTGGGCAGTCCTATCAGAGGATACTCAGTAAATTCAGTTCTGTAACTTTATGGCCTTCAGCATTTTTGTTATGCTTTACGTGCTTTAGGATCTCTGTGCATTTGGTCTTTAAAGGGATTCTGATTTTGGTGCAGGAGCTAATCCTAGCCTTTTAACAGATCTCACACTCTGCTATCAAAACTCTCAGTAGCAGATGCTAAATTCAAGAGCTCACTGTGTGTATCCATCCAGTTTTGTTAAGGTCTCTGGGTGAAAGATATTGCAGAAATGCAGAACACTCTCACTGTTTATTTAATACCAAGCCAGAAAGGCTAGCGGGGCTTATACAATGTTTAATTTTTACAATTATTCCATTTTGTCTTACTTTGTTTTGAACCAACACATGACTGCAGAACTTAAAAAATAGCGTTTAACTTGATAGTCTATGTGTAAAACGAAATAAATAGGTTAAATAGAAAAAATCTTTTTTGTTTGTTTGTTTGTTTGTTCCAGACATGCAACTGGAACCAGATGTGACAGTATTACATTAGTCATACTATATACTAATATAGTTATAATGACCTAAATATGTCTGATTATTCAAAAACAGTTCTTCAACATTTTTAACTAAACATTTATTTAGAATAACCTGGGGCTTTATAATCAAAGAGAAAAAAATGAAGCCTCTGTCACAGACAGCTTGGCACTGGTGCCAATGGGCATTTTACTTGCACTGAAATGCAAGAAGGCAGTACAAGAGAGAGAATTTTAGACCACAGCTCATAAGCAGCTGGGTAACAGCAAGAGCCCCATATAAAAGACAGAATATTTGTAAGGGCAGAAATATAACCCTGGAGGCTTAGCTGCAGGTACTTACAAGTATCTCTTTGTCCAATCTTCCAATTATGTTTTTAAAATGGCTCATTTTGAAAAATTCTAAAACTTGGGTGAGAGATACAATGTGATATTTAGTGACCACTCACCAGAGAACTACAACTGCTGTGGAAGAAAACCAGCAACTCTGTGCCCCGGTGATAGCTGGCTTTAATGAAAGTGAGTGCTCAGGGTAACACTTTTAGATACAGAGCTCCCAAACTAAAATTAAAGCTTTTTCTAGGATAAGAGACAGATGTATATGAAGTAGACACTGCACACTGGGAAATAACTGACCTAATACTTGCCAGGTGACCGGACACAATGCTTAATTTAAAATGTCTTGTAGCTGAATGAAGTCATTACACTCCGGCAGATAAACAATTCAGAATATAAAAGGCAGAAGCGAGACAGACCTTTCTGCTGGGAAAACTAACAGAAGATGACAAAGTTGTTATGAGTTACTCTGTTTGCTTTCAGTAGTAGAAACTGACAGGACTCACAGCTACAAAGGAAAAAAAGGATGGATCTGCTTCATGAATTAGAAGATTCCTTTGAAATACTTTCTATTTTTCTAAAGAAAAGGTTGTCAAAACATAATGTTTTTAATTACATTCAGAGATATTTTTTGTATTCCCCTTAAGTGTCTGCAGCTGTCCCTTGCTCAATCATTTAAAAAAACAGATGAACCCTCCTAAAAAAACATTCTACTCAGAGGCAATTTTTATACATCACATATTCTCCATAATTTTATTCCTTGACAGTTTCAACTCTTTGAACTTTGGAATGAAAATAGGACAATTGCTCCACGAGACAGGTTTTTGTTTCTGCCACTTATTTTCCCACTTACACAATAATTCAGTGGATTTATGAACATGATTTAGCTTTAAATATCTCTGAAAAAAAATATTTAATAAAGCAATAACAAGATAAAATACATAAAGCCATCAACTGCAAGTGTACCATTCCCCAAAACAGGTAGTATTGGTTAGACCGAAAGAGAAGAAGAGCTCTGGTTTATTCTTTATGCATGAAAATTTCTTTATCAACATAACATGTAGAAACAAAAAAGAGAACTTTGGACCCTTTAAGAGCTTCCAACAGGAGCTTGAAGAATCAGTGTCAAAGAGAGGATTCGGGACAAAATTTTATTGCAGCATTTTGTAACTTGCACTGTTTAAGAAAACCTCTCTGCATACTTCAGGAAACACACCAGAGACAATAAGAGCAATAACAGTGAAACACACCTGCAGACTAACAGGGTTATGCCAGAAATTACATTCTGTAAGAGATAGGGTCAGTACAGAAGGATGTCAAAAGAAAAGTCGTAGAATATTAGAATCACAGAATCACAGAATCATTAAGGTTGGAAAAGGCCTTCAAGATCATCTGGTCCAACCATCCCCCTACCACCAATATCACCCACTAAACCATGTCCCTAAGCACCAGACCCAACCTTTCCTTAAACACTTCCAGGAATGGTGATGCCACCACCTCCCTGGGCAACCCGTTCCAACGTCTGACTGCTCTCTCTGAGAAGAAATGTCTCCTAATTTCCAACCTGAATCTCCCCTGGTGCAACTTGAGGCCGTTCCCTCTAGTACTATCACTGGTTATCTGTGAGAAGAGGCTGACCCCCAGCTCTCCACAGCTTCCTTTCAGGTAGTAGCAGAGAGCAATGAGGTCTCCCCTGGGCTTCCTCTTCTCCAGACTAAACAACATTTGTTCCATCAGCCACTCCTCACAGGACTTGTGTTCCAGGCCCTTCACCAGTTTCGTAGGCCTTCTCTGGACAAGCTTCAGGGCTTCAACGTCCTTCTTGTACTGAGGGGCCCAGGGGACCAAAACTGAACACAGTACTTGAGGTGCGGCCTCACCAGAGCAGAGTACAAGGGGACAATCACCTCCCTTCATCCTGCTGGTTACACTATTCCTGATACAAGCCAGGATGCCATTGGCCTTCTTGGCCACCTGCACACACTGCCGGCTCATGTTCAGGTGAGCGTCAATCAGCACCCCCAGATCCTTTTCCTCTGCACAGCTTTCCAGTCACTCTGCCCCAAGCCTTTAGCATTGCATGGGGTTGTAATGCATAAGTCACAGTCCTGTTGTTGGCTGCTCCTAGGGAAACGTGTTTGTGAAGTTGAAAATAATATAATAACAGTTGGCCAACCTTCTACCTTTCTATAGCAAAATAATAATATATTAGTCACTTTAACATTCATATTATTCAATAACATAGTGTTACTAAGTAGATATTCTAGAAGTACATTTACAAGCCAATTTGTGTAGTCTTATACACATCTTAGAAACTGTCTTGGAAAAGTACCACCAATTTGACAATTTTATCCAGAATCTTAATCAAGACCAACTTGTCTAACTAACAAAAAGCTTACTACCTGCATAGTAATTCCCAATAAGCCAGTTGCAGCTCTCTAGACTATGAGACCTATTACTCTATAGGATAGCATTAAAATGATTTTTAATCTATTGATCTTAATTGATAGAGACAATAACAGCAGTTTAGAATACAGACAGTAATAGTTTCTGCCACACCCGCTTAACACAAATTGTGCCTCAAATTCAACTGTGGAACCCTGGCCCATGTTCTGGTAGAATATTAATCATTCTCAAAGCATATTTAAAGTCTCAGAGACAGATTACTGAGGAAAAAAAGAAAAACGAAAAAAAAAGAAAAAGAAAAAAAAATATTTGCCACTGAAATGGGAGATCAGTAGCAGAAGAGAACCAGGATACTGCACATAAGTTTGTAATTAGGGGCCTCATTCTGGAATAGGCCGAGCATTTCCTGAATGGTTTGGTGCTGAGTACCTTTAACTCACCAAGTGATGTCACCGTTTCAGTTGATTCAACAACACATCGCTGTGGTGGGAGGAATGAACAGAAGGTTCTTTAATAGGAGATGTGTTTCACTCGCTATTCAAAGGCAAAAAAATGAGTGTCTGGCAACTGGAATTCTTTGTTGCTTGCTGGAACTGTACGCATCCTGTGACAACCAAGGCATTAGAGCTACTCACCTGAAGCAGACAGAAGGGTGCTTCAGGAATTAAACGGTTGGAGAGATGCCTAGCAGCTAAACATATAGAGCAAAAGCCATAAATTGGCTTTCACACTCAAAGCTTCCTAACAGAATTAAAATATGTTGTTGTCCAAGCCACAAAGCCACTTTTCTGAATAGTGATTTTGAGGATAATGGGCAGTTATGTTGGTTGAGCTTGAAAACTCTCCAGATTGGCTCAGAGTTTGTTTTGCTTCAGCTGCCTAACATGAAAAAAATTCTCATAAATCCATATCTTCATGCATGCTGCCTTATCAAGCATTACGTTTTACCCACGAGAGTGAATAAGAGCATGCTATGTCCTAGAAAGTCCAGGTCAACAAGATCTGGAACAAGCTAGTATGATCATCTAATTGTATATGAAGGAGGAAAATAACTAAGAAATTTTAGTTTATGATTTACATCTGGTGAGGGATAAGTTCAGCTTTCAGGAGTCAAACTTTCTTCCTCATTGTTTCAGATAGAACTAGTAGGAAAAAATATAATTTATACTTTCAAAGTAACCAACTGTGAATTCAATTAAGGAATTTCCAAACTTTCACAGTATCTTCTCGTGTCAGGACAGGATTTTTGAACTCAGTGTATCTCTAAGTATTGAAAGTAATGAAATGAAATTGCTGTTTGCTATAATGATTTTTATTCTCACAACCATTATTGCCCAAAGTATAATTGCCAAAGCTTTCTTCACTGAAGTGGAATGACTAGCAAAAGCATACAGTTCACCAAATTGGGATCTTTTGAGTCCAAGTGAACCTCAAAAGTTTACGCAAGCTGTGAAATCTATAGGATTACTTAATAATTTCCCTCTACAGAAGGTAATCTTGGGACACACAAGTGAGCTCACATTCAAAAGAGTGTGTCAGACATTCAAGAGGATCCAGAATTTTTTTAACTAGGCAGATTGAACAAATTTATCAATCTTTTTCTCAGAAATCTTTTCTGATTTCTTTCACTCTCATATGAGTGAGGGTTATGAAAATCTACTACATATTTATACTTATATTATTACACTCATTTTTTATTTTAGTCCTCTTGATGGGTTTCTTTAATTTCAAGGTTTACTTCAAACTACAGTTCATATAGACACACTAAGCCTTATTATAAAACAACAAGTAAAACTGGGACAACCTAGGCTCCAGAATCCATCAATGACAAACTTCTAATATGCTTTTCCTAATATGCTTGAAGCACATTGATTTCAAGCAATGGAAGCTGTAGGTTCAGAGTCTATCCGTTGTCTTTTTTGTATGTTTGAAATGTAAAGGAATGTTTCCTTAAAGGAACACTGAAGACCTTGGTTTCACTGTGGTCAATTACATGGAAAAGCTATTTGCAAAAGTACTAAATTGCCTTGCTATGTCATGAATATCTATTTCAAACTGTGACGCTGCCAAAGTCTGAACACTTATAACACTAACTGTAATTTACAGTCATGTTTATTGATTGGACTGTTAGAAGAAAAACACAGAAATTCACTGGTTTGGAGTTAAATCAAATAGTTTAATCAATAGTTTAAATAAGAACTAAATATGATTGTTTTGATTTAACTCATATACTTGCAGCCATTATGAGATACACACTGTAAGATACCAATTATCACAGGTTGGCTCTACCTTCAATACAGTACCACTGAAAAGTAATCAAAGCTTGCTGAAATTATTTCAAATCACAATACACAGAACAGAAGCATTGCTATCTCTTGCAAACCTTCTTTACGCAGGGTAACACCACCTTAACAAGCTTAAAAATGAAAGTATGAATAAATTGTAAAGACAATTTTAAGCCATTTTGTAATTTCTACAATTCCCTAAAATATGTAAACAGTGCTTATATGCATCAATATATGAACAGCCATAAATTGTTAGACGAATAATGTACATGTATGCACAGAATCACAGAATCACAGAATGTTAGGAATTGGAAGGGACCTTGAAAGATCATCTAGTCCAATCCCAGTATGCAGGGCAGTATCTTCTCTCTAACAATAGCTAGGGAGGGGAAAAATCTACAATTTTTAGAAAAATTTGTTAAATATTATAATGAAATAAATATAAAATATTTAGTACTGCCAAAAATGCACATCCTTTTAGACCACAGGAATTACATGTAGATTTATAGACCTCTGTATTTATTTTATTTTTATTTTTCCATATTTTCTCTTAAACTCTCTTTTGTAGCTATCCTATTTTTGTAATTATCCTATTATTGGTGTTCATGATAAATTCTGGCAGTTTTAGACGCTAATTATGTATTTAGTTTTTCTTTTTTTTTTCAGTTAAGTTTTAGTTTAACTCTCCTACATAATGCTAGTGGAATTCCAGACTCAGCCAGGCAACAGAAGCAAGGAAACTCAGGTTCAGAAGAGGGCTTTTGTTTGTTTGTTTTGTTTTGTTTTGTTTTGTTTGTTTTGTTTTGTTTTTATTTTTGTTTGTTTTATCTACTGGTGTGTAAAGCATATGACAGAACAGAGCAGGTGGAAATGAGGCTCAGATAGGCAACAAGATTTGTAACAAAGAACACAGTTATGGGAGAACATCATTTCTTGTATGTGACCTTTCTTGTCAGCCTACCAATCTACAGCCTGACAGTGGGAATCAAAATAAGGATAATGGCTCTTTTTAGAGCCTGAGAATGTCAAGTATATCAAGTTAAATTTCTAAATAACTCAAGCTGAGTTATATAGAACTCATACTCCTGTATGTCATCATTATCATTAAATGAGGTAGAGATAGCATGTTTATAGGATAGGCACTGTTTCTGGATATGAGAAGGCTTGATCAGACAGACTTCATTTCACAACTGTGTGTTTCCTATTCAGTATACATTAGATTTGCTTGTACTCTATTCTCAACTTTTTACTAGATGACTCTTGAATGTATACATTGTCACTGGAGACTCGAAGGTTATGAAAATTAGAGCTGAAGAAAATCAGGTCACACTGGCTTAAACAAATAAAGCTAAAAACTAATGAAAATCATTACAATGATTCTCTCTTGTACTGTGTTGTGCTTTGGGTTTCCCCATCTATGATTCAAAACCTCATGGTCTGAACAGAAATGACAGTAATATTGTCTTCACTCACCTTGAGTTGGACTTGTTTATGGGATCAGAAATGTGAGAGGTGGAGTGACAGCTTGCTGCCCTCCAATAACAGAAACAAGAAAATAAAGACAGCCTGTTCCCAATACTTGCTTTATCATCTGTAATTGGATTTGTAATTAAGATCTACATGATTTATTCATTGGCCCTGAAACAGAAATGCCATAATTTACCTCAGTCTTTGATTAATATATGAATAAAATTTGAAAATTTTATTTTATGTACATATATCATTGCCCTTTTCCATTGGAAGAATTACAGCAGTTCTGTATTACTACTGAGACCTGTACATTTGCTGGAAGGAAAGACACCTGGGAAGTGTGTATACCAAACTATAGCAAACTACAGCAAACTGTATTTTCCTAATGCTAGAAATGGGAGTTATGCCTCGAGTATGTCCTTGAACTACACATTTTGATTTTTAACCCAGATCATTTTACTGCTACCTGTACCCTGTGAAAAGCTTACAGCACTTCTGAGCCACCCCAGACAAGGTATAAGTCTATTTGATTTGTTAGAAGTTCCAGGATCCCTTACTGGGGCTAAGCTAAATTCTATTTGGTCTTAACCCATTACAGCTATGTTAATTGACATGAACAGATCATTACTGCACTTTTAGGGAAACCAAATTACAAAGTCAACTATTAGAAGAAAAGAATGGCTTTAGGAAGCAATTAGAAGGAAAAAAAACATACTGTGTTCAGTTCACATCTACAAGTAAAACTTGTTTATTCCTACATAGTTATTATTTGGGTACATTCAAAGGAATCTGTAGACAATACACAGGAAATTTTAGTGTTGGTTTGTTGTTTTTTTTTTTTTTTTCAGTCACAGATACCATGAGAAAGAAAAAGTTAGTGAAAGTGCTCAGACACAATTTTTCAGCAAATTATTCCAGAAATTACTAACTAAACTGCTGCACTGAAAAAGTGTAGATTTCTGCAAATTGATTAAGTAATAGGGTTTTACAGAACTAACTATGTCATTCTTGGTGCATCCAGACTAATTCTTACTCAGATTTTCCTGATATTTTCCACTGTCTGAGATTTGTACACAGAAAAGAGCAACAAGTTTAACAATCACCAGGAGGATCATAATTTGGCAAGTATCGCAGTGGGAAGAAAACACAACAGTAAGACACCTCACATATCTTTCCTTTGAACCTGATCCCTTTCCTGTGATAAATAACATTTCTTTAAGTAATCAGATGTCTGAGAACACTAACCATGATATTGGTCAGAATACCTCAGTGGAGGAAGAACATCTGATGAGAAAGAGACAGCTGACGAGAAAAGTCCAAGCTAGGAAGCTCTTTGTTGGGCTAAGCAGTCATTACTGATGTGTGAAGAGGTAGGTTCCTTCAAAGAAATTGGCAAAAACTCAAGAAATTATCAGCAGAAAATATTTTTACAGGAGAGTTCTAACAGAGAGTTTCTGAGTGAAAACTGTGTTAACAAGTGTTCTGCAAAAATAAGCAGAATTTCAGAATTGAATTCACCATGATTTAATGTGAATAGTAAAAATTGGGAAGAAGGTCTAATATAGTAAAAATTCAGGAAGAAGGTATCTTTAAGGTATTTTTCAGCATTCAATGGCTGCTTCTTGAAAGGAACTTACATTGCATGCTTTTATGCAAGGGATAATGCATGCTCTAATAGTAAATATTTTGTGTATGGTTTTCAAAATCTTAGGCCAGTATCAGTTACTTTCTAGTTCTGCAAATCAGTTAAGTATATGCGATCTGTACTTGGCTTCAGACAGAAGCAGGGAAGTTTTATAAAAAGGGATGCAATTCAAATAATTTATCACATGTAAATTTAATTTGTCAAAAAGTGCCTGGTGTCTGTTATTTAAAGGACAAAAATCACGAGCCTGAATTCCTACATGAACTGCTTCCCCTCACCTTAATGGCAAAAAGTTAATTATCCTGACATGTACAGACTTAATTTCAGGAAAAGCTAACTTTTTTAAGTAAGTAGTTTAACACTACCACCCCCTTACTCCTCACACACAAATCTAAAGGTAAGCAGTCTATTCAGAGACTGAACTTTAGCTGACTCTTTTTTCTTTTTTTTTTTTCTGTCATCATCCTCCAACTGCTTTGATGTTACTAGAGATTACATTGAAGTATGATTAGAAGGGATGCTGGAATTGTGCCCAACTCTCCTCCCAGGATTTTTAAGAGAGATGTGAGTAGAACTTTCAAACTTTGGCTAAAGATGAAAGGCTCTAGAAACATTGTGTGGAAATGTGAAAGGCTCACCACACTCTTTGTATCAGGTAGAACTCTCACCATTTTCTTCAGTGCAATGCCTCACGTGATCCAGTATCTCCTCAAAGGAAACAGAATAGTTCAAAAATATAAATTTAATATCAAGTGTCTAGATCTATTTTGTAAGGACTCCTGTGATATCAGATGTTTTTGCCCACAAAAAAAAAGAGAGAGAGAGAGAGAAAGCAAGAAAGAAAGTAAGAATGTGTTAATGTGTTTTTGTATACCTGGAAAATATATTTTGGGAAAACATTTTAATAAAATAACAGACCTTTCCTGGTAAATGCTAGTAGGATGCACATAAAGAAAAAGGACTACTTACTCTTGCAGTTCACCTAGCAAAGACAGATTGTCTTCCTACAAACTCAGTATACATTTACCTGTGGAAGCAGACTGACTTCTTGTCCTACTCCATCAAAGACTGCCTGGATCATCCCTATAACACAAACAAACAAAACTGAGTTCCACTCAGTTTTTAGAAGATATTCAAAACCTTTCACCTGTTCTTCTTTCATGCAATTGTGAGCAGGGAAAGTTAACTGAAACTGGGAGTGGGATTATGTTCAGCATATATCCTTCGAAATAAGCACAGAGAAAGCAAAATCCCTTTTTGGAACCAGATAGCCAAAAGAAGCAAAGCCTTCAGTACAAACATAACTACGTTTAAACAGATAAAGGCTTAATCATCTGGCAAAACAGAATGCCTTGAAAGCACAAACAGCCAGGTAGCCTCAGAACAAATACCTTGAGAGGTGCCAGAAAAAAAGATGAGAAGAGTTTTTTGTGGCTCAGAATGATTGAAAAGACTATAGTGTTTTGAGCAGTTCATTATGTTTTCCTCTGATCTGAGGCTGTTTGTGAAGGAAACAAAAATTATTACTGTATTTCAACCTTGTTTTAACAGTATTGACTGCACCACTGGTTTCTCCTCCTAACTGGAATAGCATTATACCACTTTTGAGCTGTTACTGGGATGCCATTCACCTCAAAGGGAGGCAGCAATCAAAAGTTATGATGTCATCTTTCCAGGTAAATAAATTGAATGTTCTTTTTTAGTATCAATTCTCCTGCTGTGTGTCTGACAGTAAGGTGAGGAACACATTTAATCCAACCTTTGCTTGCACGAAGCTTGTACTATCCTCACTGTATAAATGCTACAAACAATTTCATGCTACATAAAGATTATATAAAAATAGTAATTTGTACATTAGAATCTTAGCTTTGCTTTTGCTACCAAATATCCTACCTCAAAGTAGTCAATAAAGTCAGTACTTGAAATGCAGTACCCTACAGTGTGACAGTATGTATTATTCCTGAGGAGGAAACCCACATGGGATCCTAGGTACTAGGCAGAAGCTGGAACAGAACCATGTGGGCAGACTCCACAGCCCCATTAAAAGTCTTTGCAGGTTTTGCTGCTTTTCCCTTAATCCACACTTACATTTAATTTCTCGTATTATCTAAGTCAATAGAGAAAAACACCTGAAAGTCCTTTCTTTATATAGATATATAGAGATATAACAACCAGAAATAAAATTGCTGAACTAACCATTAGCTAACAAACTATTAAGTGCAGCTGTTAGGATTTATTTTTTTACATAATTAAAGTGCTAAAAGTTAACTTTCTTCAGTCTATCAAAAATATGCTTTATCCAATTACTACATGATAAAACTAATTCTAAGTAAGACCTGTTGAGCAAGCAGTATTAATCCTCCATTTTGGCCATCTGCCAATGTAAAACTTTGCTCAGATTAACATTTATTAATACTGTGGGGACTGGGCTGGGAACAAAATCCAAAAAAGAGTATCTAAACATGCTAATCTACTTCTTCTTTGACTTCATTTTTTCCAGATCATCAGCAATGGTAGGACAGCAATAGAAAATATCTCTTCATGGATTACAAATTCTGTAAGCATGGAGCTGCATGTGTTGACGCATACAGTGCATCACCATTATGCAGCAACTATTTCCATGATAGAAACTGTATTTACTGTTTGATGCCTTAGCATAAGTCTCAGACACAATTCCATAAGTGTCTTCTCAGATAAGAATTTCAAAGCTTATAAGAGAGAGTAGAGTTTGAGCAAGGGAGTTAAGAGTCAGCCTAATGAATTTTATACAAAGCTCAACTGGTTATTTTCTACATGACTTTGGTCAAGATCACAAGTATGCATCAGATTACTCATCAGAGCTTCAAAGGACCATGGAAACTAGAGAAACAAAGGCTAATTAAAGAACAAATCTGCTCTTATTACCAAACCAGTGGTTCACAAGTAACACTGCACACAGGAATGTCCATCCCTTTTCATGCCATAGGCAATAAGAGAGCCAAAGCTAAGGCCCCTGAAATGATTGATCGCTTGTCTGGATTTCTGGATAGGGAGATGTTGGAATACATGTTTATGTAACTGGTCTTGACTAAATCAGCTACACCAAAAACTAGACTTATAGTAAGAAATGCTTGCATTATATTTCTTACCATTTTCCAGGCACTATCACAGTTCTGTATGCATTGTGCTAGAATTCCTTGGGCCACGTGTTATTTCCCTGAGGGTCGTTTCTGCACATATGGAGGCAATGGGTACCTTGCTCTTGACTTCAAATGGAGAATGACTAAATTCTGAACTTTATTTGCCTAAAGCCTGAAGACAACCTCAGGTATATCTATATAACCTATACCTATATATCTAAGGCTTGGCTAACATTGTGTCATTATTCTCACTAACACTTGACCCTACTCACAAAGTAACTACAACCAATGAAAATCCAGCCTACCTCCAGGAGGCCCAGGAAAAGGAGTTGATCTGCACCTGCATCCTGTGTAAGTGGATGTAACACTGCAGACAGGAGGAAATAGCCTAAGGAATGGGATTTGTGATTGCCCCTCACCTCAAGTTTGCTATCAGCCTAGATACCCTCTTAGTATGCTACCTCTACAAATACCTCACTTCAACACCCTGTTGAGTGTAACATTTGTGAAGTCCAATCCATGGGTTAAAGTGCCTAAAAAAATAAATGTCATGATGCTAAACTTCACTGGATCTGGCCCTTAATATTATTATTTTGCCTGTTAACAGAAATAATAACAACAAAAAAAAATCTAAGGCAAACTGCAGAAATTTTGACAGCATAGAAATAAACCTGTATTAATTATTCCTTAAATCAACAAGTGAATACTCAGATATACTTTCTGTCCTATGGTCAGTCTTGATTGCTTTAAACAAAAGAAGTATAAAAGATGAACAAAAGATTTTGGGGCATAGGGGTGGGAAGCTTTATGGAGAATATTTTTGTAAAACATAGTTTATTTTACATGTGTAAATTTTGGCTTAAAAATCATGTAAAATAAGACAGAATTCCAGCAATTGAAAAGACTTGACCATGAAAATTCTGTGGCTGCTCCACCCTGTCCTACATAAGTGTCAAAATGAACAGTAGCAGGAAGGCATGTGTGCTCTTAGAACAATTTCTTCTTGTTTACAATTGCAATACTAAAATGACTCATTGCTTTGTACAAAATGAGAACTATGTGCTCATAAAAGATGTTTCAGTATTATCTGAAAAGTTTTAGCAAATTAGAATGTCCAAGTGATATATGCAATTTCTTTGAATATAAATTTGAAAATTGCAGTGCCTACAAGAATGTGAAAAGATACATAATTTCTTAGAATTCCCTGTTCCATGCTGATAAGCTAGGGGACATCTGTTTTACTTTAAAAATTTTCAAAGGGCAGGTGTTATAAAACTAAATTAAGAACACTGCAATACTTGTCTCTCAGGACTTTCTAAAATAGAACATTTTCCAGTGTTATAAAAATTCTGTGCAGCATTTTGGAAAATTTTAAGAACTCTTTTCGTCATAAGTTCCTCCTTATACACATAATAAATATAAAGAGTTTTTATGAAAGGCTCCTGTATTAAAACTTAAACTGTAAAGATATAGTTTTCAGAAGTTTCTTGTACTAACCTTGTGTGTGACACTTTTAGTGATAATATCAAAGGTAACAGAATGAGACAAATGCATCATGCATGAAAATTACTCCAAAAATAAATTGTAAAGTGTAACTCTGTACAAATTACGATTTGGTGTTACTATGTCTACATAAAGAACACATATTTCCTTAATTTAATAGAAAAAAAGTTTATATTTTTCCTTCCCTTTAAAAACCACCACATATTTCAGTCAGTTATGAAGTCAGAGAGTAATACATACAACACATAAACACGAATTCCAATATGTATTACAGAAGACTTACACACACCATGAAGAATTTAATCTATTCTGCAGCCTTAACACCAACAGATAAGCTGATTTCATTTGCAAAAACCTGTGTAAAGGGGACTTAGACAAAGAATGAACATCTACTTGCCTGAAAATTTAGTAGAGACAGAGGCTAAAATTTCTGCTTTGTGAATGAAAGTCACGTGTGAAATGAAAGTGAATGAAGAGTTGCTCCTTCCTGACAGTATTCTCCGTAAAAAAAAATATTAGAAATGAAAGAAAAAGTCTGCTCCTCTCAGATATTTAGAAGTAAATATTTCGGGAAAGAATATTTGTGTTTGTGCTAGAGGGAAATACCAACAAAGAAGAAGGGTTTTGACTTTCTTTGAAGGTCACAAAAGGGGGAAGACCACAAGGAATTTTGAACACTATCCTTTTACACAAGATAAAGTACAAAACAGACCACCATATATACAAACTGAAGTGTTCATAGCAACTTTACTGGTGTTTTCTGTATTGACCTAGTATTTCCACATAAATGACGACCTAACTGAACTACCATATCAGGCCCATTATAAAAGCCACTCAGAGTGAAAAAAAAATGTTATCTAGATCTGTGTGCAAGCCCTCTGATGATATTAAAGGTGCTCCTGTTTTGCTGTGTTTCACACAACAGAAAGAAAACATTCAATGAAGTAAAACAGTCCTTTCATAAAAATCAAAATTCAATGTTCCCAGGAGCTGTGAAACTACCATTATTCCTCACCCCATACAGGTCTACAAACAGGTACAAGTTAGGGCAATGAAAACTGTAGGGGAAAGACTGTACAGACAGAAATCACAGCTTCCTATTTTCAGCAAGATTTATTAAATGAGTAGAAAGGCTATTTCCCCGTAAGGATATTTCCCCAAAAAGGATATTTCCCTATAAAATTTGTGTGGAATATCAATTTTAAGAAATTGAATGGGGTCAAAAGTGTTGGCTCCTTCCCTGTTTGCTGTCTTTTCTCTATGGGTTTGGGAAGTTCATTAAGTTCATAACAGAAATTTTTGCTACTTCAAAACACACCTCATTATGAAAGGGATTTATAAAACCCATGCTGATTATAGCCATGGGGGCTTTTTTACAGAAAAAGCAGTAGCTGAACAGGTAAGATTCCTAGAATTTCAGGCAGACTGTAAATGAGACCAGAATGGGAAAAGACTCGTTAACTTCTCAGAAGTCCCCTTTTGTCACTTTGACCTGTCACTGCTTGAAAAATCACTTACATCAAAGAGTATTTCAGGCGTTTTGCTACAATTTTAGCCTTAAAAGAGGTACTCAGAATTTCTTGGGCAAGTCACTAGAGTTTATTTGAACTACAAAACATAATTTAGGATAGCCAGCTACTCAATAGATAAAACAAACCTATAACCAGCTTGCATTTTAATTAAAACTATTTTGACTACATGGTATCCAAATGAAATCCCATGTGAATTAATGTGTTAAAACAGCCAAGTTATAAAATGGTGTTTATGACTTTATTTCCAAAGTTTACGCTATCAAAAATGACTTTATCATTGCTTTGATTTCTGTTTTCCACAGAAAAAAAAAAAATCTTAAGAATTTTACAGACATAAAAATGAGTAAAATAATAGAATTTAAACAAAATTTATGCTGTTGTGTGCACTGAAGTATATCATAAATGTGCACTCTACTTTGTAGAAACAATGCATCAAGTTATAAGGGGAGGGATCAAAGTGCAATCTCTTCGCCAAATGTCCCAAGAACCCAGCTTGGAACAACTGTTAATTTAAAAGTCAAGTTAGAACAAAGTCAGCACACAAGGAACAAAAGAAAAGCAGGGCAGACAGAAGAAAGAGAGAAGAACTAGAAATTCTTAAAAGTCAGAGAAATGTAAATATATATTTAGAAAAACCTTTCTGAAAATCCTCCGGAATCATTTACCATGCTTTTTATATATCATTTTTAAGATTTACTTATAGAGTTCATTTTGCTATTAAACTTCACTTTCACTAGGCTTCATGTCCAGACAGAAGCTTTGTTTTGCTTTGTTTTTCCTTGTATGCTGTAACAGCAGTTTTTCTAATGACCAATAGCCTATGTCTGATTCATTTTATTTTTGCTGATCTCTGTATGGTATAACCTTTTTTTTTTTTTTTTTTTTTTTTTTTTAACAATACTGTTTTCTATATTTTATGTATTTTTATGTAAATAGATAGTAATAATAATTAACCTTTTGTGTTGAATGAAACTTTTACGACTCTAAAGTAATGATATACATGAATACAGGTGTGGTGTGATAGCAGACACCTCAGAAGCATTAACACAGATGCCATATAAAAAAAGCTGCATGAGTTGATAAGGGGCCACAGGGCCAGACTGGAGGTCCCAGGGCTATAACCAACTCACCAACGGTCCTGGATAAAAACAATTTTAGCAGTAAAAAGAGAATAAAGAACAAGTACCAAATGTCCATCATATATATGTATATGTGTATTATATGTATAATGTATATTATATATACAACAGATTTGCATTCAACATGGAGTTGTGGACCAGTAAAGGAAGAGCAAGGAATAAAGGTGTGTTAGTAAATGTATCAGAACTACCCCACATTGACTCTAGGACTCTAGAGTAAGGAGGAATAAAAGCCATCAACATAAACATCACTTTTTTGTTTTTTTTGGCAAATGACTTGGAAAACAGATGACTTGCTGTAACCTGCCCTTCTGGACTCAAGCTGAAGACCTTAGGACTTGAATGAACAGCGCAACATCAAAGGAAAGGGATAGATGTTATGCATTATGTGGATAATAATGTAACAGTGTTATTTTTGAGATTTTATCTGTAAAATTATGCCTAATTTTCTTTTTTCCCCTTCTGTAATACTTAATTCTGGATTTATTAGCAACTTATGTGATTAGACTGTTAAGGTATCATTTAGACTATAATGAATGATTTCAGATAATATAAGGTGTATTTTCTTTTGCTCATAACTAGACTTTGAGGTAACGGATGACCATATTCTTTTTATTTTATTTTTTAACAGCAAACACAAAAAGAGATATATCTTCCAAAGGAGGCAGGAGTTATGATGATGCTTATTTTTCATACAATAGCCCATATTCAATTTGTTTTATCCAACGTCTGTTTAGCTTATAGCATGTAAATAGTACTTTATACAGTGACTTCAAAAATTCAGTAGTCACTCAATCCCTATCGTGCCTTCAGTATTCTCTGTTTGAACTTCATGGTGACTCAGACTGAGGAATTCTTGCATTAAAAAATATATTTCAAGGGAGGAGCCCTTGAGATTTAAGGATTTCCAGCTAGAAAGCAACTAACTGCATATATTCACTTTAAAATCTATAATACTAATAAAAATGTAATACTAATAAAACACATTATTTTTGCCTTCTTAAGGAGCCAATATGACTATAAATAGAAAACTCCAATGAGGAGTTGGAGAACATCATTCCTGTTGAAAAAGATAGTGTAATTTCTTCTTTAATAAAGTTAATTGGATGCACGTAACACATGAGAATCTCCTCAGAAGTTCTCATTCCTAACTGAGCATTCAACTAAATTAGTTGATTGGTGGTACTTTAATCTGGAAGGAAAGGTATGGATTTAAGCAGACAGGAAGACTGAATAGATACTACTCTCTGAAAAGCTCCATGCTGATTCTTAAATTTTTCCAATACAGTATACATTATATTTTCATTATCAGTTTGTGTGTCAAAATTCCTGTAATACCACATTACATAGATGTCTACTGTAATTCAGAAAGGCGCTTGTCATATAGGTTATACAGGTAATCTAAAACACACCAATTGGAAGGAAATGCCAAACTGACCACAAGCATTTCAGGAGTCTTGGGAATTTTCCAACTAACTAAAAAAAAAAAAAAAAAAAAGCAGCAGACCAGAGAAATCATTGTCTTATGGTGTTTTAGGTTGTTTGAGCAATCTTACAAATCTAATAATCATTAGTGATGCTTATTAGGTCAGAAGAGAGATCTTCACCAGGATTTTTTGCTTTCATAACACCAGCAGAAAAGTGAATGAATGGAGGATGGAGGTTAGTGTAGATGTAGTATCAGTATCAAGTTTCTGTTACTATTGGCCATGTCCCTCATTATAAGAAATTCTATTTTCTTTTTTGTCACGGATTGATGTCAGTGTTCTAAGAAAATCGCATTCAGACAACTAGATACATCACTACCAAGAAAAAATAAATACCAATACATAAGTTTTGTAAAAGTCTCAAATGCAGAAGTCCTACCGTAATTAAAGGAACTGGATAAGATTGGATTAGTAAAAATAAGGATGATATTAGTAAATATAAGATTGAATCACTAAAGATAATTGTGTAAGTAAATCTGTAAAATAAATAAAGGAATTGTTTAAATTGAGAGCTTTTTGTTACCCACTATATGGATTAATTTTTATAATCTATCAGATAAATTTATTTCTGGTGTGCACATAGGACTCACAGCAAACCAAGAAGAATTTTTCCTCTATCATATGTCACTGTAGCAGCAGTGGTTCCATGAAAAATATCTCATTTTTATTGCCTTAACCTTACCATCTGACATTTTCATTTCATATCACTCAGGATTTTTTTTTGTTGTTGTTGGAAATAATAAATAATTATTTCTCTGTGTGCCTTACAAACTTGTAGACCTCTACCACAATGCTTTTTCTCTGTTCTGCAGCAAATATTTGGAAAACACTTGGTATCCTTAAGACTTCTACACCTGTAGGAAACCTTAAAATTTACTAATGGGTTCAAAAGTTATTTAGAAAATCACAGGAAAAGGACTGATTGACAAAAAGGTACTTTTCTGGTGCTACAAACTGAACATAGACTGCCAATCAGGTTTCTGTGGAAAGCCAGTATTTTCTACAAAATAGATTCTAGTAATTCAGAAGAATTAGATGCATAGTACCTTAAAAAAAAAAAAAAACTACATTTTTGCATTTTAATTAATATAAGGCTGATTGTGCTATTGTTGAGATTAAATAACACGATTTTTAGAAGCATGTTTACTTAAAGTTTTGCCAAATGTGAGCTAAAATTTTCCATGTTGCTTTTCTTTATACTTCAACTAGTGCATTTCATTAGCTCTCAGAAAAAGCCATGCATGATTTTGAATTTTAAATCTTGGCCACATTTCCGCTCCTATGCTTTATAGACAGGAAAAAAAAAAAAAAAAAAAAAAAAAAAAGACCTTTCTGTCAGGGAGATAACTTCATTCTGAGAAAACTCACCTAAACACCTAACCTACATTTTAAAGAACAAGGCAGTTTGAGAAAAAATAAATTGTCTGTGTCCACGAAAAGAATGCTTTCTTAAGACCTTGGAATTACTTAGAAGTGCCTACAGATTTGTCTATACATGTGCTATTAGGATCTATGAAACCCATTGGCTATGTATCTCATTCTTCTCCTTAGCCAGTGTTACCTCACAGAGAAAACTTTCTAGTGTGATTCATCATTCTGTTAGCTCCAGACATTTGTGTAGAAGCTTGCAGGGCTTCTGCTGTTTGAATCTGTGCTTCACGTTGATGCAGCAATAGTGTTCCTGGGGCCATTGAGCTTTAGTTCTTAGCCTCTCAGCTAAGAAATTTAAGCTAAGAAATTACTCACAGAATAATACCTTAAGAAGATGGTTTTTGAGTATAAAATCAATCACTTAAGTGTTAGGAACTGCTTAATTAGTCATTGTTTCTGACTGCACTGTGATATAGGTTTTAATGTTACAGTCTTTTTGCCACTGCTCCTCCTCCTCCAATCTCACATCTGTTAGGTATTCCTGTGCAATGCTGATATGACATTTAAATTAAACTTCTCACAGACTGCCAGTAGATCATGTTTCTAGATGAAAAGCTTATTACCTTCAGTCTAACGTGCAAAAATACTGAGCAAAAATACACTGGAATTCATGTCTAAACATATGAAATATTTAATGTTACATTTATTGAAGAAATCACACCTAAATGTCCAAAGCTAGATACCAAAGTTCTAGACTTTCATTTGACTTTGTTGAAGAGAATTCAAACTTCTTAACACAGCATTTCATAAGACTGCTGTGAAATTTAGAACACCGAATAGATTGTCTCAGCTTTCCTTTGCTGGCAAAATTGGCATACAGGGCCTGCCAGCTCTGAAAAGTGATGGGCTTAAATCACTACTTCTCACCTTGAATTGAGATCACCGTAGATGGTATGAACACAGCCCTTTAAACTTCTGTTTCCCCTCTGTTAAATGAGATTAATAAGGTATCCTTCTTTTGCACAGTTGTGGTGAAATGGAACAATAAATGTACACGTCTGAAATATTACTGATGGATGCAATAGAAAGTTGGATGGGGGAATTAATCATGTTCTCAGATAACTAGAATTTGAATAATGTGAAATGTGGTGCTTGACTGTTTTATTCTCACTGAATGAGAAATGTTTTACTGAGGATTATAATGAAATGGGCATGATTTTACACTGTGATTCACAAGAAATTGTTTTTTGTGAACATTCTCTTCAAAACTGACTGCATTTGCAATTTACTAAAATGTAAATTGTCAACTTTGGTAATCATCATTCTAGTTGGACAGAATTTGGGATTTAGCTTCACTTTCTTTCTGATATTGTTAATGTGGATCTTTGTTCTACACAAGCTTCAAGCAGGAGTTAAGATGCTGATGGAGAAAATTACTTTTTCATTTGTTGTGAGTTTATCTTGCAAGCACCTTGAGAAAGGAAATCATGGTGGAGTGGGTTTACGTGGCAAGGTTTTGGTAGCAGGGGGCTATAGGCGTAGTTTCTGTGAGAAGGATCTAGAAGCTGCCCCATGTTTGGTAAGGGCCCCACTGCTGACCAGAGCCGAGCCAATAAGCGATGTTGTTTTGTGCCTCTGTGAGAGCATATTTAAGACAGGGAAAAAAACGCTGCGCCACACAGCAGCTGGGAGAGTGAGAGGAGTGAGGAACAGCCTTGCAGGTGCCAAGGTCAGTGCAGAAGGAGGGGGAGAGGTGCTCCAGGCGCCGGAGCAGAAGTCCCCTGCGGCCTGTGGTGAGGACCATGGTGAAGCAGGCTGTCCCCCTGCAGCCCATGGAGTACCACGGTGGAGCGGGTGGCCCTGCACTGACGGAGGCTGCCACCTGTGGAAGACCCCTGCCGGAGCAGATCCCAGGCCGGACCTGTAGCCCGTGGAGAGGAGACCATGCAGGAGCAGGTGACCTGGCAGGAGCTGCTGCCCGTGGGGGACCTAGGTTGGAGCAGTTTACTCCTGAGGGATGGACCTCGTGGTATGGACCCGTATCTGGAGCAGTTCTGGAAGAGCTGCTGCCTATGGGAAGCCCACACCGGATCAGTTCGTCAAGGACTGCATCCCGTGGGTGGGACCCCACAGCACAGAGGACGAGAGTGATCGAGAAGGAGCAGCAGAGAAGCGCTGTAGACTGACCATAACCCCCATTCCCCTGTTCCCCTGCGCCGCTCAGGGGGAGGAGGTGGAAGAGGGTGGATGGGGGGGAAAGGTGCTTTTGGTTTCTTTCCTTTGTTTCTCACTTCTCTGGCTTGTTAGTAATAAGCAATAAATCTTACTGTCTCCCTATGCCGAGTCTGTTTTGCCCGCTACAATAATTACTGCATGATCTCCTTGTCCTTATCTCAACCTTTGAGCCCTTTTCACATATTTTCTCCCCGTTCCTCTTTGAGGAGGGGGAGTGAGAGAGCAGTTGTGGTGAAGTTTGGCTGCCCACTCGAGTGGAACCACCGCATATGGAAAGAATCTTGCATGCTTCTAGGTGCTAGACTATCAATAGAAAACAGAAAACTCTATTTTTGATCTTCACCTTCATTTCTTACTATTAAAAAAAAAAAGTTACTACCAAAAAACAAAGCATCTTCAACAAACACATCCTGAAAATTTTACAAGACACTGGAAAAAGGAGAAAAATAGCATCCCTCATGTGTCATTTTTACAGAATCACTTTAAAAGAATGTAGCTGCAAGTTTAAAAATACATATGACACTTTGTAGTTCTCAAATATAGTACTCAGTTTAATATCTCAAATATCAACACCAATGACCCCTTTTGTTCTAATATTCTTCATACTCTTGAAGGAAAAACATGCTAAATCATAGCTAGATTCACTGGCCCATCCCAGGGAAGCATCTGATTTCAGTAGGTACTCAGGTTCTTGAAACACCCTAGGAGTTTTCATGTTCTGGAAACTCCCTAGGTGCCTACAGATATGCTTCTCTCTATGTCCAGTACTCTGATCTGAGCAGTTAGAATCATCAACAAAGGCATCTTGAATCTAGCTATAGTCCAGAAACTGGACAAAGATGCACCACAGCCTACATCTTTAGGATTCATCAGAAAAATCCTAAAGTGGAATCCAGAATCCAAGCTCAGGTGCAGTCCTAGACTCTGACCTAAACCAACTCTGGGTGAGACCCAAATGTCCTTCATCCTCCTTTGAGCCCTGGTTTCTGTGGGAAGAAAACGAAGATGTAAAAAAGGATCAAAATATACTATTGTCAGACCCCTATCCTGCACTGCTAGGAGGTGAGGACCATTTAGGTGTACATTTGTTCATAATCTAGACATAGTCTAGAAGACGCTGTCAGATGTTGTCATAATCTCAACAATGACTAAAGACATTTCAGGCTTCAGAAGGACCAAAATGAATAATGAAGTTGCAAGCAGACCTCACATACAAAATGCAGCTGTAAGCATTCCTTTTTAATGTATTTGGAGGAGGTGCCCATATTTTATATATGAGAGTTGATAGGTATCTTCACCCTGAAAATGAAAGAGACAGCATAATGTTCCCCTCTCCTGAAGGAGCTGAAACATGCACCCGTATTTCCAAAGGGGTAGGCTGGGCTGGAATATACTTCTCTGTAACTAATCCCTAAAGAAACCGGAACATTTTCATTACAAGGAGAGAGAACTCTCACCCTCTTTAAAAGCTGCTGTCTCACATATAAGTTAATTTATGCTTTATTATAATAGGACTCATCTAATTTACAAGCTTTGACTCAGAGTTCTGCCTCCTCGGCGAAACACTACTGTGTCCTCCCTTCCTGTTGGAGCCGTGGCACAGATCCACACAGGAAGGAATACAAGATTCGCAGGGCGAGAAAACTATCAGGAACGTGGGAGTTCACTTGGGTGGGGGGAGATTTTACGCTTTGCTCCCAAATCCTTTTATATGGAAAGCAGAAACATTAATGTAAACAGGGACTGAAAACTTGTGAGTGCCTGGATACTCCCTAGATAATCATATTTCCTTCCAGGCTTTCTCATTCTATAATAGAGCCTGGAATATCTCTTTTTTCTTTAGAGAGGGCCAGATTCAGAGAAGGAAGAGAGTGCCCTCCAACCACCATAGCCAATAATTTGGTGACCAAGTAAAGTGGGTTTCAACTCCATCCAGTTAAGAATTTACACCTACCACTTTCTGGGTGAAAATAAATAAATAAATAAATAAATAATAATAATAAAAGCTCTGAACATTAATTCACCAGCTTAATGAAAGTAATAGTTGTTTCCTCTCCTTAAAGACAGATTATTTCAGACCTTAGGGGAAAAAATGATATTATAAAACATTCCTCTGCCCACCTGTGCTATGCCCAATGTGATCCAAGCTAAATCCTTACAGCAATGCAGCTAATAAACATCCAGGTACAGAAATGCTTTTTATTTATTATTTTTTTAATCTAATTTTTTTCATCTGTTATTGTCACAAGAAAAAAAAAAAAAAAAAAAAAAAAAGAAGCTGCATGTAGCTGCTTTTGCTCCTTCATGTCTACCTGGGGGTGCTGAGTAAGCCAAACAATATGTTACTTTTCTAATACACAGCTGTGATCTTTCACTGTCAACACTTTCATGATTCCTGATACAAAAACACGGGATGATTTGAGGAGCCTATGTGAATTTTAATGAATTAAGAGAAGGTTCAGGTCCTAAAGAATTTACCACGTAGGTAACAAGAAGAACCCTACAGTCATAGAAGAGTCCAGGCTGAAAGGTGGCTCTGGAAACCATTGGAATAATGTATTCTGGAAATTAGGTTACTGAGGGCTCTGCCAAGCCAAGTCTTGAATAATTCCAGTGAGGGAGACTGCACCACTTCTCTGAGCAACCTATTCCAGGGTTGAATGGTTCTCATGGTGAAGAAAGTCTTTCGTATATCTGGGTGGAGTTTCCCCTGAAGCAGCTTGTGCCCCTTGCTTCCTCTCCTGTCATTGTGCACCCATGAGAGGAGAGTACCTCCATCTTCCCTCGAGCTACCCTTTCAGGTATTGGAAGACTGTGATTGGCTTCTACTCCTCTCCAGGCTGAACAAACTCCCTTCCTTTGACCTTTCTTCTAGGGGAACACTTCATGTTTCCTCCCAACTTATTCAGGAAGCTTCCCTATAGTAGTAGCTTACTGAATAAAATTGTTTCTGAATGTTCATACTTGGAAAGTCAACAAGAATCCCTTCAAAGCTTTCAAAAATAAAATCAGCTTCTTTTAACAGTCCTAATTCCCCAAATCAATTTTTTTTCTTTTACTAGGTCAACTTCATTCAGAAAAAAAAAATAAAAAATAACAAGATTTAAAAAATAAATAAAAACTAAAGCAAAAATCTAGCTTTTAAAGTAAAAAGTTTTCAATCTTTTAAAGTGCACAGGTGGGCCAGACACAAGCTCTGTGTGAATAAGTGTGTGCACGGGAGAGAAAGCAAGGCTGGATTCTCAGTGTACTGGCTGCTGAATTATATTTAATGATTTACAGTCCATGAAGACACCGTGTGGAGTGATGAAGAATAGCAGGTTTGTAGGAGAAGTCAGAACAAAACTAGAATTATGACCAGATACATTTTGTTAAGTCTGAAAGCATTTGGGCCAAGAAAATAACTTTCTGTACTTGGAAGAAAGGCAGAAACAAACAAGCAGTGCAGGCAGAGGACAGCGGAGAGTCACAAGCTGACATTGTTGGGATATGACACCATAAAAAAGTGCAGTAAAAAAGAAATGTCCTTGCATTATTCTTTCTTTGCAGAGCTGAGTACACAGTAATAACCTAAGAGCTGCACATTATTTTTGCTCATTGTTGGATGGGAACTGTCCCAACAGCAGCAATTCAGGTTGTATTTCAGACTTTAATTCCACTGGACCTTATAAAAAGATTATTTAGTATATTTGAATTTGATTTTGAGATATTTTTTTCTTAATTATGAAAAATCATCTCTTACAGAGATGATTTCCCTGAATTTTAAATAGACCCTATACCTTAAGTGGAAAAAAAAAAATGCTGAAACTATCTGTGGTGACTCTTTATTGTTTTTACATAAACCAGTGAATAATATAAATAGTTCTTGAAGTCTTTACAAAGCTTCTCATTCAGTAAAAGTCAATAACATTTTTGTTTTAAAATTCTTTAAGAATGACAGCATTGTAAGATATAATTAAAAATAAAAATGGAGATGTTGTTTGAGATCCAGTAATTTGACAGTATGAGAATGCCATTGCCATTAAATACACCACAAAACACACTATTAAAATGTGAATAAGAAGGCAACTCCTCATTAAGTGCAGAGAGACGCAGTGAATTCCACTGCAGCAGACCAAAATAGATCAGTTCTACGAGATGCAGACCAAGGCTGGGGGCTCCCCCACAGACCCTTTGCAGCTGTCACTCCCCTTTTTGTGGGCACAATCTGGATGGAAGATACATATGAGCAGGTTTGCAGCACAAAAAGATAATAGAGACAGGAAGAATAATCATTTCATTTATGGATCTTCCAACTATGTCTCTTGGAAGTGAACCACGTAAAGATCAGAAAACGTAGCCTACAACATGAAACTACTAAATGAGATTGTTAAAGTTTATTTCTCTTAAGACTCAGCTTGCAAGTTATCTATACAAAGTTGTTTGTTTTTTGCTTTTTGTTTTTAATCAAGATTAGAAAATCTGTAACCAAACAAGGAAATATTCCAGCATTAGCTGCAAGATATGTATACAAAAGAGTAAAAGGCCACAGAAGAGATAAACCCTAAAAAATGATAAAACCTTACCATTTAGAAAACAGATAGGCAGAATGTTCATCACATCATAGTCAATGCTTGCAGAAATCAAGCAAAAATTTAAAAACTAGTCCAATCCAAACTCTGAAAGAATTACTTTTTTTTTTTTTTTTTTTCCTCTTGATGGACTTCAACAAAGACAATAAGAAAATGGTAACTAAACCACAAGAAAGAAGTACAAAGATAGCGTTAGGATCTGTTCAGCATTAAGCCATGGAATAGTCACATAGAATTTTGTATGTTAAGTTGCTGTGTCTAACATTTAGTGAAAAGAGGAAAATATCTGGTAACTTGTTGCTGAGTTAGCAGTTCCTCCAATTAACAGCAAGCAGCAGGACTAAAATGAAGAAACCAAGGTGCTTCTTTGTTGTTATAAAAGTAGACTTCTGATGTTCACTGTGCATAACGCTTATTATGATTATTACTAAAAAGGCTGCAGGGATTCAATACTACTCATTGTGAACAAGTATGGCTGGTCCTTAAATTGATTTAATTCACTTATAGCTTCTATTCACAGCTGTAATAATTTCATGCAAGTAATAGCAGGTTCAAATATATTGCAGTCACTGTGAGTTCTCTTAAACAGTCAAGCAGTGTAGTAGTCTAGGATATTGTCAATAAATCCAGGGTATATGTTCCAGCAGTGAGACAAATACTAAAGGAAAGAGGAAAATAATTGATCTGGCAGCAGTATTAAAATGGTGCCATTTTTTCATGTGCCTTCCCAATTACAAGCTTATCCCCTAAAGTATCAGTATTTGTAATATTCTAACTTCAGTCTAACTGAAATCCTGTTCTCATATGATATCCTATTATACAGTGCTGTGTGTTTAAATAGCATTCTGCAGAACTGAATCTGACTGCTAGTTAATCTGTGCTGACGCAGAAGTTTATTTGCTTGGTACACATGCACAAAAGTTGTGTGTGCCCCAAAAGGTCTGCATTTATCCAATTGTATTAGTTTGTATTTTTTGTATATATTTGTATTAGTTTGGTCCGATAAATTGTATTATCTCTACCTACATATTTTGACACAACATTTGTATTTCAATTTCTGCTTTATAGTTTCTTTAATCTTCTCATCTCGTGTTTTAAGGATACCAAAAATGTATGTTGGGTAATACATGTTTCTCAATGCTTGCCATTATATAGTAAGTTTTTTCATGAGCCAGTTCTGTTCTCTTTGACTTCACTGGGAGGAAGCTCATACATTTCCTCCCCAGGCTCTATGTTGCAAGTCTTTTTAATGTTTCTTCCTTGGAAATGCCTTTTCTCCCACATCCTCTCTCTTATCACATTTGTTCCCCTTTCTAGTACCTGTAATTACATCCTTTTTGAGATGGGATAGCAAAGTGAATTTATGAGTCTGTTTGGCTATCCTAAATACACAAAAGGGAAAAAGAAAAAACAGATGGTTTACAAATCTTTCATTTTCATAAGCTTGGGCTGAGTTACCTAAGAGCAGAAAAAGTACCCTCCCAAGAAATCTTATTGAGAAAATTGTTCCAGACATTCTGTTGTTTCCAGCTTGGCTTAGCATGCCTGCCTTTTAAGGAGAACTCACATTTTCTTCGGAAAAACCTCCCTGCAACACATGCTGGAAAAGGTAAAGAGCCATAAATCTGTGTCAGGTGCAGATGTGGAGAACTCTGGTGCCTAAAATTCATCCCAGCTTATTTTTCTAAATGCTTCCACGGTTCATTAAGGCAGTTTATGCATGCACATTAGAGGAAAATTATTCACGTTTGGTAAATATGCAATGTATAAACTGTCCATAAAAGGCACAGCGTTGAGGAACATAAGCTGTGGTTAAAACATTTGTTAGAGAATTTTGCTCACGGGTCATAAACACAGTAAAAAGCACACCCTCCTTCTGTTTGAGTTTATAGGATTCAAGCTACCTATGTATGTCTCTGTACAACCGTGTGTATGTACCCTCTGTGGCAGCTTCTGAACAGCTGCACACAGAATACAGATGCAGATCTCAATACTTTTCTGTTTATCATTACTCCCAAAAGAAATACATCTTTCTTACTACGCAAGATAAGCAAAACAGTTTAGAGTGCTTCCTTAGCATAAATGCTTAATGTTGAACATCATTTTTTTTTTTCCCCAGTTAAAATCACCAGATTTAAAACAGTATTTTCAACTACATATAAAATATGCAGACACAAATATATGCTTCCTCTGACCCGTCAGGCCAATATGTTTCTCTTTCTCACATTGCAGGTATTTGTTTTCCTATAATTTCACGTTTAATTTGGTGTCCCTCTTCTTGATATCTCTCTGATACCTTCCCAGATTTGTTCTCTCTCTGCTCCATATTCCTTTCCCCTCTGCATTTTTATACTTTATTATCAGCCCCTTAAATCATTAATATTTGGTTTCAACATTATCAACAGCTAATTTTCTTTCAATACCATGTCATTAAAATTTGTAATCTTTTTGTAAAATTCCTGCCTTATCTATATTTTCTTTTTTTGCCTTAATAGTCTTATATAATTATTTTTCATCATTTTTAAAAATACCTCTCCTGTTAAGAAAAAAAAAAAAAAAAGCCAAGATTTCATTCAGATGCTGGTTTCTTCATTATTCTGTTTCAAAAAAAAAAAAAAATAAAGTAAAGTAAAATAAAATAAATAAAATAAAACTATAAAAACTACTTACTTACAAATATACTTTGCATGAAAATTGTACGTACCATTAACCAGTGTCCCCACCCTACTATTCATAATTTCCTAAGGGAAATTAATACAATATGTTTATGAAATGTTCAGAAAAATATTCAGGCAAACCAACATGGTGTCATAAAGTGCTGTCATTCTTAGATGTAAAAATTAAACTAGTTTTATGCCTTATACAGTATACAAAAAAAAAAAAAAATGATGTTGGAGGGACATAAAGAACTTGGGAATAGCTATTTGAAATCAAAATCTAGGCTTTGGACTTCTATTATTAGGTATTAAAACAAGGTCTACAATAAGTTCTGAATAAAAGAAGGAATTGCTCTAATAGCAAAAAGCAGCCTCTACAATTTTTACAATGCTCCTAGTAAGACTGTGACACTGAGCTCTGCTATAGATGAGAAATATGTGGCATGAAATTTTCCATGAGTATCCTAGGAAAGAAAATGCAGCAGTAAACATCATTAGTCAAGCAAGACCTACACGTCATAAGCAATAGGCAAGAGTCCAGGAAGGCCACAAGGTTAAAATGCTTTGTTTGAGTAATTATAGGATTTGAAGGATTAGACTGAACTGAAAGATTTAAGGACATGGAAGGATTAAAGGGAGAAATAAATAAATTCAGTTGAAGAGAAGGAAGTTAGAAAATGCAGCACAAAAATTGCATTAAATTCAGTAAAGTTTTTGAAGCAACTGAAGAATTGTTAAATAAGATAGTTGTATTTAGAGGCAACACTTTTGCTGTGTTTGTTTGCTATTCAGTAACTGAATCTGCAGAGACAAAATATTAAAAATAATAATCAGTATGTTTGAGATTAAATACCTAACAAACAAGCACATATTTCAGGTGAAATGTCTTGGCCAACTTTTTTGTATCCCAGAACGGAAAGTCATTATATACTCTGTAGCTAGCATAAAAGTGAAATGTCAGGATAGAGAATATAGGTGAAATCACACCCACCATAGCCTGTTACTGAAATATGAAGATGCTGGCTGTGCACAAGGAAAATGAATTCTAGTCACTACCTTATGCCACCATGAGTTACAACATTCTGTAACGCTCATAAAACTCGTTTCTTTTAAAAGACTGCTGCCCTTGTAAGCTATTAATAGTAAGAATTAGCTCCCAATTTTGTTTCAAATAAAATCTTCAGGCTCTGCATCTAGAATATTGTGGATGGGAAAAAAAAGTCTCAATGGTACTAGATGATCCATATCTCATGAGGAAAGAAGTTACCAGAAGAAAAAACAACCACAAGATAACCAGAGGTATGTAACACTAAAGTTTAAGGAATAGAGTGTTGGGTTGTTTTATGTTTGTTTGTTTGTTTGTTTCTGAAAAGTCATTCACAGTTGCAAGAGAATACCAAGTTCAGCAAAGCTATGCAGAGTCTAAGGTTTGAAAAATAGATTCCAGCTATTATTTGGAGTTACTTCAGCGTATCTTAATGAAACCTCTCTATTCTTCTTTGATAATCTTCAGAATCTGGACAGCATCTGGACATCTCAGCAAGGATGTCTGAGAGATGTTCAAGAGAAGGGATGAAATGATAAGGGGGAGGAGGCAAAAGAAAGAGAAGACTCTCTTTTCCCTTTATACTTTTTTAATATTCTTCCCCAAGGAAAGTATTTCTGTGTAGACAAAAACGTACACACAAATAGGATTCAAAATGCAACACTAAAACAAGAGAGAATAAGTGACCAAAATACTTTTTTTTTCCCCTAAATGCATGTTTCTTGCTGCTCTATCTTTTCTAAAGACATGCACTGGTATTTTTGACAGTCTCAGCTAAAACAGGGTTATCCCACACAACTGAAATGTGCTTCTCAGCAGGCTGACAGGTCACTGAAGCTTAGGTGGTGGTCAGGTTTCAGATGCACCAATTCCCTTGTTTCAGCCCAGGCTGGGTGCTGGTGAGGCCACAGGGTGCTGGCGACCAGCTGGGAAGCAGGCAGGCACACAGCAGCACGCTGCAGAGGCACATCTGCAGACTGAATCTTCTGCTTCTTGGCTCTACCAAAACCTCACCTAGGGAAGAAGGTGATGGCAAAATGGGGTTTGATTGGGCTGTCGCTATCAGCACAGAATGTTTTTTGGTTTTTCAACAGCAAATTTTTGAAGGAGCTGGCAGAATTTATTTATTTTTAGTCATTTCTAGGAACAAATACAATCTTTCTTAGAGTAAATTTAGCTCATAAATTGTAACTTCCTATTTCTGTGCAGCTGAGTGAAAAGTACAACATAAAAAGTCATTTCATTCAGATAGCAAATTGCTTCAGAAAATAAAAGAAATTCAGACACTATCCCAAGTCATAGATTCTGTAGTTACATCTGATTTTACTTCTAAAATAGGAAATAGATGCAGTATTCAGAAGTGCTACGTTACAAGGAATTCCAGCTTGGCAAAGTGAACTGTAATTTATTATTCATTAAGCCAGTCTGAGCTAACCTGTCTCAGATAGCATCAGGCAAAAATTTTATACATTTGAACAGAACACCTCTCTCAGTTGAATTGCACCCTGTTCAAGTATTGCCATCATATGCCTAACAGAAATATTATTGATGATGATTGCATTTTGAAGAATTGTAGGATTCTGGGGGATGTTGATATCCACTTTTCCACAGAAAACTCAAGTCATTGTTCTCTAAAATACTGTGATTTTGAGCCATGAGTTAGCAGCTGTTTGCTTCCAAAACAAACAAACAAGCAAACAAAATAGATTTCTATCAAGTGAATATTTACAGTGAAAGAGCATCTCTTGGTAGCCCACATGGACAAACTTTTCCAGTGTTCCCTTCAATGTGCTGAGGCCTGACTATTAGGTTTCTACTGGAATTTTTAGCCCTCGTGCTCACTTGGTGCTATTTGCAGTGCAACCGTTCGCACAATATGGAGGCTTTTTGTGTGATTTCTGTTCACCAGTAGCAGGGATGACAACTGATTTCTCTCATATGGGTCACTGACCAGACACCAGATGGTGTCCTTCTAATCTGGTCCAGAGCCGGCAATTCAGAGGTGAAAAGCTTTATCCCGTTACCAATCACCTGAGCCATCCTACCTCCAACCCAAAGACTACAGATGAAACAGTTAATTTTCTTGACATTGCTACCACTCCCACAAATATCTACTACACATCACAGACAGAAAATAATATTACTATTACAAAATTTGACCCCTGTGTGGACTTGCAGAACAGCTTCTTTTTCAGACGAGGTGCTTAAAAACCAGGCTCAGTAACAAAAATATTATTCTGTTTGGCAACCTTGACTGAACAAACCAGTTGCTCTGCCCTTTAGAAGCTAAACATAAGCAGATCACATGACAATCCTCAGGATTTTGAATAAAACTAATGGTTGCTGCAAATCTCTGAATATGCCATATAGAAAATGCATGACTAAATTTTTGTCTTTTTTCGTTTTTTTTTTTTGTTTTGTTTTGTTTTTTTTGTTTTGTTTTGTTTTGTTTGTTTGTTTGTTTTTTTAATGAAATTCACATTCCCTCTAATGAAAATTTTCTTTGGGTCATGTTATTTTTCATGATGTCATTCTTCTAAATAAAATTGTACTTTATATTGTACATTTTTAACGTTTGGCATTTCATATCATTTTATATATGTGTATGTTAATGAATATGTAACTGATTATATCATTTTTTATTGAAATATAACCTGGGTGAAAATGTAGAATCGAGAACCTAATATCTTTGGTATTTCTCTACAATAGCAATTTTATTATTCTGAAGTTCATGTACAGTTGTTAAATTTCAGCAAAAATTCCATTACATTGCTTGTAGCACATAAGTGCTGAAATAGTAAGGTAGTTCCTCAAGATTTAAAATTTCAAGCATAGCTATGTCCATAACTATATAAAACTGTCAAAACATAGCTAACATAGTATTTTGACATCTGTTTTCTAAGAGTAATGTTACTTTTATGAAGGAGTTTTGTTACCCATGACAATATAGGTTTAGGACCTCTTGAGGTTTCCAACAGCACTGTGCAAAATGTGCAAAAGTCAAAAAGAAATTAAAAGAAACTAGATTCCCAAGTGTAGGTAAACATGAAAGAACCCTTCCCATTCTCTGTATTCTCTCTCAGTGTTAAGATCTTGTGACAGAGGCCTCCTCTAAGAATTTCCATAGCATCAGTTCTCTTGTGTTAATTACATTTATGAAACTTCTAGATAACCACAAGAGACACAACTGCAAAAAAACAAACAAAAAAAAAAACAAAAAAAAAACACGTGATATATCAAATTCTATGGAACCACAAAATGTTTCAGAAGTACCTCGTTCTGCATGTGAAAATTACAGTTTCATCTTTGGGTTTTGATTCATTAACCATTATCTTGGTGTCCAACTATTGTTCTACAAAAAAAGGAAACACTCAGAACATAACAGCACTTTTTTATGTCTTCTCCCATTTCCTAAAATATAAAGGGAAACACTTATGCTATTTCTGCCACTGTCTAGCATCAGCATCCAACTTAGTCCCTTTCAGCTGGTAATCTTTTAAAATCCACTTGGTATCTAGCTCCTGATAAACTCCAGAACAAAAGTCTGTTTTGCAAAGCCCAAGCATTTTTATGCATGCATCGTCTGATAATTGTCACATTCTCTAAAACATCATATCATTTGTTTCCTTTGATAATGTTTTTCATCAGTATGGTACCAAGTTTCTTAACACAGCATAAATTAAATCTTAAAGAAAAAAATAATAGTAATAAACACTTACTGATAACATGTGCCTGGATTTTCACAGCTGGAGTGCTCAGATGAATAAGAGAAGCATGCATATTTTAAACAGTATACATCTGGACAGTTTAAACTGGAAGTGTAATATCTGCAAAAATGAACATAAAGGTGACATTAGGATGATTAGGCAAACAGAAAGGCTATCCTGCAGTAGAAGACTAAAATAGTTTGGTTTATTTAAGGTAATAAATGAAATTGCTAGGAAGTTAATTTTTTTCTCTTATGCAAATAGATATGATAGGAAGTGAGAGTTCTTTAAACTTTAGAATAATATGGCACTAGAAGAATAAACGGGACATGAATACATACAGACTGAAAATTAGAATGGATTTCTAAGCTCCAGGGCATTTGGGGTCAAAACAAGAATATTGAAGGTGCAATAATCAGGAAGCTTTTAATATCAGTATGGTTGGGAAATTTACGAGAAAAAGCACTGCATGAACTAAGGACTGGAATAAGAACTTGACTGAATAAAGTCTTGATTATGCTTTTGCAGCTCATTTTTAGTTCTCAAATGCCTTCTTTAAATAGCAGTTTTGTGTGATAAGCTGGTATCTTATGGATCACTTTGTTTTAAAGCCTGCTGATACCATAAACTGAAAAGCATGTCAGAAAAAAAAAAAAAAAAAAAAAAAAAAAAAGAGGTAATGTAGATTAAGTCCAGATAGTGTTGGAGTTGTTCAGGCACCGAAGAAACACTTTAATTAACAAGTTACAATTCAAATTGTCATGTCCATTTAACTTAATGAAAAAAGGATGCAATTTGTCAAAGCCTGCTTTTTCCTCCCCCAAAACAGAGAATAAGGTGCACTAGGTACAAAAATTTCAGCTAATTCAGAATTTATGAATCCCTATATATAGAGTATATAGAATTTATATCCCAGTATCAGGGACGGACGAGTAAAAACCCCAATTTTACAGGGATGTTGTGTGGTCAAGTGGCAAAATACCACGCTATGGGGCCAAATGTACGATGGAAAGGAATGAAGTGAGGGGAGATGTGGCATAAATCTCACCTTTCCCTCCATCTATCACTAACACCGTCCATCTTTCACAACAGCTTTACTTCACAGGTAGGTCCTGAGATGTTCTACCAGATCAAAGGGAGGATTGTAATAACACTTCAGCCTCGGGAGCAATGAAGTTATTCATACTCAGCTATAATCTGCACTCAGCATGGATTTCTCTGCCAGCTGTAGCATCGCATGCTCGTAACTGCCCTGTGTAACTGGTAGCCTGCGGACACAGCAGGGAGGGAGCGCTGTGAGGTTCCTGGTTCCATATAAATACTCGAGGAACTCTGCACACCAAAAAGCTTTCTCTGCACCGAGCAGCACCCAACAGCAGCACCAGGTGTGGATGACGATGCCGGCTGACCCAGCCGCCTTTCCCAGCGGACTTTTGCCTTTGGGACATTTCGGTAGGTGCCCGGGGCTGGGCAGGAGGCCACACAACCGTGGAGGTTGGGGCGCCAACCACGAGAGGACGAGGCTGGTGGCCATGAGGGGACGAGGCTGGGGCCATGAGGGACCGGAGCGCCCCGTGCCCCGCGGCGGGGGCGCCCCCTGCGGGCGGGCGGTGGCGGTGCGGCTGTCGGTGCCGGTGGCGGTGCCGGAGCGGCCGGCAGAGGGCGCTGCTTGTCGCGGCGCGGGGCGGCGGGCGGGGCGCGGCGCGGCCCAGCATGCAGCGCGGCGCCGTTTGAATGGCGCAGGCTCCGGGCGCTGCGCCCCGGCCCTAGGCTGCCGCGGCTCCGGCTCCGGCTCCGGCTCCTCCTCCGGCGCGGCGCGGGGCGGCCCGGCCCGGTACCATGAGCGGCGGGTGAGTGCCGGGCGCCAACCGGGACCGGCTGCGGGCGGAAGGAGGGAGGGAGGGGGGAGGGAGGGGGGAGGGAGGTTCCTCGTGGCAGGAGCGGGGGCGGGGAGGGGCAGCGGCGAGGCCCCGCGGGGAGCGGGGAGCGGGGCTGCCCCTGCTCGGCTCCGCCGCCGCGGGGTCCCGGGGGCTCCCGGGGGAGGCTGGCGCCGGCCCGCGGTGGGAGGAGCGGCGGGGAGAGGCGGCTGCGGCCCCGCCGGGGCGTGAGGCCTGCCGGGGAGCCGCGCCGCCTGGGCGTGCCCTGCCTGCTTCCCGGGGGACAGGGCAAGGGAGAAGCCTCGCCTGCTCCAAGGTCCTGCCTTAATCGCGCTGCGAAAAGGGCTTCTAACAAAGAAGCTCTGAGTGCTGGGGCCTGCTGAGGAGCCGGAGCGGTGCGCGGTGCCGCGGCTTGGTGTGTTTGTCCTCGGGAGCGAGGCGAAGCCATTCGGCCTCAGAGCGGCTCCGTGCTGGGGGTGGGAGCGCTGCCTGCCCCGCGGCCCTGCTTCTCTGCTCTTCCTGTGGTGTGGCTGCAGCCAGGGGAGGACAGAAAGGTTTCTGAGCCCTGCTCCATGGCGTGAAAGCATAACAGATGGCAGGCTGGTGGCTTTCTGGCCTCACCAGGTGGAAACAACAAATTGTTCTAAAGCTGTCGTTTGACTTCATTATTCCTGCGTATAATTTTGACTCAAATGTCTGTAATAGGATTCCACTGCATTCAAGCCACCATTGGTTTTGAATCCTGGGCTTCATAAATGAGAGCGTAGTTATATTTTAAAGATACCTTAATGGCGTTATTTTCATAACAGTGTACTCGTTCACGTCTGTGTACGTGGTATGAATGTGCTGTATCCATTAACTGTCAACAGGCAGTGCTCACTAATAGCAGGATGTGTGTTCCAGGGTAATATAAAAAGTCATGCGCTCATCTGTTACGAAGCGCAGTCACAGCCGCGTGGGGATGAGGGAGGTACCTGTGCCACCATTAAGCTTGCAGGGGGAGGGCTTCTCCAGTACATCTTTCTTTGGATTTGGAGCTCTTGCTATGGATTTTTGAAGCTCTTTGAGTTGAGCGGTGAGTAGGGGAAAAAAATGCAGTATTTAAATTTTGAGTAGTTGCTTAAAGCTTATTCACAATATTAATGGGGGAGCTCCAATGTATTAGAACATTATTTCCTATATAACAGCCCTCAGATGGTGGTAGTGATAGAAAGTTTCCAAGCTTCGTTTCCAGGAGGGTTAATAAATGAAAATCAACAAGTAAAAATATATATATGTTTGTTAGTGAAGGACTGTTCTTCAGCATTTTGGTACTTCTTAAAATCATGTTACTTCATGGCAGTTTAACATGCTTGTAAATTTCACTTCCAGATGTAAGCGTTTTGTCCAACAACTAAATAAAGTTCAGTTATCAGGCTGTGCAAGGAGCATTTAACCCACACCTGGATTCATCCTCAGTAAACTTGACTGAACTCTGATGTGTGGTCACTTTCCGAGGTTCATTATGACTGCTTGGGCCAGCAGGCCCCATACAAATTCATTGTGTAAGTAATAGGAAACTGAGCTCAAGAAGTTAACTTGCTACTTTTATAGTATTTGTCTTTTACTGTAAATTTAATTCATATTATTTTTGTCCAAATGGAACTGTAAACTTGAAAAAAGGCCTAACAGGTATTGCTGGCTAAAATTTGTGTCCTGCTGGCTTATAGGGCACTTCCTGTAGTGTTGCACAAAAACATGGTGTTAGTGTCATCAAACCTTGAATTCCACTTTAAGATGATTTAGTAAGTAACACCTAGTGAACTGCCAGGGCATAAATGTAAAAAATAAATAAATAAAAGCTATTCCATATTCAAAGGATGTGGAAACCATCTAAAATTGAAACAGATGGAGGCTGTAACGTTTGTCAGTCAGACTTAAAGGAAATCATGCCAAGGTAACTGAATCTCTTCTGCATCATAAGATTGTGCTAACTTATTTTTCTAGATGAATTACCCTTTTGGAAGTAAATCTGGAAAAAACATTCTTGGAGTTTTCTCATAAGCTTTTTAAATCTGACAATGATGAGTAAAATTAGTTGTCCTTTACTGGTTCCCTGATGTATGCCAGTTTCGAATGCCTTCAAAGCATGAACTCCCCTCCTTGGGGAGTAACAATTAATTAACTTTTTCAGCTGCGTTGAATAAAGATCAATGTTGTCATCCTTGAGAATGTGCACTTGGTGTAATATGGGGGTGGGGGAGAATCACAAGAATATCTGTGATGGCTTATATATATATATGGAATGCTACAGGAAAAAGAAACAAGAATTTGGGCAAAGAGTAGAACAGAAGGAATGTTTCTTTTAAAGGGTATTGCAGATGACTTAAATATAACTATTTTACATTTACTTTGCTGTCATGCAAAGTACTTGAGTCTGTTCTGTAAGAAATTAATGTTATGTTAATACATATGAAGATTACATAACATGTGAAGAAAAGTTTGTCCCTTTCTGGGGGCCATGCCCAAAACCATAGGACGATGGGAGGGAGTGGCTGCATTTGTTAATACTTGCCTTTGACAGTTACATGCTTTAAAGCCATTTACTACTGTCTTTGAAAGCCATTCAGTGATCTTTCTTCGCCCGCCTCTGGTATAGCTTTAAAGGTGTATTGCATCTGGGAGTGTTCAGAGGTTGTTGGTTTTTTTTTTTTTTTTTTTTTTTTTAGCATTATCAGGAAAGCTCTGTCAAGGTAATATCTGTGACTGGGTACGAATAAGCTGATTTACCAGGATATATGGCTGCTGTTACTTCAGTCTTTCTGTTTCCTGAAAATTGAGGAGAGTAAAAGAGAGATAAGGAAGGGTGACTTCTCTAAGCAGATGTCAACCTATGTAAGGGTTGTTAAAGTTACTAAACTTGGGCATCTCTTGTTCAGATTTGCAGTCTGTCACAATTTATGACAGGGTTTAAGATTAGCCTTAGCCCTTTTTTTGGGCAAGCTCAGAAGACTTTTGTTCTATCCTTAGTTTATTTTTAAAATAATATAAAGCAAAGGAGTCTCATTGGCTGTAATGAGATGATAAAGGACAGTTCGGAACAAATACTGCTAGCTGTATTCATCGTAAGGGAATCATTAAATTTGTGACATAAAGGTATAACCTGTTTGATCTGGTATAAAATAATAGCTAGTGACAGTTTAAAAACCCTCCACATGTATCTCGTAGCACTGGGTGGTAGTCTCTATTCCTAGAGAATATCTGTTATCAGATAAGAAATTCAAGTTCTGCAGAGGCCTGTAAAGTACCTTTCATTCTCTAGCATATATGTTTTTAATTGCTGAACAATGAGCATTTTGTCATGCGTTTCTAAACCTTTGGAAGCAGGCTTCTTGACATGGACTAAGTTCATTATAGCAGTATTAGGTTTGGACAAACCAGATTCTTCTGTTTGTTTCCTGCTCTTGGCTATTTAGATTGTTTCTGCATTTAATCATTTTCAGTGTATTTTTTTGACTTTGCAGTCTGCCTTCTAAACGTTCAGGTTCACAACATCCTGTGGCAAGTTCAGCTTTATTATATGCACAAAGAACGACCTTCTTTTGTTCATTTTGAATCTTAAGAGTCTGTCTTTGGCTAGTGTCTTTTACCCCTTTAATTTGGGCAAGATGATGAACTATCTCTTTGCAACTTTTCCAAGCTATTCATGGTATAGGCCTTTATTTCCACTCTTTGCTATAAGTAACTTCCTTGGCAGACTGAAAAGTCTTGGTCTATTCAATTTCTCATTGTATGGCAGGTATTCCATACTGTTTTTTACTCACACTTGAGTCCTTTCTTATTTTCATCGTAAGTTACTTGAGATGAGGTGTTTCGTTTCTTTTTGTTTTGGAGGGAAGGCACAAATTAGTTCTACACACTGTCACAACAGTGCTGTGTCTGTTTTTCTAACTATCTATTGATACATATGCAGTACTGGACAATCCAAATGATCTAAAGTAAATTGTCATATTACATTATTGTGGGTGGTTATTAGTTTGGCACTTGTAATTCTGTGGATGAACCCAGAATTTCCTCATGCCTGCAGACATGCGTGCTTTCCTCTACATTCATCTATAATCATTGCTTCTGGTTATTGTTCATCACAGTCCTTTAATTCTTTAGCTAGCCCTCATCTTTAGTGTCTTGTGTGACTTAAAAACTTAAGACTGACCATATCATCCCCTTTGTGATGCAATTTATGAATATATCAAACAGCATTGAACAGCACAGTTCTCTTTCTGCAGGATTCCACTGATCTTTGCTATAGGAACTGCTTAGACCGCTTATTACTGTTTCTTAGCTATTTCTCCATGCAAAGACTTTCCCTCATATCACTAGGTTGCTTAGCTTCCTTGAAAGACTTGAGTAAGTAACTTCTGGAAGCTTGTCAGAAACTCGGGTACAATCTATCATTTAAATCTCCTTTATCCATATTGTACTACTTCACAATCTCAGAGAATTCCATTAATTTTTCAAGGCAAGACATGCTTTCAGCAACCAGCTTGACTTTCCCAATGTATTATTTGTATCTACTAATTCTATTCTTAATTGCATTGTTTGCCAATTTGCACAACACGGATGTCAGTCTTGATCTTCCTTGGGGCCATCTTTAAATACTGACTGTATTTTCCACATGTGATTCCTGTAGGTGTGCTGGCAGCTCTAAGGAAGAGGTTCTGTACCTTGGTTAATAACATGGCAATTTCTTTGAGTTCTTACAATTTATGGATGAGTATCGTCCAGTTTGGGGGGTGGTAGTGTTTATTTTGCTTATACTTACTGCTGTTTCTGCATCTTTAGAGACCCTCACAAAAAAAGTTAAACTATGGAAACCTCTCTTAAGCAGTAGGACACTGAGCACAAATGTAAAGGATTTGCTTCGCTTCACCAGGTTCTTCTTTATATCAGATTATCTGTTGGCCTTTTGGAGTCTCTGCTCCTGACTTCTGAAGAAAGAACTGATAGTTTTGTCTTTTCCTGTTTCAACGGGGAGGCTAGGGGCATTATGTTCTTACATCAAATTTCTCAGTGTGTAATCCTCTTTACTTTCCTCTTCTGGGCACATTTGTATGTAGCAAATTTTTTTCTTTCCAGTTCAGGTATTTTGACTCTCAATGTTTGTGTCATTTTCTCAAGCTTTTTAATCTGATTTCTGTTTACTGATTTCTTGTGATTTTTCAAATATTCTTGCTAGATGTTTTTTTCTTCCCTTACATTATTTTTCGATCTTAATTGAAATTTGTTCCCATTTAACAGTGCTGTTTAATACATTAGGAATCAGATTCTTGCTCAGTGCTTTGCATGAAAGATAAGGGTAGTTTGACTTCTTTCTTGCCTGTTTAATTAATTATCTCAATGTCCTGAACAAGGGTTGTAAGCTGTCATGGTGTCACAGGGACAGTAACAAAAACGGTTCTTTGGGAACCAAGGTTATGGAACTTCTAGCATCTGACAGGTCGATTCTGTGGGATTTAGCTGTGGTTGTTGCAGGTTGTCCTGCAACAAAGAAGTCAAGTTAATGAAATAGACTTATCTAACTTAGTATCCATAGAAATACAGACAGCCAACTGTTAAATGATGCTGGGGCTTGCCAAAGTTGTTAGTTTGAGGGCTGTGCTCCTTTTTTAAAGGGTAAGGATTTACGTTAGTGTATTACCCTTCTTTTTTGAGAGAGACGTCAAATGAGGTTCTTGGATATTGATCTTGTTCTAAAGAAAGCAGCGTTAAAGAAAAACATTTTAATATTTTGCAAAGTTTAAGCAGTATCCTATGATGTAATTTTGTGAAGATGTACACCACCTACTTTGTTTTGAACCTGCAACCTAATTGTTTAATTTGATGGCTTTTGGCTACTGCTTTGAACAATCTTATCTAAGCAGCTGTTTGCCATCTTTTTCAGTGCTCAGTGAAGTTCTTAATATGGCATAAACTTACTAAATGTGAGAGAAGGGGTAGGTCTGTTGGTATTAAGGGTGGAGGGGAGAAATTGAGGTACTAATGTTGGGACCAGAGCTGGAAAGGGTGGAAAAAGAATAAGTGGTTGCTCTTAAAAGTAAGGTAGGGTGTTCTGCTGAAACATTTTGGTAAGAATAGTGTTCCACAATGATGTAGTTTGTGAAGCCAATCTCAAGGAAAGGGTTTTCTGTATCACTTAGTTGTACATACTGATTTTGGATTTTGTTGGTCTGTCTCAATACTGTACTTGGTTCTTATAGGAATATTTGCATATTTCAAAACCAGTACTTTGGACACTTTCTTACTGGTTAATTGTGGTACAAAGACTTTACTACAAGCAGCAGCCAGGTTATATGCTGAGGAAAAGTTGGGGGGGAGTGAATTGCCAACAATTTAAGAGATTTTTTTTTTTATTTTGTTTAGTCTTTGTTCTTCTGGTGAATCTTATTCCTGAAAAACAAAGATTTTTATTTAGCTGTCTTTCATTTTGACCTATTTTTCTTCAGGTGGTAGGTGAAATAGATTAGCAGGAAAGTGTCTCCTAAATAATTTGTTTTATTCTTTGCTTTAATTCTTGTCTGTGTGGCACCTCACAGTGCAGGTATACTGAGCTGGTCTGAAAACATATGGTATGTTTCTTAGGCATGGAGGAGAGGGGAGTTGTTTCCTTTTTGAAGAAAACTAATTGAGAATTTTGAAGTGATTATCAGCATGTTAATAATCATAAAGGCCTCCAGCTAACATTTGCTAAACAGTAGTGTCTGTTTATTTCTATTATGGTATATCTTGCAAATAGTTGAACTGTTTTAACTGGTTTTGCTAGCTGCATTTGAAGGAAGTTTCACAAAATATGACTAAAGATGACCTTTTCCTTGAAAATAGGAATTTGAGAGATTATGGCCTCTGAAGCCCACAATGTTAGAAAACAGAAAGTTTTGCATATCGAAGGTTGTCTCGTTGATCTCCCCAGAAAAAGAATTTCTTCTTCCACTAGAAAGATCATGAAGGAGGTAAGGTTTTTATCATGTCCTCTGTTGAAACTGAAGTAAATGTTCAAACAGAAGTTCATAGCTCCAAGCAGTCTAAAACTGGATATGTAGTGCTCATGTTCCATGTTTGCATGTGCAGTAGAACTTGAACAGCGATTGTTATAAAAAATACGCATTATAACACATGCAGTGATTGCACAGATATGTATCCTCCACATGAGGAGTAGATACTGATGTGGTTCTGCTCGTGCCTTCTTTTCTGCAATCTAGCTAATAACTGTTTCAGAGGAGGAATTCTATTATCAAAGTTTTCTCTTTCTAAAAGCTTATGTGACAAAAGTGATAGGTGGGGTAGGTGAAATAGCTGCATTGAAGTGGACCTGCCGTTCTGTTATTATGTGGCTCGATCTACCACATTGTCTAATAATACAGGTACTTTTACTGGATTTTTTGCAAGCCACAAACACTTTCTCATAACTTCTTACCTTTTGTTACTTGCTGAAGAAATCTGCTAATGCAGGCTGATGGGGTACAGAGGAAGTAGTAGGGAGGTAAGTTTACTGTTAGATCACTTGAAACAGTGATAAAGATGCCGGTATCCTCTTTGTCTGTGGATGTATTGAGACAATGTATTGAAATTCACATGGTTTTATCATTTATCAAAACAGTCATTGTTTTGGCAGTATTTTGCAGATGTGCACAACTTAAATATCATCAGTAGTACACATTTTCAAGTTTAATTTTTTGCAGTTTGTAATTGTAGTACCTGTTTATATGAAAATACTTTAACGCCTTAATGCTTTTTTAATTAGACCAGAATGTCACAATTCAACTTACCTTCAATGTTTTAAAGCTTCATTTAATGAAGATTATTGTAAGGAAAAAAAATCTTTAGAAATTCATCTTTGAATTGTTGCTTAATTTTCAAAAGTTTTGTGAATCTCTATGACACATCCTTGAATGAATTTTGTTATTCATTTAGGATATTACTGTCCTACACAGCCTAATTGCTATCAGGGTGCTTATCTGTTTCATATGAACGAATTCAGGATAATCAAGATGGTGCTGTCTAAGTTGGTCTTGATTTTTGTTGTACTTTGGAGGAGGAGTATTCTGCTGCTGTTATTTTCCTAGCATCTGCCAGCCTGTATTATTGGCATTATACATTTAAATGTGTGAGAGACAGGAAATGTAGTTTTGACATCAAATTTCAGAAGACTTTTTATATTAGACACAGTTTTCAGTTTGCTAGTAAGTAAAGAATCTATCTCTGATGTCACAATCCTACCTCTTGCCAGAGATACCACAAGCCTGTCAGTGACTGTGATGTTCCAAGGACAGCTGTGGCAGAGCTAGTTTGTCTATACGTAACTGTGAAATACTTGACAATTACAGGAATGTTAATATAGCTGTGCTTCAGTTGCAGACTAGGAGAAGTGAGTGGGAGGGGATCTGTGGTAAACTTAGTCCAGTTCTTGATAAACCAGGACTTTTTTTTTACGTGAACTGTGGAATTTTTTGTCTCTGTAGTAATAGTTTGTTCTTCCCGATTTCCTTTCTCACAGGGTAAGAAATCTCCAAAACAGCTGGCTTCATACACAAACAGGTAGGAGGGCCTTGCTGTATAAGAGTCTGAGTTTCAGGAGAGAGGGAGGAAGAACCAGTTTAAATTTATTGCAACACCCAGACAGACACAATGGAAGATCTTAATTTTACTCACAGTACTTGTTTTTTGTGTCTGCTTCCATAACAATGAGTTCTTTCTATTCAAAAAAGCAGGAAAACAATATTGGGGGTAGCTCTCATTTCTGATAACATAAATGTCATGAAGGTATATACTGGGGGTAAAACTGTAACCTGCAAGTTTACTGTTGCATTCATAATGATATATTTTTATGTAAAGTGTTGAATTAAGTTTAGAGTAACCTTTACTAAAATACTGCTTTGTTTTTGTAGAGTAACAGTTGGAAAAACAGTGACCAGTCCCTTGTCTCTCTTCAAAGTAGTATATTGTAAAAGAAAAGTTCGTTGTTATACTCCAAAGCCTTGTTATAAAAAGAAACAGTTCCCTAAATCAAGGGGCTGTGACATGGCAAATAAAGAAAATGAACTGGCTTGTGCAGGGAATCTGCCAGCAAAACTGCACGACAGTCGTACACACTTACTGAATTCTAGTGACTCTGGCTCATCTCAAACAGAAGGCCCCTCATCCAAATATAGTGGATTTTTTTCAGAGGTAAGTTGAGTTTCTGGTAGTTTCTGTGTAGTTAGCTGTGGATGTTCTTGAATAGATTAATTTTCTTAACATACAAATTAGCTCAAGGCTTGTGATTTACAGTCTTTATTAGTCTGTTTACTGTGGTTCAGTTGCCAACAGTAGTTGTTCTGCCACTTTGTCAGCCTGAGAATTTAGATCTGACAGCATAGTCTGGGTTAAAACTATACCAGCACCAAAGGAAAAATACTCTTTTGACCAGGTTGGGTTTCACGGTTAGTATAATGCATTGCCACCTACGTGTTTATGGAAGCATGAAAGTATTGGTGTATGGATGGAAATAACCTAGTGAGGTTAAGATGGGACCACTTCCAGTAGCAGTGTCAGCTTGGTGTACATGAAAGTAATTTAAATGATTGTATGAGTGTTCATGGTGAGATTACTTAAGGAAGCTCCATAAATGCTTTCACAGCTGCTGAGAGTGGCTAGAAGGTCAAATACTGAAGTGAAATAGATGTGTTTTGTGACAGGGCTGCCACCAACACCCCCAAGTCTTCTGTGAGGCTGCTCTCAATCCACTCGTCACACAGCCTGTATTCATGTTTGGGATTGCCCCAGCCTAGATGCAGGACCTTGCACTTGGCCTTGTTGAACTTAATGAGGTTTGCACAGGCCCACCTCTTAAGCTTGTGAGGGTCCTTCTGGATGGCATCCCTTCCCTCCAGTGTGTAGACAGCACCATGCAGCTTGGTGTCATCAGCAGACTTGCTGAGGATGCTCTCAATTTCACTGTCCACGTCACTGACAGAGATGTTAAATAGTGCTGGTCCCAATACTGACCCCTGAGGAACACCACTTGTCATTGGTTTCCACCCAGACATTGAGCTGTTGACTAAAACTCTTTGAATGTGATCAGCCAGCCAGTCCTTAAGCACTGAGTGGTATACCTGTCAAATCCATGTCTCTCCACTTCAGAGACATGGTTGTTTACAAATGAAGATGGAGGCAAGATTCCTTTGAGAAACGTAAGAACCAGATCACTGGCCGTAGATGACTGTTTAACTGGATTTGAGAGATGTGGGTGGCAGTGTTCGTTCCAATCCAAGAAACAATTGAATAAAGTACTTCAGTTTGAGAACAAGTGTTTTCACAAGTGAACCTTTGATAATTACATTTATTGTTCCAAACCAAATTGATAGAGTTCTTGAAATTAGTAGCAAAGTAAATGTTCCTCAAAGTTAGTGAGAGCTATAGATTTATACTTGAGTGCTCTTTGTAACTGTTAGACTTAGGTGTTTACAGACCTTATTCTTGCAGCTTTTGGGTAAAGTAGCCTTAATCTGTGCTCCCTCCCAAGGGAAACCTCCATTTTAAGACCATTATTAAGTAGATTTCTAAAACCACCCATACAGGTAGAAAAGTATATTTTCATACACTACATTACCATATTAGAGCAGCTTATTGTGTCATTACTGGCATTTAACTTGCAGTAAACTTTTGTGTTCTTAAAAACATTATACAGGTTTCTCAGGACCATGAAACTATGGCTCAAGTTCTTTTCAGCAGGAATCTGAGGCTGAATGTAGCTTTAACCTTTTGGAGAAGGAGAAGTATAAGTGAACTGGTAGCCTACCTAGTGAGGTAAATTGAGAATCTCTTACTTTATATCTTAAAGCAGTAGCAGTCCCAAACATATTGCAGTTTTTTAGGGTTTCCTTAAATCTTGTAACTTAGCTATAATTATGTATTAGTTCAACCTATGTTTCCATTATGAGTTATGTTCTACTAGTAACACTTGTTTATCCTCAATGTTCCTAGGATACAGGATCTTGGAGTAGTAGTAGACTGCCTTCCCGTGCTTACAAACAGGTACAAATACAAGTGGGGGGGTGAGAATCTACCGTATCCTCACTGAAGTTCTGGCACTTCTGAAACATCTTGTTTTTTTTAAGTTTACAGGAAGAAAAACCATATATTTCAATTGGCTGCTGTGTAGATCTTTTGCCTTTAGTGAAATCACTACTTAAAAGCAAATATGAGGAGTAAGTATCATTTTCAGATACTTTTTAAATATTATTCCTTCCTGGACATTCAGTTCCCTTGTGTTTAAAGGTGCTTAGTTCCTGGACTTTTCTTCCTTCCCCCCAGCCCTGCCTTCTCTGGGAAGCACCTACCTAAAGAAGGTTGCTGGAAACGTTCATTTCTCTTTTAAAATATTCAGTGGTGCAAAAACTCTAATGCAAGGTTAAAGGGTGAACTAGCTTTGCCCTCATGTAGATTTATTCATCCTAACTAGTAAAGCAGAATAGCACCAAGATTTTAGCACGTTCTATAATACAGAATCCTGAAAGCTTTCAGGCAAAACATCCAAAGCATTTCTGCTTCTTATAAGAGCTTCTATTTACTACTTTGAAAATGAAAACATAGGGAGGTATGTAAATTTGAGATTTCATCTAGATATCTCTTCCAGAACAGAAAATGTGTTGCTTTCCTATTTCTATTAATGCATTATCTGACCTATGGGTATTTAAATTGTGTAAAATATGTTCTTACAGATATGTGATAGTTGGTTTAAACTGGCTTCAGGCTGTCATTAAAAGATGGTGGTCAGAACTATCTTCACATACAGAGAGGGCAGATGATAGGTGAGTATAGTATTTGAAAATATTTAAATATTTCTGTAGCTTGTTCATCTCAATCTGTATTGAGGTGTATTCCTGCTAATCAAATTTATCTGCAGAAGATACTCATAAGTATCGTCAAGTAAAAGCTTAAAAGCACTTAAAGTTAGTTCTTAAGTTCTCAAGCCACAGATAGTGTTTGGAAACTTACTTTAAGGGTTGTCCTGTTCTGTTTGTTTTTTTACTATTTTTAACTGGAGTTCTAACAAATATGGAATAGTCATATCACGAGTAATATAAATGCTACAGAAGTAAAAAAAAAAAAAAAAAATTGATCCAGCTTTGTGGCAATGTTAAGACTGTCTATATGTAGTATTATATGTACAATCAAGCCTGCTGAAGCATATATTTTTCAAATATAATTTACATATTATAATTACATATTTTATGCTGTAGCATATATTTTACATTCTGGTATCTGTTACTTTTCAGAAATATTCACATTTTAAAAGAACTGTTAAGTGGATTATGGGAACAAGAGAATCATCTTACTCTGGTTCCAGGATATACTGGTAATATAGCTAAGGTAATCCATTTCCAGTTGTGTTTAGTAATCAATATAGCTATATCATCTGCAGTATTCCTCTGGATGTTATTTACTTTAAACTATTGAAGGACAAACAGATTTACTGCTAGAATATTTTTCGCTAATGCTCAAGTGTATTGCCCAGTTTTTGCAGAAATTGAGTGAATGCCAAGTGATGATAATAGTGTGGTTTAGAATGCTAACAGTGAATTTTTATCATTTTTTTTCCTTTATAGAGAAACTATCTCCTTAATAAAATGTTTAATAGTAGTAAGATTTTAAAATAATGTAGCAAATATTTCAGATGAATAGGTAGACTGTGGAAGGACAGATGTTTTCTCTAAAATCTGCTGTACCAATTGTGTAAGGGTGATGCAACATAGAGAATCTGAGCCCAGCAGTGCTGTTTGCATTTATATGTCAGGTGACTGGGGCAAGTGACAACATGCGAAGTTCTAAAGTTTTTGCTGGCCTAGTGCTTAGAAAATGGTGACTTTGTGGAGAGCAGAAGAGTGGCTCCATCTGAAGTGAACCCCCCTCTGTCTTTCTTCATCTGACTGTGCTTAATGCTATGCTTTAATGCTGTACTTAAGGGTGTCTGATAAATGCATGACCATGGTACTGGTTACACTGAGTGAAGAAACCCCCATCTCCCTGGCATGACCTAATAAAGGTATGGAATGAGCCAGGATATAAAGCAGCCATGTGGCTAGAGCTTGGATTGGAGTAAACTTGAAAAGAACGTGGAGATTGCCTGCTTTGTTATATCTGCAGGAGCTTTGTGGGATCTACAGTTCTATGGGTATAGAATTTGTCACTTTGTTTTATCAACCAAATAAGTTATATCTTGTCCTGGGACTGCTGAGCCTCTGTGGCCTGTAATATTGATATCTCCACAAGGATAGTTGCAGACTCCTTGCAGAGTTGCAGATGTGATGCAGAAGAAAAGAGTTGTAACTCACAACTGGTAGAGCAACTAGAGTTTTTATTATAGATTGCTCTGTTCATCTGGTAGGTCAACATAGTTACAGCAAGTGCCAGTTTGTTTCTGCAAGATTGAGGTACCCTTTCTGTTCATTTGCCTGCTCTACAAGGTATACCAGGATAGATTGTGACCAAGGCCACCTACCTGAACAAGTAGGGAGCAAAAAGAAAAGTACATGAATGTTGGAGGGAAGATAGAACCCTTAATAAACGCAGTTCATATACATAATATCACTAAATGATGATGGTTTTCTTTCCTGCCATTGGTGTGCATGCAGAGAGCAGAAGAAAAATTAAGCTGATGGCTTTGGAAACTAATTTCACTGTGCTTGCAGGCATTTTAGCGTAAAGGAGTGCTCTTAAAAGCATTAATTGAAAATAATCCTGAATTTGTGGATAACCTGTTCTGAAATTTGGCCTAAACATAATTTCATTGTAACAGTTTTATTGTATTATGGTCCTGATTGATTGCCCTGCTTCAAACATACAGCTGATGTTACAGCCTTAAGCGATGTGACAAACACTTTCTCCTTTTTTTCTTTCTAGGATGTAAATGCTTATTTATTACAACTACATTGACATGATTGAGAAATGGTGTGCTTATGTGGTGAAATAATCCCCTAAAATATCCCTGAAGTATGTACTATTTCTGAAAGCCTTTTGAGAAATATTGGCGGAAGAGAACTGAACTGTCAAACTGTTTAATGAAACCACTAACAAAATCCTAACAATCTACTTCACATTGAAGTGGAAAAATATCTAGTAGGAGCAACTTTTACTTCAGTGAGGTGAAAGTGCACTATGAAAACTGTATGCCTTTGCTGCATTTGGGATTCGTTCAGTTACTAGGTATTCATTTAAATGCTACTATTTTACTACAACGTCGCATAAAAAGGTGAATTATACCATCATGAAGACAAGACAGCAGAACCAGTTATAATGAACCAACAGGAGTAATCAACATTAAGAGCTTTTAAGTGTTTTTCACAAGAACTCCAAAATGCACAACTATCTTCCATTTATGTTAAAGAAAACTTTGTAATATTGAATTTCTTCTGTTTTAATCAAAATTAAAGACTTTTGTTTGCACTATTGAGAAACTATACAGCAAAGATGCCTTAATTACTAGTGTTTCAAAAAGCCAATGTGTTAAGATGCAAATAGCTATTACGTTCAGATTGTGTTGAAAAACTACTACAAAAATCAGGGTTTCACGTTGTGTAGTTGTTTATGAAACATTGCACACTGACAAAAATTCATGTATGAAATATTATAAATACCTGAAGTTAAGCTTGGATAAACAGTTATTACAAATGTGAGCAGAATGGTGAATTTGTCTAACAAATGTTTTTATATTGTATGTGGATTTCTAACACAATAATCTTGTTCTGTATCATTTAAACTACATGCAAATAAGTAAATATATTAAATGTATCTTTTTTTCTTTTCAAGTTCATAAAAATAATTTCTAGAACAATTTCTTCCACAGTACTTTTTATTGTAGATATATCTATTGTTCGTAAAATGTTTACAGCCAGATGAGGCCATGTTATTCAAGTTATACCCTTTATATACTACCTCCTTTAAGAAATTGACAAAATACTGCAAAATTCGACAACCAGATTTACTCATGATAAATTCATACTGCTTTAAACTTAAAATAACAAACATTGAAAATACAACTATAAACTGTTCTTCTCCTATTGCCATTCTGTGCTATTTTAATTTAAAAGCTGTAGATGAATAGCTCTGAGGGTGTTTTGTTTTTAGGCTTGCTACTGCTTTTTTTTTGTGATTAGGGAGCATGCTTTTCTAATTAAATCATATGCAGTGCCAGCTGTTCACTTAATAATACACATGCATCACCAAATTACTTTCTATGGGGAAACAAAGTGCTTAGGGTTATTTTCGTGCCTAACATCAAGCATATGCTCTTTTATTGAAGTGCTAGGCAGGAGAAAGACTTTTGATAGCCTCGAGTGGTTTTTACTTAACAGGTGAAACTAATGAGTTTTGAACTTAAATAGTGGTCAACAGCTTTAGGCCTCCTGTTGCTTCATTTTGTAGTTTGTGCTTAATTTACATGTCATTACTGCTGACTTCAGAAGGGCAATTAGAAATCTGTCATCAGAACTTGGTACTTTTTGGTTATTTGAATATTCTTTAAACCACCAAAGGTTTTGTGCTTTCCAGAGCAGTCAGCTACAGGGAAGAATGTTTGGGACATCCCAAAACTGATAATTTAGTGGGACGTTCTCTTGAGATTTGCATAGCACAACTCTTTTTTGCTAGAATTATACATTACTTAGAGGTATTTCACACTCCAAAGAGTTTGAGATAGGACCTGATGCTTTTCAAAATATTTTCTCTGTCAAGTAAAAATAAATAAAGGAACTACAGTATGATAATGGATATTGGAATGCTTAAATATAAAGGTAACAAAGGCTGACTTCAGAATTTGGGATGTAATGGCTGAAGCTCTTAGATGAAGCTCTTAAATTATTCCTCAAGAAGCATACCGTAAAGGTGGTAGAAACTTGGATTTTAATGTCTCCTGGTTATTATAGACAAGGTGAAGAAATTCATGGCCATGTCTTCCAGATAATACAAGAAGTAATTGCTGTAATAAAATGAAATATTCTACTATTCAAAAACTCTGAACTATAAATATGAACATATGGGCTGATACTGAATTCTGCATACAGCCATGGGTTTCCACCATTTATAACTGTGGATGGTGCTTTTGTTCTAATGGTGAGGTAAGATTGTCTTGAGAATCATTATTGATATTTATATAATAAAAGAATGTGTTATTTTAAACTGTCAGAAGTTGTATTTTGACAGCATCAATAATACAGTGTTAAACATGAAGTTGTTAGTATCTGTGCCTTATTTAAAATGATTTTATTTTTACCGTTTTCAGGCAGCTGCTAGACTATAAGAACAAGATTCATTGACGTATCAACAGAACTCTGGCTACTGTCCATTACTGAGTGATTTTTGTCACGTTTTTAAATAACTCATTTAGCTATTCAGGTTGAAATTCAGGTTCAGCTTGTATGCTCTTTAATTCTCAACTAGTTACAAATCAATTTTGCTGTAATAGAATGTATATGTATAATGTCTGCTCAAAGGTGATACAAGTAAAAAAAAAAAAAATGCTTGTAGTTCTGTGAAATCCATGTAGTTAGGTAGTTAGTGAAATCAAGAATGATTTTTAAGTTTATGAACACTCCTGTGCCTACATGCTAATCTTTATTATTGTCTGCAGTAATATTTTGTGAAGCTGCTGCTTCTTGGATGTGTGAAAGAACCAGGCAGAATTAATCCTTTATCCTGTTTGTTCTTGTGATACAGAGCACAAGAGTACTTGAGGATGAAGGATGCCACTGCAAAGCTGTTCTTCATGTTATACTACTTGATATGAAGTTAATGTCCTTGAAAACAGAATAATGTCCTAGAATGTATTTTGCTTTGGTATTCTCCAGAGGCTGTTCTGAAAGAGTTTTTACTTGAAGAGTGATTTAGGACTTAGAGTGCCTTTAATTTAAAATATATATATATATATATATATATATACACACACACACACACACGCACAAACACACTGTAAGTGTAACCATTAATGCTGATAGCTTGCTGAAAAAGCTATCCCATTAATTATCTGGGTATAGAGAAACTCGCATGAGTTAATGATTTTGTGTAACTCCATTTTGAAGGAGTTACACCTGTTTCTTAGTTAAGAGTGTTCTGGAGCAGAACAGTCATATCACAGACAGGTACTGCATGTAGCTCCAGGCTATTTCATAGTGCTGACAAATCATTATTGGTATTAAAATAAATAAATAAATAAAAGCTCCAGGAGCTTATCTTCTTTAGTGAGACCTAAGTGAAATGATTTTTCCCTTTATATAGGTTTATGTAGGCTGCAGCGTTATCAGAGACTGTGGTTTTAACACTTGGGGAGCAGGAGAGATGGGAGAATAGGAAAGGACAAAAAAAGAACATGCTATAAACTGTGACATCAGTCCTATTGCTTTGTCATATGTATCCGAGAGCACCCTGTAATTGCTTGTTCTGAAGTAGGCAAATTTTGGAGTTAAATGTCTTTGTGTCTTATATTGAGTGGTAATTTTGAAGATAGATGCTGGTGTGGTGGGCTTTTGAGTGTGGTTTTTTTTTTTCCTTGAAGGGACAGACATTTTTGTATGTAGTAAGCCTTGCACAAGGTAAAGTTTTGCTTTGAAACTCATGAATAGTTTCTGCCATTCATCTTGACAGATTGACAGATCTTTGGATATTACAGAAGACTGGATATCTGGAGATTTGCAGCTGTGCTTTGTCCCCAGTCTTCTGGTACAAAGGGAAGCAGTTGTGGCTCATCAATTTCCAAATACAAATTGATGCAAGCCATGCTAGTGGTGTGGAGCTACCCCAACCTTTATACAATGCAAATTCTTTAGTTTATGAAATCTGTTTTTTGCATGAGGATCTTTTATATTGAAGCGATGCTGCGTTAGAGGAGGAATGCTAGCTTTTGTTGGTAGTCCTCGTATTCTGCCTCTGCAGCTTAGTCTTGTTCTGTGTTAAATGTTTTCTGCCTTGGAATGAGACTAAATGTAAGTACTTACACACATGCACGTGCATGCATTCTTCAGCACTCGATGTTATTTCTTTCTCTTTATAGTCTAAGCATGCTGTGAATATCTAATATTGGGGGGAAGAGCTGACAAAACATGGGTAAGACAATTTAGAAACAATCATGAAAGTTACTGTTTTAAAACTTCTCACACGTGTTAATACCTGCTAATTGAAGTGGGCATTCATGAATGCAAGGTTGATTTTGATCTTAGTTGGAAAAAAGATATATTTTTTACTCTAAATTGCCATAGCTACAGTACTTCCCCTCCCCACACACAACACAGAACTAAGCTGGACTCATCAACATGCAGTACAGGGGGCAGGAGGTGTTGCACTGTCCCTTAACTAAGTAAATAGAAATGATTGCACAGACTTCAAGTACAGCAGATCTGGAATATCTTCATTTCCATTGTGGTAATAGTTTCACAGTGTATCTTGTTATGCAAATTATAACAACGTGATGGCTACCAAAAAAAAACTTCAACTTTCAAGTTGAATGTGGCTCATACTTGTTTCTGTTTAACACAGATCACTGCTTCAATTCAGGTACAGCAGCACTCCAGGTACACAGTGCTATAGATCAACAGCTGACTATTGGGCTCTCATTTGAGCATCTGTATGTTGCTGTAACAAAATGCAAGATGGCCATGTTTACAGTTTCCAACAGTTATTTGTTTTTGTCCTTAATTCTCAAGCAATTTGAATTCTTGTTGGGAAATGGTAGACCCTGAAACAATTATAAAATACTTATATAGGTATGACTTCCTTTAAAATAATACTTCTGTGAATAACACTGTTCTTTGAATTTGGGAAGGAAGCTGTTTTCTACATGCTTAGCTTGAAAGAAACAAAACTAATGGGATTTACAGAGATTGCAACCATTTTCTTGGGCCTCTGGAAAAGTGGGGGAGGAACTCAGGGAGTTTAGTGATAGGGCAAGGAGTAATGGCTTTAAACTAAAGAGGGTAGATTTAGATTAGATATAAGAAAGAAATTCTTTACTCAGAGGGTGGTGAGGCACTGGCATGGGTTGCCCAGAGAAGCTGTGGATGCCCCATCCCTGGAGGTGTTCAAGGCCAGGCTGGATGGGGCTTCGGGCAACTTGGTCTGCTGGGAGGTATCCCTGCCCATGGCAGGAGGCTGGCACTGGGTGGTCTTTAAGGTGCCTTCCAACCTAAACTATTCTATGATTTTTTTTTTTTTTTAATGAGCATTATATGTGTTGTGAAACAAGTAAAATCTAAATATCAAGATAATATTACATTCCAAGGCTGCCTGCTCTTGTGGGTGTGTTGGAACAAATACACACCCTAGCGTCATACTTCAAAGTGCCCTGTAAACAGTTTCAACTATCTCTTGTAATTTAGGTTGATGATTTAGTTTTTTCAAGTTGTATTTAATCTTAGCTTCATTTTCAAAAAGTCAGAATTATGTTTGAATCTTGAAGTTGCTACTTTAAATGCTAGTTTTCAGGTATTCTGTGTATTGAAAGCCTTAGATAAATAATAGTATGGTGAATATCCCACCTTCAGAAAAGCAGTCAATATTTTTGTTTTGTGGTAATGTGCTTTCATCACATTGCTCCATTGTTATAAGCGAGCTTTTCTCATCTGCATATGATAAACTTGTCAAAATATTTTCTGTAAGAGTGAAGTCATTTTTAGAGATGACTATTTCAGAGGGGGATTGCGGCTTCCAGGAGGCCTGTGAAATGCTTGGATCTAAATAGAGGAGAAGTTGCCCAAATACTCATTCTCCTAACAGCTGACTCTTTCATTACTATGAAGCTGTGTTATCACATGTGAATCAGCTGTGCTGTTAACTAATTATTGGGGGAGCTGAAGTCTTTAACTCCTGGTAGTAAGAAACCAAACCCTTCTGTGCTGATGGAACTGCCACAATGAATGTAGAAAGGAAGTATTTGTGTGTTTGGTTTGGGGAGCAGAAACACTTATCTGCATTATACTTTGTAGTACTTTGTCATGAAGCCAGTAGCTTTAGACTTCTGTGTGTGTGTTTAAAGTAGCATTAAGCTTCTGATTGAAATGGAGGAAAACCACCTTGCTGCATTAGGTCATTACAGGATGACTGCGTGCCACCAAATTCTCCAGCTGGAGAAAAAAGTAGATAAAACTGTAAATGTATCATTAACAATGGCAAGTATTAGTGTCATTGTACAAGTAGTGGCTAGAACTCATTTTGAACACTGTAAGGCTTTTGCCATTGTTAATAAAGTAGTAAACCAAAGCAGGACTAAAATAATAACAACTGGCATATTCTATTTCTCTGGCTTTTGCTCTGGTAAGTCTAAGAGCCAGACTTTTTTAATCATCAGAAGTGATTCAGAATCATCAGAAGCAATTATTGTCTAAGTTATTTCTGGAGTAACTCTTATTCCCACAGCAAGTATTAGCATAAGAGTAAGCCGGGTAGTTGGTCGTGGCAACTAATCTCCTATTTAGATGATGGGGTAGTGCTGCAAGGGGTTTGTTCCTCCAAAAACACTGCCCTCAGAGCGGTGTCATCAGTAATTGTAAGAAGGGTGTTGAGGGCTTGAACACATGCAAAATCGCATCAGGATTGTGGCTGATGTGTGCTTCCCTAGTTGCCTGTTCATTCAGGAAACTGTCTTGTATAAGATTAAAATAGAGGGCAGGGGAGTGTTTGGTTTAGATATGGTACAAAAAATCCAACTGCATAAGAAGGGTGCCTGTGGTAGCTGGAGATCTGGGTTTGATAATCCAGGATGTTTCCAGTCCTGTGTGCTCAATTCCACAACAGTGAGGCACTTGAAGGAGGGAGGTTAGAGATCCAGTGCTTGCAGAGCAGTCACGTTTCTTCCCAGTTGCTCTTCCACCCCTCTAACAAGTTTGAGCACATCTGCTTGGCAGAGTTCCCGGATCCACATCAACCTTGTCACTTATCCAAGTGAGAACAAAATGCCTTCGTATTTGGCACACCTTGTTTCCCAAGTGATGCCTTGTATCTCAAGCCTTCCTGCTTCTCACTACAAATCAAATCATCAGCTTAGAGCCATGGAGCTTGAAAACGTAGGGGCCTGTTCTTCTAATGGAGAACATGTGGATAACACTGGCTGTTTACACATCACATTAATGCTAGAGAAGCAAAATGAGGCATGTTAACATAATGGATATTTCAGCTACCAGCTTTAAGAAGAAACTGTTGTATTAGGAGTATTTATGTGTATGTGAATGGCTTTTAAACATAAGTATTCTACCAAGTAGTAATTCAAAGTGTCCAGAACTCTGAATGTTTGCAACCGGCAATCTTGTGACTAGTTAGGGAGTGACCATGTTGCACAGATGTGGGAGGCTTGTTTTTTGCTTTCCACCCTCTGAGTACAGGTTGTTAGTTTCATTGGTATCTCAAATTCTCATTTTTGTGATCTTAGACCTTTCAAGTATGTTTCTTTTAGTGACAAGTCCCTTAACATCTGTGAAGGGATTCTTACCATCTCTTCCCTCTTGATTTAAAAAGCAGCATGAGTTGCTTCCCAGATGAACAGAGAAGCTTGTTATGAAAAACTTAAAGCTTAAATAAATAAACCAAAAACTAGAATTCATCTCTAGCATATGGTAGCTCTGTGGTCAGATTATAAGTGCTGCTACCCTCTTTAAATTTAGAGAGGAGACATAATGCTCATCTGAGGATTTCCCAAAGTTATGGATCTTCAGGATTAGTGCATTGTGCTTTAGCAGTCAACTACTGCTTTTTAGTAGTCAAATACAACTTTCAAGATTGCCTGAATACTTGGTGCATGACCTGAGCCACTTTATTCTGCAGGGCTGTAAATAGGAGAACGCCCTTGGAGCTGTCTCCAGAGCTGGCAGCTTGCTAACATCAGCCTTTACCTTGGGGACTAGCAAGGAGTATTCTGGCATTTCTGTATGCAGGCTTCAGTGTACATAGTCGACCCTCCGGTCAGCCTGCCTGATACGTGCTTTCTCATTTAACAGTTTTCTGTAGGCTCTGAAAAATGAGTGACTCACTGAAGTCTGGTTTGGATGAAACAGTTCTCAAATTAAGAATTCTGTGCATGTGAAACAAATGGCAAGACTTTCTCTCTGTTCCTCTGTAAAATAACCACATTTTAACCATTATCTTAATATGCTTCTATATGGAGAACACTGTTTATCCACAGTTCTTGGTGTTCTCATTAACAACTTTTCTGACAAAGTGGGTTGATCTGTAGCTCCTTTGTAATGTTTATCATTACCCTTATGCTATTTTTCATACCTCATAGAGCAGGTTCTTTCCATTAGCTCTGAGCTCTGTCAAAGAGATTGCTGCCCACCATGGTTCTTGGTGTCCAGCATAACTGTCAGACAACCTGAAGTTGTCTTTTGGTCAGGGAACTTATTCAGAACTTGACCTGATTTTAGTAGTCTGAAATAGTGTCTTACCAGGTGTTTAGGAGCATTGCATTTTTGATGAAAGTGTCATCTTGCAGTGGCTTTGCAGCAGTATAACTGAATTTTACCATCTTGATGAGAAACTTGAGTGAGAGGAAGAAGAACTAATTTGGATCAGGTGACTTCAGCAAGCCATACTTTTTACTCCTGCATCCAGGGGTGAGATAGAAGGACTATAATCAGTAATTACTGTGTTAGGGAGTGCTTGAAGCCACCCTGAGCCACAGCTGCTCCCATATCTCACCTTTTCATGGCACCACCAGCAGTCAGCCATAGCAGAGCTGTGATGTGCGGAGCAGCTGGAGCACAGCTCCCTAGTCTGCTGCTCTGTATGTGCCTCAGGCACACCACTGCCTCTAATAAGGAAGGAGCAGACCCATTTGCTGAACCTTCAGTAGTCCTAACAGGACTCTTCTTAGATATGGATTTGGAGTATCTTCTAACGCTGCATCCATCATCCAGTGCCTGTGTTTCTCTCCTGCGTGTGCCTGTTTTACGTCAAGATGCCACTGTGAGGTTTGTCTGTCAGGAGAATCTTCTCATTGCAAATGCTCAGTTGTTTTAGTCTCCCTGTCTTTTCCCTATCAGAGACTATCCAGCCAGACCAGCTGTGTAAAAACCTGCAAGGGGGTGTGCTGGTGCTCCACCTGAGTTCAAGCTCTCTGTGGCCTCACTGAGGAATGCTTCTACTCCAGGTACCTGCACTGCAGCCATCTAAAAGTCCAAATGCACTTGCATCAGACACCATGTTATTTTATGGAGAAAGGGGTATCATATAATAAAACAATGAGTTTCAGGGATGAGCAGGTCAGTGGGTTTTTTTGTTTGACTGTTGTACCCTTCCCCACTCACCCCCTGTCCTAAGAAGGTGTGACATGGGCCTGCAATTTGCTTCTGTACATTTTTGTTAAGTGCTTATGCACTTAATTTCTTCCTTCCTCCCTGGCCATAACTTCTGCATGAATACAAAGTATTCCTGACCAATTATTTAATTTTGCTTCCTCTTTCCAGTACTTATTATTTTGGCATGTCAATATCTAAAAGTGTTTCTTTGCACTTATGAAATGTAAATCTAAGCTAGAAACTAGCTTCTCTATCGCCTGGAGTGAACGCCACTTTTAAGATGCGTTACTGAATTCTTCAGGTCCAGGAGAGAGGAGAAGCTTACAGATTAAATCCTGCAGCGTTTTTTCCTGTAGTTTCCTGATAGTTGTTTTATTTGCCAAAAATAAAAACTCTAAAAGCAAAATGTGAAGCTAAATTAATGACTCCTGCTGTCCTTGGCAAGGCTTCAGTGGGCCCTGGATTTCACCAGATATTATGCAGAGCTTCCCAGAGGAGCCTGCTGTCAAACAGGTACACAAATAATGAAAGCAAGTAGCTAGAGGGGGAAGAGGCATTTGAAAGGGATTTATGCTACTATTTTTTCCCCAGATTGACAAGCTGTAATATGAGAAATATTAAAAAAAAAACAAAAAAAAACTTGCCTAACTCAAAAAAGGAAAAAAAAAAAAAATATATAGCAAGAACAATTTTATACTGCAATTATAAGGATTTTATATGATAAGGCCTGTATTGTGAATCCAAAAATATATTTACCTAAAAATATATACCTAATTTAGCTCACAGTGCTGATCTGTGAAATGGAAAATCCTGTTTCAAGCTGAACTATTAAAGAAAAAAAAAGTTTAAAAACAGTGTGAGGATCACTGAAGTCCCCTAGGACTGTTACTTACCTCTCATCCAAAGTTGGCATAGATTTATTTAAATCACACAGGAAATATTACTATTGTAAAACTGCCAGTCATGGTGTTTTAATGAAGCTGTTGTTTAACACATTGAATAGCAATGTAGCAACACATAGAAAATTAGCTTGTTTGCCATTGATTAATGGCAGATAATGCCTCTAATTCACCACAGTTGTTCATTTGAGCAGTTTGAGGTATTAACCCATGCTTGTCATGGAAAGGCTTTACTGCTTGTCTTGTGACTCAGCGTTACAGCCCACACAAATAGGAATGCACCTAAGACATAAACAGGATTCTTATTTAGCTTTCTTACAGTGCCACAGAAGTGTAATTCTCCTCAAAGTTATTTCCTTCAGCTAAACAGGGCAAAAAATTAAGGGTAGAAGACCCTTAATGTCACTTATTTTGATAATAGCTTTAAATAGTTACAAAAGAATTACAGGCCAATGCAGTGAAAGATGACAATAAGAAAAAGCTATGAGCAGCTCTTCTTTAAGTGCTATGTTTCAAAGAAGCAGCAGCTGATAAGCTCCCTCAGGTATCAGCTGCACATGTGTAAGGTTATATACATGTAGGTATGTATGAAATATCTGCCGTTTACAAAGAAGTTGCTTACAGAGGTACTTAAAGCCAAGAACTGCACTTTCAGCTTCTCAAGAACAACCAGAATGTGTTTATACGTATATGCATAAAGTGCTTCCTCAGCTGCCAATGAAGATTACAAGCGAAGTAGCTAATGCTTCAGGAAAAACAAGGCACTGAAGAATAATTTCTTCATTTCTGATACCAAGAATTAGCCAGGTGAATTCAGAGCCACTGCAATTTGCTGTTATTTTCACTGAAGAATGAGTTGAAGGCCAAGCTTTGTTTCTGTTGCTTTGTAAAATAATATGGATGTGCAAGTTTTGTTCTTTTGTAGTTAGTTTGAATCCAGGTTTACTGCATCAGTTTTTGTAACATATTTAATACACCAAAGAAAATGTCATCTGTAAAAAGATGATCCAGTTCCAATTGCCTTGTTATGCTTTTAAGTCCAACTATAAAAATGTAAAATAAAAAAATGTTAAGGAAGAGTGGGCTTAGAAATGATGCAAATCAATCTTTAGTGGCTTTTAGTCAACTATCCCCTTGAAAATTGCATACAATTTGACAATAGGAGATAAATGTGGTGCTACCTTGATGCCACTTCTAGGCTTTCTTTCTTTAGTTTCTCCTAGCACAGAAGCAACTGTAGCATAATCTAAGACATTGCTTAAGGCTGTGTGAATTACAGCAGCATTTCACGTGTTGGACGCAGGATTTCCCAAGGCAGAGACCTTGCACATCTGACTGCGAACATTTTACTTGGTTACTGAATGCAATTCTCGTCCAGCAGAACATCCCACCAAGGTGCTCTCTGGGTCATACCTTCCATGTGAATGAACCCACTCTACAAAGGATGCGAAAATCTTCAGCTTGAAATACAAAGGAAGGAATGACATTTTGTGGTGCTTAATTGCCAGTAGTGCAGGTAAAAAAAAAAAAAAAAAAAAGCTTTTTTACGTGGTACTGTAAGGGATGTGATAATGCTGTGTTATGTAGAGGCCACCTTGTGGCATTATGTAGGTAGAAATCAGTTGGAATAAACAGCACAGCATTTAGACTGCATACCAAGAAATAAGGATTTTCCACTGTTCATGTTTTTGGAAACCAAACGTCACAGCAATGTGTCATTTGAGCAGTGAATGACATGTTTGAGCTGTGAATGACACTGAATGATTACAGGTGGTGTTCATACAAGCCACAACGCAGGAATCTGTGTGCATGCGTAGCACTGCTCTGTGTGGCATTGCTTCTGTAGTCAGCTTAATGGGTGCTGTAGTTCTTCAACACACTGCTTGCATGGTTTATGCACAGTAATGCTTAACAGAGACACAGGCATATTTTTTGTAGTAAACAGGAGCAGATGAGGAATTCAAAACACTGTAAAAACATCTTCCAGGTTACCATTGTGTTACACCCATATTTGTTCTGCTTGCAAAGATGGGGTGTGGAACTTCTTGCAGCAAGAAAATAATGCACCTTTTTCTACAATACAAAACCAAAAACAAAAAAACTCCAACTCTTTTCCTCATACTTAAACTAATGATTAAATTTCTTCCCCCAAGAAATTAAATCTGAGTTCAGTCAACTGCAACCAGACAAAGCTGGCCATCAATCTATGTCAGCATTTGCTAATCACACTTACGAGAATGAGTATACTAAAGCATTACCCTTTTTCAGATATATGTTACCAGAAGGGTGGAAACAATTTCTGAATATAAATGCTGAAGTTGGGGATGGTAAACGAAGGTAAGGTAAACCTGAAAGAGAAGTATCAAGAATAGTCCCTGCTAGGAAAGCAAGGTAAGATAATCCCGAGTAATGGAGCACTGGGTCATTTTTCTGGTGCTTATCCAACTGCTAAAGTCCTCAAGGAAAGGAGAAAGAGGCTTCTTCAGTAAGTTGTACAGTGTGGAAATTGGTAATTTAAGGTGTCGGGTGCAAGAAATGTGTTTCATGACTTAGTTTTTCTTGGGTGATTTTCAGCATGCAACAAAACCTTGGGGGAGGTACCTGGATCTCAACAGTTCTTAATGAAGTTTGTCTGGTCAACTTGACGTGAAAGCAAGGAACGAGCTAAAGAAAGTTAGCTCTTGACAGAAATCCTTCAGTTGTGCATGCTAGCACCACACTGTGGGGTTGAAGGTGTTAGAGGTACAGAGTTTATGCAGAGGGCTTATAGGGTGCTAAAAGCTCTCTGCCCCAACCCACAGCACATGTAGGCAATCTCTTTGAAACAAGCTGGTACTCTAGAGCAAATAAAGACATGGCTAGCATGCCTTTCTGCCCCAGGACAGAAGCAGGACCCACTCAGGAGATCTGACATTCAGGACAGTGCAAACATTGTCACTGAGTGCAGACTGCAATACCCGTTCTGCCTATGTTCTCACCTTAAAGACATTTACACCAGGTAAATGCTTCTCGTGTAGCGCTGAAAATTGCCAGTAGATGGCATAATGATTCCAGTTTACCAAAAAAAAAAAAAAAAAGGTAATACTGGAAGAAACATGCTGTGCAATTTTTGTTAATTCTGCTTTTAGATCTGGTAAAGGTGCTTGTGAAGGAGAGAGCTCAGTGAAGGAGTTAGCTGGCAGTGGCCTTTCACTGGGCCCTGATGCTGAATTCTTCCACCTCCATTCCATTTGTTTATTCTCAAAGAGTTGCTTGCTTGGGTGGGCAGTATGATTTATTTTTAGCTCTGATTATTTTATTTAAAAAAGCACTCGAACACAATTTTATTGGATTGTACAGTACTAAAACTAAAATTGCAGAGTTTCTGTTACTATAATACAAATTTGTAATAAATAATTCTTTCTTTCTGCTCCTTGCAGGATTTTTCACCAACACAATACTCTAATGCTTGCTTTTTTTTTTTTTTTTTTTTCTTGTTTGTTTGCTTGAAATAGAAAAAAATAAAATGTGTTCTGGATGTTCCTTTGTGTAAAATTTTGTCTGCGTTTGGGAGGCATATCTAGTTCTTATTTGTTCTTCACCTCAGTCAGATCCATGTCCTTGGTTCCACAGAACATTTGTGAACCAGCACTGTTTACCTGGGAGGCTGGGGCATACTGGATATTGCCTCAATACCTGTATAGCAGTCAGGCGACTGACTCAAAGAACGTGGTTAAGACAGTAGTCAGATGACCAAAGCTGTTCCATGCTTGTCTGCTGCAAGTCAACAGCTCTGCATATGACTGGCTGAATCACACAGGAAACAGATCCTGGGCTGCTGCTGTATGTGGTCCAGTGTATTGAAGTAAACCAGCATCACTTACAGGACCTTGTTCATTTCCAAAAGCAAATTAAATATTATCCAAATAGCTATTAGCTTCACGGAAAGAGAAGTGTTCAGAGCGATTGCACTGAAATGTTCGAAGGTGAACTGAAGTTCATGAAAATGCTTTGTTAATGGTGAATTATAATCAAAATTTGTATGTAGCAAGTTTTGCTAGCATTCAGACTGCGAAAGATTCAGCACAAAAGTAAGTTCTAAGTGATACATTTTGGTAAAATTCTTTTCCTCTTGGGAGAACAAACTTCCCTGCAACTTAAGACTATTCACCAGTATCCCAGGATACACAATTCTTTTAAACAGCTATGATACTCATGGATTTTTATGTTGCATTCAGAGAGTTCAGAGGGATTTAGTGCATCTCCGCTGCTTTTCAGTTTGTACGTGAAACCAAAAGTGACAAGAATCTGGAGATATGGATTTCAGCGTTATCAATGTGAAGACATTACATTAGTCTAGACCTCCTCTTTGTTCAACCCATTAGGGACTGTCAGCTCTCATCCATCTGTCTGACGGGTCTGTAGAATTAATGACAGATGGTTGAAGTAACCCAACCAGACAAAAGTGAGAATGTGCTTGTGAGCAGGGCAGAAATTACCAGGAACTTGCCAGTTTCTAGGTAGCTATTACTCAGGGAATGAATCCATCAATGAAGAGATAGATACAAAGCATGGAGACTAATCTCGATTGCACGTTCAGGAGCTGATGAAATGGTTCTGTTGTTTCAAAGTGAATTGAAACTGTTGCTTGGCAGTTTTATCTGTCTTCTGATCAGCCATTCACTTGACACAAGGTTGCAGATAGAGCTTTGGCAATAGTGAGACTCCTTCCAGAAAACAAAAATAAAATAAAATGAAATAAAATAAATAGATAGGACCTCCCAGATAAAGTGCTAAGAAAAGCACTAGTTGATGTTATTTTGATAAATTTACAGATGGATATTTTTGTTTCCACTTGTACTACTTTGTTTTGTGTTTTGTTCTTTTTACCTAGAAGGTAAACACCTGCAGCATCATGATATCAAAGCTCACAACTATCATTGTGCAATCTACTCAAGTTCAATGCTAATTATAGCTAATCTTAATGGAAAAGGCGGTAATCAACCAAATTAATTATTTTCTCAGTTGTGTGCCCTTCAAAATGTGGTAACCAATGTTTCTGTATGAAATACAGCTTCTAATATATAAAGAAGTTGCACAGTGAGAGCAGGACTGTTTACCTAACATTAAAAAGGTTGCATGCCAATATAGCTATTAGAAGCTTTGCATGTATAAAAACAAATATATGTATCTGAAAGCTGAGCCCACAGTGAGAATTTCTATGTGAGGATAGGGTCCTAGACAAGAGGTTAAGTGACTTGTCAGTTTGTTAGCTGGGTGATACAGGGAGAAGCTTCTTGGATTAAATAGAGTGTGAAATAACAAATGTGATTTTCTTTTATTTGGGTTCACCAGGCTTTAAACTTTTAGATAACTATATTATCTAGCCTATAAAAATAAATTATTTAGCTCGTTATGCTTGGTACTTACAAATATATGGTTGAGGAACTCCTTAAAACTAGGAGGCAGGACCACTCTATGTGGTCTGACAGCATCCCAATACAGCTCCTCAAAGACATCTAAGAAGTAGTGTTTCTACGTAACTGCATATAAAAACTAGTAATATGAGATGTCTGTATGAAAAGATGTCTTTCTGGTGTTACACTGGAAATAGTATTGTTTCAATCTTTCTTTAACACAAATCATGCCATTTGGTGATTTTAAGTAGCTCTTTTATTAACAAAATATTTAAAAAGTCACAATGAAAGTGATGTAGTTTAGAGAAGCTCCTTCTAACATCAATTTCTAGAATTCTTTCTACCCCCGAAACTGCTAGTGTTTTAGATGTTGTGATTTTATGTGACAGAAAAACCTCTTTAATCTTCCTAGTTGTCCAAAACAAATACGCAGCTCAAAGATAGAACTGGAGAAATAATTCACATTATTCCACTCACATGGAGTGACATTTCAGAATCATGTCTGGCGCAATACAGTGTTTTCGTTGAGTATCAGCTGGGGGCCAGGCTCATAATCTCTGAAGGTAATCATGCTTAATAATTAAATAATATTTCCAATGTGTTCAGTAATTAACTCTGACGTTAAGTAACACAGGTAAAAGAGGCAGGTGTAGGCACAACGTGACAGTGAGTAAGCATGACATAATAGGACATGCTATGCAGAGGGGAAACGGGGGCAAGCTGGGTATTACAGCGTGTTCTTGGCTTCTCCACTGAAACTGTGCTCCCAGACTAAGGGCACTCTGTACTGGGGCACTGCCAGCGCGCTCCTGCTCAGCGTCAGGAACAAACCGCGCTGATACACAGTGGGTTGAAGGGAGACGCTCCAGGCCTTGGTTTAGTGACAGATCTCCTCTTGCTTTCGTAAACTTTTATGTAGTATTTTCCCGGGGGAGAGGTGCTTGACTCAAGCCGTAACAAAATTTAACTTAAAGCTAAAATGTGTTAATTCTGGGTAGACCCCTCTGTAACCGAAGATGCACCCACTCAGTGCGTGTTGTGTTCTTTTATTTCACATTTGTGTCCTGCCACACTTTCAGTAGCAAATTATCTTAGCCGTTGTTTTACTCATAAACTGGAAAAGAAAAAGAACAAAAAAAAAAAAAAAAAGAAAAAGAAAAAAGGCTGCGTGTCCACCCTCGCCGCAGTGAGGGGCAGCCCGGCGGCGCTGTGGGCAGGGTGTGAGGGCGCCTCACGCAGAGCCCGCCCTGGAGGCGGCGCTGACTGAGGGGATGGAGCCCGCCCCCCTGCCCCGCCCCCTGCTCGCTCCTATTGGTCAGTGCTCCTGACGCAGCGTGCCGGCGCCTCACTTTCCCGTGTGCGCAAGCGCGCGGCGTCCGCCCTCTTTCCCCGCCGCCCGTTGCGCACGCGCAGTGGGCTGACGGCCCGGCTCTCCGTGCGGGTAGCCTTAGGGCCGCGTCGCGTCGCGTTCTGCGCATGCGCCTCGGCGGCGGCGGCGATGGCGGCCGCGGCGGCCATGTCGGGCGCGGTGCCGCTGTGGCTGCTGTGGCTGTTGGCGTCGCCGCTGCTCCGCGGCGCCGGGGGCTTGGAGGCGGTCGGGGCGGCGGAGCCGGCGGGCGGCGCGGGCCCTGGGGAGCGGTTTAAGATCGAGGGCCGGGCCGTGGTGCCGGGGGTGAAGCCCCAGGACTGGATCGCGGGGGCCCGAGTGCTCGTGGACGGGGAGGAGCACGTCGGCTTCCTCAAGTGAGCGCCGGGGCAGCGGCAGGGGCAGGGGCAGGGGGAGGGCCGGGGGCCGGCCGCGACATGGCGGCGGCGGGGCCCGGAGCGGCCTCCCCGGCCCTGCTGGCGCGGCTGCTGCCCCCCGCCGGGGCCTGGGCTGAGGCCGTTGGCTCCTGAGGTACCAGGGACTGGAAGGGCTCAGGTGTGAAGAGCAGCTCGGTGTTTAGTTCAGATGGGTTGCTCTAAACTGTTCGGGACGCAGGTTCTGCAACTTCTTAAACGCCCTTCTTACAGCATTTATTTACTACGCAGAAATGTTTGTGGCAGAAGGTTGCAGCTGTAGTTATATGTTACAGCGCCTGTGAGAAGCCTTTCCACCGTGCCAAAGAAGGATACTTAAAAGTGTGTTTATAACATATATGTCCTTCATACGAGATGGTGCAGTCGCATTTGGAAGCTATAAAACGTTGCCTTACCTCACTCAGTTCAGGTAGCAGTGGATATATTCAGATTACCTAAGGATCTGGAGATACACAGAAAACGTTATTAGGACTAAAAGTTAAATTCTTTTCACAGTTTTAACAGTAAAAGCTAATTCTAAAATCTGTGTTTTTAGTGCAGTATAATGCATTTTATTCTTACTTCATGTATAAAATTGGGAAGGTTTACATGGAATTAGAGATTTACCAGGTCATTAATATCGGTCACTTCTAATTATTCCCTCTGTAGTAAAAGTTGTACTGAACTTTGACCCTGTTGATAGGGTAACACAAAAAATTTTGCCCTGCGAAACTAACAGAATCTTGCTATGTAGCACCTGATAGATCAGTACAACCAAGTTGTAGGAGACTTGCATTTTATTTATGTGTGGTGGAGCTGATGAGTTGCCTGGAACTGCTGACTTTCAAAATAATAGATTGGAACTGGAGTTGTCCAAAATATAAATAAATAATCTTAGTTAAAAGCATACCATACTTATGACAGTGTAAACTAGTTATCAAGCTCTTTTAGTTATGTTCATTTGGTATAGTTAGCAATAGATTTATCAGATTATAAGATAATAAAACAAAAAAATTAATGTTTGAGTTTTTCAATTTGATAAACGTATATGTAAACACTGGGCAAAAATAATAGTACGCTTTGGCTAAGAAGCTTTAATTTTTGATGTCGTGTTTTGTTTGCTTGTAATAAGCAAATTATTATAAAATAATTTGCATTATCAGAGGATAAATTTGTCACCATCACTCAGGCAAACTTTGATTTTTAAATAGATGTCAGTTCATTTATCACAAAGAGGGAAGTAACTATTTGGCATTATAAAGTTACTTCTAAATAACATTTTTATACATCTTACTGGTTTCCTCACTGTAGTGAATACTAAACTTTTTTCTTCCTAAAAATGGTAATGTTTCATACCAATATATGAAACGAGGATTTGCCTTGCAGTGTAAATAAATCTCAACTTAAAACCATATTTCAATTTTATCACAATCATATTGTATAGAATGGAAAAAATAAAAGGGAATTCCCAGGGAAAAAACCCTTACAGCAGTTGCAAAAAAGATAATTACGCATTTTTAGTAGTTAAAACTATCACAAAGTATTAGATAAACCTACCTACACATTACTGTTTATATGCTTCTGTGGGAAGTGATGTGCGTCTTTGAGAGAGAACTGGTAATGGCAGGAGGACAAAATCCACTTTTACGAGGGTACATTTATTTGTTTGCTGATGTGAGTTTCTTATGTGTTGGGTCTTCCTACTTTTTTTTTTTCCCCCTTTGAAGAACTTATTTGGTCTTAACTTTGAGTCGTATTTTTAGGGGAAGTACCTTTTATGTTAATTTTAGAACAGTAGAGAACACAAAGTTTTTCTTTTTGGAAGCTTCTGGAAAGCACGTAGGAGGAAACCTACAAGTTTTTGTACTTTAATTTGATGACAACTGGTGCTGAATCTTTCAAGTATCTTTTCTCTAATATTTTCACTGAATATTGAAGTTTCATATTTTAAAATAAAAGCAGTCTGTCTGAAAACCCCTTCTGTGTTCATGTTCAGAGCTCTTAGTTTCCTTTTTGTTGTGATAGCTTTCCAGCGTGGGCTAGTCCTAAAAGAAGCAATTAAAATTAAAAATCTCTATTTTGCAGTAAGGGCACAAACCGCGGGTTTTGTGCTTTGCAAATCATCTTTAATGTCTTCCCACACAATGTAGGATGTCAATTTGTTTTTTGTTTTTACTTTTTTTTTTAATTCCAGCAGAAGTACTGAAGCAAAGTAAACTTCATTGTATGTATTTTATCATTTGAATAAATGAAATTAACTATTTCAAATCTTACTTAGACTTTTGAATTATTCTTCCAGCAAGACAATAGCTTAAGCACATGAAGAAATCTTTAATGTGACTGGTAATTTCTGCTGTTGTTGTGGCCCACGTTAATGATCTTCGGGGGCTAGATATTATGAGTGATGATTTATCTTAATTTTCCTTTTGGTCATTGTTACTATTTAAAGACTTTTAGTATAAAGTGATAATTTCTTTCTTTTAAAAACAAACAGAAAGACCAACCACCCTTATGCATTGGTTGAAATTCATTGAAAATGTTGAAATTCAGTGGCAGTTATTTTTTTTCAGGACAGATGGAAGTTTTGTCGTTCATGACGTACCTTCAGGATCTTACGTAGTAGAAGTGGTATCTCCTGCTCATAAATTTGAGCCCGTTCGAGTTGACATAACTTCAAAAGGCAAAATGAGGTGAGCCTTTCCTGATTTGCTTCTGTATTGATCTATTGTGTGCCTGACAGCACGGTGTAAAAAGTAGTGTAAACTGTACTGTTGATCCAGTACTTGCATTTCAGACCATGTGTTTCAGCTTCTTTTAACACCACTTCTAGAGTACATTTCTTAAAATCCAAACACTGGTTTCTTTTTTTCCTTTCCTATTCATGCCCTTAAAATAAGAAATAATGGATAGATGAAAAAGGACTTTTATTTGCTTTTGCTGTTTTTTTCATGCAGCTATCCTAAAATAAAATCTAGACAGATGTCAAGTAAACTACTGTATCTTTGAAATACTTTTTTATTTTCTGGTATGTGTTATGTCAAGATTAGAAATAATGAAGGGCCAAGCTTGTTTGTAAACTCTAAAACATTTTTGTTATATCTCCATAAAATCCTTGCAATTACTGGCAAGTGCCAGTAGTTGCCTCTCTGCAGTGTTTATTCAACATTGTTAGCTTTTTTTTAATGTTATGACCAGATACTTAATTATGTGTAACTGCACGCTGTTCAGTAAGTCGTACAGAAATATGACTACCCGATCTAACAGGGGGCTTTTGGTTCAAATTAAGATGCTTGTAGTTCATCTTATTTTGTATAGGCATATATGTGGTATCTTACTTGAAGTTTGACTTTTTCAGTGTCTTATAAAAGATAAAGTTAAATTTTAGGAGTACAAAGGCCAATATGAACATAGCAGCAGTATTTTTAGGGGAGGTTAAAAACTGAAATCTCCAACTAAAGCGAGAGTTAAGTAGTTTACATACAATAGCACAATTTCTGCTTTTTTTTTTTCCCCAAACTTTATGATTTTCATATTTTGTTAGGTAGTATCACATTGGCATCAATTACAATAAATAAGGAAAAAACAGGATAGTGTGTATAACGTCACTTTGCATTGCTTTGGTATCTGAGGAATGGAGGTAACAAATTTGACGTGAAGTAAATTGCTTGGATATGTTTGCAGAGCCAAAACATCAGTAGGCTTGACATCTCTATTAGTCAAATACATAGAAACTGTAATGAGGAATACAGTTGGGAAATGCATGAAAAAATGTGATATGTCAGTTGGGCTTTCTAAAGGGAAGTTCTGCCTTAAAAAAGAAAGTACTAAATTCTTTGAAAGAGGCAACAGCATATGGAAAATATGTGGTTGATAACACCTATTGAAAATCTTACATTTCTGGAGAATAAAACATAGCCATAAGGTAAGACATTCCTTCGCTGAATATTTGATTAAAACTTCAGAAAAAAATGAATTATTTCTCTTGTAATGGACTGAAGTAATTTCTGGAGTTGCAAAAGGGGATAAGTATTTATAATATTTATAAGTCATAAAAAATAGTTGAATAGTGACAAAATTAAATGATAGTACAAAGTTACTAGCTAGACTTCAGGTCTAACTCTGAAGAACTATGGAAAGACTTTATAAACTAATAGAAGGTTGGTAAAATTCTGGACAAAATTTAGTATTGTTAAATGCAAAGTGATGCGCTTAGAGAAAAGGGTGGTATTAACTCCACATCTAAACATTTGTTGCCCCTAAGCAAACTGTTCAGCTTAAGCTATGTTGTTCAAAGCTGTACTATACGTTTAAGTGGAGTTTTTTTTTCTTGCTTTTTACTATGGGGAAAAAATATTTTGCAGAAATCATGTATGAACAAATAGTTCTGGTGTTTCTAATCCATAGGCCTGTTCTCCCATATGAAAGTTTTCAGTGTGCTTAATAGCCTGGAAAAAAAAATCAAGTATTATTTGATATATTACTTGATACTGAGAGAAATCACTTTATGAAAAACGAAGTGTAGCTGACATTGCCTAGCAGATAGTTTTGTAGTCTGTTTTTAAAATCTTGTTTTGGAATATTGTTATTATTTTGTTTTGTTAGAGATTGTGCATGTATTTCTAATTATCTATTATTTGTTCATTAGAGCAAGGTATGTGAATTACATCAAAACCTCTGAAGTTGTCAGGCTGCCATACCCACTCCAGATGAAATCTTCTGGACCTCCTTCATACTTCATAAAGAGAGAATCTTGGGGATGGACAGACTTCCTCATGAACCCTATGGTATGTGCAAGCAGCACACACAGGTGAAAAGCATGCTGATCTAATTCATCTAATCGTAGAATCACCTAATTCATTGAAATAGAATAAAGTAGAGAAAATGTGTACAGTTTGTTTTTCTGAGATGATTGGTTTTTTGTGTGTTTTTTTTTTTTCCTTGTTTACAAAAGTTTTTCTATGACCTTTTCTTCCCTGGGTAGCTATTCTGTAATGTGTGTCCTCTGAAAATAGCCCATAGCCTGGTTCCTTTGATAACATGATGTTCTAGTTGGGTAGAGATGAACACATTGCAAGATTGTAATTATAACAGTTAAAAGACATAAACATTTACTTGAGTGCTCCAAGTTTGAAATCTGTTATATATAACTTCTGGTTTCTTCCCTGACAGTTGGATTACAGATACTGGTTTACTGACTCAGAATGCAATAGTTCTAGAATGTGGCTGTTTAGTTAAAAGCTTCACGTCAGGCTATCTAAAAATGTCTTGAGCAACACATACGCTGAAGAAATACTTACTGTTTTCTGTGTAGGTGGTGATGATGGTTCTTCCATTACTGATATTTGTACTTTTGCCTAAAGTTGTCAACACCAGTGATCCTGATATGAGACGGGTAAGTAGTTTCAATTGTTGCAGACGTAAAGAACAAAGATAGTAAGATGTTAAGGTACAGGAAAGTGTTAGAAGCCAAAATTGGACTTCCAAGGACATCCTTAATGGAATCATGTGTTCACTTAATACAGTATTGATCTTAAAATAATGAGTTCTAGTATTTCTGGCTAATGAATTTGCTGTTAAATGACACAACACAAAATTAAGTTGTTTTGCACAGCTTTGAAAGCATTACAGCATGACTGGTGTTTTCCAAAGTTTGTTTAAAGCTATAAATACAACTTTTCAAAGACTATTTTTTCTACAAGTTTCCACTGTATTTTTTTCACTATGTTTAAATCTAGCACATCGTTTTTAGACACCATTTATTAAATGTCAGGTGTTTTATGAAGAATATGATGTGGGGTTCTCCTATCCATCAACCAAAAGCATGTAGCTTACAAGACTGTTAAATCCAGATGTTACAGTAGTGTATATGATACAGAGTCTTAATGTAGTCATTAAATTATCTGATTTATTGTCCTTTCACCCTGCAAAATGCCGAATAGCAGAAGGCTAGGACAAAATGGAGATTCAAGGTGTTTGCTAAATCTTCTTTTATTTTTAGAAATATTACTTGTCTGTCTTGGGTGGCTGCTTTTTGAGGGTTTGGTTAATTTAAACTGTACTCTAAATGACCACTGTCTTCAGTAGTGCTTTATGGGTGTCTGGATCTTTTTTCTTTTCAATTTTTTTTCAATTAATATATTAAAAAAAAAAAAAGCGTTATATAATGCACTTCTGGCTTTAATTTTGATTAAAAAAAAAAATATGAAAATGTGCCAGATATCTGCATCATGTTCTTCAAACCAAGCTGAATTTTTAAAAATTGTTTATTGTTTATTCCTAGTTTTCTTCAACCAATCTAGTGGTGCATACAGACAGGCTGTTCTGATGATAAACAATGAGAAGTTCCAATAGTTTAGTTCTTATTAGCTGACTGATATGATTTCTTAAGGAGAAATTATAAGTTGAAAGAATCTTGCTTGTAATTTAAATTATCTTCAAAGAACAAGAGCTCAATTGTTAATGTCATTCTCCACATGGCCATGTATTAAGTTATTAGGCATATGTCCAACTTCAGTTTGTTTTGGAACTTGTATGATATTTTTCAGGTTAGCTTGTTTTTTCTTTATGGAATCAGCACAGTGCTACTTATATATATGTTATTTAGTAACTGTGCTTGCTGTAGAGGTGTTAAGTATAGATGTAGAGTAGACGTAATAGTAACAAAGGCTGCCATAACTGCTTTTGCTTTGTGCCTTAAAAACAGCTGTTTTCTGAATAACATTTTCAATAGTAACTAGAGCAAGAAGACAATCCCATGTTAAATTAGCAATTACTATAAGTGTTATCACATTCTGGATGTGTGGTTCAGCTGTTATATTCATTAAAAGCATTTCAATATTTGTTTAAATAAGTTGTCACATAGAGCCACTATGCTAAACCCTAAAGTTATGTTAAACTTAGCTAGCTATATGGTTTCATTAGCTGGTGGTATACATTAATAACTTGATATTACAAAGTAGTGCAATAAAAATAGCTAATTCCTTCAAACAAATTCTAAATTTCTTTGAGGCTTGGCATAAATAATACTAAATTGGGAAGGCAAAATTTAAAAACAGAAGCATGCAACATCTATGAAAACATGGATCTCAAAATCTAACTAAAAGTTTAAATTTTCAAATGGAAGAAAGTAATGGTGAAAATAAATGTTTTAACGATATTCCTTGTCTTTGAGGAAAAAGTTTTTTATTCTGATCAGTTGGTTGCCCTGTAAGGCTACTTAAGACATGGTTACTTTTTCTATACATCAGTGCTTTTAGTTTGGGGGTTTTATGTTTCTGTGTGTAGCTGGGCATTTGGCTGTGGTTGCATAAAAATATGTAGCAATGTGAACTTTGGAGGGCTGCAAATAGTAAAACAGTGTCTGAGAAGTTTTTACATCTTTGTGATATGATTTGATGCCATAGAAACAGCTAGCTAGAATTGCTACAAGCTCTTAAGGTTATCTAATCTCTTCATGCAGGAAATGGAGCAGTCAATGAACATGCTGAATTCTAACCATGAGCTGCCTGATGTCTCTGAGTTCATGACAAGACTGTTCTCTTCAAAATCTTCCAGCAAGTCTGGTAGCAGCAGCAGTAAAGCAGGGAAAAGTAGTTCTGGAAAAAGGAGGTAGTTATGTCCTCCTCCTAGGCCCGAGTTTGCACAACTGTTTATGTGGTATCATGTTTATTTGTCTTGAAATATCAAAAAGCCACTACTGTAAACTTGTATCAGGCACAAAATATGGTATGCTACAACTGTGGTGTGTAGCTTTTTTTTTTTTAAAGTCTATATAAGCTGCTTTGTACTTGACAGTAAGCAAAAGAGGACATGGCTTCAGTACTGTATGTGTATAAAACTATTGGTAATACTGAATTAACTATAATGCTCTGTAGAGAATGATATAAATTTATATGATGTCTAAACAGTAATGTCTCAATTGCAAGACAATGTAAAAAAAATAGAAGTGGAGTTCAATGTTAAGATGGCTTTAATGTTTTATATTTTTTGTTGATTTGTCAAATGAACAAAACCTCCTTTCAAAATTGAGTTGTGGGTTTATTAAGTAATCTGTTTAGCCTGCCAGGCGTTACATATAAAATCATTTTATTTTTACATTGCTGTCTGTATACTTCAGTACAAGGGCTTGCCACTTCTACTGCTCAGTTTTACTCTTCCCTTTTACTTCCTATGAGCATTTCTTGGGGAGGAAAAAAAGGAAAGCCTACTTTTCTCAGAGGTTTTCTGAGTTCCATCAAGTTAATTACGAAGGCCTGGTATACATATACCATAACAAATGTTTAACTTAGCTTTTTCCTTTCTAAACCGTGTGTATCACATCTACAACACCTGGTTCTTACTGTTTCCTATGTCCTGTACATTAATCTTATCACTAGTATTTGTGGCCAAATGGAGAACAAAATTGGAAAAAAAAAAATTTTGAAGTAGTGTGGGAAGGTAAGTCCTAGTCATTTTTTAAAATTGTTACAAAGCATATGGCTGTCTTTCTAGAAATGCAAAGTCTGGTAAAGCTTTGTTCTTCAAGAATGCCTCTTTTGTCTGTACTGTCTTTTTGAGCTACCTGGTAACTTTAGGGAAGTTGAAAAACTAGTTGTTTTCCATTACATTAACGTTTTGCAAATTAAAAAGACAGCAGCACCTGTTATACCTCACTAACAACTTTCTTTTTACATAAATACTGTACTTGTTCATTTTTACATTAGCTAACTTTTTAGGTAAAAGTATCCGTGCCGTATGGATGATGTGCTATCTGATGCCAGAAATAGTATTTAACATTGACCTAAAACATACCTTAAGCAAAATCAATTTTAATGCATTTATTTGTTCTGAGGTTCTTAAACACAAGCCAGTTAGGGCTATAAATTGTCTTAGAATACATAGTTTAAAATTAAAAGCATGCTGTGAAATGTAAAAGTTGCAATAGAGTAACTCGTTTATATGAAGTCAACTTTGAAGATGTCAGAAATAAACCAATGTTGTTTTTTGGGTAATGAAACCCTTGGCTGTGGATGTTTCACAAGTAGACAAGCTTATTATGAAAAGGAGGAGGGCGTGCTCCCTCAGGTTGGACTGGGTAATCCTGCTGCCAGCTGTATACAAGCTCTGGTATTTCTCAAATTTTTGCCTTTTGTTGACATAGCAGAAAATGGTCTATCTTTCTGCTGGAATTTGGTCACGTTTTAGTGAGCTAAATTGACTCACAGAAGGATCAAAGAAATGCCAGAGCCTGCAGAAAGTAAGCACTGGAGGCATGCAGTCAGAAGCAGTAACCATCCCGTGTTTATGGCAGTGCATGTGAGTCGTTAAATCAGCTCTCTGCCTCTCAAGAATTCGTAACTTACGAGCTCATTTAGCCGTATTCTGAATGAGTGGGCAACTCTGAACGAGTTCTGACAGGCTGTGTAGAAGGGAGAGGAGACACTCTGCTGAAGGTTGTTTAAGCTATTAATCATTTGTATAAAATAGCCTGGGAGGTGTTTAGAACAGTTTGAAATAATTTTATTAATGACTTCATCAAAGATTGTGTCCATTCTCCACACGTAAGGAAGACATGTAATGTATAGATATCTAACATCACTGTTTTAAACAATGAAAACATTTGGTTGTGCTTTGTATCTTTTTGATGAGATGGGGATGATAATTGTTAATGGGGTATATTTGGGGGGTTTGGGTTTGTTGGTTCTTTTTGAAGAGAAAGGCTGTTTTGCTGTTCAGATTTGTGTTTGTGAAGAGGACTTAAACTGTAGAAACTAGTATATTAGGTCCTGCTGCATCTGTCTGGCTTTGTGCTGATGTTTAAAAACCATCTGTGTTAAGCGCAAGAGGCTTGTCTTACAAAAGTTGCGGTAAATTTAGTAATGTGTATCAGATACTCAAATGGTATGGTTATGAGATTACCAGAGAAAATCCAATAATCAAATTTTAAGAAGCACCTTTATTAAGCATTTATGTGTACAAAGAGCTACATACTTATTAAAGCAACCTTTTTAAGTAACTACATGTCAAGATTTCCAAAGCCATCTATGCAATTTAAGTATGTATACTTTCCCAATTCAGTACAAAGCATGCATCACCAAAATCCATTTAAGTATCTTCACTTGGTGGTTGTTAATGGACATTTAATTGCATGCAGATTGTGTGTGATCAGCCACTGTGATTACCTCAGATATTGTCTAGTGCTTCCTGTATAATTTGGAAAGGAATCAAAGTAAAGGATTTTTCCGAACAGTGGACACTGGTGTAGCTGAGAGGTCTTGGGAAATACATTTTAGAGCTCTGAAAATGTAATGGTAAAACTTTAAAAACTTCAATAAGCAAGGATCTCCCAGTGAAATGGGGGAAGTGAGAGGACTAAGGAGAATCCTGAAGCCAAAATACTATTTTGAGAGAGAGACTCTCAGAGACTCTTGCTTTTTCACAGTGATCTATTGTCCAGTTACCATCCTTTGCATCTAGAAACTTATCAACATAAGCTATGCTCCTGTATGGAAACTGTCAACCATAATACCTGCAATTATTCTGTGGAAAACTAGTGGTGGAGTTCTGCTGGGTTTGTGGGTGGGTTTGTTGGGTTTCTTTGTTTTGTTTTACATTTTGCAGGGTACTTTATAGTCATCTCTTTCTTTTTTAATGAGTTGTCCTAATTGTATTGTGCTTTCTGACAATAAGGAAGGAAAGGAAAAAAAAATAAATGAATAAATATTACTTTACTAAAATCATGTAAGTATGCTGGTAGCATAAGGGCCACTTGCAATACTGAACATTAATTTTCTCTTTTTTAATTAACTAGATTTCAAGTTCTCTTTTTTTGTCTACAAATGTTTGCCTGGAACAACTTCTGTTCCTGCTGTACTCTCCAGAGTGCATGGAGACTGCCTTTCTGCAGTTGTTCTTTGCCTTTGGTAAATTCCCAAACGTATCCATCATAAAAAAAAAAAAAAGAAAAAAGAAAAAAAGTACAATATTTCCAAGATCTTACACTCACAACATTGTCTGTAGGAATAGAATGCAGTTTTAGTCTGTTTTCAGGTTAAGCTGTTAGGCTCCTTGAGGTCACAGTATTATTTTTTGTTATTCTTGTTTCAAAATCTGTCATGAAATCATGAATCCTGAATCATATATCATAAGAAATATTTAAGATTCTTGAGGAAAAAAAACTGTCTACTTTTAAAACCACGTTATTCCTTGAAATTATGCTGGCAGTGAGCCTTGTGCAGTGCTTTGTTTCCCATAAAATTTTGAAGATTTAATGACAACATAATTTTCTCTGTAAGTGGAACTTAGCTAGTTAGCTCTTTTATTGATGATGCACAGAACAGATTACAGTTGAGCTCATTTTTATTAGGTATTTGGTTCTGCATGGCTGATAGGAATAAAAATTAATTAAAGATTGTCATTCAGTCAAGGGCAAATGGTAGTGAATATGCAACAGAAAGAAAGCTTTTCATGGTATTTTTTTGACCAAAATTGGATTTTGAACAGATTCTTTAAAACTGAATACAAACATTAAAAAGTAATATTAAAATGTGAAATTTGTTGAAAACAGTCCAAGAAAGAGTAAAAAGACTTTTCAAGCAGTATTTTCAGTTTAAAACATTAGAATGTTCTCAGAAGCTCTCTGGTTTCTTTTTAAGAATCTTTTTTGCTCTCTGGTATATGCAGGTGTAGCATTGAGTTGGAGAAGGGAGAACAGGACATTCAAACTCCGCTGATCTGCAGGGAACACATCATGCAGATGCAAGGAGAATCCTGTTAAATACTCATAGCAACATTTCCCATTCATGGAATCAGAACGAAATAAAATTTTGAACATTGTTACTGATTTTGGGGAGTGGGAAGGAGCATTTCATTTCCTGTTTTTCTTGATTTTTCACTGGTGTGGATCAATTTCTTGATTATTCACAGGTGTAGATCAGATTGCTTCAGCTTGGCAGGTGGGAAATGTATGAGCTGCAGTAATAAAAATCTAATTTCTTGACTATCATAGTTGAAAACCTTGAGAATGAGGAATACCCAAAGAAGTTTGGGATCAAGATTAAGCCTTCTAAAGAGGTTACATTTTTTTCAGCACTAAATACTGTTACACAAAGAGGAGGACCTCAGATGAGAGTTGTAGCAGTTATTAAGACTAACTGTGGAATACGTGCAGCATCCATTGTCATATTTACCAACAGCATTCAGAGAATTAAACCACAGTGTATGTGATTGAAGTATCCAGGTGGTTCTTTCATGAAAATAATTTCTGCTTGTAGCATTGCAAGGGTCCCTGACGTAAGAAGCCACTTGAATCTAGAGATGGCTGGCAAATATTCTTTGAGAAACATCATGTAATCCTCTCATCATTTTTGGATTTGAATTGTAGTGTTGATACTCTTTTGGTTCGGTTTGTTTTCCTGCTGTTTCTCTTCATGTAGTATTTACACAGAGGTTTTTCACTTGCATTTGCCCTTCATTTTTATGAGCACAAGGGTCATGTTTAAATTGTGTAGCAAATTCTATTCAGCTGATGCTGGCAGAAGTAATTGTATACATCACTTGTGCTTTCAAGTGCTTCAGTGGTAGCAGCCAATTATTTCTATCACCAGGTAGCCAGCTGGGGGGGGGAGAGGTCATTTGTCCTGGAAAGATGCGATCAAATTGCTGTGATTTCTTTGTAAGGTGTCTGAAGCTTATTTTATCATAGTTTTTTTTTTCAAACACTTAAGTGTACCCCGAGGAAAGTATCAGGAAGATACAGAGTCAGCCACAATTTGCTGAAAATATTAACAAAATTAAATTTAGAGTTTTTCCTTTTGGGGGGGGGGGGGAGAGGAAAAAGCCCTGTGGGCCTAGCCTGGGTTCACTAAAAATGGCATCTTAAATATCATGAAAGTAATCTGGTTTCAGCCCACTGTATTAGTATTACATGGGAAAGAAACGCACCTGAAAAATTCTGCCTTTCTTAAATCCGTATTACAAGAAACTTGCATGCAGTCCTTCATTAATTATGTCATGTAGTTGGTTTGAGGCAAGTGAGGTCTGTAATAATTCCAGGAGAGACTGAGCAACCATGAAGGTGACTGTGGAGTCATTAACGTGGTATAAAATCACAGAATGCTTTGAGTTGGAAGGGACCTTAAAGACCACCCACTTCCACCCCCCTGCCATGGGCAGGGACACCTCCCACCAGACCAGGCTGCCCAAAGCCCATCCAGCCTGGCCTTGAACACCTCCAGGGATGGGGCATCCACAGCTTCTCTGGGCAACCCATGCCAGTGCCTCACCACCCTCTGAGTAAAGAATTTCTTTCTAATGCCTAATCTAAATCTACCCTCTTTTAGCTTAAAGCCATTAGCCCTTGTCCTATCACTGCACTCCCTGACAAAAGAGTCCCTCCCCAGCTTTCCTCCAGGACACCTTTAGGCCCTGGAAGGCTGATAAGGTCTACCCAGATCCTTCAAGTTGTACAACACCAACTCCCTCAGCATATCTTCGCAGGAGAGGTGCTCCAGCCCCTTGATCATCATTGTGGCCCTCCTCTGGACTCCTTCTAATACTTCCATGCCCTCATGCTGAAGCAGTGCTCCAGGTGGGGTCTCAGGAGGACAGAGTAGGAGAGAATCACCTCCCTTGACCTGCTGGCCATGCTTTTTTTGATGCAGCCCAGGATGCAAGTGCGTGTTGCCAGCTCATGTCAAGCTTCTCATCAATCAAACCCCTGTGTGTGTATATATATATATATATTTTTTTTTATTTATTTTTTTTTCTGGGCTCATCAAACTGAGAATTTCCTTTATTTAAAGCCTGAATTACATTCTGAAGCATTCCTTTTGTAGTCTTTCCAATCATTTACTGTGATGGTATATTTCTCTATATGAAAAGCTCCTCCTTTTTTTTTTTCTTCTTCTTTTTCCCCAGGCTATGCTACTTCAGTTGTAAGGTTGCTAGAGAGCAACAGAAGTCAGAATCTCTCTGGAAATGAAATGGTTGCCATGACAATGCTCCCAGCTGCTTCTTGCCCCAGATGAGAAAATCATTTTTAGACTCCTATATTACAAGGTTAGGCGACAACATTTTAAACTAAACAATACAGCTAATTGATTAAAATCAAAGATCAATGCATTGCTTGCTAAAAATCTTTTGGCTGATATTCAGCTAAAATTGTTGAATAAAGTATGTTCTGTTACATACTGTTAATTTAGCTGTTCAAGGTTTTTTTATTATTGTTGTTTGGTTTTGATCAGATATCTGAGGTAAAATTGGTGTGTTGACAACAAAAATTTCATCTTATTGAATTTACTAAATGTCTGTAGTAGTAGTAGTGGTAGAAATTATCCCAAAAGGGAAGCTGACTGATACTTAGATAAGTGTTTAAAGTATGACTGAGTTTGGATAATATTTTGTAATGTGCCGAAGTTGGATCAAACCTGAAATGCTGGATGTTTCTACTGTTTATTATCGCGGAAGTCCAGACAATTGATCACAGAAATATTGGTTGCCAGGAACTTCTGATGGTCTCTAGTCAACTTCACTTTGACAGGGATCATCAGCAACACTAGCTTAGGTCTGTCATGCTGTGTCTAGCCAGTCTTAAAAACCTCTAAGCTTGGAGACTTTACAACCTGTCTGAGAAAGCTGTTCCTGCGTTGCGCTCCTCCTGATGATCAAGGTTTCCTAAATGACCAATATGAATCTCCTTTGTAACCTACTACTGGGTAATTCCTTAGTGTCTTTGTTGTCTGGTTAACCAAGCCCAGCTCTTTAAACCTCTCGTTGTAGGTTGTATTCTTAGCCCTTGATCATCTTGGTACCTTTTGCTGGATCCTCTCCAGTTTCCAAGCACTTCTTATGAACTGATGGGCCCCAGAATGGACACAGTACTCCAGGCATGGCCTTGCTATTCGAGAGGTAGAGAGGGATAATAATTTTCCTTTGTCTTTTATACTGCTTATACTGTGACTCATGGTTTGCCTTATTCAGGATGAGAGCATGCTGGTTCACAGACACTAGGTGTTGAGTGTAGCTTCTTGGTCTTTCATGTGGTGCAAGACTCCTACTCAAGTAGTGAGTTAACAGTTCGTACTGGTAATTAGGCTTGCACCACTCTGCATAGAACTTCGCTCTTCCTGTTTTTTTTGTTGGCCACTTTTAAGTCTATCAGTGTTCCTCTGGACTGAAGTTCTACCATCTATTATGTTAGCATCATCCCCAATTTTTCTTAGGCTGTGTGCTGTCAGATCATCTAGTTCATTGATACAGATAATGAACAGTATGAACCCAACTATCAACTCTTTAGACACTACATTTTTTAACTATCTCATTTGTGAATAACTTGTTAATTACTGGAGAAGTATTCTGTCCCTTATTTAATGAATGAAATTGCTAAAATTAGTTTGCTCATATAAATCACTAAGAATTAAGAGTTTTCAGCATATCGTTTAGTTTTTTCACCATTGCTTTCGGGAAGGATTTTGTCAGTTTATCCATACCATCCCTTTCAAATGTATGTCTAATCTTAAAAAATCAACAGCAAAGGTATTTGTTCTTGTGTATTAACAGAGAATAGCAAATAGTTTCCTAAGCATCCTGGTCTACCTCTTTCCCTTTTTTCCTTTTTTTTTTTTTTTAAATATGTTGTCTTCATAATGCTGCACACACTTTTCCCTTAGAATCAGGAATGTTACCATGTTAAAAGTTGTGTCACCTAAATTGCTTTCCACATGAATGTTCTCCAACAGTTTTCAATTGCAGCAATTGTAGCTGGCAATTTTTGCAACCTTTAGAATAAAAAATAAGGTGTCTAATCATACTCTTTTCCAAAGCTACCCGAGTAACTGCAGTTTTTCATTACAGCTGTGTCAGCTGACTTATAATCAAACAATTATTTTCCATTGTCTTCAATGATGATGGATTTGGATGTATTCTTCAAGTTACATCCTAATTCATTGTTTTTGTTAAAAGCAAATCCTCTTTGATTCAGATAAGTTTCTACTCCTTTAGAATTTATTCTATGGTTCAACAGGAAGACATGAAAAACATGTTAGTTAGAGAAAATATTTTAGTTTTTACTTCAGAATAAAGAAATATATTTTCATAAAGAAGTCTGAAAAAAATATGAACACTTGTAAAGTCAAATGTTTCTAAGAGGGAAGCTTTTTTTTTCTTGTTTTGTTTTCTTGTTTTGCTTTTACATTCATTCAAGGATAGATGCCTTGGTTCGTTTCCAAAATAATGGTTCATCTGACAAATAATGAATATGTAAAAAGGGATTTATAGACTGTGTTGAAAATAGTTTTAAATGCAATGTGTCTTAGCAGTTTAAGATCTGGTTCCTGCTTTGTTGGACAAAACACATATTGCACATGCCATTACCAGCTTGGAAGTTCAAGAACAAGTGAAAATAACTGCAGACACTTTTTTTGTTGTTATTCCTGTCTGAAGATACAAAAGTGCATTTAGCTAGGGTTGCAAAGCAATTCAGAGTCAAAAGTTGTTCAAAGGCACAGAAGTATTTCTATGGACTGTTTGTTTTCTTTTATTTCTATTAATTGCATATGAAATGCAAATCCTCATATGTTGTGCTTTTACTGAGGATGAATTATTGAACAGAAATCATGCACAGAACAAATCCTCGAGTAGAGGATGTATGGGACTTAAATGCTCCTTAAGATTTAATTGCAGCTTTTTTTTTAGGGATACAAGAAGCATTCAAACTGGGTTGCAGGATAGATCAAGGAGCACCAAAAAGTGTTGATTCATCTTGAAAATGATAAATGCTAGATTAGTCATCATCCAAATAGACAATGCAACTTTCAGGTACAAGAATATATAGCAACAACTAATTCATCTAATTCGTTCATGTTTTGACCTGAATGAACATTAATCAACTCTTGTTAATCCAAATAAACTAAAATACTAACCTACTAACCAACCAGTTCTGCTTTTTTTTTTTTTTTTTCCATCTTCTTCACTTTTTAAAGCTCTGAGATGCTACTGCATATTCTAATGTGAATAAGCCTGAAGCAAAAACATGGTTAAGGGTCAGTTTCTTCCTAATACTTAAAAATCAAGTTTTCTTTATGTAATTTTTAAATATGACTAGCAGTATAGCATCTGGTTAATTTACCTGTGTAAAATGACATAGTAAATGTCAACAACTACCTGTTATGTGTATAAGCAACGTAAGTAATGTTCTGAACTAAAGCCTTTTATCCATTGCTATGTCTATTTATTACTCAGAAATTAATTTAGTTACAGTATTACTTTAATCCTTATGGAAGAACTTTGTACTTTATGGTTCATATATACTTACTTGCAAGTGGAACATGTCAGACCAAAGTCCACCAGAGTAAGCACAATGTGCAATATTGAAGATACAGTTTTGCTGCCCTTCTACATTTGAGATAGTGTGTTGGAGCTGATTTATTCACCTGGACTTGAGTAGCAGGCAAAGTACAACTGTAGAGAATGAGCTCATGCATTTGTGTGCACTTCTGTCTTTGCTAAGCTTCACTGAAAGAGGTAAGGTGCCTGCCTAGTGCTGTTTTCCTCAATTTCTTTCTTAATAACTTATAAAACCAACTTCTCTTCTAGAATTAAATGGATCTGTAAAACATTTCAATGTGTACTGTAAATGTGGGGGAAGAAAAAAGACTGACTCACTCAAAAATACAAAAGGAAAAAAACAGGTAAAACAGAAACTCGATCCAAATACAGATTTCCTAAAGCTAAGTAATGCTTGTAGGTTAGGTTTTGATTTGTAGTCATTTTTTAATAATAATGATAGAAACTTTCAGTGAAAGGGTTACATGACATTGGGAAATGCAAACACAGCAGAATTTAAGTGCTGTAGGGGAACCATGTGTTGAGTTTCATGGAAGGGAATTTTCCAGTTTATTATGACGTCAAATGATCCGCTTTGGATGTAATAACAAATTGTATTTTAATAGTAAATCAGAATTATTACTGAATAGTTTTAGAGTAGAAAATTCTGTTTCACTGGGTTTCTGTATAGTAGGTATAAAAATTAATTCTTAAGCCTGACTTTTATTTCAATGATTTATCTCAAACATTTAAATAAAAATGTGCTTTATAATTCTGCACTCTAGAAAACTGTTTGTTGGATCTTCTGAATCTTCTGAATCAGATTCATAAGGAATGTGGCTCTGTTGCAATGTAAAACACTGTGGAGAAGGGAGTGGGTCTATGTCAGCTGTGCTGATGCTGGCAGGAAATAAACACTGACCAAAGAGCTGCTTCTTACATGTGTATTCTGCTTTCATCAGAAGGGTTTGGCTAGATTCTAAGTTAAAGTGTCCTTTGAGAGTATGGGAAACATATGTTATCCTGATTCAGTGTGAGCTGTCATTGATACTGAAATTCCTCTTCCATCAGACTGAGATTTGCTGGGATGAGGACCCCATGATTTAATACAGTAAGAGCCTAAGCCTTTCTGTGTTGGATAGAGAGTTACTAGACATGTAACACAAAAAAAGAGGACAAAATGAGGCTCAAAAGTGTTTTGATTTTGTTTTCACCCCCCCTTCAGTCTGGGTTAAGCCTGTAACCTTAAAGCTACAGATAAAAATTCATCCAGAGCATAGTCCAGAATTGCGGAAGTACGTTCTCCAGCACATAGAAATACTCCTCACAGTACTAGGAAGCCATGATTTTGAGCATTGTTTGAAGTATAGACAGACAGTCAGCAGAGCCAGTGTTCCTGTTTGTGCCAGATGGTCTGTTAACATCTCTGTTTCCATATAGTCTGGACTTGGGGAATAACCAAACTTTAATTCTGATAAATGTGTTTTTAAGTTTTTGTCTTTACGTTATTTTCTATGACCTTTTGTCATACAAAATTAGATTGTATTTCACTGCCCATCAAGGCATAAGGTAACAGAAGTGAATATGTCTAAGTGACACAGCAGTGGGCTGCACGTCAGCTGGAAGTAGAGTGTAAAACATCACGGGAGGGAGATGGCAGTGAAAGATGGAAGAAGCCAATTTTTACAGAGGCTCACTGTATGGAAAACAGGTGTTTCAATCTATTTCTCCTTCAGGACTTTCAAACTAAAAGTCATAAATCTTTCCATTTTTAGTTCCAGTCTGTGTTATAGCTCTGCATTGCTGCAGGAGGACTGACTCAGAAGATGCTGCTGAAGAGTTCGGTGGGATTTGTTCTGTTCTTGCTTTTTCATTTCACTGTGTCAGTGATGACCAAAGAGGCAGTGGTCTTGGCTAATGCCCACCTTCTCCCTCAAAGAGGCTATGAGAGACTGGCTAACGTCGATGAAAAAGGTACTCATGAAGAGCATGAGTGAAATGGATGCATGCTGTGTTTTACTTTGTTGCTTTTTTGGAACATTTTCAACATACTTGAAAGCTTGCTCTGCAATGATACTTTGAAATATTAACATGTCCTGCCACAAAATCCATAATCTTTAAAGCCCTTGCTCAGCTGCTGCCTAATTCAAGAGAAATTAACCATTTAAAATATTCATCTAAATATTTTGAGACGATTAAAGATTTATTCTTTTAACCATCATATTTTGATTATATCTAACACCTCAGGACCTAGATCTCATTGATACTTTGAACTGAGACATTGCTCTGCCCATCTAGCTTGTGAGGTCCAATATGGTAAGTTTTCTAATGCATTTACCTGAGTAGATCCCACATAAAATGCAGCCAAAAGGAGTACTGAGGTTGGTTCATTTTCCTCCTTGACTTGACGGCAATTGGGCATCTATAACGTTCACTTTTCAAGTGAATCCCGTAAAAAGCCAGCCAAAGTGTTTTTTTTTTTCCAGTATGTTAACAGAAGCTGTTCTGTTTTGCATTAATAATATTCACTAAGAAAATACAAGTGTTACTGTATACATTACTGGCCTGAACACCACGATATACTTAAATCATCATTCTGTATAAACTTGCAGGATCAGGTCTGTCTACCAGTTGAATGCTTTAAAAATGAGGGCCCAGAGTCATGTACAAAGTTCTTCTGTCATCAGGGTATTTTATAATTTCTTGCAGATAGTATTGAAATTAAGTATTTTATTCCAGGCTGGAGATGCTATTAGGCAATGAAAGGCCTAAAAGTAAGACCACAGAAAGCTTATATACTTTTGTAAAACTGCTGAGTGGCTTAAAAGCACCAGCAAACTTCTGAACATAAAATATAAAAGGCTATTCTTAATACAATAAGGATACTATGAATAATAGTATTTTAACAGGTGTAGGACAGCTGGACTTACAAAACCTATGGTACAATACTTAGTATAATAAAATTAAATCAGAGAAGATAGTAGTACACTGTCATTTCAGTAGAAACTGAAAAGGGCAATGACGTCCATAGAAAAGTAAACAGTAAAGTCAAGGGGAGACTGGAAGTGTTTACTTGTAAGTGAACTTTTCAGTATTATTATTACCTATACTGAAACAAAATAGGAATATGCTGATAAAATTTAATGATAACATGATGTTAGAGAAATGTCAATACAGTCAGAATATTGCACAGGAAAAAAAAATAAATGGATGTTCTTGAGCAAGACCAATGGGATGAAAAATAAAGTACAAAATTCCAGATTTTACTGCAAGTGAGGATTTACCACTTACAAAGATCCAAATAGACTAAAATTTAAATTAAAGAAAACTAAGAGCTGCAAATTTAATCGTACATCAGAGATATTTCTAAAAAGACTTGGGATGAATCAGTGGCACCATAATGGCCATCTGCAATACTGCGTAAAAATTTTATTCACATTCTAGGAGATGAATTTGCAGATGAAAAGCTAATAAAACAACTAAGGAATGTAAGATATATCTTACATTAAATATTATCAGAACTTGTTATCCTTACAGGAATTACCCTAACAAAGTAAAAGCTCACTAAAAGTACAGTTGTCCTCACAGTACATTATGACTTATAACCAGGGAATGAGAATGTGTTCAGTGAAACAATCACAAAGGGCTCTCCAGCCAATGATTCACACAAGTTGTTTTCCAAGTTTGTATTTTAAAGTTTTATCTTTGGAAATATTTTTACTTATTTGGTTTATGACTTTGTAAAAGAAATTAGGAGATTTTGCCACACTGAATTATTCCAGCTTCCCAGAAGAACAATTTGTTTAAAAACAAAACAAAACTTAATTTCTAAGTGAGGTATCTAAATTCCTATTGGTTATTGTCAGGACAGGACTTCGGAGTTCCTGTGTCTGAAAAACTGTCATACTATATAACAGATGGTCTGTAGGAAGTATTCTGGTAGAGTTATTAAAGCGATTATGTCTTTGTTAAATACAAATTACATATTCTCTGTTAAATATAAATTAGAAGTATTCCTTAGTATAGTGACATAATGATGTGCCTTTCAACTCTTTGATGAAGTGAGTAACTACAAGCATGTTTCTGAGTAATAGAATAGACACTGAATAACATCCTACTTTAAGAAAGAATTTCTCTGTACGTGAATTCATACATACACAAGTGTGTTTTACAGTAAATTATGTTCTGGTTCTTAGAAATCTCAGTCAATTCTAAATCGTACAGCATCATGCCTTAGTCTTAGAGCTGCTTGCTATTATACTATAGTAAAAGTAACCGTATAAGCAACTTACATTTAAAAATACATTACATATATATTTCAGACCAATAAAGAGGGTCACCCTAAACCTTATATGCTGTTCTTACCACCTCTGATAAGAACATGGATAGGTGGTATAATGGAAAAACCACTTTCACCTATTTTCCTGATGTCAGTGTTCAGCACTGCATGGTACTGTAGCTTTATCTGCAAATCAGTGGTAAGATTAATGTGGAGATTGAGTGACAAGAACTGTTGCCAAGAATACTCACAGATACTTGTAAGTTTTGTATTAGCAATAACTGCTTTGATAGCTTCCCTTTTTATCAGTGCATGGCATATTGATAGGAATTTAATGCAACGATGGTACAGATACCTGAAGCATAAATCAGTTAAAGAGAAATTAGCTTTACCCTCAACAAATAAATCTATCTCTAGTTATTAGACACAGTGGTCTAGCACAAGGCATATGGAATTAGTAAATTGCTGACTATTCAAACTAGAGAAACTTAGGAGAAAAAGGAACAGTCTGTACATACATTTTTTAACCATATTTCCATCATAAATGCAAAACCACACTTCCGTATTACAACAGGATAATAAAACCTTATTTGAATTTCTGAAATCTTCCTGCATGTTCTGCCCTCAAATCATGCACCTTTAGCCAAGTAGATGCCCACCAGCTGGTCTGAAGTCGGCCTGAGACCATTTCCAGCCAAATCAAGGCGATCATGCACTCACTGTAAAGAACAGAGTTCAATATATAAAATTTACTAATTGAACAGAAATTTACTTTAAAATTCTATTTTTTTTTCTACTTAGACTATCCAAGGGATTGTTTTGAAATTTTTCAGCGCTCCAAAGGAAATTGCAGAGATGGTCTTTACATCATCCAACCAAAGGAAGACCCAATTGTTGTCTCTTGTAATATGCAGGATGGTGGCTGGACAGTAATTCAGCACATTACAGCAAATAGTACTGTCGACTTTGATAGGACCTGGCAGGATTACAAATACGGATTTGGCTCTGTTCATGACAACCACTGGTTAGGAAATGAATATATGCATCAGTTAACAGGAAGCTCTGTGCAATATGTACTTGGAGTTAAACTTGTAGACCTAAATGCTGAAATTAAATGGGGACAATATGAACCATTCCTTATTGAAGATGAGAAGTCTCAATACCGAATCAGGGTTGGCCTATACAAAGGCAACGCAACTGATGCTCTGACCCTGGACACAGAAGCTTACCTCCATGACAACCAGAAGTTCACCACCAAGGACAGAGACAATGACAATTACTTTCAGAATTGTGCCAAATTAGAACACAATGGCATTCCTGGGGGAGGCTGGTGGTACGACGCATGTGCTGGTGCAAATCTAAACCGTAGGAATGTGATATACTGGCAGAAGGACTGCAACAAAAAACATTTGTGCAAGTTTGCATGGATGATGGTTAAACCCATTGACCACAGCCTGTTGTATGCAACCAAATCTTGTCCATGTCAGAAGGAAGAACTGTAGGTGAGCCATGGGTCCTTTGAAAGGAACATGGATTCTTTGTCAAGTGACTGAAGTAAAATCACCCTGATTGAAAAAGTAATCAGCTGGATTATGAAAATGAATTTGGGACTTTGCAAGGCCTTTATGATACCATATTGTCCAGGATTGCACCGAAAACTTACAGATGACTACCAACCACAGAAGTAAGAATAGAGGTGCCTGACTGAAACTGAGGCCTCTAACAAAAGATTTAAATGACCCATTTTATAGAATTTTAGCCTTCAGAGGATTTAGATATGAAATCCATGATATGATGTCTTGTAGTAGATATACACACATTTCAGAAGGTTTTGCTCCAGTATGAATGTTCACTGTTAACTGCACATCTTCGTAAGTCATGCAGGAAGGAAATTTCAAGGGAAGTACCTACATTTGCAAAATGCGTATCAAAGAGTATTATATACCATAGGACAGCATCACACCTTTCCTTTCTACCTTTAGTGAAAGGTATTTTAATATTTGAAATTGGAGTTAGCCTTATCTCCAATAAATAGCTTCTTTTCCCATTCATTAACTTCTCTTTTTCTCTCTACTTTTTAATGCTCCCATGCCCAATGAAGTATTTAGCACAGTCTTTTCTTCCTTCTTATTAGAGCGTCTTGAACTAATCAGCTTTCTCATTAAAAGCTACTAATCTAAGGCTTACAACTCCTCTGAATTTCTCCTCAAGAAACATAGTGAACACTTAAAAAAAAAAAAAAGTTGATTTTGCTATTTATTTATTGTTTCATTTTCTTCCTCAGTATTACTGCATTTTATTTATCATGTTTTGACTTGCTTCTTTCTGTTCTACAATGGGCTTAAGCTTTCTCTTTTTAATACCACTATGAGATAAGAACAGTGTGTTGGCTTTACTTCACATTTGCTAGCTTCAGTTGTTTTGGCAGTCGACCTTGACGTTATTTAAACCCTGACTTTTGTCTGATCTTAACACAAAGAGAGAGACTTTAAATTCATGATGAATTCATCTGTTTAAAAATAAAAAATAAAAGGATTTCAGTTTTGGTAACCTTGAAGATCTTGTACAGTCATTGGAGTTACTTCACACATTTCTATATCGTTGAAGTAGCTGAATAACATCTGAAGAGGTTTCAGTGTTACATTACACAAAATGTCAGGATTATATTTACAATGTCTTGAATGTTAGCTTAGATATTTCAGTTACAGAAACTCAGGCAAACTGCTTTTTAATTTAAAAGTGGAATCTTTTAATTTCCATTAAAATAATTTACAGAAAATAAATTGTATTGTGTTTTGAGAAGACCAAGACTGGCAGGATTACCTAGGAAGAGAAATTAATTGGGAAATGGAAAAGTCAAAGAAATTTTTATTTTTTACAACACACTGCACCATTTTCAGAAAGATGCAAATATATTATGTGGGTGAGGCCAATATAGCATACATGTGTTTATTGCAGGAGCTGATTTTCCCCCCACTCAAACTGTGTTCAAAAAGAAAAAAAAAAGCATAATAGAGGAAGCAATGGGTATTAGCTGAATTGAATCTATGTCATTAAGTCAATTTAATGTGGGTTCTACTGTAACTGTCAGGAAACACCTGAAGTTGTAATATGGATACAAGAAAATCACTGGACTGCTGCTAGTAGTCTCCAATAGCTTTTACCCAAATTCCTGACAAGTTAGCCAGAACACACAGCTGCCAAAAAGGTGTTGTGAAAAAATCTTAACATAGAAGCACACAACTGAAAGCCAGAAGACTCTATCTGATCCTCAAAGGCAAAAGACCTGCTCGGCAGACCCCTTGTCCTGCTTGGAGGGCTTTGGAGGAAAGTAATAGTGGAGATACGCTGCATGAACAGCTCAGGCCCAAATCCAGCTGCCCAATACTGGAGTTAAGTGGAGCACTACAGACCACTGCTTACACTGGGTTCCAGGATGGGAATTAGATTAGCATGTAATAATAGCTTGTAATAACAGGTCTGCAGGCAAAAACAAGACAGAAAGATCAACAGTTCAAAGAAGGACTTTAATGGAAGTCACAGGCTGTGGTATGTTCCATGCTTCTAAACAAAGTAAGGATAGAAATGACTACTTGAACTGGATTTAGGACTAAGTAGTGGATGAAAATAGTTACGAATGTTCCAATCCACTCACCAACAGTTTGTTTTCCTAGAGTTTTTCAACAGAAGGACAAGGAGCTTCAAAAAAAGTGGACTAAATTTTACTTTGTAATTCCTTGGCAAAAAGCTGTCTTCACTGAACGCATTTTTTTCTCCATCCCTGAACCTTAATCAGTGGATACCCAGAACAATGCTAAGCAGCTGCCCATTGACACCAAGTCAGCAGAATCATGGCCTGAAGGACTGGGGCTTCTACTTTGCCTACCGCTATTTTCTTCTCCCTGTCATAACCCTCCTATTGTCTCTTTCTGTCTTGCCTTTTCTGGGCAGCTGCCTCCTGCCCAAACTTGAAGAAAGGAGGTGGGTCCTGTTTTTCTGTCAGGAGTGTCTGACAGGAATATATATATACATTATATAATGTATATATAAATATATGGTCAAGTATCTTTCTAAAATGAGGAGCATTCTAGGAGGCCTAGAACAATCGGTACATGGCTGACTTCCAGCTCCTGGCATACCTGAATGGAAGGTATGTTCACCTTCAAACCTACAGTCCCCTAACAGAAAAATAGGTTTCTTCATCTCTTTGCTGCTTTGTATTTCTCTAAACTGCAGGAAAAGCAAACACATTCTTACATAAAATATCAAAATAATCGACTCAGAACTTGGCAGAAGAAATATTTTTCCTAAAATAGTATTAACTGACAAAAGAAGAGAGCCTGAGCCTCTTTCTGGCAGAAATGCTGATTTGTTATTATTTTTCTTTCATAATCGTTCAAGTTTTACAAGAGAAACTGCTTTCTTTTGTTTCAGATTTTCATATGCGTAACCTGAATAATAGATTTTCAGACTTCCACATGACCTTTTCTATGTGTTAGCAATAGGTTTAATTGTAATCCAGGAGTTTAGTAAAAATACTCAGACTTCAGAGGTCTAGTGAAACAGGAGCCACCAGCGACCAGGATTTGAAGTACTTATTTAGAAGAAAACTTTTCAAGAATTCAAAAATGTCATCTTTTTAAGGAAGACTGACTTATTTGATACCTCAACAAATACATGAAGAGACTAATGGCACGTAGTAGCTAATGGTGTAACTACTGACTAAAAGTCAGTGGTTTTATTGAGTGTAATGAGGACTGAAGTTCATAGTCTGATACAGAGCCCAGCAGTGCCTACCAAAACCTGATGAAATACATTTATCAAGATGGAAGAAAAATTGCAAAATCATCCCTTTCTGAAACTAATATTCATAGAGTACATCTAGTTTTACAATACACTACTATCAAATTTTTTTTTTTTTTTCCTAGATATAGATACAGAGTAAATGTTAAAATCTAAAACAATAATTTTACTGGAATGATCAAAGCTTAAGCTTTTATGACACCTAGATGTCAATTGTATGTGGAATAAACCTTCTTAGTGGATACAAAAGTCAGCAATGGAGATTTGGGATGACCACATAAGAAATAAATAGCATCTTTCTGATTTGGTAGAAGGAATGCCAAGTATTTAAGTGAAAAGATGCAGAATCCATGTTTTGGGGCTCAAGTTTGGAAGGGCATTTCAAATGGAGAAGCCACTGGCTATACAGAGGATGCAGAAGCATTCTGAAATATGATGGATTCCTTGAAGCCACCATATGCAAACACTGCTGGGAAGCCATTTTCAGAATCATGTTGAAAAGTGATGATTTTTCACAGCTGTTCTTGAGAGGGCACAAGTTTATTTGGAAGAAAGTTCTGATCTGTAGTATTCTGTAGCACAAAATAATGAATGTGGAGTTGTTGTTTTTTCTACTTTTTAAGAAAATCCCTCTGTAATATTAAAAAGGATAAAGCTATGTGAAGTTTTAGAGCAAAGCCCTTTTCAATAGAGACACCTAGATACATACGTCACAGCAAATGGTAACTCCAGCTTGACTGTTACGTACATCTGAGGAAACAGCTAATTGGTTTTTACTATGCCTGAGTGACTCCTTCATATTACTTGTATCTCTACAGAAAGTAGAGAAAATTAATTCCAAATGAAAGTTGTATCATTCACTTTGTTTGCTTGTTTTCTTAAAGCAAACAATTCAGACTTGTCCTCTAAATATTACAGAGGAACTTTTAAAAAGTGATGTCCAAAAATTCTCATTCAAAATGAAGATTTCAGAAATCCCAAACAATAAAGGGGTGATTTGGAGACTTGTCTTTCCTACAATAAGTAAGGAAGTTAACTTAAAAATTTCTATTCAAAATCCAGAATCTGAAAACAGTCCACAGGTTTTCAATTCTGAGTTTCAAACTGAGTACCCAGTTCCATAATAATTGTGTTCTAAGAGAAAACACCATCTTCTAGATTGACATTGGATTAATTAATTGTAATGACTTCTGATTTAGATTTAACATACTTACTATTTATCAGTGCCATTTTTATTCTTTCCAATGTGTGACTGTCCCTAGTGACTTTTGCCTTAAGGTTTATTAGTTCAATTAGTTTGATGTAGGTAATGTATCAAATATGACATGGTGGCATTGCCACAGACTTCTTAGAAATGCCCTTTGCGGGAGATAAAGAAGATCAGAAGAACTCACGTAGAGGTGGAAACTTTTCATGAGGCTCAGCTCTAAAACTGAACGTGATCTACAGGGTGATAAGGAAGCACAATTAAGGATTTTGCCTTGAGGTATGTTCTTATCTCTAGATCTAGACTCCTTCAGTCCATATATCCTAATGCAGGTCATACTATGGGTACAACTGAGATGAGGAACAAAACTTCACATGCAAAATACCTTTCAACAATTAACAGCAGTTATTGATTAACATGCGTAGTTCAGTGGAATAATTAGTAACTGAATTATAGAATTAAGTTAATGGCAAAATATGTTCTATCGCATTTTACAGGTTTGTCATATTTACAGTTTGTGTAGTATTTTCTTTATATCCTTTTTGATTTCATCCTTCCTCAGTTCAACAGAATTCTTCTATACAAGAAAATCCTGTATTTCCATTCTGTCTTGACTTTCCATCATTTGCAAGGCTCTTCATTCTTTGCTAAGTAGTCACAAAAAGTGTATGATTAAAACTAAATTATCTATAAGAGTTTAAAGTTCTGTAAACTCTTACAAGTCTTCATCTACACACATAAATTGTATTTTTGTAAAATTAGTATTATTTTATACTTTATGGGGATCTGGGATATACAGGGAGCCTTGTGTATGTGAAACAGAGACAAAAATGATACCTCAGCTTCCTTTGTGGGAAAATTCGATATTCATGAATATTTGCATGTGCTGGATCTCTGAAAAATTTAGTTAGGGATGTGTATTTACACAACTATATTGATAATACATACATACACATATATACATACATGCATACATATGTATAAATAAAATTCAATTTTGCCAAAAAGTTCTTTTCAAAAGTTCACAATTTTGAACATAATCAATTGAAGGATCAGTAAAAGTTTCATTAAAAGGACAGAAATTCCTGGTACAAAAAAGATGGGGATCTCATGGAAAGAGTCCAGCAGAGGGCCACAAAAATGATACAGGGCCTTAAGCATCTTCCCTGAGAGACCTGGGTCTGTTAAGCCTTGAGAAGAAGACTGAGAGGGGAATCTTATCGATGTTGATAAATATCTTAAGTTTGGGAGACAGAGGGATTTGGCCAACCTCTTTTCACTGGTTTGTGTGGACAGGACAAGAGGCAATGGCCACAAAATGGTTCACAGGACGTTCTGCACCAATATGTGAAAAAACTTCTTTACAGTGAGGGTGACGTAGCACTGGAACAGGCTGCCTAGGGAGGTTGTGGAGTCTCCTTCTCTGGAGATATTCAAGGCCTGTCTGGACACCTACCTGGGCAGCCTGCTCTAGGGAACCTCCTTTGGCAGGGAGGTTGGACCCGATGATCTCTTGAGGTCCCTTCCAACCCTTACAATTCTGTGATTCTGTTAAATACAAATAACAAGATCATTTTACACTGCAAAAGTTCCACAACACTTTTTAAAGGAAGCTTTATAGAGCTTGAACACAAAATGAAAAGTACTAACTCATACTCTAATGAGAATCATGTTTTTTTGTTTGCTTGTTTTTGTTGTTTTTAAGAGTAAACATCCCACATAATAAAGCAACAAACACCTCTTTATATAATTCAAGGTATTTACAATATACCCGGGTTTGGCAATGTAACATCTCACACTGTGAAGTGCTAGCAGCATAGTTTGAGCACACATTTCACAATTACAGCAAACCAACATTGTTGCATCCATCACCATCTATTCTAATACATTTACTGAGCACAGAGTCCATAAACATTTACAGAACACTCCAGTTCAGCAGAAGCCAAAACTAACAAAAAAATATTTCATTTAATTTCAGATGTAGAAGCCAATGCTTTACTTTAGAAACACACCGCAGCTAGCAGGAACTGTTACTACCTCATAAATTTTGCCTTAAACTACAGCTTGTGCCACAGAGGGACACATTCATTTGCTAAAAATCAAACACAGTTTACAGAATGTCTGATCCAATGTAATATAAAATTACCCACTATAACAACTGACTTGTACATAGTTACTGTACACAGGAAAAGCTCTGGATAGTGACAGAAAAAAATGATGAAAGGTTCTTCACAAAGACCCATGCTTTCCTTTAATAAGCAATTGTGCTGATGCACAAAAAATAATAGGCACAGTATGGTGTGTTACAAAGTCAATCATGTGAATTTAGAGAACATATTTTTACATTACTACAGAGCTAATCTTTCACTGACACAATTTCCCCTCTGGAGATTGGGGATAAAAAATATTAATTACTTGTACTGTGATTGCTGACATGAAGGAATTATATATCTGTAGGGAAACATGTTGATGGTACAATAATTTAATAAATTATATGAATGATTTCACTGAGCATAATTGTACGTTCAGGATGACCAACACAATCCCTGAATGTGCAGCTGGGTCACAACACCACTACAATGTCCCACTAACATGTAGATAAAATACAAAGATTGGCCCAAACTTATACTCCAGAGCATCTCACCCTGAATTTTGACAGAAACGCTAAAGCTGCATCTGAACCTTGTGACATGGACTCAGTGAGGTACATGGAGTTCTTTCTCACTTATTCATAAACACTTGTTTACTTTAAGACTTCACTTTCTGCGACTCCTGTCACCATTAACTTTGTTTTCACATGGCCTTTTCTGAGGCTTCATGTTTGTTTCCACCACAATGAGCCAGGTTATCAGTTCCATTCCAGTGACTTTGTGTTAAAAGCACCCGTTACGTTTGCACTTACTCAGTTGATGTTGCAGGACTGCCAATCTAACACAAATACCAGACAGGCACATGAGTGTCTATCTATATCCAGAGCCCTGGCAAACCTCAACTAGTGGACAGATTCTCAGCTCATTGCTATCAGGCCAGTACACACCAGTCCCAGAAGCTGCAGCCCTAAGAGAGGCTGTCTCCAAGCCCCAGTACTGGCACATGTGGCGGACATGGTTCTGTTGGACTGGAAGATATTGACAGGAGAAAACTTACGTTTTCAAACACCTAATGCTGATTTATAAAGCTATTTAGAGATAAAAGTGCTATGAAAGTGCAAAGTGTCTTTAAAGATTTACATAAATAATCAAAAAGTACTTTAAAAATCATTCTTCTTTCAGAAATACCAATTGTCACTGTTTTCAATAATTTCATAATACACAGGAGAATGTGCAGGGCTTCAATATACATTTTACTTGTGTTGTGCATCATTCCATCATTAAGGGAAACTTTGTAGTCAAGGGGGAGTGCAACAGAGAGATTTCAAAAAGGTTATTCTGTATGTCCTACACTGTAAAGTAGATAGACTGTGTCCATCATGATTTATAGTCAATTCTGATTTGTACTATTGTCACTATCACATACATTTTTAGAATTTCCTTCTGAGGCATTGGGAAATTGAGAAATGCAAATTTGAGTATTTGCTAACTATCACCATTTTTTAGATGACATTGACTTGCGTGATGGAACTGAGATGGGGACAGGATTCTTTATATATAACATACATTATCTATTTCCTCCCCTCTGAGCCCTTCCTCTGTCCCCTGAAAAGTCATCCTTATGGTGGAAATTTTAGAATTAGTACATGCTCCATTGCTTGCTCCATTGAAAAATAAATAGACAATACACTAGAAAGGAACAAAGGAACTGTAAGACGAAACAGTTCTGTGCTACAGGGAAATTTGCTGGATGACCTGATCTGATGACTGGATGGCAATCACACTCTAATATCTATTTGTTTATAAAATACCTACACTTTCTCAGGCTGAAAGAAAGAACAGAAGACCCCAAACATAATATCTTTAATGCAGATCTACTGCATAATCACAAATACCCTGTGCTGTTTACAGCAGCCACTGACTTCTTTATCCCAAACACACTATTTTAATGCACAACATCACTTTTTTGCTGACTGTTTTTTTTTTTTTTAACCCCTAGACATATAAAGGAATAGCTTTGACAAGACAGAATTACAGCCCATTTGTTGGGCTATGATGTCAATATCTATTTTTCCCTTTATCGCTTATATAAGAGCAGTTACGGCAGTCTGGTATTACCCTGCCAGTATAGTTTCTCTTCCACTTTTTTCTTTTTCCACTGGCAGAAAAGCAGCATCTTAAAAGTTTTCCTGAAAGTTTTGTTACAGAGAGCATAACAAATGGGGTTAACAGTGCTGTTCACATAGCATAGCCAATATCCGAGGTGCCACAGTGTCAGGGGAATGCAGTCAGAGCAGAATGTGGAGATCAAAACCATTATATTGTAGGGAGTCCACGTGATGATAAATGCCAAAAGAATGGCACTTAAAGTCTGTGCTGCTTTGCGTTCCTTTATAAGAACCATCCTTTTCCTTTTGGTGATTTGGTTATTTATATTTGGATCCATGCTTTTGATGGAAGGATCCTTTGACATAGCAGCAGAACAAGGAGTTATTTTTACTTTACGGCAGCCATTGTTGGCTTCCTGAGTGCCATCAGCCTTAACCACCAAGCGGAATTTATAGGCCACACATTTTTTATTTTTTTGGCCTTTGGCAGGTGATAAAAAATATTTCTGGGCCTCAAAATCATTTTCTTCAGGTTGGTCTTTGACATCAACATCCTTACTCTCCCTTTCATTAAACTCTTCTTCGTTATCTTTAGATGGACTTTTGTAAGCTACTTGGAAAACTGAATCAGTGGCAAGTTTATCCTCTTCTTCTGAAGATGCATAGCTGCTGCAGGTGGTTAACTGGTCAGCCTTAGACCAGTCATTGCAAGTACTCGCTGCCTGAGATGCTTTCACTGTAGCTGATGTACTTCGACTAGATGAAGACCAGGAAGCCTGACATCTCTCTCTTTTGACTAAATTTTGTTGCTTGCAACTGAAACAAGACTTCAGAAGAGCTTTCTGAGGCTTTATCATCTCAAACTCTGCCACAGACTCAGAACCCTGAAGTTCAGCAAGGTCCTTGGTACGTTTCTCCGTCTCTTTATAGATGCGGCAATACAAAATGGTCATCACAGACACTGGAATATAAAAAGCAGCAATTGCAGTACCAAAGGTGATAATGGGCTCATATAAGAACTGTATCTGGCATTCCTCAGGTGGTACTGTTCGTTCACCAACAAAATACTGCCAGCACAAGATAACAGGTGCCCACAAAATGAAGGAAATTAGCCAAGCTAGACCAATCATGATGCCAGCTCTTTTGGGTGTGCGTTTAGCCCTGTATGTTAAAGGCCTTGTGATGGAAAAATATCTGTCAAAGCTGATGACTAGAAGGTTCATTACTGAGGCATTGCTAGCTACATAATCCAGCGCTAGCCACAGATCACATGCCAGACTTCCAAGAGACCAATGGCCTATGAGTATATAAGATGTATAGAGGTTCATAGAAAATATTCCAATGATGAGGTCTGCACAGGCAAGGCTGAGCAAGTAATAATTGTTAACGGTTTTGAGCTGACTGTTAACCTTGAAGGATATCATCACAAGAATATTTCCCACTATGGTTATTAAGCTTACAATTGCAGTTACAGTGGCAATAGTAATAACTTCCCACAGGCTATGCCCTTCTAACTGTTTATGGTTGATGGATGAACTGTTTATAACAGTAGAATTGCTGAATAAATTTACTTCCATTCTTGTTCTTGGTCTATTGTCATGAGGCTCTTGACTGTTGCATATTGCTTTCTGCACTTGAAAATATTCTTTTGGAGGCAGCTGTAAATATCAAAGGAAAAAAAAAGTGAGAGAAAAAGAAAGGAGCTCATTAAATAGCATAGACTTCCATTAAAGTTACCATGAAACACTTGTAAAGCAGTCTATTAAATTGTGTTCTTTCTGCATTGTGATTATTGTTTCTACAGATGTGAACATAAGTAAAACACACAAGTGTATATTCTAGGACAATGTACTCTAGCATCTTATGACATTTCTAAATGCAATCAAAACAATTATTGTTTCATAAGATGTTCGATCATGCCAGCTCTTACATTTAGAATACCTTAGGAGACACTCTACAAGAGACAGACATTTAAAGCTTTGCAGTGTAATGAGACAGTGAGTGACAGTGTTGTTCCTTACAGTACTTTGTAGAAGACACGTCAAGATTTCAGAAATTGTCTTTGGAAAATTTAGGGAAGTCACTGTTTTGAAACCATCAATGGAAAGGTAAAAAGAGGGAACTGAGGATGCATGGGGAGAAAGGAACCATGCTGGCATAGCGGCATCGGGAAACAATCAGGTGTTAGAAGTGCTTGGGACAATGGATGGGGAACTTTTGAGTTTAGCAAGTAGGCAAGGCCACAAATACATTTTTGGAAAAATAAGTGAGGCAGAAAGGACTTTTCTTAATTGGAAGATCTTGGGACAGAGGAGACTGGTGAGGTGTGGAAGTGCAGTTTGGGTAGACAGGTGAGTGAATGATAGTATTCAAGATGGAAAGGAGTAAAGTGAAGAGGAATCATCAATGGATGACAACAGTGACAAATAATGCAACAAAAATAATTTAATGCTGTAGATTGCATATGCAGCAGAAAGAGAAAACAGAACCACTGTCACTCTATTAATGAATACATCTCTGATGTCCATACAGTCTCTCTAATATGGTGTAATTCTTCACTGCTTTTTTCTCGTTCCTGTAAATGCATGCCTAATTTGGTTCTTTCACAAATCTCTGATGTTTTTCAAGTCATTCCATCATATCAGATGATGATAATCACTTGTTTAATGCTTAATCTTGTTAGGCTGTATAATTTCAGACTAATCATACAATTGTTAGATTTTAAAGTCAGAAATGGAAGATAAATTATTAGTAGTTTATTTATTGGGTATCTAGTCAGTAAAAATCAGGTAAGAAGATCCCCTTTTTTCACAGCAGGTATAGGTTCAGCTAAAATTATCACATAGGTCATATCACATAGGTCACTTATTAAAGTCCAAGTCTTCAGGATTTTCTCTGTACAAGATCTCTATTTTGTGGTTCTTTATATCCATCCATACCCTTACTCTGTTTTTTCATCTTTCATCCTAACTCTCAAAACATTGTTTTGTTCAGTCTTGGCAAGTGTCTTGCATTAACTGCAAGCTTTCACAGCCTGTCCTTTTCCCACTTGTCATCATCTATTTTTGTACCAAGTAGTTGGCTGCTGAATATATCAATATTTTATAGCCACTTGTTGAATTTTCAGAAAAGCATCTAATTTTCTTTCATTGTCCTTTTATGTTATTTTTATTTTATCTTAATTTTCCCCTTCATTCACTTTTGTTATCCAGTATTTCCTACATATCCACAAATGTATACCATATTTCTTCCTATTTCTTCCTCAAACACTCCATAATGATTATCTCTTTTTGTGATGAAATTCAATAATGGTAAGCTGGCTGGTGTACTGGTACCACTGGCTATCATACTAACCAAAATGGTGCTCCTCCATCTGTATCCATCTCTTTGTCAACTCCTGTCTTATATTTAGATGTTCATACAAGTGTATTCTGTTTATGCACGACGCATATTGGGACTAGCTCAATGGGATTCTAGTTCATGTGTAGGCCTTGCAGCCTAGCAATAATCATAATCATCATAATATATGCATGTTGACCATCTGTATGCTTGTCTCCTGTGGCCTCAAGAGCCAGTCTAGCAGCTAAGAATAGCTGAAGTGCCGCTGCAGTCCTAACAAGTCCCAAGTGAGGAAAGAGTTTTCGTCCTGGTTCTATAATCGACAGACACCTACTAGAAAAAATGAAAGGGAGGCCCTCACTTCTTGCTTTCTTCATAACAGCTCATACCAACGAAGGAGCTGACCTTGGACTCAGCCAGCTAAGCTTGAACTTAGTCACCAGAGCTCCTATAAGGGAGATGTGCCATGCCCCAACAGCTAACATAACTGAAACACTACTAGTGCTCTACCAGGCTTATTTTGAAAGTTGCAAGATTTCAGGAAAGGCTTGAGACAGTCTTAAAAGTGAGCTATGAATGTCAAACAGGCACACAGATAAACCTCTATTTGGCTGCCTTCTACATTTGCCTAACACCTGGGGTTGAGCAGTCAGTTAGTATGATTATAGGAGACTGTTTGAACTTCTGATCCCCCCTCTTTTTATTTTTTTTTCCTAATGATAATACCTTTCTCACAATAATAGAGAATAGAAATTGTGATGCTTTGTCTTTTGTCATAGGCAGCAAGTATGCCCCCCTCTTAGGTCTCTTGTATCTAAAACTAGGAATTAGGATTAAAGACTGCTGAAGCTATCCTATACAGACTGCAGACCACAGAGCAAAAGGAGTAGAAATTGGTGTTGCCCCAACATGATTGTTGCTGGTTTGAAATGACTTTTGGTAGGGGCAACAGATAATATGGTATAGAAATTGTAATTCATGTATAAACGGAAGTCAGAGGTGTATTGTGAAGGTTAAGTGCATCACAAAGGGAGCCAAAATAAAACATTTGGGGGAGCTGCTAACAACTCATCTCAGTGGTTCTTGCTTTCTCTGGTGTTGTTCTTTGTGCTTGGTATGAGCTCTCAATAATCAATGACAAAAACTTAGTCATTGTCACCAGGTAAAGCACTCTCATTATCATCATGTTCCCTCCCTAATGGATTGTGTTACTATGATGCCTATAAAAATTGACAGTAGCTAAGCTGCTAGCATGCAAAGATTTCTTCTTGGCATTCTGACCACTCTCATCATCTCCTCATGCCGCATCATCTTTTGTCTCATACTTCCGTGCTAACGCTTTGTGGTGTTACCTTTTGTTCTCTATTTGTGTATCACTCAAGGCAATAGTGTCTCTGAGCGGGTCTTATGTGTGCTATGGTAACATAATTTATGTTAATTGTCTATCACAATAGATAATAACAGGGAGATCAAAATTAAATTACAAAATCAAAATGCACATGTACAATATCATGACTTTGCTATCTGTCTCATAATTATTGATGCATGAACCTCACACTTATGAGTTTTAATGATATTTGCTATTTGTTGCCAAATATTACTGATATTTTTTTCAAACTATCTGTAAGTACTAATTACTGTGAGTTGTTAAATTTGTGCATATAGTCAGCTTACAGTTATCTGCAGGCAGATTGTTCATGTCACAGATAAATTGTGCCACAGATGCAAGCACAGCTTGGGTTCGATAGGGTTTATTAGCTCTAGCTCAGCGCTAGGTCTGCCAGGCCTTTGCTGGCTGCATATGGAATAATTTGGATGTCTGTGCAATGTGCTTGCTAGTGCAGCTCCCCATTACTTGATTTATTTGCTTGCATGTGGCACCGGAGTCATGCTAATTTTACTGGTTTGCTGAGCATTGTGCCCCAGAAGCAGCCCTTACCACGGGCAGTGGTAGTGCAGACACTAGAGCCTATGATTTCACAGTGTGGGAGTTCTGGCAGCATTTTTGCTGTAAGGATTACTGGGTTTAAAAACTCTGCAAAAACAGATTGATATTTTAATGTGTACTGTCAAGTGACAGCATGTGCAGTCAAAACCAATGGAGCACGCGTGATGGAGGGGAATTGAGGAACCTCCCTGGGCCCGTCCTGTAGCTCAGACACAGCTGGACAAACTAGCCTAGCTGGAAAGGACAAAGCTGTCCCCCTGTCCGCTGTCTGTATCCTCCATGCTTCAGGAGTGTGCAGGGTCACTTCTCAGGGTTTCTGTCACACGGTTTGCATACAAACAGCTGTCAGCCAGGACTGGGTCACTTTCTTGCCTTCCATAATGCAGAACACGTAACTTTACTCAGCTTTTATCAAGATGTCTATTTTCTGCACATGCAATACATGGTTGTTTGTCTTAAGCACGGGTGGAAAACTTTTTTCACTCCTCGCCCTTTGCGAAGGACCGGGCGGAGGTACCCCGGCCGCGGCGGCGCGGTGCGGTGAGGTGAGGTGAGGCGAGGCGAGGTGCCCGCGCGGCCTTCCGCGCGCCGGGCCCGCTGCCGCGCGGCGCCGCCATTTCCCTCTCCCGGCCTCCGCCACCGGCCTCTTTCCGGCAGGAGGCGGGGACCGGCGCGGCACGGGCCGGCCCGGCCACAGGCGGTGCGCTGCGGAGCGCTGCGGAACGGCTCGGCCATGCAGCCGGAGCGGGGCGGCAGCCGGCCCCGCAGGGAAGGCGGGCGGCACGGCCGGAGGCGGCCGGGCGGCGCAGAGAGGCCGGCCGAGCCGGCGGCTGAAGGCGGCGGCAGAGACGGCCACGGCCGAGGAGGAGCCGGGGGCCGGGGAAGAGGCGGCGCTCACGGGCACCGAGGAGGCGGAGGCGGGGGCCGGGGCAGGCGAGAGCCCCGGGGCCGCGGGGCAGCGCCGCCGCCTGCTGCCCACCACCACTACCGGCGGGTAAGGAGGAGGAGGAGGAGGAGGAAGAGCAGAGCCCGCCCTCCGCGGCACGGGAGCGGGGGGAGGCGGGGCCGATGCCGCTGCCTCCCCTCGGTGCGGCCGGGCGGGCTCCGCGGCGTGGCTGAAGCGCGGGGGGGGGGGGAGGGGTGAGCCGCGAGGGGGCTTCTGGCCAAGCCCGCCTGTGCGGTGAAGCGAGAGCCTTGTTGGGGAAGTGCAGCGCTGTTTGCAAATAGAGATGAGGAGCTGATGAGCGTTTTTGACGCAGCTGATTGCAAGCTGAAAGGAGCGCGTGTCTCGTCCAGCCAGCGGTACTGGCACTGCAAACACGGGGACGTGCTCAGCCTGCGGAGCGGGTGTCTGAGGGACCCGAACACGTGCGGTCACTGACCCCACGCGAAGCCTGTGCTTTGGCTAAATATATAAAGTGTGGCAACATGTTAAAGGGGACACAGACGTGCCTACCTGTAGCACAACTACGCTGTCAGTTTGCTCTGGAGATGTTAAAACACTTTATACAACCCACCAGAGTACGAGATCTACACTACACCTTTTAGAAAAATAATTTATAATAGAATATTCAAATTTGGGGGTTTGCAGTATGACATTCAGATTGTCTTGCTTTCTTTAGCATTGATGAAACATAGAAATCATGATCGTCCACGGAAAGGCAGAAAGATTGCAATCCCAACCTAATGCTGATTGGTGTTGGCAGCACTGGGAGTCCTAATGTAGACAGACCAGCTGCTACCCCATTTTCAGGATCAGGTTGATTAGATTCATTGTGACTTTTATGATGCCGTGGCTTCAGTTGGACCCAGCCAATGTTTTATCTGTATTAGAACACCCACGGATGCTGATGGGTTTCAAAAATCACAAAATATTTGGCCTCTTGTCACTGCATTTAGATGCATTTTAGCACTCATTTTAAGGAGAAAAATGCAGCTGGATTGGTACAGTTACCTAGAGCACTGGTTGGCAATTTCACTTGTTCGCAATACAGATTTCTGATTTCATACTGATGTGTGCAGACAGGTTTGAATTCTGGATATGAAACAGTAGTGCTCCCTCATGAGCCACAGAGGCATAGGGTGGAAGTTTAGTATTGGTATTAGCTGAAAAAAACATCCTGAGTTGATTTTGAGTTGTTGGTCTGTTTCTTACCAAGTTAAAACACATCTATATCTACATTCTCTCCAGTAGTGCTGTAATTGTCTCAGCATGACACATTTCATAATTTAAAAGATGTACTCAGTAAGGGAATCAAACATTATATGAATGCTTTTTCATCTGGATTATTGTTTGAAGTATTTTAGGAAGCAGTTCAAATATATATATTTTTTTGGGCAATTTACAATACGTTTTGCCTGATCACTGTGTTACTGACTTTGCTATGCTCTTTGTTTTAGCCTCGCAGTGACTTCATTTGTTTGTATAGGCTATGTGTGAAGTGAAGCAAGAGCTAAGGGCTTCCCAGAACTCTGATAATCAATATTTAAGCATCATGCTTTTCCTGTGCTGGAGTCTTTTGGAATTAAGCACCATATGCTTTTATAGCACACCTGTCACAGACCTTGCATTTACTGATGTGCTCCCAGTGATCTAGCCATAGTGTCAACAGCTGTGGCAACACGCAGCTGGTGATGCCTAGTGTTAGTCTGAGCTAGTCAGAACATTTACCCCTTATGAAACGGAGGTCCTTTTTGCTCTCTATTTTTTCATCTGTGCAGTAATGTGAGCTCTCTTTTAGTGTTTTTGATATAAGCTAAGCTGTGTTTCTGAATGGATCCAGCCCTTAACTGGCAGGAAATTGACCTGTTTTATTTCTCCCTCGGTTCAGCCAGGTCACTTGTTTTAGACAAGTGCACCAGCTCAGCAAGAGGGAGCCTGACCCAGAGTAAGCAGTATGTGTGAGGGGGAGCCCTGCTGGTTTTTAGCTGCAGGGGGGCTGCGTTTCTCAAGTGGTGATGCGTAAATTTCATACCTGAAGAGCTAGGTAATAATACTGGTAGTGTGAGTGGTTTATCCCATCACTTTTCTGACTGTATGCTGGGAACCCACAGCCTTCTATGAAATTCCCTGGAGTAGTGAGGTGGGAGATACTGAAATTTTGTAATATGTAGGACTTTGTAGGGCAATTTCATCCCTTTTGCTTTCCAGGGTAGAACATGTGAAAGATCATGCTGCCTTTCGCCAGTGTTGGTGTTGGTTTGGCATTTTGGAGGAATTTTCTTACTAGGATTCTTCTAGCATTGTATAATCAGAATTGAGATAATCTGGTATTATATCCTGAAAAAAATATAATTTAGAATTATAATTAAAAGTTATTAAAATATAACTTTTAATTTATTTCTACCTTATTTGTTTATAAAACTATTGCTGCTAAACTAGATATTTAAGTACTTTGTGATTACCAGACCTTTAGTTGTTTGCGATTTTTTTTTTATATATCTTCAGTTATGAAAAGCTTTAAGACAAAATCTACATCAAGTTGCATTAAAATAACTGGATATGGGTTTGTTGAGCCTGCTATAGACAGAGCAGTAAAATGCAAGTAAAATTATAGGTGAATGGGTTTAGGAAACCATCATAAGAGTGTCAGTAACACCAAACTTCATTAAAACACTTGGAAACTCCTACCAGTTTTTAGGGTGAGCTAGAAATTGGCGTGAAATTGCATAACATTTTGGCAGTAATATTCTTTAGTAATTTGCATTCATTTGAAACCAATATGCATCTTCAAAATTTGTCTTTTTGATGTTTTAATTTAGTGGATCCTGATCCTGTTTTTGAAGCTACAGGAGGTTGTTATCTCTGACCTGTACAACAGGGATAAGAAAGCACAGTGGTGGCATGTTAGCATCTCAGGTTTCTGTGGGCCAGTGGGCTGGACACCACTTTATATGTTTGTACACTATTGTGTACAATATTGTCTAGAGCATGCTGTAATTCATTTTATTTTACTAATAACTGTGCTCCTTTCAAATCCTGCCAAGACCTGGTACTTGCTGAGTCAGTTCTCTCCCTCTCTGATGGATGGTAATGTAGAAGGAGATCAGGGTGCTATTTGTTTATAAATAATAGACTTACTCTTACGGTAGGTTTAGATGTTGATCAAAATCTTAAAAGCTTTCATAATTACTATCAGCTATTAAGGAAATAGCTTCCTGTAGAACTCCATAGCGCTGCTGTTTAAGCAAGATTCTGCTTCTCATGGAAGTGTGGAATTGGCTTAGCAACTGGGAAGAAAAGTGCTCATTTCTTGTGAAAAAGAAAAAGTATCTTGCACTTGTTCAGTGTTATAACTAGCATGCACATTGATTTAACTGGCTTGACTGCTGAAGGCTTTGCATCCTTGTTTCAAAAATAGTATTAATCTGAAGTCTGATTATGACCAGCTGGTTTACCAAATGGCAGATTTCTTTGCAGATCTGTCAGCTTGAATAATTTTATGTTGCTTCTGTCTGTTTTAACTTATCTAATCTATGTTAAATAAATAGAACACATTTGCAATTATTCATTTTTAGTAATATGAAATTATAATGCTCAAAGTAAAAGATCCAGTTGAAATTGGCCCAATATTATCTCCTTTTATCCTAACTCCTCTACTTTGCTTACAATTCATATCTGATTTTGTGTACTGTTATTTGTACTGTTTTTTTTTTTTAATATTTGTACTGTTATTATGTATTGATTTTTATCTACTGTTACAGTACTTTATGTACTATTTTGGATAGCTCTCTCTATAAAATATAGGTTATTTAAAAAAAAGAAAAAAAGCTAAATTTGTGGGCATGATACTGGGGTTTACTTTGATGGTCCATGGCCACGTCCTTCTGAGGGTGGTTTAAGAAAGATATTCTTCTAACTTTCTTTCAGTTATCACAAATTCTACATTGTGTGTGCATGTGATGCATGCTACTACTGAACTGCAGCTGGGATGGGCAGGTCTATTTCGATGTTCATTTCCTGACTTTGGGTGTCAGTTGCAAGTGGAAGTAGAGTAGATTGATTTTAGTGCATTCTTTCTTACCTCGTGCATTCACTCTTTGACAGTTTCAAGATGACATCATCAAATTTACGTTATCAGCATCAGATATATTTTTCCTCATTAGTATGTGCTGAAACTTTATGGTCTAAGCAACTGCAAAAAGCAATCTGTTCATAGGCAGCTACTTAGTAACAAAAGCTTGGATTTTTTTCAAATACATAAACATTTGTTTTCCTATAGAGCACTGTAACACATACAGGAGAAGAAATTGATTCCTAGAACAACGTATCTTTTGATGCATGTTCTACAATGCAACTAGGAAAAAACTTATTTAGATCAATGTATATCAATGCGCGAGCTGAACTTAATTACTAATGAGGTGCGAAGAGCTTCCCTTCGCAGGAGTTTCTCTACTGCGATGAGGCGTGAAGAGCCACTATCTGCCTGACTGAAGTGTGGCTTGCTTTATCTGGAGTGTATTGATTTAGATTAAGTCTCTTGATGACTGCGTGAACAAGTGGTTGGGAACTTCTTCACGGTTCAAGTGTCAAATCGGTGTTCGTTAAATGGGATTCTTCAAGGCTTCATTCTGTATCTGCGTGCATCCAGTATTTCTATTAATAATTCTGATGAAGGAGTGAAATAGCTCCAAAATGTGCAGGCAGTGCTAAGGAAGGGAAGGCAGAAGGGTGGAGCGCAGAGCTGGCGTTTAGCACAGCCTCAAGAAATGAGAGAAAGAGACTGCAGGAAGGTGTAGCTCAAGGTCACATTTTACACAACTATATTTAAGTAGGAAAAATCTGCAGAAGGATGCGATTGGTTTTGCTGCAATTCTATAGAAAGCAACTGCCAGCTTAATAGATGAGCGGGTATTGAACTCTAGGCCGGTTCTCTTCAACTTTCCTGTCAGTGGTCTGGAGTTTGCTGGCTGTACTACCCGGGGAGGTGCTCTTGGCACCCGGGAGGAGCAAGAGGCCTTGCACAGGGATCTAGGTACATTGAAGCATGGAGCAATCATAAATGGTGTGAAATTCAACAAGGGTAAATGCTGTTTAGATGCAGTTTGGTTCAGGTGTTTAGAACCTGGGGTGGGGTAATGCTGGGTGCAGGTACGGGCTGGCAGATGAGCGTCAGGAGAGCAGCCCTGCAGAAAGGGATCTGGGCCTGTGGGTTGCAGCAGGGTGAGAGGCTGGGGGCACTGGGTTTGCCTAGGCTGGAGAGGAGCAGGCTGAGGGATAAGCTCAGGGTTCTTGACAAATCCCCAAGGAGGGGAAATGGAGGGCGAGGTGCCCATCTCTCCTTGCTGGTAGCTGTTGACAGGACCAGAGGGAATGGCACAGAGCTGTGCCAGGGCAGGTTCAGGCTGGGCAGTAGGAAAAATGCCTTTGCTGTGGTCACACTGTGACAGGCTTCCTGGAGAGGTGGTTGGTGCTCCTGCCTGTTGGCCTCCAGGAGGCATCTGGACAATGCCCTCAGCAATGTGCTTTAACTTCTGGGCAGCCCTGAAGTGCTGGGCTGTTGGGCTGGAGAATAGTTTGTAGGTCACTTCTAACTAAACTAAACACTTCTATTTCTATTCTATTTCTATTCCTATTCTTTATGACCAAAGAGGAAAGTTGAGAGGATTTTTTTTTTTCAGTTTGGAAAAGAGGATATTTTGGGGGAAGCATGAATAGGAGTACTCCATTAAAGAAAAGGCCATGCCTTTCTGTTTTCCTGCGTCACCTATTTGGAAGGTTTTGTTCCACTTTTCTTCCTCAAGTCTCTATGGTAGTAATTGGATAACTTTGAAAGGGATGATCCTGAACCTTTTGTTAGCTTAAACAAATGACTTTATAAGCTCCATATTTTGTTAGTTGTACAAAAGACAATTTTGCATCCTGCCATCACTTAGATTTAATTATCACATATGATGTGGTGGCTATGTGATGTGAAGGGCAAAAGGTGATGCTCGAGTGTTGGAGAAGCTCTCCCAAGGGCTCACCTCCTCTTTAGCTGCAATTTCAACCCCGAGTGAAGAACTAAGCTGGCTCACCTAAGGGCTGGTGCGGTCCACCTCATGCTGCGGCAGATGATGAAGTGGTGCTAGCGGCAACCAGCAGGAGGGGCAGGCGGCTGCCTGATCCTGCAGGGTAAGGAGCTGCTGTTCAAACAGCTGTGGGGGTCCTCTCTCTGCAGGGAGGTGTGTTTTGAATGCACGGTGGGGTGCGTGAAAGCCACATGTGTGTATGAGCCAGTGGAACTTCTTGCCACCGAACGTTTGCTCTAAGCAGGACTCCAAGAGAAGTTGTACAAAGGGAACATGTGTGGACTCCGAGCTAAGCACATTGCTTGTGTCGTGTGGCTCTGATTGTGTCAATGGTCCTGGAGAATATTGTGAGGGGATTGGTTTGGGTACGTGAAATGGGAGATCAGAGGTAGTTGTGATGAAAGAAGCAACAAATTTCTAGAAGTGATGAAATCTAATTGAAAACTTATTCTGTGATGCTGTAACTCAACTAAATAACAGTTCTATTGTCACAAAGGCAATTCTAAAAGAGCTCCAGCTTTCCCATGAATGGAACTGGGTAGTTTTGGGAGCCCTGCTGGGGGTCTGCAGCCAGCCTGATGGTGCTTCATAGCCTTATGTAGCCATCAGAAGGCATGGCTGTATTTTAAAGAAACATAAAAATCACAGATAATTGATTCAGTGGTGGTTTGGAGCCTTGTAGCAAGCACAGAGGAATATTTCATACTGGCTTGCATAATCAAAGGATTTTAGGCCTGTGTGATTCTATGGTAAGGCATGGAAAGAGGTCTTTTTTCTACAGTTCCCTTTCATGTGAGCCATTCCTCTGTATTTTAACATGTATGTGGTATTTCATGATTATTACAATTATTTTTTTTTTAAGTAATGCTTTAACTCTTCAGCAGGTAGACTGACTAATGCATCCTGCTGGTAAAACCAGTGAATCTGCTGGAGTATGTGAGAACCTTGCCTCAAGGCTCTGTTTCTATTCTTGCTTTGCTTTTCCCAGAGGATAACTATACAGGCTTTATCTTTAACTCTGAAATAGCCAGGGTCTTTGACGTGTAGAGAGCAGAGTAATGATTCTGGGCCATGGCTATTGCTCTGTCACTGGTATATTTTGATAGCTTGAGTTTTTTCCAGTTGCCTGGCAAACTAAGCTGTTGTTTTTCTGTATTCTCTTCTGGGCTCTATTACTCAGGTTTTGCTGCTTTGCTTACTTCACTGACTTATATTCCTGTTAATTTGTAGCAGTAGGCATCATGCCTGTGGAAGCAACAGAAGCTTAAATGGTACCGTACTCGTTATTTCTTTTCCTTCCACTTCAGCCTTAAGTTAGCAAGGGTGTTAGAAGCTTATTGTCCCAGAGTGATGAGTGCAATTTATTTGTGGAGGTAAAATTCAGAATCAAATTAAAATTCAGAATTGTGCTAATGAGAGAAGTTTGTTCCTTCAGTGTTTTTGGCTTGGCTCATAGTATTTTGTTGTTGCTAATTGGGTGCATATTCATTACTGGGTTACTGTCAAGAATGAGTATGTGTCTGTGCACGTGTATATATATATATATATATATATATATATATATATTTGTACAAATTTGCCTGGGATACGCTTGATACTAGTGGACTCAGAGTAGTTCCCCTCCTGGTGGGACCCAAGCTGAAGTAGTCTGCCTGTTGTCTGGGCAGTTGAGCACTGACCAGAGCTTACCACTTGCAAACTGCGTTTGAAGTTCTGCAGTTACTGGGCTGTAGATATGCAAAATGCACCTCGGTCTGGCAAACAGTGCAAACTGTGTTGTAAGTAGAGACATGATGTGCACATAAAGTCCTGGAATTGTTGTGGATAATGAGTATAGCCCAGTCCTTGCCCTTGTTGGCAATTTGGATATGCACATATTTTCAGCAAGTTCTAAATGATTCTTGGAGCTTCTTCACAATGGAGTTGCCCTAAAGGTCAGGAAATTACTGTGTGCTAGCTCTTGCTTGTAAAAATTATACTCTATAGCACAGTCATAAAATGACATTTTAACATCTTGTTTTTATGGCACTGGAGACTCGGACAGTGGTTCTTCACTGCTTTATCTCTTGATGCATGTTGGATTTAGAGAAGCTGAAAGTTATAGTCATGTGACTAATTTGGTTGAATTACCCACAAGACACTTGAAAAATTAAGGTGAAATATATGTATACATATATAATTTTTGCTGTTCAAGTTAGTAAGACAACTTCTAGAATCTTGCATTGTGAGCATTGAAGAATAATAACAGTTTGAGGCAGAAACTTCAAAACCAAACCTCTTTCTTGTGAGCGTCATTTTTTTTTCTTTTAAATGGCACATCATTCCTGTTATGTTAAATAGAAGTTTCAGAAAAGAATGTGTCCCTGCTATAGCTGAGTCTATCTTTAGCTAACCCAAAGTGATGAGTGCTAGTATACAACATTTATGAAGCAGTCTCTAGGATTTCATCAATCTCTTAAAAATTCTTATCCACTACAGTAAAGAATAAAAGCTTTTTTTCTTCATGCTACCTGTTCTCTCAGTTGCCCTTTCTGCTAATTAAGGTTCGTTTTAGCTTTGGTAGATCTCTCTAAAGGTCACCAATAGAGCAAACTAGTGAAGAGGATTACTCTTTGCAGGAATTTCTTTTTTTTCTTTTCATGAAAAATCCTCTCTGGAGGCTCTTCCTTCTTTAGTCTAAAGAAGAAAAAATATGTTAGCTTTTTCCTTTTGGAACAGTTGGCAACTGTTGAAAAATCAGTTAATAATATAAACTTGTATTTGTACTGGAAGAGATGTGATGGCTAGGTAAGGAAGTAAATTGTTTGTTAATGAGAGACAGTGCATAAAGGTCACGGGAGGCTCACTACAAAGGCCCAAACAGGTAAATATGGTAATATGAGAAGATTGTGAACATAAAAACATGTATATGACCTCCCAACCAGTGCTTCTGGAAAAAAAAATAATTTAAACTTACTGTGTCATGTATGCCACTAAATAGTGGAACGGATTTAATATTTGGCAATGCTATTTACTCTTTTTAATACTGATTAAAAAAATCATAAGGTGCAATGCACAAATTATTAAATATCATTTTTTTGGTCTTTACATTTAATTACACTTGTCTGGAACAAAACCACATAAAAGCAGAAGGATCTGCAAATTCCTATACTGATTTGCTTAAGCTGCCTGCCAAGAATGGCAATGAAGTGACTTTTACTAATGCTTGTTTTCTGTTGAATAATTGGAAGGGGAGAAAAATCTTATCTAAATAATGTGCAACCCTGAAGGAGGAAGTATAATGAAAAGTGGTTTAATTATTTTCAGGGAGACAGCAAAGCATATTGATGCACTTATCAATAATAATTGTCTATTTTCTTGCCTTATTGCATCCTTTGTTAGCCCCTGTAAAATGCTGTTTGGGCAGAAAAAAATCTCTCTTAATGAAGTAATGCACTATTTTCATCTCTTCCTCAAAATGTATGGCAAAATTATCCTTGTAGCTGCCAGTTTACATTAGTAACAGCTTGTTCACAAGATTACAGAACTATTACCACTGATGCTTTTTGGTAAAATGGCAGTCAGTGGACACGCAGACTCGGTTTTAGATGCAGAGAGAGTGTGATGAAAAGGCTTGAATCTGCAATCAGTAATGAAATGAAGGATTTGGAGAATGTGGAGAAGAGGAAAAAGTTCAAGTTGTGGTCTGCTTTCTGCTCAGTTTTGCATACAAAGTGATCAAGTTTTTTAATTTCTCAGATAAGCAGCCTACCACTGGACTTCAAATACTTTGAAATGAATTTCCCTCAAGTCCTTCTTTTCAGTCTTTTTGTAATTTATGCAGAAAATTAATGCTGTCATAAAGATAGAGCAGGAATGAAAGAAAGAATTGATGCAAAGTGATTTTTGCTTTTGTTTTGTGTGTGTGTGTGTGGTGTTTGGGCATCTGCCTGCTGGGTATGCTACAGGTCATTTTCTCCTGCAGGGAGCGTTGGGTTGCTGTACAAAGCAGGTCTGAGAAATCGCCCATTGCAGGCGATGTTAAGCCACTGAATTCTCATGAGATGTGGGAGGTGCAACTTGAAATACGTTTGTGCACATAAATGAATTGACTTTATTTCCGCTTTCTGGGTAAAACGCTGTAGTTCTGCAGTAGCTGAATAAATGTGGATTGTATTTATGGACAAAATCCCTTCGGGATGCATTGTTTTGGTACTTCCCACTGGTCCTCATCACCATTTATTGTCAGATCATCAGGGCAAACTGAACCTGAACTTCTTTCTTATGAGTATGTATGTGATCCGCAGAAGAAAGCTTTATTTATTTATTTATTTATTTATTTATTTTTAGTACAGTGGTGATGTAGTTGTTGGGTGTTTTTGATAAATTCCTATTTTCCTGTTGCCTGCAGTGGGTGACTGCTCTGAGACCAAGTGCATATCACATATTGGGGGTATAAAATTCTGTTTCTGACCGAATCAGGACAGTGTGGTGTGCCTACACTTTTAATCAGTGTTACGTTGATATCTGGATATGTAGACAGAACCCCTGACCATACTTATCATTAATTCTGAAGTTCTAGTACAGCAGTTGGAAGAGACAGTGCTCTGGGAGCTGTGCTACTAACTGGGCTGTCTTTGAACTACTAAAGAGCTTTAAATGGGATATTATGGTCTGAAAAGAACTGCTGTGGGGAGAAGTGTATAAGAGGGGAGCCTGCCCTCAAGACCCAAAAAAAAAAAAAAAAGGCAACCCGATGAAGTTATGTCATCAATAAAGAAGTAGAAAGAAGAAATGAAAAGGAACAGGCTAGCAGAACGGAGACCAGGATGGGAACAGGCACTTTGATCGCCTCATGAAGATGGGTTCGGCCAAACTCAGCAAACCGCTCAGAGAACCTCGTACAGAAAGTTGCTGGAAACAGGTGCACTGGAGCTGGGAAGCCCAAGCTGAGAGAAGTGGACCCACGCACACAACTGCCCCTTGCTGGTAAGCGGTTGCGCATTATGGGGAATCACACATCCTTAGAAACAAGGACTGTCCTGGTAACCTTACAGCTTATTCTCCTTCTTAACAATTGGACAGTTTATGAGCCTGAGATATGGGACCAAATTGAGGTCAAGGTGTGGGACTCTGCAACTAAAAACGACAAGGTTGCAGTGGGATTACTCGGCACCTGGCAAGCAGTCTCTGAGGCCTTAAAGAGACATGTGGGGCCACAGTCAGAAACGTGTGGTTTGCCAGACAGTGAGGGAGCTGTGGGCTCCTTTACTGATTCTACTGCTACGCCATCGGCCCCTCTGCTGCTACAGCCATCGAAGGCTTTTGCTGTTATACCCCCTGCTGACCTGGACGTGCCTTTTGACCCAGGCCCTATTGGCCTTGAAAAGGAGATGGATATGCTTTTCTTTGATCCGGGAAGAACGGGATACATAAGGCCCGAAGGCCGAGTTGCTTGACAACTTAAAGCAAGACATATTGCTCAAAAGGAATGGGAAATGGAGACTGTTAAGTCATAGAACTTAAAGGATTGTTTGTTACCTTTTCTGATTGTATGTATGTATAGGCATACTTGGGTTTAGTATGTAAAGCAATGTTCTATATATTTAGAATGTTTGATGTTCGTGTGTGCGTGTTGGTGGAACGTAGACTCCCTGCACACCCAGCACTGCTTACTTGCCTTTTATACCTTTTATAAATATTCTTTTATAAATATTACTAAATTCAGATTGAGTTGAGACTTCATTTATAACAAGACCATTCAGTTGGTCTCAGAAATGCTGTTTAAAACCCTGAGAGCTGAGAATAGTATCTTTTTTTAAGTACCATTGCCATAACATGTATTTTGTCTAGTGTGACTCAATTCTTTTTTTTTTTTTTAATCAGGGTTACTCAATGCATACGTCCTGCTTGTTTGTTCAGTGACTTTTTTTTTATTCATCTGTATAGATATGCATTTCATTTGCATGTTAGGCAATCTGCTTTATATCTTTAGCATCTTTTATATAATTTATTGCTCACTGATTTGCTGTGTGTCTGTGTATTAGTCCCCAAAATTATTTGGGTTTGATACCCTTTTCTGGAAGTATCCCCCAGAGAGGATATTTGTAACTGAATAACCATTGCTTTGTTGCCACAGCAGAAATGTATTAATGCAACCTAATTTAAAAAAAGGTGTCATGGCTGGGTCTGCCAGTTTGTTAATAGAGGGTAGTAGAAATCTGAGTTTTTTTAGTAGCACGAGGAATTACAATTAGAAAATAGCAGTGTATTAGTGATGAAAGATGAAAAACTTAGAGACTATGCTACCGAAAGTGATGCAGACATGGTGAAAGAGGGAGGAAAGCAGAAAGCTTTCCTTTTGAATTTCTTATGTACTGCCTTTTTAGGGCTTTAGATTACTAGAGTATCTCCTTGTACAGCATTAATTTTTATCATGTGAATATTCTTGTGTGTTTGCAATATGCTGTTATTATGTGATAGTTGATCTGAAAAAGTGTCAGATGTTGGGTGTTTTCATTTAAATTCAAGATAGAAAAAATTCTCACAGTGAACCAAGCACCAGTACTTGTATATTGAACCTCTTAAATGACACATTTCACACGACTCACTGGCTTTCTGAAAGAAGCAAGTGAGAAAGGAAACTAAAATCAAGTCACAAATGTTCTAAAGTTCGTGCTGAAAGTTTTGCCAATCAGTGTAAATATTTTTACATATTTTATATAAAAATATGTAAAATCAACAAAGAACATCCCCATGCCCACATGTATTTTGTGGAGCAGGGATAATAACAGGGAATCCACAAGTCGTTAGTGGAAAGCAGAAAACAAAATTGGCTTTGAAAAACCAAGTTTAACACGGCAAGAAATTAAAACACGGGATGTGGCTTATCAGTACAGTTGGCCAAACTAGCGGGTAGGTGCTGCCAGATAAGAAGGAAGGACCTGCTTTCCAGAGCCCATGTCTTACGGCAGGCTTCCAGCCTGTCTATCCATTGTTTGTGCTTGTCTGCCATGAACTGATACATGGACTTAAACTGGTGGAAGGCTAACACTAGAAATGAGAGAAAAAGCTATTGATTAATTTTCTGCCAGTTTAGTTGTACAATTTCAAACACTTCTGTTCTATTTGGTGTCTTTCAAATATTTGTCTTTCATACTGTGCCAATTGAAAATAGAGCAGTGGGGGGTGAATATCACCAGTTATTTTCATATTTTGAAATCCGTACAAAAATAATGTCTTAGACCTTATTACTTGCTCTTTTTTTTTTTTTTTTTTTTTTTTTTTTTTTTTTTTTTTTTACAAAATGTAAAGATGTATTATTTAAAAGAAAGACTCGGATTTTAAGAACTCTTACTAGGTGTTATCCGTGTTATCCAATACATTGAATGTAAAGGTTAGGAATAGTTATTTCGGTATTCAAACATAAGTTTTGGAGAATTGTTTTTGTTTTTAAGGTAGCATGGCTGCAGTCTTTGAAAAGTGTCATCTTTTTTTCTTGTGGCAAAAATTGATCCACTCAAACTTTGTCATATATTTTTTCCTTGAGCTAGAAACCCTGAAACTTCTTCAACATTTTGGTTTTGATCTTGGCAGAGTTGCTGAATTTGCATCGGTTTTGTTCTAAAACTATGTACATGTGGGGGGTGTTAAATACACATTAGTCTTGCCAGAATGTTTTCTAAACTTTACTCTTTTGGGCAGGCTCTGTTAGGTTTATGAATTAGCCTTTGTGTGTTAGAATCAAGACTGAATTTTTAATTTGTTCTGCAGATGGATGCTGTTTTGAGCATGCTTTTTACATAATTTATCATACTTTTCTTTCATTGTTGATATAGTTGCCGAAATACAAAGCTTTTCAATATATATACCGGTGTATAACACAGATGTTTATTAAGAGGCTGTCTTGCTCAGTGACTGATGAAGACTACCAAAGTAGCAATATCCTTCAAAAAGCCTGTTCTTGAACAGCTGTGATATATACCCTCAGTATACTTTGATCCTTTGATGCTACAGGATTCTTCGTGTGTGTTCTTTACACGTTTCTGTAGAAGCTGTTCATACAACTGCGTTTGCAGTTCTAGAAGTGCTAGAACAAAACACAATGAAACACTAAGAAATAGGCATGCTATTGGAGGTTTTCAAGACCTGAGTGGAAAAAGCCCTAGCCTGCCTGGTCTGGTTTAAGTTTTGACCTTCCTTTGAGCAGGATTTTGGGCAAGATGACCTCTTGTAGTCCCTTTCAGCTGAGACTATGGGATTATTCTATGGCATCAACACATAAGAATTGACATTTGTGAATACAGTCAATTTCCAGCTTAGGATGTTTTTATTTATGAATGGCAGATCTGGTAAGAACTAGCTTTTTGTAGAGATTCTCTTTAGCCTATCCAAAATACCAAATATGATTTGTTTTTGGAATATGTGAAAACATTCACAAATGTGTATCCACATGTATGTGATGTATAAAAGCTCTGATTTTGTAAAATACATCCTGTATGTAGGAATAATCAGTAATCCAACTGAAAAAGCTAAAACCTCTGTGGCAATCTACTTGTTTTGTGAGGTTTACTTGAAACCTGTTGTTTCTTTCAAGATGGAGTCTTTTATTTTATGTTTATACTCATATTTCTGGCTGAATGTTTGTAAGAAAAACATTCAGCTTTTTCAAGTTACTGTCAGTTTGAAAGTAACATAGCTGCCAAGTTTTGTGCAGGTCCATGCGACAATTTTATAGAAATTGCTTGATGCGTTTATGTAGTTGCCAGTAACTTTCATATAATCCTTTCCACAGAATTTAAGGAAAAATACAGTTGACTTTTCCATTGGTGGAGAAGTGTGGGCTTGGCAAGTTTAGAAAATCAAAAGCCTCTTTATCTATAAACAGCAGCTGGACAAGCTTCCTACAGGCTCTTTGCTCCCAGCATGACTCAGCCACAGGGAAGGGAGGCGAAAGGACTTCCAGAGTTAATGGAGCTCCTTGATTCTCTACTGAGTTTCCCAATTAGTGCAGAATAAATGCTGCAGTTATAATGGTCCAGTTCTTATTTTCCCATCCTTCAGTTTGGAGTTTTAACTTGATAGAGCTAAAGTTTAGCTGGTGGCTTTGTAGCCTGGAAAATCCTGCATCTAAGGAGCAAAATCCTGAATTGTGGTTTTCTAAATATTTACTTAATGGGCTTCACCAAAGTCCCAAGGCTACCAATGCTAGGGAGTAGAGCTTTTGAGACTTTCTTGCTGTGAACATAGGGTAGTAATTTTTCGTTGCATGATTATTAAACATATTAAATCTACAAATCAACAGTTTTCAAACCATGCCTTTAGAAGCTGCAGCATGAAACTGATGTGGTGTGACTTAAAGGAACTCGTAGCAGAGGTTGCTTCAGTTTTCCCCTGTAAGTTGCGGGTTGGAAGGACCAACCAGCTAATCGTGTGCTAATAGGTTACAGGCGTATTTCTGAGATAGCAGGGGAAAATAAATATAAGGATTTATGGGTTCTTTTCTAGTTCTTTGAAAGGGAAGATAGTCTACCATTTAAATCAGTAGTTCGAAACAAAATAACCAGACTGTTTGCCTGTGGGGCTTCTTTTTTGGCTCAGTGAGCCTGAGGGAGAGATTTAGCTCATAATAGAAGCTGTTGTTCCAATTCACTGAGGCGTAAGATTTGTTCAAAATGTGGCTATGGCTTGTGGAAATATTAATAATGATCTGTGAAAAAGATGAAGTAGGACTTGTAGCCTCCTGGCACTTGATCATGTTGTAACTTCACTGAGTGCAAAAAATATTTTTAGAGGTGGTTTCTCTGGTGATGAGAAAAGTCACTTGAAGTTTCTATGCAGTTCCAATTATTTGCATGCTGTAGATAGTATAAGCAAGTACTTTGGAGCAAAATAATTTGGTGGATAAGATTACTACATTTGCTTTCACAGTGTGTTTTTGGTTACACTGTTGTGACTATGGTGCCTATTAAAAACAACAGTATGGATATACCAGCTCACAGTTTTGGCAGATGTTGCTGAGTGTTATTGCAAAATATTCTCTTCTGTCTCCGAAAGAAGCTATCATTGAGATCACTGCATTGCAAAAACCTTATTTTTCAGGAAAAATTTTAACATCTTATCTTCCATTTGCTTTTCTGAAGTCTGGATTAAGAGCACTAAATAAGGATAGTTTGGGAGGGATTTATTATACTCTTCCTTCATACTGACCTTATTTTTATGTTGTTTGAAGTGGTTTCTGTCATTGTTCTAACTTGCCCTTTCTTTTCTGTACAGAAATTTATCGTTAATATTTGTATGTAGACAGAACAATGTGGTGGCCTTAAGGTTTTTAAAAAAAGACACTGTTACAAAAATGAAATCTTTCTGAGGCTGTGTCATACTCATATTGTCTTGAGTTAATTCCTGGTGCTGTCGTCTTGCGCCTGTTTCATTATACCAGCAATAACTTTCAAAAATATAATTAAAAGCAGGTATGTCTTCAAGAGCAGGTCAAGTCATTACAGTGTATCTGTAAGTCTTCCACACTTGCACTTGTCTGGCTAGAGGAACCATTCAGTAGCTAACATCAGCCGAGCTACCGCACTTACACAATGCACTAATACAAGCCTCTGCATACGGACTTTACTCTGTGAAAGAATTTGTAGTGTAAAGATAGTGAACCACTTGGTTGCTTAACTATACGTGTTTTTTTGACCCTATGACTTACAAAGTCCATCTGAGAGAATCTGACTCTAAGAGGTACTGCTTAAATGGGGATGAAGGGGAGAGGAGGAACTGTCTCTGCACGATGCCATTTTAAGTATGCCCATTCCCTGTACAGCTGGTAGTCTTGGGCAGATTCAATCCATAGGATACTTCCCTTTTGTCTCGCTAGACCTTTACCCTGATGAAAAGAGAAATTGACATTGAGACAGATAAGCCTGAATGTCAGCAGGACTTGGCCAGAGCCTTACAGCCATTTCCCAGAAGGGAAGGGGGAATCGAGACAGAAGTTCACTCAGGAAGTTGGCATAGGCTGTTGCTGTTCATTGGGAAAAACCTCAAAACTGTGTTTTCAGATCTTTTGTAAAGAGACACTCAGGGAGAGAACTGGGAGAAATGCTACAAAATAAGCAAGAAGGAAAAATGTAATGATGTCTGAAAGCTATATAATGGCAAAGGGCAGTTGGCCCAACAAGAGGTGAACTGAGCACGTGTTGTTTCTATGCTCCTCCAAGCCACAGCAGAACATTGTAAGAACCAACAAAGATTAAATGTTTTAAACTTTCCTTAGAAAGTCGATAGAACTGAACAGGAAGAGGGCTCTAAGCAACTCCCGTGGCTTCCTAAAGGTAATACGTACAAAATCTTTTAGAAAGTTTTAGAAAGCCCTAACGGAAGCCCTGCCTTTTAACGCGCTGTCAGTTTTTTAAAAGGGCTGTGAGTTCAACAGCTCCTGCCGAGTGTTTGTGTTTAACGTGCTCGGACGGACGGCACTCACACTGAAGGGTGGCTGAGTAATTGGAGCAGGATATAGGAGGTCACTGCTGCACTTCCGCCATTGTGTACTTCAGCCTTGCTCTGATCCCAAACACTTTGGGTTCCAGGGAAGTGCCAAAGGCTGACCCCTTGGGAAACGGCCTGTTCAGAATAATATTTACCTTGTTTTGACACCTTCCTTCCTGAAAGGTGTGCATCAGCGTGTTCTTGCCTGTGAGCAAAGTCAAGCAGAAAGCCTGCTTTCCTGTTTTTTCTTGGTACCATATCTTCCCCAACCCCACAGGCAAAATTAGTGTATAAAGGAGGGTGTACTAAAATATCCTTATGCTGTAGTAGAGACTGCAGATTTGGGGACCTGTGTGCTGTGCATTTTGCTTTCCTTCAGAAGGAAAGCAGAGTCATGGGCTCTGGTAAATGTTGCAAATACATCCTTGGCAAAAGGGTCCTTCTATGAACACTCAGACAAAATTGTCAGAAGGCTTCCTGGTGTTGTTCAGCTGGGCTTTTGCATACTGTCCCCACTTTCAAAATGTCAGTGAAAGGTGCAAATGTTAATGCATATAATGCTATCTGAAATAGAGGCACAGCAGACAAATATTGTACCTGCTGTGATATCATCGTGCATTGTAGCACTGAGCAATAATGTGTACATGTGATTCAAAACTGTTTAAAGGAATAAGTTTTTCTCCTTATCTGAGTAATACTGTTTTAAAGGTTATATTTGAGTTAGCTTCAAGAATTTGTCTCAGCTTGTATCATTTGTTATTTGAGAATGGGAAATGGGGAAGGTATTTTGTTTCATTGTATAAAGGATAGATGCCTGCTTTGTACTGATTAAGACTCATTTTAAGTAAGGTATGATGATAACAGTAGCGTATAGTCTAGCTGAATAGGCAGATAAGAGGAAAGTAATGAAGGATTATTATTTTTGTGTTTCTGAGGTTGTTACCTCAGAGGTTCTTACCTGGTAGCTGTCTCATGAGACAGTAGAAGCAAATCATTTTCTGAAGATTCACTGATCAGCAATTTCTTTGTATGTCTTTTATAATCCTTAATTATCATGGTGAAAACACATCTTTAAGTTGTGTGAAAGTTGAATATTCAAATGTGACGATTTGCAATTTTATCTTGTAGCAGGACAGTGCATTATGTAAAAGTTTCCTTGAAATAGTTATTGGAGATGTAAGGAGTAAGGAGGTTGGTATTTAAAGTTTACTTATTTAAGAAGTAAATCTCAGGGTAGTACTCGAGGAATTAGGCTCCACAGTGCCTGTTAACACTTATGAGAATTTGTGGCTCGTTTCCTAAAGTTCAAGTTAACATTTTACCTGCTAAGAAATGCAATTTACTTGAGGTGTGCTATTAACATAGCTAATAATAGAATGCAAAAAAAAAAATAAAAAATTAGTCCAGAAGTATTTCGTGCCTAAAAGAAAACATATGAATACATATTAATTTAATTGAATCTTGTTAAAATAAAATGGTGATAATCCTGTGTTGATTTTGTTGATGTCTGAAAGGAGAGAATCCTTTAAACAGGTCTATAGTTAGTAATTAAATGTAGTACAATAGTTTTCTCAGGTGATCCGATCTTTTCTTAAAAAGGAAGTAAAACACAATTGTATCATTGCTTTGACTCGTGAATTGTATCACATCCAAGTTATTTGGGGCACTGAATTCCATTAGGTTTTGCTGGATTATAGCAAATCATTCAATTTCTAGGAGGAAAAAAGAAAGAAATGAAAAAAAGTAGATTCTTATCTTAATATAAGTGGATTTGGCCTTTGTTCTGTGGAAACTATAGCTCTGGATCAGTCCCTGGTAATGCAGAGTTGTGATTTCATCCCCTCGCTCATGCGACCACCTGTTTGTTCATGACAACTATTTTAGTGTTTTTATCTGATGGATAGAAAGAAAAAGATTTTATCTAAAAATTAAACAGAAGCAACTAGAGTGCACGCAATATTTTCCCTCTTGTCAGAGGGTTGATGTCTGGGGATGTATTTGTACAATTATGATAGCTTTTAGTCTGTTCCTATGCTCTTTGATTTTCACATTCCTTCATGCTATTCCTAACCAGTGACGCTGTTCCCAAAGTGATGAAAGAAGCTTGCTTTATGAATATAGGTGGCTTGTTTTTCTTGAAGTCATTATTCTACTTCTGATTTTGTTACTTGGATATTATGCCAGTTTGTCCAATGTTTATACCAGTACGTAAAAAAAAAAAAAAAAAAAAGACAGTAACTATTTAAGCCTTTGGAGATTTTAGTAATCTTTCTGCACAAGATGTTGTAGCTCTTCACTTACAAGTGCACTATTTAATATAAATAATTGCTCTTCACATTTATTTCAGGATTATGTTTCATTTAAACTATCAAAGCCAAGGTCCTCCTTACAGCAAGTGTCTGATGGTGAGCTGTAAGCGCATTTTGGTTTATGGATATATAATGACTTATAGAAAGGTAGCTTGCCCTTAGCATTGTTTTACACTGAGTGGAGATGGCTTTAAGCTTTACAGCAGTGTAGACAAGCTTAAATTTCACTGCCCTGGTCATGGAGAATGCACTTACTATTGGGACAGCAAAATTAGTTAGATTGTATGGCAGAGCACAGTGGTTTGTAAAAAGGAGAGATGAAGCAAAGGAGAGAAGAGAGTGGAGCTGTCAGTAGGAACGTTTGGGAGCAGGCACGCTGGGAATCTCTTCTTTCTTGACTCCCCTACTCAACCTTTTCAGAGCTTTAGACCTTTGCAGAAGGTATCTCATGCACAGGTTTTCCAGCTGCTCTGTTCTCCCCCTGCCGGCTGTGCACTCCTCCCACTGTGAAGCCAGCCTTTCTGTCTGTAAAGTGGTGGTTGTTCCAGCTGAGCTGGCTCTGCGAGAGGAGGGCTTTTGAGGTACAGAGGACTCAAGGGCAGGGAGAGCCTTCCACTGTTAAGTACTTGTGGCAAATGCTTGCTTAGCTCCAATCTGAAGCTGACTATGCTGTTGACTTCTTTTAGCCCTAGCATGTTTTGGGCATTTGGGCTGGTAGTTTGACTGCCAACAGTCTATTTAACTTTTCCACAGGTGTTTCAGTGAAATGGCTTTCAAGAAGGAAATTAATTATTGAATTATTTCAATAATTTTCCAATTAGTATTAGCTCAATAGTACTTGAGTTAAGGCCTTGCTTAAAATGGAAATTCTTACAGAGATAACCCTATCCAGGTATTTTTTTCTGCAGTATTTGTTATGTTGTCTTCATCCAATTTTGCTCTACAAACATCACTTCATTCTATTATCATCTGTATCACTGCAATACTTGGACAGATATTGCAGTTGAATTCTTAGTTCTGCTCCCCACACATTGCTTTCGGTGTCACAAAGGGAGCTGTTTGCCATGGGCTTCCAGAATAGGAGGGAAATCTGCAGAACTTGCATCAGTGTCACTGCTTGACTCCTGTACGAAGCTTCACGGGGTACTTTTAATAATGGCATTGCATACAGTTCAGAAAGATGGTAGCACTAGTTCTAAAAGTTTGACTGGGTGGCTACTTATCCAGGCTGATTTGTATTTCTGGGTTTGAATTCTGTGGTTGTTGTTTGTATCAGCAGCTATGTAAATACTGAGATAAATGCTGTTGAGTTGTAATGGCTTCACTGTCTGTTAAAATGCTACAGGTAGAAGATGATGATGATGATGATACTGAATCACGAGAGGAAGAAGAGAGAGAAGTGAAAAGCTACTCAAGAAGAAAGATTTTTTCAAACTGGAGCCGCTATGAGGATGCAGAAAAAGAGGGACAGAACGAATGTGGGGAATCGCAGAGAGGAACAGACTTCAGTGTTTTGCTTAGCTCAGCAGGTAAGCATTTTATACTCTGTATAAAGTTTTTTAGCTTTACAACTTGAAATATTCTGACTCTTGTTCCTTGATGATGAAACAGGGCCCTATAATACTGCTTCTATCTGCCTAAGTCTATTTAGGAGTCTTCAAAGTCTCCATGGGAGTAGCTTTGGGAGCCCATACAGACTCCACTGAGTCATGGTAGCTGGGGAGTAAAGCAGGACTGCCACATATATAGCTTTGTCTTAAAACTATGGGTCTGAATGCATGCAGCAACTTTGAGCCTCTTGCTGACGGTGAATTTCTTGCTGATCTGAGTTGTTTGGTTGTTTCCCTGAAAACAAAAAAGGTTGCTGGTATGACTAAACACAACAAAGCAGTCAAGCAGCTGCTTGCTGTTGTTTGTTTTGACAAAGATTTGTAATCAGTGCTGTACAGATGTGTGCATGAATAGCAAGTGTTACTCTCCTTGATAGTAAAGATCAGTCATTTTCCCATTTTAAAATAAGATGAAATAGAAGAAAAGGGTGGAGGGCAGCCTGTGATGATTTTGTATATATATATGTGTGTGTGTGTATGTATAAATGAAATATGTGTATATATATAATAGCTATACATTAATAGTATGGACAGATGCACAGTTACCTAAGATTATTTTAGAAACTCATACTGAGCCGTTATGTTAGAATACTGTTCAGCAAGAAGCTACAGACAGTATTTATTTATTTACTTGGTGCAATTTGGAAGCTCTGAAATCTCTCAGACCTGAATACTTGGATTTTTCAGCCACAGCTTACAGGTATAAGTTAGAAATTATCTGCAGTAAAGAAACATGGACCAGAGCTATCCTGTGTGCCAGAATCAATTTCAGAAGTTCCGTTTTGTGTAAGCATTGCAAAACTGGGCCTAAATTGCTGATTTTAAGCATATGATTATGGCATGTATATTGACATCTCTGAATGGCATGTTGCACGGTAAACAGAATTGTAGTTAAGATGTCAGGTATGGACATCAGAGTTGGATAGATAGCCTGGGGAGCAAAATAGATATCACAACTCAAAACTTTTTCAATCTAGAGACCTAACCTGAGCTTCATAGTTGCGTGTTGCCATTGTTCTACCTTGTTTTTTCCCCAAGTGAATTTAAATATCTTTAACTTACTATGTAGCCTTCAAAATGCCTTTAAAATGCTCTGATGAATAGTACTTTTGAACTGAAAGTATAAGGAAGTACTATTTATTTCTACTGACTTGTATTTCTATATTCCAATACATCTATTTGACTCTGTAGATTGTCTTGATGTCTAATTGGAAATCTTGTTAGTAGTCTTATTAGGTGTTAATTCTACATCTTCCATTCAAAGTGTGCTTTACCTTGCTTTAGCTAAACATTTTTTTAGGGTCTATTGTGACAGCTCTTGACATTAAAATAAATTGATAGGAGCCAGCAAGGAAACAAAGTACTTGTTTTAAGAGAGGAGGAAATAGTACCCTCGAAACAATAATACAGATTTTGTGGATTCATGTGAAAAAGCAGTGCATGTCAGGGGGTGAGGATCATATTTAGGTCTGCTCTGCTTGTTTATACATTTTAGTAAAAAAAAAAAAAAAAAGACAGGTTTGATTAAAGTATTTTGGAAGTAACGTAGGATAATGACCTAATGAGTATGATTGCTTTATTGTCACAGTGTCCTTGTTATCGAATAATTTGTGTGTTGCTGAAAACTACAGCTTCAGCAAGTTTCAGTTTTTTAAAAATGCTGTGTTTTACAGAACAGGAAAGGTTTGTTTGTAGACAATTAGACTCAGAAAAAACGAGGGCATTATGTTGCTGGTTTATATCTGTTTAAAAGACTGAGTTGAATTTCTGAGTGCTAACCATCCCCTTAGCTGAGGTAATGATCTTAGCATTTTGTTTTGTCTGTCTTATCTTATTTCTTGTATTTTTTTTTTCTGATTTTTCATTATTTTGTTATTTTGTTATTTTCATTATTTTGTTGCTTGTAATGCAAATTGTGTATGTCAGAATTTTCACTTGATATGATATGTTTTAAATTATACTGATTGATAAATATGTCTTTGTTGTGTTCTTTGTGAGGTTAGGTATTCACTTACTGAATTAGAGAATTAGTAAGTGTGAAGTTTTATCTCCTGAGTAAAACCAAGACTTCTTCATTCTTTGAAAGTTTCTTTTTCGTTCTTTGAAGAATGTTAGGATGGCATTAAAAGCTGTGCAACATTCAAAAATAAAATTTTTTATGTTCTGTTGTGCATAGTTTTAATCGCTGGTGTGTCTGTCTTTTGGTAAAGATTTATGTTGATGTCTACGCTTCGCAAAACTAAATCTTTGCTTTATTTTTTCTAGTGGTTTTTATGGTTGTATTAGTCTAGATGCATTTTAAAAATGTTTTAATCCTCATATTGCAGTGTGAAGTGAGATCTTTTCTAATGTCTGTTACCATACGTACATCTTGAAGAAAAAATGATTGTGACATAAATGTGTTAACTGGAAGAATATGAAGGCAGAGCAGCAGAAATTGTTATAGAAAACATTTGCATAAGTAGTTATGAAGAGAACAATACATTGCATGTTCTTATGTGCTTTTGAATAGGAGTGTGAGTTCAAAAAATGGTTACTGATATTTGTTTATTCCTACCGTCTGAATTAGAATGGTTTCAGTTAATCTTTTAAATGAAATGTCATGTAATTTTAGTTTGGTATGAATTGTGTGAGTTCTTAGCAGAGAAAATCTTAGGTTTTATTTGCATTATTATACTTGTGTTCAGATAATATCTGGGAAGGGAGCAGATCATGAATGTGCAAAATTCATTTTAAAACAGTCTCCTCTTAGAATTATGAATGTAGTTTTTACTTGCTAGTTAAAATGAGCTAGTGTAGGCTGTGAAGGTAGGTAACATGAAGATATTGGTAGATGAAGAAGGCGAGGCTTCGCTGAATCAGAAGGAGAAAGTTGTACCGTTCTAAAATGAACGCTTGTGGAAAAGAACATGAACCAGCGTTTTAAGACATTTTGTGATCAACTCGGTGTCATTCAGAGTATGTCTAAATTGCCAAATCTGTGTGGTGTTCTTTATAAAATCATGTTGAATAATACATTTATTTTTTATTTTTTCATTGTAACAGAGTGAATACTTGCACAGTTGTGGTTTTTTGTTTGTTTGGTTGGCTTGGTTTTAAATCATAACTGCGTGACTTGCCCAATATACCTTGTGTGTGTATGTTCAAAGATGTTAAGCTCAGAGTGTAATCCACTCCAGTTCTTACACGTCCAATATCCTACGGCTTACTTCTCATCATTTTTAGATACCAGTAAAATGAGCTGATATCAGGAGGTGGGTTATTTAACCATTTTGATTTGTTTTCAGTATCTGGTGTAGCAATTCAAAGAAAATTGTGAAACAAATTAACAGATCGACTTGGTTCTTAGAATTTTTCACAGTTGTTACTGACAGAAGGATAGGGCAGCATTAGAACCTCTGACTGCTTGATATTGTATTTCTTCTATGATAGTGAATGCTAGGATGTCAGTTTTTGCCTTTTTTTTTTTTCTTCCCCCAGTCCTTTGTTAATTAAAAGGAGAGATGACAAAAAAATGCACTGAGTTAGGAAGGTGGCATGAATTACTGTGTTACATGCTCAGATCTTTACAGTAATGCAATAAAAGGTAGATCTCTTTTCAGTTAGGAAATGAAAGATTGTCTTCCTTACTTATGGAATTTAGTAAGATTTTCTAAGTAGTACTAATTCTCTGTGGTTATCTGTTTTTTAATAGACTTATGTCTTCCGTTAATTTAAATACCACACATCTTCCCCTTTGCTAATACAAAGATATTTCTATTGTATGTAACTTAAAATATGACTGCAGCTGGTTATGGCAGAGCTGTAAAATATTTAGTTTATTATTAGGAATGTCTTCAGCCTAGTGTAGACTTAATAGTTTTGCATGTTAGTTAATTCAAATGGACTGTAAAACTGCATGGTTATATAGCAGGATTTTCTCTTCTAAAAGTTATCTTTCAAGTCACATTTGTAGCCATTGGATATATTTATCTATTTATTTTCTTGTGGAAGTGTTATGGGCTCTTGTTCTTACGATACATGGTTTCTTTAGCTTGGAATGGAATCATGTTTACTTGTAGTGATCTAAGAAGAAGCTTGCATCTCTGCTTTTTTTGTAACTTTGACTTCTGTTAGGATATTGCTGTTTAGCATTCTGAAATTGCACCGTGGATCCAATTCAATTGCACCAAGCAGTTAGGGGATTACTGGAGAGGGAATGGAATTAAAGTGCCATTTTTCATGAATGCAAAAGCTTAGCAGGGTCTTGCACCAGTACACAACTACGTAATTACTGTAGCCGGTTAAGAATTCTTTGGCACACACTCTGACTAAAAACCTGTTCTCCTACAGAACATTTAGGTTCCACAGTATTGAAAGCAGGGTCTTATAGAGATTGTTGGTCTTTAATACACAACTTAGATTTATTCCGAGAAAACGTCTTGTTAATTGAACGAGATAGTTTGGATGTACACAGTGATGGTGACAGAATTAGTGCTAGTAGGCAGACTTAAATGAAGGAAATCCTGATATCCAAGGAGTTAAAATTCAAAGCTTGATATTTCGTTAATAATTTTATAAGCATGCTTCTGTGTGGAATTCTCTAGTTTAAATAAAGAAAAAATGGCAGCAAAATGAGAACACAAATACTGTGTGATATGGATGTCATGTTGATAATTAGCAGGATTGGAACTTTTAAAATCTATTATATGAACATTCCAGATGCTTGAATTAAGTAACTGTGAGCTGTAGATTGTTATGCTGTATTTTTATCAGAAGTGGAGGAAAATGGGAGATTTTTTTCAGAAGGGGGATCATTCTGTGGTTGCAGATATTTGCCGAGTATGATAATCTTTGGGGGATTTTGTTTTACTTTTAAAAATAATTTTTAAGCCACACACTTTTTTTCCCGTTTTTGCTTATTCTTCCAGTTTGTCCCTGCCTCAGGCCAGTCCCCAATGCAGCAGCACTGATTCTGTTCAAGTATTTAGTCTCAAGTAGTCCCAGACCATCTCTGTCTGCAGCTTGTGCCTGTGCCTTCAGTCTTTGCCCACCTACTAATTCTTCTCACTCTCACTTAATTCTGTTTATTTTTCTTATTGTCTTTGTTTCTGATTCCAAGTGGTGGATCTTTTCTCAGTCTTTTGTTGTGAGCCAGTTTCCTTCTACACATGTTCACTAAATTGCAGCTCTGTCAAATATACTCCATCCCTCATTCTGCCCAGTCCTAGTGATCCCCAGACCTGAGTTGTTCTCTATGGGACTCATCATTTGCTTTCATTTTTCTCTCATCCACCACCACACCTTCATATGTTCCTTGTAGTTTCTTTCCGTGCTAGTCAAATCCCAGTTTATTCTTTCCATTTCTAGTGTCTGCTTAAAGCTGTATTCTCTGCCTTCACTCCAGACATTCTGACAGAATTTCCTAAATCCTATTCAGTTACCCAGTAATGTGAAGTGACAGACCACTGCATTCAACTGTGATAGAGATAGTGGGGTGGAAGTACGTGGGCTGATACTTCTTGTTTGGTGCTGCACCAAAAATGCCTGTTAAATGCAGACTTCTCTTAGTGGGAGAATTTTGCTCTTTCCCCTATAACCAGAGGTTAGAGGAAACCCAATTCATTTGCCTTGTATACTGGGATGACGTACAGAAGGTCACTGAAGATGGACTGTTTGGTGACTAGGTGTTGAGCTCCAGCAGATTTTGCCACTTTGTATGTACAAACTGAAATCTAGAAGCTTGTAGCTTGACCAGATCAGGTCTCATTTTTCACAGAACGAGCAAATTGGACATCCCTAATACAAAAAGATTGTCCAGCATGATTTCAAGGTGCTGACTCGAGCCAGAAGAACACTTACAATTTTTCAAAGGAAGACCTTACAAGGGCTTTTTTTTTTTACCCCAGCTTTGTTCATGGCAGAAAACCGTTCCAGACATTCTCTTCTTCTTTTTTTTTTTTTTTTAAGTGGTGGTGAGAAGAGAGGAAAAATTACCTGCAGCAGACCATTGGCATGGAAAATCTCATACTGAATAGTTGGAAAGCAACTGAAAATGGTCTTAAGCAAGAATTAACAAAGCCAGGTGGCTTTGATAACATCTGATGTCATTAGCCACACAGAGCTACTTTGTTGGGGCTTACACTACTTGTATGTGGAGTAGAATGATGCTTTAGTTCATGAGTCTTTTTTAGTGTTTTCTCTCTTTCTGTATAAATTAACACTGTGTATAGCAAAGAAAACTTTTCTATATTGCTTTTGATGCCTAGCTGAGGTAAACTACAAGTCCATCGTGAAGCCTTCAGGGAATGTCTTGAATCAATTTAGGAAAATGCTGTTGAAGCGTAAAGAACAAGGGAAGTGGAAATGATAGGATAACCTTACTTTGCTAGAAGAATCTTGCTATGTTTGAAGAGCTGTCCTCATTTTTTAACTGATGAGGGTTAAGTGCCCCAAAATAGGTTTAAGTCATTCGTTAGTTTTTATGGTTGTTAATGGATGTGTTAGGTTTAAATATAAGATTCTAAAATCGCATTACAGAGACTTGATTACTTTTCTTTGAAGAATGGTAGACATTATCAGTTATTACCAAAAGCTGCCAATATGCATCCCTCAATAATAATGTGCTGAGTTGCAGAGCTGCAAGATGCAATGATTAACTAGATGAAAAAAAAAAATTTTGGACATGAATTCTACGCTTCCCCCCCCCCTTTATTTTTTTTGTAACTTTAAGGGTAGGAGGGCAAATGCTATATAGTTCAGACAAAACTGGCAGAATGTTTTTGATATTGTACAAATAAATATAATTTCAGAAGGTACTTAGCACTTGAATACTGTAAGAGGTGGGGAATAGAACTTATGAGCAGTTACTGGAGCACAGTAGAAATTATAGGAAGTAAGTATAGGAATTCCAAATTCGCAGTTACTTTGCATTCCCTAAAATACTGTTCTGTCTCTGTAAGCTCTTGGTTTTGGGCCTCTCTGTTTAATTCTGATAAGTCTATTGCAGTATATTCTTGCATATTTGTCATCACTGAGCTGAACAGATAAGTTCATGGAACAAAGCTTGTCTTAAAAATAGGTTTCCATGCAACTTTTCTATCCTGGATATATATGGACTAATTTGGAAAAAAAGTAGTGTATAGAGTAAATTAGTTTTCTTATTTTCTGGCTAATTCTGCTCAAACAAAAAGAATAGAAATAGCAAGGCATGGTTCTGATGCTAAAAAGGAACCCTTTCAGTTTAAAAGTTCAAGAAAATAGTTGCAAATCAGTTCTCTTTACAGAACTGCCTTACTCATTGTTGGTTTGGATTATTGTTGTATATGTCAGGGCTCCCGTTTTCTGTTGGTATTTGATTGCCAAGTTCTACCATTTTTTGTTTTGTGTGTGTGCTCTGTGAAATTATTTGTGTCCATGTATCTTCATATAGCTTTCTTTCCTTCAAGTATTCCGTTTTTTTCCACTGTTTTTTACTTGAGCAGTTTTACTCATTGATCATCAGATCTTCATCAGGAAGAATTAAATGGGAAATTTCTGATGTTTTGTACAAGTGTTCTAAGTGAATAAATGTTTGTTGTTTTTTGTAGGACTTTGGCAGAACAAGAATTACAACTTGCTCTAACTTTCTTTTAGAAATATATTTGCTATTGATGTAATGCTTGGAGATTAAAAGAGAATAGACTTCCCTTGCCCCCAGTTCTTCTGCCAATGAAGCAGGCAGAGATAGGCAATAGATGCATCAGTGTACAGAGATTTAGACCTTTCCTAATAACGAAGAAGAGATTTTTAGAAAAGGTACAAACATTCTTGTTCTGCATGTCGCTATGCTCATAGCCCTCCTATGGGATATAACAGAACAAATGCACAAAATCCTGCAACTGCTGCATAGGCCTGTTATCAGATTGCATCTCTATTTCTTATGCAACTGAGATATGCAACTGATATAGGGAACAATTGTTGTTAATCAGCTCTGCGAACATTGTCTCTGTGCTAAAAATAATGAAAAGTTATTTAAAATTACTTTTTGCATGTCTTTATGACCACATGTGGAACAGTTGTATTTAGCTAGTGTATCATATTTGCTCTAAAATGTAATAGATCCAAACTTCAGGTCCTTGTTATTCACCGGGTGGCATGAGCTCTGTGTAGAGCACGAATGTATTGTTCAATTATTATTTATCAACATTTTTAAGGTAGTACCAGGTGACTGATCTTGACAGAAAGCTTCACTGATGCAGTTAAGGACTGGTAGTAGGACACTTGACACTAGTGTCTGTACTCCTGACATAAACAGTTATAGGCACATGCTTTACGTGCATCCTAGTGCATCCTCCTCATGTTGTTTTCTTTTGCTCTCTTACTCCATAAACATTTCCAGAACTTCCCTGATGTGCTTTCTTCTCCTGTTTGTTGTCCCATTCCAGAACATCAGAACTTTCCTTTCCTTTTTGGAGTTCATGTCATAGATACAGATTCACATCTTTGGACACTCTTTATGCAGTGATCTTCTACCTGCAAAGCTTTTAGTTGTGACAGCTGTGCCCTGAGCAGCCTACAACTTTGGCCTTGTTGTTAAGCCTGAGAGATACTGCTATTTTATGTACCTGTAAAGAGGCAGGAATATGAAATTGAGAAAAACACAACCCCCACCTCTCTGCCCTTGCCAAAATAGCTTTCCCAACTAGAAGAAAAGCCCTCCGTGATAAAGATTTCCAGTAAAATCATAGGACTTGGCATCAGTGAAAGCTGGTTATCCATCTGCTCAGCGCTTCTTCTCGAACTGTTCCTAACATTACAGAAATTCATTTTTTGTTCTAATCAGACAAGCTGTCCCTTTTTTTTTGTCTGAACTAAAAATAGGAAGTGCCAGATTTTAAGTATTAATTACATTTTTCCCGATAAAAGTATTCTCTTGTAATGGATAATCTGTCCTTACGCATATATGTTTTCATATCTGCACTCCCCCACCCAGCTCTGTGTGTGTATATATATGTGTGTGTGTGTATATATATATATATATGTAAAACCAGAGCTATATAATTGACATATAATTCTATGTCTTGAGTACATGGAAATGTAGAATAACTGTTTTTGTTTCAATATTCTGATATCTCAGAACTATTTGGGTGTACATTATTTTCTGTGATAGTACTGCAAAACTAATAGTAAGTGATAGAAGAAAAACTGAAAAGTATCAATGTTTTGGAGATTTTGTTGGTATGCTTTATGATTTAGAATTGAATTAGAGTAACATTGACAGATTAAAGGGGGTAAATTTTGTTCCCATTAAAATCAACATAGCAAGCTTTTTCTCATTCTTATAATTCTTCATGCTTTGATTGTACTCATTTATTTCTTCAGATCCATATTACTGGATTTTAAAAATTTTCTAATCAACATCCTTCTTAAATATTTTACTTAATCTTTTGCTGATACTATATATTGACAGTATTTGCAATGAATTGAATTTATATATGTTTTGCTTATGAAATCACAAATCAGTATGTTTAAATGTGTGACAGTTTATCTCTATTTTTGTCTTGCTGTTTTCGTGTCCACTACTTGAAACTGGAGGCTTTACAGTGTGATTGAAACATCTATGCAGACAATTCACTATGTCTCTTGCTTAATCTTGTCTTTTCTTTTTGTGATACCCCTAAAACTCAGTCTGTCCTGACTAGGGGCTTCATGTTGCTTGTTATGGTTTCTGTAGCATGATCGTCTCCGACTTTTCTTGCCAGTGAAATTTTCTAACAAAAAACCTCATTACTCCAACTCTCAGATAGTATGTTTAGTATTCCTGTCTTAATTTTTCAAAATTCTGTAAATTATTGCTACTACATTCCAGTTCTCCTTCTCTTACTTTTACTTATATTTACTTTCTGCCTTCCCTCCTTCCTTTGAAATTTCCTTTTACTCCATCAACTTTGTGATTTTCTGTGTTGCCATGTATTACTTTCAATTTTTTTTCATCTCTTTCATGTTCCTATTTACATTTCTGATTCTGAATTAGACTGTAAACTTTTTAAAGCAGGGACTTCCTTTTGCTTGCCTGTAAAGTATTGGTTCTTTTCCAATAATGGCATTAGTAGATAGTAGATATGCTATCTGATATGGTAGTGATAGTAGTAGTCATGGTAATATTAAAAGATGTTGATTGACTTGGAGAAGCTGTGTTTGTTTTAATTTTAATACTTGATCCACTTTTGTTTAATCTCTGTGCAAGCTACATTAGGGAAACGACATTCTATTTTTATGGTAAAGAGTATCAGGCAGATACTTAATTGCAGGAGCCAGACTTCATTTACTGTTCTGTTTGTCATACGGATAATTTTTTCCTAATACCAATTTTTGAAGAAACAAACTGGGATAGGAGTGTTTCCTTGTTCGTTGATGCTCAGAAGCAGTGCTGTGTGATCCAACTGTGCATGAACCAGCATCAGAGGAGACTGGCAGACCTGTTGTGCCAGCAGGGTGCTCAGGAATGTGTTTACGGGGAGCAGTGCTGTTTGTAAGCACTGGCTTTGGAGTGGAAGGCAGGCTGGGAACTGCGCAGTACTCCAAGGGGCACTGACTGCCTATTCCATTTTCTGCCCCAGCTCTTCCCGTACTTCTTATCCTGTTTGTGGTCCCGATATTCCTCACGTTTGCTGCCAGTGTCTTGGCCTCTCCTGGCCCTTTTCATCTGCTTTTGAGTCTTCCTCAATCAAACCTATTCATTTTGCTCTGGTTCTTTCCAGTTTTCTCATCCTGTTGCTCAAGAGCTCATAGTTCCTACATCCAACTTCATACATGCTTTTTCTTGATTTCCTACCTCCCTCACCCACCCCATATTTTTATACTTGTCCAAATCACATGTTGTGTTCTCTTGTCTATTGTTCACTCCCAGTATTCATGAGAGCGATGTCTCTGGCTGTTGTATTGGAAGGTAGGTAGCTCTACTGAGCACATAAAAGATCTGGTTTTGTGTTTTAGTTTCTTTTTATCTTTGCCTTAAAGGGATTATTTTTTGTCCAGGTTTAGGTAAATTTCTTAAAAGAATGCTAAAGGCATATTGAGCCTTGAGCCTTTGTTTCAAAATGACAGTTATATTAACTGCGTGCTGCTACCCTCAAGGGAACTCTTTTGTCCTGTTATTCTTCCTTGCGTGTTGTTCTCTCTGCATGTGTAAAATTGTGAACTAGAATCTCATTTAATAAATAGCATATCTGAGGGACAGAATAAGGTGTAGGGAGGAACTATGTTTTCTTTAGTTCTGACTCATTTTCAACCTTTACTGGATTGTGAATCAGATGACCTTCCTTTGACAGTACACACTCATCCCATTTTATAAAGCGTGGTATTTCTGAATCTGCTACAGATAATTTGGATTGTGATACTGATCATACCTTCTCTATTTCTTTTTAAGATCTTGATTGAAAACAGGCTGTGATAACGTGGTATTTTCTCCTTGAGTATGTGCATGTGTTTCGACGTGCAGAAAATGTGTCACTGAAAAGCTAGCTACAAAACATAACTGGCCAAAGTGGAAAAACTAATTCAAGATGGGGTGCTTTAGTAGGCTGATACCATTGTAATAATTTTTGTGTCATAAAAATTTTGTGTCATAAAAGCTAGAGGCCATAATTACAGATATTTATAGCAAAGAAATTTTCTGCAAGGGAAATGCTGGCAGAGTGGAGATACCAGAAGGCTAAGTGTTATAAATTGACAGGTAATAGGAGGTAAATTAGGTTAGATGTTTCTGAGTAAATGAAGTGCTAGGGGGTGCAAGAGTAATAGTCTTGGAGAGAAAGTCTCTCTACTCTTTATAATCTTTCTGGAAAAGACGCTCAGTTGGCAATGTTCATTGACATCTTTCTGATGTCTGAGGGAGTGTACCAAAGCATTTATGATGGAGAACAGCACTTCCACCCTGACTTCTTTACCAGTGGAGTCTTGTTAGAGCAATTGTTACTATTTTTTTCTCTGGGTGTACCTTATCTTAATGAAATTGTTAGAAGATAGAGTTCAACAAGAGAAACTACAAATGTTGGTTGTTTTTTATACCATGGAATTTGCTTTAGGCTAACCCATTTCTTGACTGAAATCCTCTGACACAAAAAAAGTGTGGCTCTATCAAAGGCAGAAATTATGCATTACTGAAGAAGCAAAAAGCCTTCAGAGCCTAAAGATGTCATTTTGTCCTTTATTCATTACACAGGTTTCCCACATAATACTATGGTTTAGTTTGGGCAATAAGTCATCTACCAACCTAAAAAAATAAATCTAAAATGCAGATAGGATTTATCAAGAAAAACATTAAAGTCTGGGACCTCTAACATTACCTATTGTCACTGGTGTCTACATGTTACATCAGGGATTCTTAACTGGGTCTGTCTTCAGGAAAATTAACAAGCCCAGCTCCTAGTTGTACACAGGGAGCAATTGTAGGTGCTCATTAATTGTTCCAGAAGTCTCTCAAGCCTGGAACAATCATTCTCTCTCTTCTGGCTTGGATGTGGTTACTTTTTGTAGACTTTCCTTTTACCTTCTCATATCGAAAAGCATGCTTTTCCTGTCAGGAAAAACAAGAACAATAAATTGCTGCACCTTTCAGGTACCCTTTTTAGGATTACATTATCCTTTAAGACAAAATTTGAAAAAGGAATTGTATACAGGCAGTACTAGTGGGTTTGTTGATCAGTGTTCAAAAGGGGTATAGTATCATGGGCACAGCAGTGAGAGTGCAAGGTGCTTGTGTGTTCCCTTTCCTGTCACTTCAGATGGGAGTAGGTGGAATAAAATAACTTTTGTGAGGGTGAAGAAACTGTTTTACCCTGAGTAACAAAATAATTCTTGCTTACCCCAGAATGATCTGGCTAATGCTGCATCCATCCCTGCTTTTAAAAAAAATGAACTTACATTGGCTTCCCCTGCTCCCATGCATTAAATACTGGAGGAAAAATATTTGTAGTTGTAAAATGGTGGTTTTCATCTCTAAGTAATTGTATGTGTGATTATTAATTGCTTTAGTTGTCATGTCAGTCACTACTAAAAGATTAATTCTGATGAAGGTTGCTATAGTGTAGTTTGCATTTTTTTTCATCCTTCTGTGCTTTTTTTTGAAGGAGCCTAATAGACCTCTGTTTTGTCTGTTGCATGTCTCGGCTCCTCTCTTGCTTTTATTGAGTATTTATTTTTCTTCTCTTTGTTATGCAGCTGTGGAGTTCTTATCAATAAGAACGTAATGAATTTGAAATTGTGTTGTATTACATTGCTTCTGACCTCAATAATAAATTATGATCGCCTCTTCTCTTTTGAACAAATCAGTTTGAAACACACTTCAGTGATATTATGGATTTGGCCCATCACCAGATATGGATTTAGTTGCCTGAATTGACTGCATGAATGGTGCAAAAGAGTTGGCAAGAACATAAAATTGAACAGCTGCTGAGAAGGGAAAGATCTTGAGGAATCAGGGAAATAATAGGATTGGTAGTACTAAGGGAAGGAGCAAGCACTCTTTTGGTGGTAGCGTGCATGTGCATTAGATTAAATTACATTGGACTGTGGAACCTCAATATTAGTATTAAATATGCAGAGGAACAGAAATCCAGACACCTTCTGATTTATCTTAATAGAAATTTACAGTTAGAATATTGACAGCAAGTACATTTTAATGTAAATAAAAGACTACCGTATCCTGCTTTGAAATTTCTGTTGCTACTCCACATGCTTGTCTGCCCCTTCTTTTACCCTTTTTTCTGTTGCTCATTCCATAATACGTGTTCGCTTACTCTTGATTTTATGTATTTTCTTTCTATCCCACAAACAACTTTATTTCTGAGTTGTATTTGAATATGAAAAAAGAGGGGGAGGGAGAGGAAGAAAAGGAGGAGTAGAAATCTCCGAGAACACTCTAGTCACTTAGAGGAAAATTGCCTATGAGTATGAGATGACTAAATTAACTTGTAGAAATGTAATCTGAAAGCATCAGATCTCGTACCTGTAACTTACAAGCACACTTTAGCTTGTCAAAGAAAATTGATCTTCATAAATATCTCTGTGTAAAATAACGTTTAACTAGAGACAAAGCATTTTAAAGTTTTCAAAGTGTTTGATTTGGTCATGTTATCTTTTTTATTAAAAAAAAGAAATGTGAGTGTTTGTGTTTAGCACTGCACTTCAAAATAGTTCGTTTGAACTTTAACGATTTTCTTGTGACTGTTCATTTACTGGTAGTGGAGTCCTATAATAATTCTTTTTTCAAACCTTTATTGCCTTTTCTGAAAAGACTGTTCCACTTTAAATAATTTTAATATAGTACAGTTTTCTCCCGCTACAGTGATTATAAGAAACTGCAATAGTGAACAGAGGAACTCCTTTGGGAAGTAAAATTGGAGTATGAATTAAAGACCTGTGTTTACAGACTTGGTTGGTAGAGGGAAAGAGCATTTATAGTCTAAATCTTACCATGAGCAAGAGACAGTGGAGGACATTTATTGATTTTAAGAAAGCTGCAGAGAGATGTAAAAATGTTTACCTCACAGTTGCAAATGTTTTAGGTGGGTGACAAATGCTGTAGATGATATTTTTTCAAAGTATCTAGCATAAAATAATCTGAGCTATATTCCTGAAGTCTGTCAATCTCCCAGACTGGTTGTAAATTGTAAATACCTCATTCAAAAAAAGCCTAGTGAAATAAGTTTGTTCTGTTACAAAAATAACCCACTGAACAAGTGATACTATATGATTAAACAGCTGCTGTAATGCCTTTTTAAAAACTGTTACTAAGGCATTGAACAACTACTGCTGAAAATGTAATTTTATGTGAATAGAATTCATTTAATCATGAAAGGGAAAGCACAGGAGATTAATCCAGGGAGAATAGGACATGGACAAGATATATTTTGGTGACAGTGATAGTGTACACCTACGATATCAGTCAGGAAGAGATGACGTCCACATAATGTATTAGGGATGATTTATATAATTTACATTACAATAGGTAGATGAATTCTTGAACAGCCTATTAAGGAGAGTATGTATAGGTGTTTAAGAAAGTGGCTTTTTCTAGAGTCTGTTTTTCACTATCTGAGTTCTGACAGCTTGGCACTGCTAAACTTAGAAACAGTTCCATTTCTTCCTCTTCTCTCCTTGCAGCACATTTTAAAACATGTATACTTTTAATTGTTTGGTCACAATATTTGTCATTATTTGCTTTTAGGCATTAGACAAAAATACTACCGACAAATACCTTTCAATTATATTTGCTTCGTTACTGACTTGCAAAATGTGAGAAATAGCAAACATTATTTAAAAAAAAAAAAAAAAAAAAAGTAGTGTTTGGGATAAATCTGAAGAAGTGAAATTTCCTGCTGTTTCTTTCCCTAGCTCAAATCTCTCATTGTTTTTGGTATTACCTGAAGAACAATGGATCAGGTTCTCTCTAGTCAGGCTAACTAACCCCGACATATCCAATAAAATTCATAGGTTACAAAGCCAAGGGAACCGTTTTTGACCAGGTGAACTTTTCTGGATTACATGAGCAATCATAAACAAAGTTGTAAACAAATTTAGTTGGATTAGGGCACGTCTGTTAGTACAGCTACTGTCAATAACAACTGTCAGTCTTGATTTAAGCAATTTCAGTGATGGAGGATCCCCAGAACTCCTGGAAGGTTGTCTTGTTGGGCTCTTGGACTGATCCGAGGTGCACTGCTACCCTCACTGTTAGAAGGCGGTTCCACTCTAAGTCTCTACACCCTGAGGACTGTGGAGAGTTGCAGAACAAACACACACTAATGACAGATGAAATTCATTGCAGATGAAGATTTAGTGATGCACATGGTGTGGGTGGGGGATAGTCCCCTATCACGTGCAAAGACTTCTGAAGTGGTTGTTACTGCTCAACAGTTGAAAGGAAATCAGAAAACATATGATGACAGTATGTAAATCAGTGATGCAGCTGTATCACATATTCCTTTTGGAGTTTGGATCCCAGATGCTCCCTAAGGAGAAATGCAAAACACAGAGAAGGGTGGTAGGGTGCCTAGCAGCATGGAAGGGCTTTCACACAAAGCATGACTGAGGATGTTATGATTAGAATAGAGGTCTTCAGTCTTGAAGACAGATGACTGAGAATGGTTTGGAGTAGCTGTATAGAAGGGAGTATTGAATGAACCTGACTGTCAGCAAATTCAAAACAGAGAAAGAAGGAATTTTTTGTTGTAACTTGTAATTAAGCTATGGAAGTTTGTCACAGGATCTTCTGGAGGCTTACGTTTTGTGCAAGTTCAAAAACCAACTGGAAAAAATCCTTTGAAGGCTATCTTATTTATAAGATATCATCTCTGGCTCAAGAAATCCCTGAACCACAAATAGAGGCTGGCAGAATATTTCTGAGGAAGTGTCACTGTCTGTGTGCCCTGTTATTAGTCTTTGCTAGACTTGCACTGTTTGGCAATATTTTAGGCTATATAGAATGTCTGATTTCATCTGGTATGACCTTTGCCATGAGATTTGTTTCTTTCTTCCCTGTTTGTAATCTGATGAATCAATAATATATATATAGTTTGAGATGCTGTTGGCCCAGAAAATATTGGAAGGTGTTGCAGTCATGTAATGGATTCACTTTTCTGTATTTTTTTTCTATTTTCAATTGTAATTCGCAAGCTTGCTGGCTTTACCATTATTTAGTATGTAAGTATGTAGTAGGGGGGAAGCAAGTTGTAAAGCTTATTGCATCAACACTGCTCAACAGGGCTATATATATAAATCTGTATTTGTAATGTCTCATAACTGCAAGAATTTGAAGAAGGTCAAACAATATCTTTCTTGAATACTGAAAAAATGCTATCAGATGGAATGAGTTAGGTCAATATAGGCCCACGTGTTTGACGTCAATTCTGGGCAAAAAAAAAGAATGGAAAACTGATACTGGATTTGATTACATAAAATTTATAGTGTAGAAGCCTTGCTAGTTGGTCAAGGACCCACAAGAGGGAAGTGGAGACTGCCGGGTTGCAGGTCCTGAGTTACCAGGAGCACACAGTCGCATCTGCTGTAACAAAGGTTCCTTCCGCACAGATACTGCTGTGCCCTATCAGGTCCCTGCACAAAGCACTTTGCATCTGCAGCAAAGGTATGTAAACCCTCGTACTTATGTCATAGTTCGTATCAATGGAGGACTGAACTCTTGTTGCATTCTCTCTTGTGACTATAAACTGTTTTTGCCTGACCTGTCTCAGCAAAACAGACCACAAAAAGGTAGGAATGTAACTAATACTGGTCAGTTTGTGGAAGTCTCTTTACATTTGGTCAAATTCTTTCAGCTAGTTACAGGTTTGATTGACAAAGGTACTGCATAATTATGGTAGGCATATGGCTCCCTATCTCAGGGCAAGCTGAGTATTACGTAAAAATTGGTAAGACAGGGTCAAGAATATGATAGTTCACAGATCTTGAAAAGTAATCAGAAGTGGGGAATGATGAATGGCATTGTTTCTACTGAAGACCTGAAGTATTTAGTAAGAGTCTTACTATACTTCTGAGTTTCCATTCACTTTCAAAACATTATTGAAAAAATCACTGATGAGCATATCAGTAACCGATAAATAACAGGAAAAACACATTCAGACCCCACAGCCAAGGTTCTCAGTATACTGTGCCCATTCAAGCATGGGGGCTCAGCCAGTGGTTTGTATGTAGGCAGAAGAAATGCAAACTAAATCTGCTGAATGAGATTCACTAAAGGAGTGAGTTTAGAAAAGGTCTGTGCATTCTTAACAACTCAGTATAAATTTCTAGTAAGATGCTGTGATTAAAAGTGTAACGCAGTTCTTGTACGTATGTATATGAGTAAGTAGTTGTTAGGAGTCAGGAATTTTTTTTTTTCATGTGCATGGTATTAATAAGGTTGCATCTAATGTACGTTTTAAATTGTTTAAAATACCGGCAATGCAAAAATGTTCACTTAATGCAGTTTTACAAGTTGTTTTTTTTAAGACTGACAAAATCTTGCATTATTAGACTTACAAAAGGATATTTAATGTATCAAAATAAAAAAGACTGAAAAGTGACATTTACTAAATTCAAGTAAAGGAATCAATCCAGGTATTGAAAGAGCTCTGATTTAAAAGAAACAATTAGAAGATGAAGTGATGAAAATTCAAATTGAATTACAGGAAGGTAATTCAGCAGTCTGCTGAAATAAGTTAAAATAACCTTTGCATGTATTTTCTTCTCATATATTACAATTAAGACAGGTTTCCTGAAAGATAGGAATTGATCAGCCAGTAAAAACAGTTGCTTAATGTAATGGTATATAGGTTTATAGGTTTTGATCTACGTGTGAATAGGTCTGAGGAAATGCTGAAATGGGTGATTGTAACATTAACTGTCGTGGGGCGTGCACTGGTCCTATGAAGAATTTCTTGCTTTGATTCTGCCATTAGGCTGTTGATTTATCTTTTCTAATGCTCAGTTTCCCAATTAGAAAGAAGAGAAAAATGTTTTTTTTTTTTTTTTTTTTTTTCCCCCACACCTTAAGAACACTTTTTTCCCATAACTAAATTAACTTGAGATTTTTATTGTTTAGGATGTTCATGCAAACGCTTGTTAATGTAGCTTCATTTGGTAAAACTGGTTGCATACATACAAATAGAATTCAGAAATTTTAGGCTTCTAAACTGTTACTGGATGCCACATGGTCTGAGTGGAAGTCACCTGTGTACATCCTCTTGCTTCCTTTTATTTCCCCAAGCAAAGCAAGTACTTTACAGCTCCATGCAATATATTTTCTCAGGCATCTGCATGGTTCTCTTAAACATTCTCTGGAAAATGTCATCTTGAACAATCTAGGGTGAAGGTTAAAATGATTTATAGATATTTTTGAGGAATAAACCCATTTTTGGAAGTACTGGCTCATATTATCTGCATGTCCTGAAGTGCTTCAGTGCCCTTTTCCTCATTACAGTAATACTTTATGGGGAAAGGGTGCTGGGGTGGAAGTAACCAAGAACCTTGATGGAGATGCAAGTCCCCAAGTCTGTGCAGCTACCTGTTGATTTCTTTTAGCTGATAACTAACTAATAACTATTAAGAGGGGACAGTTTGGACTTCTGGTCTGTGCATCATTCTCGTTACTTCTAAAAGGCTCATTAAACCATGCCATGTCTCTTCAGTGTTCGTTTCCTATTAAATTAGTTGGGAAAAGGGTCCTATACCACGTGTGCCATTTTGCTGAGTAGGAGTTCTCTCTTTAGACAGTTGATTGTAATTACTTTGTGACGTAGTTTACCCATTGCACATAGGTGAGTAACTTAATACACAGAGGAAATGAAAAGATATCCTTGCTGGATGCTTAGTGATCCTTGAATAAGTGATTGTGATAAAAGTGGAAAATAACTATCAAATCAGTGCTCTTAGATGAGGTACTCTTACATATTTACGCATTTTATAAAAAATCTATGATGTATTAACTTATGGGTGCGTGGAGGTTTGGATTTTGGAACTTGATAACAAACAGTTCATTTGTGCTCAGTACATCAAAATTCTGTCCTTCTTGAAGATGTGTGAGAGGAATAATGCACTCATAAGGAAAATGACATTTGTCTTAAATTAAAGATTACCGATAAATGCATTGAAAAGAATTGAGAAGATCTTTAAAACTTTGTCTTTTAAGAAGTATTAGTTATATCTACTCTTCTAAAAATACAAGTTGTATCCAATCCTCCTTCCTAAAAATAAGCTTTCCACTTGTTCTTTGCCCTCACCTATTTTCAAATCAGAGAGCTTAAGAAGCCTTAGCTGCAACTCTTTTTAAAAGTTTCTGAAGCACTAGGTTTTGAATATGCTTTTTGAGAGCTTCATTGAACAATTACCTGATTTTTTCTTAAATTGGCATGTTAGCTGTTGATAAACATGATAAACAATACCTTTTATAAAAAGAGGAGACTTAAGAAATAGATGCAATGTCCAACTTTTCCATTGTGAAAACAGTAACTGGAGAATCAAAACTTGAATTATAAATGATTGTTCTCTCTCATTTACTACCGACTCTGAACCAGGTTCAACAGACAGGTATTTGTTTTAAGTCAATTGACAAAAGCTGTACCTGCCGCTTGTTATAAGCATTACCTTGTTGTACTAGGTTTGTCAGTTCAAGTCATGGAAATCCTGACTTGTTGAAACTCAAATCCGGTATTACTTTATTATAAAGAACCTAGTACTTAGGTGATGCTTTTTTTCATTGTATGTTAGGCAAGAGACAAAATACCAGTGCATGTTGTATAGGAGCAGTGAGAAGGCAGGAAGAATTCTTACTGGATTGATGTAATACGTGAAGTGAGGCATAGCAAAAATAGATGAAGAGATGTTAGAGGTTTATTAGGCTGTTGTGAAAGGAGCAGTTGGAGGTACTTACAACAGAAAAGGACAGAAACTGGGGACACACAGAGTGCTGGAACCTGTCAGCAACAAAACGGCTGAGTGAAGGATAGGTGCACTAGCAAAAATGTCCATCAAGTTCTTGTCAAATTACACCAAAGGGGAACATGGAAAAGGGGTTCGAATAATGGAAACTTCTTTGCCTGTGTTAAGCAGAAGACTTGAATTTGAATGTTCAGAGGGTATGAAACTTTATTTTTTTTTCTCTTCCCTATCATGGCAGTCAGGAGTGGGATCTTGTAGGAGGAATTTGAGATACAAGTATTCTGTAGTAATATGCATGAGATGTCCCCTCTTTTGCAAAGGTTTCTTGCATATCTTTCCTGGTAGAAATATTAGGATTTTGGGAGTATGCTGTTGACTATTATATTGAGAAAAGGTTCTGCCAGAGTATCAACTCCTGGATTTCAGTCTCAAGGTACTCTATCAGTCTTGACAAGAATTCATAAACTCTCTGATGTGAAGGGTTCAAAAAAGGCGCCTGTGAATGTTGAGTTATTCTGTCTTCTAGCAAGCAACAGGCAAGATAGAGACTATTTTAATAAGCAAGAAAAACAGAAACAGGAAAAAAGAAAAAACAAAGATTGATGGATACATTAAATAAAATGTGCTAAATAGAAAATAGGAAACTGATACAGAGAAAAGAAGAGGAAAGATATTTAAAACAACACTGGAAATAGAAACGTCACATCTTAGTAAATAGAAAAAATGGCACAAAACCAGTAAAAGACAGTATGATCGAAGATGGGTGTTTTCAAAGCTAATACATACAAAATTGACTAATATGATAAAAAAAAAAAAAAGTGGTGAATTAAATGGTACAAAGCTATTTATGCTTTTTCAGTTTCAGGGGCTGTTTTTCAAGTGTGTGAGCACAGATATCTTTCTCCATGACTAATAAGTGTAGTCTTTTGACTAAGAGATGCTGTTTTTTTTTTTTTTTTTTTTTTTTAAATCCCGTTATATGTCAGAATCTCATTCTGAACTGTTTTGCAAGTTATTTCCATGTCAAATTAATGTCTCTGTGGATTACCTAGTGGATGCTCCAAATGAGTAAAATAACTGAGGTGATCTGAATCTCTCTTTTTATAGTTTTATTATGGCACTGATGTCCAATCTTCCCACTGAAACTATGTACACAGTACCTTGGAGTGATTAACATGGTGCTGTTCCCTTATTGTGCTGTTGTTTGCCTTTCATAAGTAACTAATCAACACTTTTAGCTTTATTTAATAAAGCCAAGGATTTATTATCCTATAATAAATTATATCCTTTTACATATTACTGCTATGGTGCAAAATGTTGTTTGCTTTGCCAAATTAAATAGATAATGAAGTACAGTTAATGCTTTTTGCTAATATTAGCAGAAGCATTGCTTTTTATTATTTTTTTTTCTTAAACAGCCATATGTATTAAAATATTTTGGAGGATTTAAATCTTATGAAATATTTCATTCTAGTATGTCGGAAACAACCATAATAGCAAAAGAGAGCAGTTATTTGAGCAGTACAGAAAATCTAAGAGCATCAAATATTTGGCAAGAAACGATTTAAACTTCAGTATCAGTAGAAAGAAAATTAAATTGACTTATTGTCCATACATTAAAGTATATACACGTGTAATCAACAATTAAAACAGCATGTGAAATAAAAAACTTACCTAGGAGATAGTTGACTGAAGCTTTATCTGTGCTCTGTCAGAATATACTGAGACTCATTCAGCAGATAGGAGGCTTTTTTCAATTTGAAATGCATTGTGCACTCTCGTCTTGTGATTTCTTTTTTCACAGCATCTTGTTCACTGCTGCTTCGTCTTGTGGTATTGGTTGTTTCCAGTTTATTTCCAGGTATCTCCAATATTTGATATCTTTCATATTCAGCATTTTTGTTTATTCTGCCTTAATCAGGTAACAGAAAAGAACCTGTGAACTTTGCATCTTCCCACCCACTTTCACTCCCCCTCTCCCCCCCCCCCCCCCAAAAAAAAAAAAGGAAAAGCAAAAAAAAAAGAGGCAAAATGCACTGACTCCAGTTAACTCAAGTATTCAGCATCCATTAAAAATTCATTTAAAGATTTAGCATCAAGTAAATTCCATCTGTTTTCTGTAGGTGATTCCAATGCTGGAAAGTTATTTCTCTGTGTTTCCGTAGCCTCCACTTTTTATATTTTTGTAGGCAAAGCGCAGGATCAGTAGACTTTAGGTCTTAACTTTTAACCCCTGCAACGTTATTCTGTGAAGGATGATGAAGGTCTGCCTCTCTCAGCTCCTTATGCTTCTGTCAGACACAGATGTGAAATGCCGCTTTAGAACAGAGGGAAAAAATCCCAAAGGGTGTAGTGTTTTGTCATCTCTCAGGACAGTGAGCACGCATGGCATCAATGAGTAGCAGATATGAGCTATTCAAACCAGTCACAGAACTGACAGGATGACGCTTTCATACATAATAGACCCATTAATTATTTCTTCTGATGGACAGCAGTGTCTACAAGAAGAAAAAAGCTGCAGATGATAATACTAGGTTTGATAGGTGCTCTATGTTTGAACAGCCTGTCATCAAAAATGAATCCAGGGGAAAAAAAAGCTTTTTTGGGGTATGATTAGGTGAAACGGACCAGAGTTGTTTTGATATAGTAGATGTTGTGTATGGGGTAAAAACTGCATTCAGGTTAAGGTCAATTTATAGCTAGGTTTTATCAATAAGGTGTTTCAAAAAGATTTGTTTAAAAAAAAAAAAAGAAAAAAGTGCTTTGCTTCATGTAGCTAGGGAACCTGGTTATAGTCTTGTGATTTTTTTCATTTATAATTTAGTGTATGGATTAAACCTACACATTCATGGGAGTTTTGTTTTCCCTCTTACCCGCCCTCCCACCCCCCCCTTCCCAAACCTTACTGTTTTGAAAGATGTTTTTCAAAGGGCTGTGTTTATAAAAAAAAAAAAAAAAAGATGCTCAAACTCATTACACATTTTGTATCAAACAAAGGCTTTCTGACTTTGAAAACAATTCCAATTGAGAAATGTAAATTGTCTGATTTAATGTTAATTAACCACTTTCTTGATGCTAATATGTAGGAAATAATGTATAATAAAAAACTCACTTTATTGTAACATAAGCTCTTTGCAAATCTCCTAAAAGAATACAGGTAAAACCTTAATTCACCGTACTGATGTTGTTAGGGGCAACATATGCAGAGTGTGGGAGAATGGTGCAACATTTGGAACTTCTCCTTAGAGTACAGTTTTATTTTCTCCCCTTGCAACTTTATTTAGTTTAACTTTTAAGTTTCTTGGTAAAAATGTGTTTAAAATTTTCATTTGTTTCCTCCCTCCCCCCCAACTTTTATAAAGAAATTATGAATTTCTTTCATAATTTTACCTACTCTTGTTTCATTGTAACAGCAAAGTTATTTTCATCTTTCTTGTTGTGAAACAATGGAAATGAGTAGAACTGTGCCCTAATATTGCAACAAATGACTCTTGAAATGCCTTTATCCTCTAGCTTGCACCCTCTCTAGCTCCTGACCAAGTCCAAGCCTACTAACATATGGTGACTGTAACTTTAAATCTAAGTTGTCAATCTTGTCCTTTTAGATAAGGAGATGAGTTGCCAAGGATACAATGGGTACATGATGTAAAGTCCATGCTGAAAGTGCTGGAATGAGGCATACTTTCTGAAATAATATTAACACTTTCTGTCTCATGAGTAAGAAGAATACAATGGATGTCTGGAGTCGATAGCATAACCTGAACTGAATGTGTCCTTAATTTATTAGGATATTTAGTGAAGGTACTGATTTTTACAAAATCCTTCCAAATACTTGGAATCTGACAAGGCTCAATCTGTGCATGTGTAGCAATAAATAACTTCATACAGTTTGAATTCTCAGTCTTTCAGGAGACCAAGGGCAATCATTACCCCTTGTAGTACACGGTACTCAGGTATCTACTCTGTAGTTATCCCTTAAAGAAGTCCTGAAGTGCAAAATAATTGAGCTTTTTTAAACACGTGTGCATACATATATATGTATAACATCCACATTTCCCCCCCCTTAAGAACAAGATCAGCATATATAAGCATATTTGTATGTTATCATCAAAAGAGTTCTGCTATGTCAAACCTGGAGATGAGGGTAAACTTGGATGAAGCAGCATGTTCAGGGGATGGCAGTGGTCCTGTTATCTGGGTGTGCAACCTGAGTCTTAAGATATGGAGATGTTTGGTGTTAAGAATTCAAACCCCTAGGTGAAAATTTTCAACCTTGAATGTAGCACAAAAAAAGAGGAATTGTATTTTTAGCGTGGTATTCTGAGTGTCTTTTCTGTTTGGTCAAGCTATAACAGCAATAGGCTATATCTAAGATACCTATCTGAAGGGGATAAGTCACATCTCCAGTGGAGAGTGCTGCAGCTATGTCTGAAGTGGCAAAAGTTTCAAGCACGCTCCACTCTGAAGTCCTTAGTGCCTTTATTTTTTCTCATGGCTGGATGTCTGATGGCTGTCACTCAGCACTGCTGAAATTCTTGCAGAATTTGGTTATCTTGCACTCACAAAATGGTGTGGTGAGGGAAACCAAATAGGTCAACAGCATCAGTTGACATGTCAGGTGTCATTCCTTCAGGGTAGGACTGGGTGCATCCCTTTGCTTCACTTCATTTGGTTTGTGGCCATGCTATTTTCTGCATTACTTCTGATTACAGAAAAGTAAGTGATAGTATGTAGTGAGGAAGAAGTCCTGTCCTTGGTAAACATCTCTTTCAGTTCCCTTTGTTTTTTCAGCGCTTTTAAACTGGAACATTTATGCATGTACCCATTATAGCTAGAAGCCTCAAAATAACTACTAGGTAACTGTGAGTAGCAGTGTATTGAAACTATTCGATCTCAGGGAGACTTGATATTTTATAACATCAAAGATGATAGCTTTTAAATAATATTAACCCATACAATACTATCTGTGCTAGTCTGTTTATGTTTAATAATGATGGATTCCTGAATTCTAGAAGTCCATGTGTTACTCCTACTGTAAGGAAGTAATTTGTCAAATATATCAGGAAAAATATTTTTCTAATTAAAACTGAATAATCAGTAAAGGCATAACTCAGTGAAATGGTTATAAAAATTATAGTGTATGGTAACCATTAATGTTAATACCGCTAATAAATTTGGAAAAAAAATTGAGAATACATACTTTTGAAGAATACGTCTAAATATTTTCCTTTCTATATCAAGTATGTATCACTCATCTAACAAAAAGCTATGCAAATGGAAGTCCCATTCTTACCTTTTTTTTTTTTTTTTTTTTTTTTTTTTTTAATCCTGAGTGTTATCATTCAGCGTTTTTCCAGGTCTGTATGATTACCTGTTACAAGCTAGTTGATAACTGTAGTGGTTGCTTTTCAGAGAAAAGCGGTGTATATACCGGAATTTTAAAATTGCTGAAGGGCTTATGTTCTGAAGAAAATTTCCTGATCGTTGCCACTTTTGTTGCCTGCAAGTAGTTGTTGCCTTTGTGAACAAAATTATTTTCCTACTTCCTCTTCAACCCCTTTGTGTGTGTGTGTGTGGTCATGGTGGTGGTGGGGTAAAGTGGGTAGGGTTTTGCTTCCTAGTGACCTCATATCAATAATTATTTATTATGGCAGATTAAATTGGAATATGTGTTAATTTTCCAGCTAAATTAAATTCATCTGCAAAACTGCAAAACATTTTAATGTCAGTATAGAATGCACTGTTCATTTCTAAAAATAAAATAAAATAAAAAATCAAATGTATGTGTAGTGAATTTTTTTAAATTATTTTTATTTTTCCTATAATCAGCTAGATAATTGACACTAAGCAATATTTGAGTGGAATTTAAAAACATGACAACCTGAACTTTAAAATTGCTTTGAATTTAACAGGAGTATCTGCTTGTTCTCAATGAACATAGGAACTTGTGCTTTCTTAAAATGAGGATATTCCTCATAAAATGGGTCTTCCCTGTAGGCTGAAAACTGGTGTAGAACAGCAAACTTAACACAGAAATGTACTGAGATAGCTTTGAAGGAACAGAGTTATTGTTACCTAGGAAATGAGTAAGTATAAGTGCTTAGCAGAGCTCTTACCATGTCAGACATCTGAGGGCTTTGCTTCCTGGAGTTAAGTTACAGCAGTCAAGGTTAGACTTGCCTCAAGATGACTTTAAGAGGAAATTCTTTGAGAGGAGAGAGAAATACTTTGCTTTTCCACTTCCGTAGTGCAAGTATTGCAAAATGTACTTGAACAGAAATGTATAGTAATGGTGATTTAATATTATTTCCAGGACTTGATTTTATTGCTACTAACATTTTGTTGGAAATTTCACTCAGTGATGCTTCAGTAGGATAATACTTGGAATTTAAATATAAAATGTTTTTTGAGATAGGTAATTAGCATGCAGGTTTCAGATAATATGTTCTATAAATTATATTTCATGCATTTTTAAATAAAACGTGAGTGCCTCTTATGCTTTTTTATTTTTTCATTATTTGAATATTGAAATCTCCTTAAGATTTCTGCTGTTGTCTAATACAGTATTAGGAAGAATAAGTAATGGCTGTTTCACAAATACTTTTTTTGTAAATAAATAGTATTTGTGAACATGTTTGTGTGATTTAGTCCCATTGCAGCAGGACACTGTTTTGGTAACAAATCCCGAAACTGTATCAAAGAGTGAACGTTTCTGCATGATTGTGGTTTTGTTAACTTGACTGGGGAATGTGTGCTCAGCAGAGGCTGGCCCAGTATCTTATAATTAAGTCTGGCATTTCTTAGACTACTGATATATGTTTGTGCTGGATGGAATATGACCTTGGTTTTCATTTGTCTTGGAGCTTTTACTGATGTGGCACTTCCACACATACACACAAGCCAAACCTGTATTAAGGAAAGTTTTACAGTTGAGTGGTTGCTTGTGAAGGTTGCAGTTGGTAACGTTGTGACCACAGATTTTGGAAGAGTTTTGTGGCGTTTGGTGTCGAAGACTTTGAAGTTTTGCTTATGCGCACTCTCAGTTTTTCCCAACTTGATCATTCTAGTTGCCATAACAACTTCATAATAGTGGAGCATTTGCTGCTGTAGTTAAGGTTGTGTCAGCACTTCCATTATAAGCTATTGTTTTCAGGAATTTTTAATTTATCCGCGGGCTTAAAAATGGCATACAGTAAGCCTATGTAATTGGCTTTAATGTATGGTACCAACTTTTCGCAAAGCTGCTATTGTTTCATCTCTGATGGCATGTGTACAAAAGAATATTGTTTTGAGTATTTTTTTTCTTTTTGGAAAAGTAGTAGCAAAATATTCTTAGTCTAAAACTAATTTTGACTGGTTCCCATCTGCCAGAGGTATGAGAACCAACATGTTCTTTTGCTCTACCACAATGCTCCATCCTGCCTGTATCCAGTTAGACCCATCTGTTCCTCTTAGTTAAAAGGTTAGCGCGAACACGGTGCTTTTCTGGGAAGTAGGGAAAATATAACCTTTTAATAAGAGAATTTCATATCTTGCTAAGAGATGATTTTGACATCTTGAATACTTTCATAATTAATTACATGTGAAAATAAAGACTAGCTCTGTTTCTTATTTGTTAGATGGCTTCTGAAATGCAAGAAATAGAGGGGGAGTGGAACAAAAGCTGTTATTGATATAAGCCCGTTATTCGTTGTGGATACAGTTTGTGTTATGGAGTTTTAGCAAAGAATTGTACACAACTTTAACACAGCTTTCTGAAACCTAGAGACTGTTTAACCTGGAAACCATCTAAGTATCTAAGTGTTTACATAATTTGTGAAAGATCTCTTCCAGATTCTATCACAAGTGGTTCCAGTAAGAGCTGGATTGTTCAAGGACTTTCCTCCACAAAAATGGGTTTTGTTTTGTTTAAAACACTTTTTTTTTTTTTTAGCTTATCTTACTGCTGATTGTACTGCAAGACATTTGCCCCTAAAACAGAATGATAGCTTTTTACTGTAGGAGACAATACTTTGAGTGTATATCATGCAATTTTAGACTCTCTTCTGCAGTATAGTTACTCATAAATTAGAACCAAACTTTCTTCTGCTTTTGAAGCAGAATTTTATTTTGAATTAAAGTCTTCACTTAAATAAAATTACTTAAATCTGAAGCGAGTATGTTCTTTTTTAGTTCAACTATTCAACTTGTACATTGTAGTACCATCTGATTGCAGGCATTTAGACATTTGTAAGTTGCTGGATGTTTTAAAAGCTTCAGCAACAACATATAACTTTAATTGAAAGACTTACTTGATTTGATTTTAATGGTCTGTACTAAATGCAGCTATTCATTTCAAAGGCCAGTTTCTTTGACTTTGTTTTTAAGGGAAAATCTAGTTAAAACCTTGGATATTCTAAATTTAATTTAATCATACTATTAAAAAAGTATTTAAGTATAGGCTACACTGAAGAAAGATTGTATATGCTTTATAACTGAAAAATACAAACAGCTTTTTAAAAGCTCTTTAACAACGTTTACACAGACTTTTCACTTGACTCTAGACAAGTGAAGTATTCAGCCTGGATTTCCTGTTTCCAAACACTTGATTATCCTTTCTTTGCTTAACTTCTTAGTGTATTTTCCCCTTCCCTCCCCAGAGTCTAATTAATGTTTAGCCATTTTATATTTTTGAAATCATATTCTCAGAGTTGATTTAGAGTATTTTGTTTCCATCTGACTATTAGATTTTACAGATGAAAACTTATAAAGGTTGTATGAAAAAAAAACCTTGAACTCCTGAATAAAGAAATTACTTTGTAAAAAGCTACATCACAATGGCAGTTGCAAATTGCATGTCTTTGTTGTAGGTTTTATAAAAGTCTGCATTTGTTCTCCTATCATCTTCTGTTATTTCTACTTTATTCCTTTTAGCCTCAGTCCCCAGCCCCCAATTTATGGAGCTTTGAATTCCAGGGAGTACTTCTACCTGGAAGATTTATTTTAAACCTCAGCACAAGTGGTTTATTCACCTTAGTTGCTTTCTAAGTTCTGTGTTCTGTTTTGATTTAATATATATATATATATATATATATGTATATATATATATATATATATTTTTTTTTTTTTTTCTGATAAGAATCTGAATTTTAAGAATTTGTGGAAACATTTGCATCCTTTCCAGATTTCAAAGCTTCAAAAGTCATAGTATCTTACCTTATCTGTTTCCTCCTTTTGAGCAAATACCAGAACAGAATACTCAGTATTAGCTTGGTACTTTTCTTCATGTATACTTCAGATGAGAGAGAATATAGAAGGGAGTAATTCCATATAGCAGTCTGTAGGTAAACTATAGTCTCTATCTACACTTAATTTGAAATTAAAAATGCAGTTCTGTGGTGCTATTAATCTTGCATTTAGTGAAATAGTATTGCTGGAAATTCTCTGTACCAAAGGTTTCTCTTCTGTTAGATGAGAATTAGGGTAAAAAGTGGCAGTTTTAGTGTCAATTGTATTCAGAAACAGCAGAATAGAACTAAGAAAGACTAGGATGTTATGCTACGTTGTTCCAAAAGCTCTTAAAAATATTTTCCAAGATATTTCCTGTGTTGATCTGTAGTGTATTAGATATCAGACAGTGGAAGAATTATATATTTATGAAGGACAGAATTAAATGGAACTACAGAAATCAGCTTTTCTTTAAAAAGCTGTGTTTTGCAAATAGACGTAAAAGTGATTATCCATAAATGCCTAGGTACAGCTTGTTTCTGGAAAGCAATCAGCTATTGATCCTTTCTCTTCTCACTTCATTTCTTATGTAATTTGGAGAAAACAGTTCCCTTTTTTCTAAAAAATACCACACAATTGCTAAATTATTGAGATTAAGAGAACTTTTTGGAGATTGACTAATGTAAAATTTTATGTTTTTATTTTCTACTGGTTACATATTCATATCACTGAAAGGGTATTGATCAGCCTTCAGTTGAGCTACGGTTCAAACTTGTTTAAGTTTCACCCTTATCCAAAAGGCTGTTGGTTTCTGGTATTGTTTGTAGTGTAAAGAAAGCTCTCTATGAGCTATGTATGTTGTTCTGACCCAGCAGGTAGTAGTGCATATGAAAAACGTGTCCTTAGCCAGGTGGTTTTATATTGGTGTTATGTAGTCCCATTTTCTTTGGCAATGATTGAGATAGATGTTTTTGCTCTGAAAATGAGAGGAGCTATCCTGCAAGGGACACTGGAAAGTTTTTGGAAAGTCATTTCTTGAAGTCTGCCAGGAGAGGCAGAAAAACAGATCATCTTCAAGAGCCTGTGTAATCTACCTGCTCTATGCCTGCTTTCATAAATGTATTGTATGGGAAAATATATCAAATTTTCCTGTTTTAAGACTGTGTGCAGGGTTTTCTAATGATTCCTTATATAAGCCTGGAATTTCTAAGTGGAATCAGTAACCAAAAAATATGATTTGTGCTGCTTGATAATTAGGAAACGGGATACTGCAGCAGCAAAATTTAAAATCTAGCTCATTATGCACTAAACTCATAAGTTATTATTCAAATATATTGGAATATATTGGAATTTTAGCTTACTTTTGGTAGTTACATATTTTACTGTCCAATCTATTAAGTAACCTTATGTGTTTAATACATTTTAATCCCCTAATTTTGTCAGTTTAAAATCTTCTAGAGCCTTTACAATAAAGAAGTAACAAATGCAAATTTCACAAACAGTCCTAGCAATAGCTTAGGAAAGTCTAATGGACAAATGAATCCAGTTTCCCAATTCTGCTTTGGAAGGGAACTCTCAGTGAGTAAGGGAGAGTACATATTGAAGGACCAAAAAGTAGATGTGAAGCCTTCATGTGTTTCTTCATCATGATATATAATTGTTTACAGTTTTATAGATGGAGGGGTGTTCTTTGTTGTTAGGTTAGCTAACAACAGGTTAGCTCTGTTATTAGATTTGCATTTCAGTCAACACTTTAGTATTTCAACAATTCAACAAGTCAACAATTTAGTATTAATGAATCCTGGAGTTGGGCTTTATCATTTTTTGCATACTTGTGGAGAAGGGACCAGGACACTTTTTCAAGGAGAAGAAAAAACACGTAGATAATGTGTTCTCTAGATACATAATATAAACAATATCTACAGATAGATACTTCCTCTATGGTAATCTAGGAAAATACATTTTATATGTTATTACTTTTTTTCCCCCTTGGGATTTATTGCTGCAGAGTTGAGAACTGAGTAGAACACATTGGTAACCATTTATAACAACTTCCGCACTGTAACTCTCAATCCATGAACTGCTTTAAAATTCTTTTTGAACTGTGAAAAAGGTTGTACTTTGGTCCCAGATGAAGCCTTATGATTTTAGGGATGATGTGATTTGTGTGAATTAAGGCAAAGAGCAAAAGATATATAATGGATATTTGTTTGGAACAATATCCATCTGTGCAACTGTCTACACTTCAGCATTTAATAAATACATGGAGGACAAACTAACCTACGTATAATGCATTACTTATCTTTTTATTTGTTGTGTGTTTTAGTTACAGTTTTTTGAATTGCATTTTTAAAAGTTTGTCCATAAAGTTGTTCTAGGTGAGAATTAGCCTAATAGTGAGTAGTGCTGCTGGGGTAGTATAAATGGTGTCAAAAAGCATCTGTTTGGACATGCAGCTCCAGTGTTGTCACTGAAACTATAAGTCAAAAAATGTTCCTTATTTGACTAAATAGAATTCAGTTTTTGAATGTTTGGCGCTCTTTTTTTTTTCAATTGCTACTTACTATGGCTGGAGACTGTTAGTAATGAAGACAAATCTTATACCTTTCTTTTACTGGCCAGTGCTGCTTTCTGTCTCTGGACTGGGGATGCACGGTAGGAGAGACCCAATAACTTTTGATAATTACCTAGTTAATTAAATGGTACTGAAGTGTTACTCTATTGCATTCCTTTTCAACTGATGAATTATGAAAATATTAGACTTTGTTTTTTCATTATGCGCTTTTTTGGGTGACTCAATGTGTGAATGCATTTGTCAGTCGAATTCTGAATATCATGCCATGCTTTATCTCAAGCACATTTTTAAGGAATCTTTGTGTTTTTGTTCAATTACACAAGTGTCAAGTCTCTGAGGGGAGGGAGCACAAGACTCATGTTTCTGTTATTCATCACATGCTCTCCTGCCACACTGCAAGCATCCTGAATACTGGCAGCAAAAGGCTGCTATTGCAGCGCCCTTCTGTGAGCCCACGTGTGAAGTGCGCTTGGGTGGAAATGAAAGATCTGCAGACCAAAGAGGCGTGGGCATCGAGAACTGGGTGAGAGGCAGTACGGCTGTGCAGAAGCACAGAGAGAGCCTCAGGCCTCAGCTCTCCCAGCTGCATGACCTGTAGCCCAGGGGCCAGTGTCTTACCGTAGGCCGATGCAGTGAACTGGTTTGCCTATCCCCGTCATTTTGTCTAACGAATGCACCTTCTACGCTTCATTCCAGCATGCTTTGGAGAATTGCTTTTGGGCTTTGAGCATCCTAGTCTGGTGGGAGGTATCCCTGCCCATGGCTGGGGGTTTGGAACTGAGTGGTCCTTAAGGTCCCTTCCAGCCCAAACCATCCTGGGATTCTGTGATTCTGTGAAATCCTGTATTGTTGGCTGCCACTTTAAATAGAGCCAAATGTTAAACTGCAGTATTTGCAAAGTTAATACAGCTGTACAGTTAAAAATGTTGTTTGAATCTTCTAAACTCTCCCGTGAACCCTATTTGGCAAGCGTATCAGCTGGAGCACTCATTATTTTTCCCTGTTCTTACACAAATGAATTTGTAAGATTTACCCCATCATGGTGCCCTGAAGGTATCTACTTTGCTCTCCAATCAAATACAGTCAGTTTATCAGGCAGTTAGATACTAAGAACATTTTGTGGATAGTTGAAATGGTCAAAAGACATTTGACTTTTTTTTTTTAATCACAGTAACAAAACACACAAAAAATATCTTAACTATGTGGTGGCTCACTGTGTTTTCTGCCTAGGAGGAAAAAAAATGCTGTTTGTTTATCTCATTAAGGTTGACATTTGCGTTCAACAGCCTAAGAGCTGTTGCTATCTGTATGAACACCTTGGTGAACAATCTCAGCTTTGAAGCTAGTCCAAATGAGGATGGCTGAGTACAAAACATACAGTCTGTTATGAAGCAGTTTCTTCTGATTGGATGATCTACTTCTGAAAGTCAAAGAGACGATGAGTTTTACATTGGTATAACAGAATATACAGTTTATGATTGGATTAAAAAAGTATTGTCATTAAAAATGAAAGTCGAATGTGTTGATTTAAATCATTTGACTTCAAATGTGTGCTCCAAATCACTGCCATCTTCTGTGCAGACCAGGCTGGTAGAACAACTTCAACATTTATTGTAACACTTTGAGATATTCCATAGGATGTGCATTCAGAAATGTTACCTCAAGCTTCAACTAACGAATGAAAATGACATTTGCATAATCAAAGATAGAAGGCTCATCTCAGGGGAACCTTAATTTTATGCTCCTGACAGCGACTATGAAATAAGAATTTTTGAGCTGAGATATGGATTTCTCATAAATGCTTTAATTTTTGAGTTTATACTTGTATAAGAACTATAGCTTTGTTCTTGCAAGGGCTGCTTCTCTAGTGAATAATCATAGAATCATTTAGGTTGGAAATGATCTCTAAGATCATCAAGTACAACCACGAACATAGCAGTGCCAAGTCTGTCACTAAGCCATGTACCTCAGCAGCACATCTACATGTCTTCTGAATACCTCCAGGGGTGGTGCATGATGATATGTTTTTAATGGAGCATGAAGAAGAAATATCTTGAAAGCTGAATAAACACTAACATGATTTTTGAAAACATGTAGTTCTTGAAGCTGTTTGTCATATTTTTATTTTCTTAAACAAATTAAGATTTTAATCAAGCCTTGCTTTATGGGAATCAGTAAGAACTGTTTTAGAGGCAGATGTTCAGGTGGCATGCTGCTGGCAATTCTGCATCTGCTGCCTAGATAAAGTATTTTTATTATTTATTTTTTCTTTATTTTTATTACTGTTCCTTTTATTTCTTTATTCTTAGTATGTTCTTAAATAAAATAGGAACAGTACTGTTAGTAGAATCTTCTAAGAAAATCATTTTTTTCGTTTCTTTTAATTAAATAATAGGAAACTATACTATTAAACATGTCTTCTGTAAATATGACAGACCCAATTCTTTTCTAGTGTAACCGGCTGCATTTTAACAGCAGTAATGCCCATCTGCTTCACAGGGTTTCTTGGCAACTTCCATGCACTAAAAGTTATAAATGCTTCAAATGATACTGCAAGTTGTATAATTTTGGTTTACTGAAGCCTGTATTGGAACACACTGTTCTAACATGCTGTAAGTAGATATAATATGTATTTATATAATTTTTTTAAGCTTGGCTCTGAGTTTTCTCAACATTTATGATTAAATAATAAATCTCATACTTGCAGTCTCTGGCATTCAACACAGAAAAGTGGGCTATTCTAGAATTCACCTATAAAGTACCATTTTAGGGGGATCATGTCTTTACAACGGGATATTTTAGTTTATTGTCCAGTTATGTGCATTTTATAATTCTATTTGTCATGATGAAAAATCAGATGATAGGAATGTTTTGGCATAATGATTTTGACCTTCCAGGTTTTGCACTACTGTCTGTAATATTTTGGTGGAAAAACAGGAAGATAGAAAGTGTGAAGTTTAGGAAAAACAGTAAGAGCAAGACAAATTACAGAGACTGAATTCAGCCCGATAAAAGGACTTTGTTCACTAGTTTTTAAACCGCGTACATGTGTTTTTGTCTTGATAGAAGAAAAACTTCAGAAATGGTTCCTCTTATGATTTATCAATTGCTAATAAAGCACTGTGGAACTCTGGACAACTGTGAACAGATACATACATATATATATATTACTATTACAGTGGATTTTCACCCTTTAGCAAAGGAAATTATAAAAACTAGTGCAGTTTATGACTCTAAAAGAAACATTATGCACAAAGATACTGACTATATTGGGGCCCTTTGAAGATGAGGGTCGAAGAATGGAGATGATCCTGGTGTTATCAAGGAGCAGTACAAGTGTCTGCTGTGGCAGAATAGCAAAGTGAGATCATGTAAAGACACTAACAAAAAAGTAACTAAAAATGCCATTCTTTTTGAATTAACTCTTTGCTGCTAGCTCTGCTATAGGTTTATAAACAAATAAGAGCTAACAAAGTAAGGAACGAATTATCCTGCTGCACAGAGGGAAAGCGTTCAACAGGCAAAAGCAGAAAAGTGGAAGCTTTGAATGTCTTTTATGGTATGCCTACACTAACTAGGTCACCTCTGACTGGGTAACTAACATAGCTGGCAACAGTTGGAAATACTTAGAAGGGATATCTTTTGGAGATTTCTGGAAATGTCAGGCTCAAGAAGTCTGCTTAGATGAGGTATTAGGGATGGCAGAGTATCCTTCTGTTGTTTTTTCCCTGCCCTAGAAAACTACTTGGTGAGGCATTGAGTCAGATGGACCATTGTATAACCATTCCTAGACTGTAAAGGGAAAACAAGATGAAATGGAGGATTTAGCTGTTGCATGCCTGATGATTGGGATGTATGGATGTCAGGATGCAGGATAATTCAGGATGGAAGATTTCTTAGGAGATCTCCAGTCCAGCCTTCTGCACAAAGTAGGGTTGGCTATGGTCAGACTAGGTTGCTCAGGGCGTTATCCAGTAGGAATCCCAAAGGTTCACAACGGCATGGACTCTCTTGGCAATTTACTCCATTGCCTTACTCTCCTCTTGGTGGAAAGGTTTTTCCTTGTACCTGAAGCTCTCTTGTTTATCCCTGTTGTCTCTTGTCCTCCCTCTGTGTGCCATTGAACAGCCTGGCTCTGTCACCTTGATGACTTCCCTGCTGGTAGGTCCCTCTTCTGAAGGCCGTACCTGCCCAGTTCCCACAGCCTCTCCCCACTGGGCAAGTGCTCTAGCCCCATCTCAGTGCCTCACTGATGAACTTGCTGCAGTTTATTGGTGTCCATACTGGGGTTTTAAAGCAAGGTGCAGAATTGTAAGGATGATCAACAAACAGTGAGCAGAAGTGATAATCGCTTCCCTTGCTCTCCTAGCTCTGGTCTTGTCAATGACCCTGGATGCAGTTGGCCTTTCTTTGGTGCCAGGGCATGCTGCAGGCTCCTGTGCAGCTTGCTGCCTGCGCAGTAACCAGAGCCCTGGGACTTTTCAGCAGAGCTGCTCCTCAGCCAGACAATTAGTTGAAGCTTGGGCGCATTTTCATGGGGAAGACAAAAAAAAGTAATGTAACAAGTACATTGCAGTGAGATAGGTTTTAGGTTAGACACAGGGGAAAGAAAAATCTCATGTGAGGACAGCAAAACATTTTGAATAAACTCTCAGATGGAGAGAGTTTTTATCTTTTGTCACTGAAGGTCTTTAAGTACAAGTTAGAAAAACATCTAGAAATGAATAGAAGTAGGTGATCCTGCTTGGGAAGATAAAACCTCTAGACAGTCACATGGAGCCTTTTCAAGTCCTGGGATTTCACAATAGTATGAACAGGAACATCATCAGCCGAGGCGATCAGCTCCGGGGCAGATGCATTCTGCAGCGGAGCAGGGGATCGGACAGGCAGGGCTAATTTTTCTGGCACCGAGCCCACTCGAGGGAGCCGCCAGGACCTGGCAGCCCTCGTGAGGGAGGTGAACGAGGCGAGAATGAGGTGTAGGCGGAGCCAGCAGCAAAGGTGGAGCCAACAGCGCCCCCTCCCTGTTCATAAGCTGCTCCTAGGGAGCGTGAGCGATCAGGAGTGTGGTGACCAGGACGGGCAAACAGGGCGTGGTGTGTCAGAAGGGAGTGGTGCATCAGTTAGCGCAGAGGTTCACACAGGCAGAGCGAGCAGGAAGGGCAGAGCCTTCCCCGCCACCCATACGAACAACTCTAATGGCGGTCTACCACTAGCTCAGCTGCAATGGTGTACACCAGGCACAGTGTGCTCTCCAGGAAGTCTGTACACATCCAGACAAACTGCTCACTCAAAACTGCGGCAGTTCAGGTCTCCGGGTGCAGGGAGTGCCCGAGCCTGTTGCTACCACCTGAGGGGGGGAGCAAAGAGACTGTGTGCATGAGGTGCGAGCAGGTGGATGACCTGGTCTGCCTCATGGCAGAACTCAAGGAGGAGGTTGAGAGGTTGAGGGATATCAGGGAGTGTGAGCGGGAGACAGACTTGTGGAGCGACTCCCTGCGCAGCCTGAAGGACAGGTACCAGGGTGAGACACCCCAAATGAGGGTGGACCCCCTGCACTGTTGCTGTCAGGCAGAGGCAGGGGACCTAGGAGTTGAGGAGGAATGTAAACAGGTCCCTGCTCGACATCGGAGGCGATGCCCTCCCCCTACTGGCCCCACCTTCCCAGGTGCCCTTACGCAACAGGTTTGAGGCCCTGGAGCTTGAGAGACCGGTGGGTGAGGAAGAGGTAGAAAGTCTACCCAGGAGGATGCCTAGGGCAAGGAAGTCGACTCCACGCCTCAGGACTGCCTCCACCAAGACAGAAAGAAGGGTGATTGTTGTGGGTGACTCCCTTCTCAGGGGAACAGAGGGACCTATTTGTCGGCCTGATCCTACCCATAGGGAAGTCTGCTGCCTCCCTGGGGCCAGGGTCAGGGATATTGCCAGAAAGCTTCCCAACCTGGTTCGCCCCTCTGACCATGAAATGGTAGAGTTCTTCACTCTTGGAGAAGCCAGCAAGGGGACCAGTAAAACTGCTGTATTGGACTTCCGGAGGGCTGACTTTGAACTGTTCAGGACACTGGCTGGTAGAGTCCCTTGGGAGGCGGTTCTGAAGGGCAGAGGAGTCCAGGAAGGCTGGGCGCTCTTCAAGAAGGAAATCTTAATGGCGCAGGAGTGGTCTGTCCCCACGTGCCCAAAGACGAGCCGGCAGGGAAGAAGACCGGCCTGTCTGAACAGAGAATTGTGGCCTGAGCTTAGGAGAAAAAAGAGGGTTTATAATCTTTGGAGAAGAGGGTGGGCCACTCGGGAGGACTATAAGGATGTTGCGAGGCAGTGCAGGGACAAAACTAGAAAGGCCAAAGCTCATCTGGAGCTCAGTCTAGCGACTGCCGTCAAAGACAACAAAAAATGTTGGCAAAGGCAAGGCTTTTCACAGAATCACACAGAATCACAGAATTTCTAGGTTGGAAGAGACCTCAAGATCATCGAGTCCAACCTCTAACCTAACACTAACAGTCCCCACTAAACCATATCCCTAAGCTCTACATCTAAACGTCTTTTGAAGACTTCCAGGGATGGTGACTCCACCACCTCCCTGGGCAGCCCGTTCCAGTGCCTAACAACCCTTTCAGTAAAGAAATTCTTCCTAACATCTAACCTAAAACTCCCCTGGCGTAACTTTAGCCCATTCCCCCTCGTCCTGTCACCAGGCACATGGGAGAACAGGCCAACCCCCACCTCGCTACAGCCTCCTTTAATGTACTTATACAGAGCAATAAGGTCACCCCTGAGCCTCCTCTTCTCTAGGCTGAACAAGCCCAGCTCCTTCAGCCGCTCCTCATAGGACTTGCTCTCCAGGCCCCTCACCAGCTTCGTCGCCCTTCTTTGGACCCGTTCAAGCACCTCGATGTCCTTTTGACACCATTTCCCACAGTATTCTCCTCAAGAAGCTGTCTGCTCATGGCTTGGACTGGCGCACGCTTCGTTGGGTTAAAAACTGGCTGGATAGCCAGGCCCAAAGAGTCGTGGTGAATGGAGTCAAATCCAGTTGGAGGCCGGTCACTAGTGGCATTCCCCAGGGCTCAGTACTGCGGCCAGTCCTCTTTAATATCTTTATTGATGATCTGGATGAGGGGATTGAGTGCACCCTCAGTAAGTTCACAGATGACACCAAGTTAGGTGCGTGTGTCGATCTGCTCGAGGGTAGGAAGGCTCTGCAGGAGGACCTGGATAGGCAGTACCGATGTGCTGAGGTCAGCTGTATAAAGTTCAGGAAGGCCAAGTGCCAGGTCCTGCACCTGGGGCGCAATAACCCCAAGCAGAGCTACAGGCTGGGAGATGAGTGGTTGGAGAGCTGCCAGGCAGAGAAGGACCTGGGAGTATTGGTGGATAGTTGGCTGAATATGAGCCAGCAGTGTGCTCAGGTGGCCAAGAAGGCCAACAGCATCCTGGCTTGCATAAGAAGCACTGTGGCCAGCAGGTCTAGGGAAGTGATTGTCCCCCTGTACTTGGCTCTGGTGAGGCCGCACCTCGAGTACTGTGTTCAGTTTTGGGCCCCTCACTACAAGAAGGACATGGAGGTGCTCGAGTGAGTCCAGAGAAGGGTGATGAAGCTGGTGAGGGTTCTGGAGAACAAGTCCTACGAGGAGCGGCTGAGGGAGCTGGGTTTGTTCAGCCTGGAGAAGAGGAGGCTCAGGGGCGACCTTGTTGCTCTTTATAAGTACATTAAAGGAGGCCTTAGCGAGGTGGGGGTTGGTCTATTTTCCCAGGTGCCTGGTGACAGGATGAGGGGGAACGGGCTAAAGTTGCACCAGGGGAGTTTTAGGTTGGATATTAGGAAGAACTCCTTTACTGAGAGGGTTGTGAGGCATTGGAATGGGCTTTCCAGGCAAGTGGTGGAGTCACCATCCCTGGAGGTCTTTAAAAGACGTTTAGATGTTGAACTTAGCGATATGGTTTAGTGGAGGACTTGTTAGTGTTAGGTCAGAGGTTGGATTCGATGATCTTGAGGTCTCTTCCAACCTAGACAATTCTGTGATTCTGTGATCAAAAACCAAACCAGAATCTTTTTCTTTCTGAATAACAGCAGCTCTTTTATGCTATGTTGCATGAAATAAATAAGGTCATATGAGCAAACACAGCTCTACATGCTGAAGACGTGAAAACAGAATAAACAGAGCAAAACATGTGAACATAGATATCACCATTTCTGCATCCCATTTCAACCTGTATAGACTAACTGAGGAAGTGTTCAGTTCTCATGCAAGGCTTGTGTAGCAGTATTCTTTCGTATTTTTCAGTTAGTGATTTTGCTTCTGTCTTTTCCTAATTATGGTTATGCTGTTCTTATATATCACTATTTGGTTATTGCATACAAAGTGTTAACATTTCATTGATATTTGAAGAAATGGCTGATGCCTCTGGCAGGCCTAGAAATTACCACCTGTATTTCTACACTGTTTCTCTTCATAATCTGCCTTTTAAAGATTGATTTCACAATCAGATTGGTTATATTGTCATCTTATTAAATCTTCTATGAGTTTATTACCTGTAATGCAGTAAACATGATTTAAATTGTACACATGATTATAATAAAGAGTACAAATATCATGGAGATCAAATAAAATCAAATTATGTACTGGACTTCTAGATGATTGTGTAGTTACTGTATTTTTTTAATGTTGATTACTAAGCAATAAATAGTTTTTAATAGAAATTTTTATTAGAAATCAGGAGCAATCAATCCTTCATGTCATTTGTGTCCTTTTACATGATAGACTTCAGATTATTTAACACCAATATTCGTGTAAGAAATTACATATGCTATGAAGGAGAAACATTTTGACATGGTGTTTGTGTATGAGAATACAGAAATTAGCCTTAGAAGGACTTTTCTGCCGACACCAGAAACCCAAACCTACCTGTCCCACCTGTGCATGTGTGTGTGAGGGACAGTGAGGACCTGACTTGCTACTGCTTTCACTGCATGGTCACCATACATCGTATATTAAAGGTTGTGTTTAGGTAAACATTAGATAGTGACATCAGAGTAATGACAATGTAAAATGACGTAATAATAAAAACATATTCAACGCCTTTGTTTCCTTCCTCTGCTGCCCAAATAATAGTTCAAGTTAATCAATACAGAGTTTTTTGCCCTCACCCAAAGCCTGGAGATTCCTGCAGTTTGAAGAAACAGTGATAGACATTGCTTCTGCTATACTTGTGTTCTCAGAAACACTTCAGTAGGAAAGTTTCTCAGAACCTTCCTATTTGCCATTTGTATGTTCAAAAGGGACAGAGAAATTAATTGAAAAATACAGTTACTGCTTTTGGGGACTTAATAAACCTCTGCAATTTATACTAAATCTTTAGTCTACAAACCAAAGAACTTAATGATTAAGGGTATAGCTCTGTAAATATGTATGTGAATAATTGTCTCAGCATGAATTATCTTGCTGAACGTACTATATAGTTATGTTTATTTAACACTATAGATAAATGTACCTGAGTGTTTCCTTTGTGGTACAGAAAGAAAATGCATAATTCAAGTCCAGTACCAATGCAGAATCTTATTAAAAGACAAAACCAAAGAAGTACTTGTAGGAAATAAAAAGTTGAGAATGCATTCTGTATTTGTGCATCTCTTCCTACAGAATTTAGGCATACTACTTGTTTTTATCAAGATAAAATGTGGAATTAAGACAGCTGTAGTGCTGTGAGGAGATTAATCTGAATAAAAGCAGAGAGCATGAGAGCATCAATCTGTAGTAAAGCAAAATGGAGAGGGAAAAAAAAACGTGAAATGATTGCTTTCTGAACCTCTCATGCAACTGGTAGCTATAGCTGTGTATAAATGAGAGCCTGTTAGGATTGTAAATATACTTTTTCTCTCTGACACGTTTCCTGCTGGTTGCTTGGTTACCAGCACTGTGCCATGCATACACGCAAGATATTAGCTTATTTTTCTGTCTCCACACTTTGAGCTTTAATGAGAAGATACGTAATGAGAAGATACGCATTGGAAATAATGTTTTTATTTCTCTGTAGTCACCTATTTATGGCTAAATGGCTTATTGTCCTAGACGATTTTAAAGTAATTATGCTTAATTTATCAGATTTCATATGGAAGACTAGAATGTTCTGCTATATATAAATTAGTTTTTCAGTTAAAAAATAATAATAATAAAAAATCGGAGGAAACCCAAGAGAGGAGAGTTTATCATTTCTGCTGTTTCAGTTTTTAATGTTTATAAAAATAACAAAATGCATGGGGAATGGTGAAAGAGTAAAACTAGAAGAAAGTCTTAAAGTTACCTTTTTTTTTTTTTTCACACTGGGACAGTTGAGAGAGAATTCTGTTCTTTCCAGTTCCAGTCTTGCACAGTATTAAACTTTCAGCATAGTTGCATTATAGTTGAATCTGAAGATTCCCCCTGACTTAGGTACAAAAAGACCCCTTGCATATAATTTCAGGAAATTGACATGATTTTTGGAGAGTTCTTACTAACAAAGGTACTTCTGTGAAGTTTTATCAAATTGATGTCCGTATTTTAAAAAGTTTCTTTCATTTTAAAATACATGTATGTGTGTTTATTTTCAGACCTACACACAAACCAGAACAGATATAATTTCTTCCCTCCCTCCCCCCCCTCCCCCCCCCTTTTTTGTAGGTTTTTTCTTCTGGTGTTGGTTAAACGGACAAAGAAAATTAGTGCTGTTCTCCAGTATATGAACATTTTATTCATGTTTCTTTCTTCTGTCCTTGTTTGAAAAGATATTTTCATGTTTAGTAGAATCCATTCAAGATGGCTAGATATTATATTACTTTTTCCTAGTTAGGAATTTGCATTTGTGTAATGGGTCACACCCAGGAAGTATGCATCCATTTTGGACTAATTCCATGTATATCAGAGTCTTCAAGAGCTATGGTGAGAACCATGCTGTGATTTTCTGCTTTAGAGAGCTCTACCCTTTGTACCAGTTTAACTGCGTTGCTTGTAACTGTCCTTATGCAGCCTGTGTGCCCCTCTTTCGTTTCACCTATAGCCATTCTTTATTAGTTGCAATGAAAGAAAATGAATGACTTTATATAAACTGCCATCATTACCTTTCTAGTGGTGAGAAGAGTCTTTGTCATTTTTCCTCTAACTTATCTAGTGCATATTGTTAGTGTCACTGTGTGTCATTCTGTAGTGATTCTGTTGCTTTCTAACTTTCAAGTAAGTGGAGTAAGGGGTTAAACAATGCAGGTAAAGATTTATTTATTTATTTATTTGCTTGCTTATAAATTTACATATTTACAAGTATGTACAAATTTTAGTTTTTTGTGTGCAAATGTACCAACTTAAATATTTCAGGATAGCCATGGTATTAGGAATCTGGAAGTGGGATCATAGTTGGATAGATAAACAAGCTCTTTTTTTTTTTTAAAAAAAAAAAAAAAGGTATGTAGAAGTTAATATTTGGTTTGTATGTAGTGTGTCTGAGTCAAAAAGGCAAAGGTGTAAGCAAATTCAGAGAACTCTTTAATGTCAGTTGAAGATGATAGCATGGCAAGATTAAAACTGAAATCCAGACTTTTTAATCAGTCTTCATGCATTGAGTTGTCCTTTCCTAAAATCTATTTTTCTGTAGATCTGAGTATAGGTAGCCATTTTATGATTTCATGAACATTAACCAATATGCACTCAGTGTATCATTTTACAATAATTATTGTAGTGAATATGGTTTGGAGGATCAGGTGTTAGAAGAGTAGTTAGAGTAGTAGTGTTTTCTGGAATAGGATTTTTATTAGTGAGCAGCAACTTGGATAAAATTGCATATTTGAATCTTTGCAGTACAAGCTTCTGAAAGTCATTTAAAAAATGGCTACATCAAAATGTATTTTGGAATAAAGTAGTAGATCTTAGTATTCCAACCTGATTCTGACAAGTTCTTTAATATTTGTGCATCTCATTCATAAAAGCTTATAGAAATCTTCAAATGTTTCATCTGCCTTACATGGTTAAATTATTATGTGTATGCATGTGTGTATGCAAAAAGAAAAAAAAAATAATTTGAACTGTGCTTTACTTGTCAGTAGGCCTGTGATTTTTTCCAAACTGTAAACTTTGAGCTTCCTATTTCATATATGTATCTCCTTTTGTAGGTTAGTGCAGATGTGTTTATGACACTCTGCTTTCAGAAATTAGTCCCATCTTGAGATTTTCCAAAAAAACTTTTTGTTCTGTTACAAATTCCATTTTCAAAGGTGCATTCCCCCCTCGTCTTTCATCCCCCTAAATACTCAGTTATTCTGAATTAATGGCAATAGAAAAGTGAATGTAAGAAAAACAATTTTTCAGAATCTCAAAGTATCTTCTTAAAAGGTACACTTCTTGCTAAATCTGTCAGATGCTTTAAAATATACTATGGAGTAAAAAATTGCATTTGTAGAATACTTGAAAAAAATGTATGCAATAGGTCACTCCTTTTAGGAGAAAAAGAAGACAGTAAATTTCTTTAAGTGCATTTTGCTCTGTCTTAATTTTTTTCTCTCTCCCCAACCCCCATCTCTCTCTGAAGTTTCTTCAGCAGCTAAAAGAAATTTGAAAATTTGGCTACCTAACACATTTACTGTCCTTCTCTTACGACTACACGTATTAGCGTAGGACCATGCAAAAGTATCAATTCTATACTGGAAGACAATTTGTCACAAATGTGAATAAATACTTCCACAGTGAACAAGCTGATTTTTATTTTTTTTTCCTATTTGTACTTGGGAAAACTTGATATATGTTAAAGTACCCAATGAATTGATGACTGGATTAGGATTATGAAGTTTCATTGCCATGAAACGTAAAAACTTACATTTTCTCTTTAAAGTTAGGAATTTCTCTAAAATAAAATGAAAGTATATTTAAACTCCCTTCTAGAATCTGTCAGGAATAACATAATACAGGAGTTTTCAATGGAAAAGGAAAGATGGCTTCTGCAAAAGTGTGGAAAAAATAAGAATCACATTGTGAATTGTAACTCCATCATGCTAAAACTTTAAATTGAATTAAAAATGCTCTTCTGCCTATTTATGAGGCAAAAATAAAATTAATTGTATTACTTTCTCTTTGATATTCTAAGATATGAAGAGTATTTTCAGCAAAAGAAAATAAAGTGATTTTAAGTAGTCAAGGCTGAGTTAAGTACTAATTTCGAGCTTGATGGTTATCTATGCCTGTATTGACATCTGATGTTCTTTAATTGCTATAGTGCATTCGGTTACAAACAGAATGATTAATTAGGACTAATCCAATGTACTATTGATATCATATTAAATTGCAAGGGGAATTCGTTAAAGAAAATAGTGCAAATTTCCTAAATGAACTAAGTAAAGCCTATTTTATGAGAGCAATAAGATAAAGACAAACAAAACAAAACAAAAACAAAACAAATAACCCTCAGAAACAGTAGCTCGAGCTGAATTAAGCTTTTATGTAGAGCTCCTTACTTTGCAGTTCTTAGAGGTCTCAAAATGCTGTCTCCAGTGGTTTTCAGCAGCAAAAGGCACAAAGGTGCTTTGCAGAATGCAAGCTCAGCAGAATGAAGAGCAGTTAGCCTGAAGGCAGGGGAGAGGCTGAAGTGAACATAAAGCCTTCTTTCTTTCCTCCACTTCCTCATTTTAATTTCTGCGTTGCCATCTGTGTTCAGATAAACAGTTGACTGAAATTTTGATCCTAATGAAATTGGAGAAATAAGAAATTCACATCGTAGTTCTGATATTAATTTTTAATGCTAGCTTTATCTTGAGGTGTTTGCATGGCTGATCATGCTTCTGAGTGTCTACCTGAAAGAGACACATAGAACAAGCCTAATCTTTGCTTCTCTGTTATTTTAAAAATGTTTCCTAGTGGGTCTAGCTTTGTAGTTCCTGTACTTGGTGTTATGTGTATCCAAACAGGTATCAGTGAAATTCCCCTGGTATAGGTTTAGTTTTCTATTTCTAAGATTGCTTATATGTCAGAGGCTGCTTTTAAAGATTGTAGTAGAAAAATTTTAAATTAAATGCTCCCTTCTGCAGCCCCTTAATTTCAATGTTAATGATGGTAATAGCGGAAACAATCAGTGCCATTTCCTCTGTCCCCTTTACAAGCTTAAGAAAAATATATGTTACTGTTTTTTTTATATAATGCATTTTACAAACTAATTTACTGGATGCAGTAGTACAAATAATCCTTTATATAGTGTTATATGTTAAAGGATGCATTCTGCCACCTTCATTCATAATAAGTTATGCCTTAATTCGCAAGCAATTCCTTTGGACCACCATAATGGTAGAATTCCACTTAAGGCAGAACCTGTTTGATTTTTGTGTGTTTTACTTGGATAGTTCTGAATTTATGGTTCTGCTTTATGTGCTTTCATTTAAGTAGCTGTGCATAATTAATGGAAGAGTTAATTTCTTAGAAAATACAGTCATCTAATTTTCTGAGATTGTCACATGAACCCTTTTAGCTTGTTTCCGTATTCTTTCTCCCCAGTAGATAGTTTCTTCATTTTTGCACATAGAGGAACAGAACACGTGTCTAAAAGGCTAACAGTAAAAGAATCCAAAAGAGGTAAAAGTGAGTTATTAAGCAGTCAGGTATTATTATTGAACAGGCAAGTCAAGTAAGGCAATAATAACATATATTCTAGTCCTCTCTGCCCCATTTTGTTCATTATTTCTTCTGTAATAATGTTTTTGTGCTTCACAGAAGATATATTCCTCTCCCTGAAGACAGTATGAACTAGGTATTCAGAAATGTAGTACGTTAAAGTTCCTGCCAAACTCAGACAATAACCAGGAAACACAAAGTATAGTAATTAAATTAAGAAGTAAATGGGCATTAAGTTGTCAAAAAAGTTTGGTTGTTTTTCTGTGATTTAGTTGAAAATATTCATGAAGGTTATGACCCTCTGTCTGTCATATCTTAATGATTTCATTTTAGAAAGTCATTAGCATGAATCAGAGTAAGCAGAAGACTGTGTAGTCAGCCCAGGATTTGACAGTGACAAGGAACTTTTTAACAATACTGTGAGATAATACCCTGGTAACAAAAAGGGTCTTTTCTGAAAGCTCTTCTTAAAAACAGGTTTTCCAATGGGCAAGAAAAGTAATATTTTTTGGTTTTATTTTTATTTTATTTTATTTTATTTTTATTATTATTATTTTATAATTATTTTTAAAAGCTCTGTTTCTATGTGCTCCTTTTCTGTTCCTAGCTATTTGTCCGGACAATTTTCAGTCTCTACTGGTTTAGACTTTTTTAAATTTGCATTTTTTATTTTATTTTTTTAATTTTAATGAATAAGAGGCTGAGTTTTAAGTGTCATTCCTCGGGTAAATGCATTCAGGAACTCATCCTTACCTGCTGGCTAATCACAAAACTTGGACCTTCGTATGTTCAGAAGCTTCATATTTAATTGAGATGTTCCAAATAGATCAAAAGTTATTTGTTGGTATATCTCACAAACCATTTTTCCGTAATAAACTAAATACATCCCCAAATGAGCTAATTGTATATGGTTTTCATGCATTTGGTGCTTTTTTGGTGTTATATTTTTGTGCGATTGTTAAACATGTTGCACATACATTTTTTAATATGCTATTTGTCTTCATCTTTTAATAATTCCTTCCTGAAAGATCAGTATCCTCTGAGGACAAATCTTCGTGTAAATTGGTTATTGCTTCCTGAAAGTAGCGTAAATTGTTTTAGTTATTTAAACTATCCAAAAGGTTGTAAGGAAGAAAAAGCTCACAAGTGTTTTAGGAATAATAGGGAGTTTAGTCCTAGTCACATCATTAGTATAGCAAGCTATTCCAGCCACAGATCCACTGGTGCTGTTAATTATAGCAAAAGATACTTTCATTTTGTGGGGGATTAGTAGAAAAATGGTCTTTTCCTTCACATCTGAGCTCAGTCCTTTAATAATTTCAGCTCGTGTTTGTTTATAAATTGTTTTCCGTTCTTTCCTATGATAAGAATAAACTTAGGAGAATGTCAGTCATATTTATGGAAATGTATTTTTCACATGACCCAATGGAGACATGTACGGTCCAGGGGTAGGAAAAGAAGAAGAAAAAAAAAAGTTAAAAAAAGAATGGCTATATTGGGACTCTTCTGTCTGAATTTTCATTTGAAGGGCCATCTTTTTATGATTTAGTGGAATATCGTTTATTCCACTATTCAATATTAATTGCTAAAAAAAAAAATAATAACATTGTCATTTTGTTACCAGAGAAGGATGGGGACACATCAGAGAGGGATGCCTTAATTATTTTCTTTGCTAATGCCAGCAACTGAAAATGCTAGATTGCTGCCAGCTTTTAATAAGCCACTTAATAAGACTCAAATTTGGGGAGAGGATAGGCATGACACACCATGATAGAGGAGTAAAATGAAAAACGGATCACTCAAGCTAGCTCAAAATATTTCTATTTAAAACTGCAAACGTTATTTCTAGCTCCATTCTTGTATTACTGTAAAATCCCTGAAAAAGTACTGGCATATACTAATAAATACTAGAAAGCTTAGTTCTATATTTTTAATACTCCGTTTTGAGGTTGTTTTGAAGTACAACAGAAATTAAGGAGTAGAAAGGCTTATGTTTTCCTTTTGAAAAGCTCTGCCAGCAGATCATAAACTGTAACTTTGGTACTTAGTTACCACCATCCCATTTCTCTATGCTAATAATGATATCAGGACAGTGCAAGTGAAGACTGTAAACATCATAATCCTGGTAGTTTTTTCAGTACAGAACAGTCTTGTTGCCATGCTTAATTATAATGTGCTGGTTAACTCTCCTAGTCAGCCATCGTACCACCATAGCAGAAGCAATTAGTGACTTTTACTGGGTGATGTCCTCTTTTTTTAATAGAATTGCTGTTGAACTGAGTTCTGATTAGTGGTGCAAGAAATAGCAAGGTCCAGGGGTTTTCTTTTTAGATACAGAAATATACTATAATTGCTGCTATACATTAAAAATCACAAGGTTTTCTAAGCTTTTTTTTTTTTTTTTTTTTTTTCTCCAGTCAGAATTTTAGTTGTTTTCTCCTAACTGGCTTTTGTATTTTTTTTTCTTTTTTTAAATCATGATGTGCTTATCCATCATTGCATTGATTGCATTGACTACATTTACCCTTAATTAGTGGGTGTTTATTTTTTGAATATGTTTATATTATGGAGAGCATAGACTCATTTCTGCCCATCAAATTCAGTTGATATTGGACATTATATCCAGAAGTTCTTAGATATTGAGAGACAGACACCAATCCACACATGCATATTACTTCTGTATGCTTTGTTTCTTTGCAGATGAAAACATAAAAGTATTCCTGTGGTTGAAAAAGAAGAGTTATTCCAGAGGGAGAAAGTCTTGACAATTTGTGTTTGAGAATGCAATTAGAAGAACAGGGAAAGGCAAGGGAAATGCGCAAGAAATTCCTATTACTGTAGTGAAAGTGAGATATATCACGTAGGATTTTTAAAACGTATTTTTCATGCTTAAAAAGCTGAAATTAAAGGGTTATGTGGCAGTAAACAGCACAGCTTTCGCTCATCTAGTGATGAAACAGGATTGTGTGTTGCATCTATCCCTCGGTGGAGGAAATGAGCTGTGTTTTTGACAAACTTGACTTCAGAGATGATCATGCATCTCTAACCTTCATTTTGTATGGATTAGAACTTAAAATTAATGCAGTCCTGTGAAACCAGTAATAACTGGTTCTCTTGCTACAGAAGTTAAAGAGAGATACTCCATCCAGAGCTTTTGGTTTGGATATCAGATTCAGTCAATGCCTGTAATAATGTCTTTGAAATCCTGGTTATGCTCAATGAAGTAACGGGACCTTTGGATGTGGAACAAGCTAGAAAAAGAATCCAATTCCATGTAACTACCTTAAAACTGTACCTCTATGTGCACATACAAATTATGAGGAGAGGAATTGCTGATAGTGGGCATAATAAAGGCCACAAAATACTAAACAATACTGAAAGCTAATTTTAAGAGAAGCCCTCGCACAGAAGACTGCTCTCTATAGCAAGTATTTTATAGAGCTTGTGGTATTTGTAAGAATAAGGTTTTGTAAGTGTTAGGACAAGACTGCTGCATGACAGCACAAGCACTTTACAGTATTTTCAGCTATAAATAGTTTTATCTGTGAACAGCCATGTTACTTCTGCAGCAACATAGATGATTGATTCTATGTAATTAATGTACCTGCTAAAAAATAATATTGTAACGAGGCCTTTGATTTTGCCAGGTGTGGAGTATTTGTACTATGGAAGAGGAAGACTTCAGGATAATGTGTTCTTAGAATGTCTTGCTTTTAGAATAAGTGTCTGCGCCAGCCTACACACAGATACTTAGAGCTGTTTAATGGTAATTGCTTTCTCCCATGAGGCTCATTGGCACTGAAATAGGAATCTTCATGGCTAACCCTCATTAAAACAAATAGATTAATTTCTGCCTAAAATGAAAGACCTCTTTTTAATCATTCAGCATCATGCTATTTAGAAAAATGTTCAATTATTAAAAGGCTGCTGTAACGTAATGGACTGCAAAGGCTCTGCACCGTATTAATTTTTTTGAAATCCCAAGTTTTTTCTTGATACGTGAATTCTAGCAATTCCTTGTATTCCGAGCAAAATCTTATATTGCTCAAACTATCTAAGCTTTCATCTTATTGTTGGACGATGATTTAAATCTTAAAACTTACCCATAGATTTTATTAAAAAACAAACAAAATTAAAATAAATTAAAATACGTCTTCTGTAGAGTATTAAAAAAACTACTGGTGACTACTTTCATCGGTCTGTCTCGTGACTTGATGAGCCGTGCTTCTTGTGAAGTAGTCTGCAGGAGACTGCAATCTACTTCCTTATTTATACAAAGGAGAATGTAAACTGCAGGCGTCTCGATAAAGGCAGGAGAACTAAATAGAGGCAGGTGTTGGAGGCGGTTACACCTATGTGTATGGCTGCCTACAGACAGCCTCCGAGTGCTCCTGATGTAAGGCAGCTGCCTTCCAGAAGCTGTGTGAGCAAATGAAATGTTGACCATGTGTTCGGTGTGGGTGATGCCATTAAGTGATTGTTTATTTTAATGTTAGACTTGAATCAGAGGAATACCAGGAAAGATTAAAAAGTATATAACAGTGTTTAACAGTAAACAATGTGTGAATAAAAATAAATTAATTAAATAAGATGAATGTTTGGTGATAAGTGTTACTTACGAGGTTTCAGTTTACAAGACAAACCTGCTTTTTCATTTTGTGGACAGAGTGTATGGCATCACACTTTACTTACTACAGATAAGTCTAGAAAAAGATCTCTGAGGTTTCCTATCTGAACACTCTGGATCTATCTATGCTGATGTTTTGTTAGTTTGGATAAATGATGCTTTGAAGTGAATCTCGCAGTCATCCCTCCTTACTGTGGTTTGGAACGTTTGGTTAATGTACGGTTTTTTTTCCCTTTAGAACATCCCGGCTCATAGCAAGGCCTTCACTGTAGACTTCTGAAGAAAACTTTGTAGGGTTGTTTGGAAAGTTATCAAGCTTTTCTTTATTGTGTTTAGCTTAACAAATAGAAAGCTTTAAGGAGAAAAAATGGTGTTGAGAAGGTGTTCTCAGTTCTGATGGACTTTTAGGTTTCAGGATGTACTAATTTCAGCAGGTTTACTGTACTTGTTGATCTATCTGAGGGTGGGATTTTGTTTGTTTGTATTTTCTGTCCTTTTTCTAGGAGAGGACTTCCACCTCAGTTGACATCTCAAGCTGTCTTTTTGAAAGAGATGGTTCTCTTTAAAAATAATAAGATGTCTGCCTGTATAATTTTGTATATCATTTAATTTTAGGGTATCTGATATTTTACTAGTGTATTGTATGATAGAAAATTTGTATAAATAAAACTGCACAAAAAATTAGCGGTTTGGTATCACAAAAATTAATGAGGCATCATAAAGATAATTGCAAACATGTAGGCTGATGGAGGATATTTCTACTTGATTTGTACTTGCTTTCTGTTGTAAGGTTTCAAGCTTCTTACTAAATGGTGTTTTATGATCTTTTCTTTCATTTCAGCTGACTTTCTGTGTGTATTCCAGGCATTTTGATATGGCAATCTTTTCTTTACTATATTTTGAAATTAAAAGAAAAGAAATACTGCAATGTTTATTTTTAATAGGATGATGATGATGATGATAATTTAAATCAAGAGTGTTTTCATTTAATTTAGAAAAAGTATAAAAGAGTTGTTTAATTCATTGTTCTGATGGAGCACTGAGTTTCTTAAGTTAGTTGCAAGGACAGAAAGCTGATTAGGAAGCAAACTTAGGTGAGAAGAAAAGTTTCTGGGGACTGGAGGATTACCAAGCCAAACAGTATCATTCCAAGCAGTTTTCTCCTTCTCTATCAGTTGTGCATGTGGTGAAAAAAATAATTGTGTGCATTTGTTCTAAATTTTCCAACAGCATTTAAGTGATTTTTTTTTTTCAGGGATGAAATAATTTTTAGTCTTTAAGTTGAAACTTTGCATCACCGAGGCCAAGATATGTAGGGGATTTTTTTTTTTCAGCAGGATCTTTCTAGTAGCAAAACTGATATCACAGATATGTATGTATATATTTGTAAATACTGTGACTATTGAATCTCTGCGTGCAAAGAAATTAAATGCCTCTAACCAGGAGGACATTTCTGAGAGCTCTGTTAGGAAACATGCTACATTTTCATATAAAACATGTGAGTCGTCTTTACACAAAATGTGTCATCTGAAAACTTCACATTCCTTAACTTTCCTGTAACTAAAGCCAGATAATACTTTTTTTGTTAAAATCTCTGTGCTCAATTTTTCATTTAATTGTCTCTAATATCTTTAAAAGGAACACAGTCACCCATCTGATATTTTTTGTTCTGGTTAAAGACCATATTTCTAAGTAATTTACAGTTTGAATGCAATGAAAAATGGCTTGTATAATGGTTTGCTGATGAAAGTGGTGTGTTCTCTTGAAGCTTAGTAGCTGTTCTTGTTAAAGCTCTTTGTAACAGTTCCTGTGCTCCCCTTACAATGTTTTTTGTTTCCTTCTAGGGGCATACAATAATATGGAGTTAAGTTTACAAGGCAGTTTCATAGTCTTCCAAAAGTAAACGATATTTTGTGTGGTAAAGTTAGTAGCCCCATAGTAGTTTTTATTCTATAAAAAATGTTACTTTGTTGATTTTACAAATAAGTTCTTACTTGATTTATTAAGGCAAATCATAGAATCAATGCTTATAATAGTAAAAAGAAATAGTAGTAATTGATTAAAAGGACAGTTATAAGATTAGTATGGCGAGCATTCAGAAGATAGAAATTGCCTAAATTAATATTACTGTGTGACTATGACACAGTCTTTAATAACCTGAAGATATGTAGATTTTACTACCTAATATGTTTTTCCAAAAACATAACATATTTTTGTTCCATTCTCCTCCCCTTCATCCTTGAAAACACACCAAGAAATTCTATTTAATGGTTCAAATTCCAGTGCATGGCTACTCTGCCCCAGTTTTGTCAGAAAAGCACATTCTGAAATATTTATCTCTCTTTCTCACCGAGGATTCACAAGTGAATGCTTTGCTCTAAGGCAGTAGGCTGAGGAAGAGGTGTTAGTAAGTGAGAGGTGGCTGCAGTAGCTGCGCTGTGTACATTGTGCTGACTTCATCATATGCAAAATGCATTCAGGCCCATTTCTTATATGGGCTTTTATCTTCAGCTTCGTAAATGTACATACTTTCTCAGAAAAATCTTTTCATTGTGAATAATATTCTCAGTGTCAAAGTGAATGGATTCTTTCTTATTAGCAAGTAATGTTACTTTCAGACCTCCATTTCCAGGAAATTGAGCTTGTTGCATTTTTATTTCTTTGGTGTCAGACACAAAAATGAAGCGACTCATTCTGGTCTTCAGTGGAGCTAAATTGTCCTGCTTTACCCTAGTTTATCATTTCTCTAGGTCGATCCTGACAGCGTGTATCCACTTCTGTTGCACTGTGGCTGCTGGGTAAAAGGACAAAAAGCAAAACTGGCAAACCAAAAGCAATGCTTTTCTGGTGGTTTGGCAAGGTGAGGCAGCTCGATCAGGGTTCAACATAAGGGATGAGGTGCAGCCACACAGCTAGGACCTGAGTGAGAGGAGGTGAGAGTGGAATAGCCCCCAGTGCCAGGGGGAGCTCTGTGATGCTTCCCGCTGTGGCTGTGGTGTGGCTGGATGGAGGCGTGAGCGGCATCATCTCCTCTGACCTGGGGTAGATTCTAGGAGCCAGGTGCATACAGGCGGTTCCTCTGTGTTAGCCACTGCAATACTGAACACTGCCATTTATATTATAGTGGGTGTAAAGAATGACAGCATGGGTTAGCACAAAAAAGCTCCAGCATAAACTTCACATAGTAAATGTTTGTGGTACGGGAAGTTTCCCGGTATTTTTTAAGAATGAAAATGTGGGATCATAAATATAGCTAGTTTCTTCCTGGAGTAAAGTGACCTGATTTGTGCCAGAGGTTTTAAGTTAAACTTGCCATTATATTTTGTATTGTCTGATTGCTTCCTTCAGATTTTGCTACAACAAAATGTTATTTCTATTTTATCTACCTAAGAATGTTATCTAAAGGTGATTGATGTGAGAGGAAGTGATTGGTCAGTCCAGATTGCTGGGCTTTGGTTAGTTGTGGAAGTGAAGCCTCAGAACCCAATGAACATTGTTTCAGTGGAAGGAGGTCCTTGTACACTTTTATGCACTTCTAATAGCAGCTGCCTTGCAGAAAAATCTCAGTCTTCTGAAAATAAGATATTTTATTTTTAGATATTATTCTTTAAATGCAGTTTCTGAAACTGTTTCAGACTTGAATATTTGTAAAACTGTATCACTTTTAACTCATGTGTGTATTTGGAATGATTTTTGTGTTCTTGTTTTGCTTGTGTTTGGCTGTCTCTTTTAGCTCGTGTGTTTATTCTGTGTATATGTGGTGTTTTTTTTTTTTTTTTTTTTTAACCATTACTGAAACGTTAATTGTAGTTCTGCAGATAAGTAGGTGCTTCAAAAGATATTAAAAAGTTATTTCAATTTTATATTTAGAGCCAAGTATTGCAAAGTACACAGCTGAAAAAATAGAGGGGAGAAATGCTAAAGCTTCTGGCACATAATTGACAGTTCTGCTCTTGTTCTTACAGGAAATATTTTTGCTCTGTTGGTACTTCATAGGTCTTCAATAACAACTGAAGCTTTAAGGGATTATTTTAAAGCAACATCTTATTGGAACTAAAGCTTAAGACTCGAGATTTTATTTCATACATGTGCCATATGAGGACTACTGCTTTCCAGTTCTCTGAAAACTTGCAGGGGAAAGTATGTACTTTTCTGAGAGTAAACATCACAGCACAACAGCTTCTGTTTAGGTATCTTCAAGTTTTTCATTTAAACTGGTTAGTTTAGTCTTTCATTCTTGGTATGTTTGTAAATTAAAGGATACTTTTTTTTTTTTTTTTTTTTTTTTTTTTATATCTGCTAAGGTGTGTTGTAGGTTACATCAGGAAAATGCAGAGAAGAAAAAGCATATTCCCAAGTAGGGTAATATGAAGCTACCTATTGATGGTAGCTTGATGTATGTGATATTTTAAAATGAGAATGCAGCAATACAGTTGTTTTTTTTTCAGGCTTTACAAGAATAGTGTTCACATTTTGTTTTAGGTCATTTTCAAAAGTCTTACAAGAAGCACTAGACATATTAGATTTCTTCCTACACAAAAAATCTTTAGAGCTGCTTAGAGGGTCTGACCTTAGGAGCTAAGAAGAACTGTCCCACAGGGAGAAGAAATCAAGTGTCACCATAAGGTTAGTTGTCATATACTCAGACCGTGAAATTCAGATTTCTATTCTGAAAATTAGCTTCTCTTTGGCTGTCACTTCAGTGACAACAATATGTGAAACACATTCTCTGATCCCTCATTCATTTTTCATGTTCCTCTCCAAGGACATAGTACCCTGAGATCAAAACTTCAATTTTACTGGACATACTAGTTCTCTATGTTATGGGTAGGTTTTAGATTAAAATTACAGCAGCGTTAGATGTCATTTCCTTCAGAAATAGAAATAGGTGCTGTTAAAACTTTCAATTCTACCAGGATCTACTTAACAACCAAAAATATTTTTTCAATAAACCAGAAGCTGCTAATATTGTACCTGCTGATTGATAGGAGAAAAATGCAATGAGAATTTTTGCTTATCCCATGTTTCTTTGTATTTCTGGGTAGCTATAACATCTGCACGTTTCTCAGCCTTATTTGAGATCCTGAGGGAATAAAACATTATCTACTTTTATTCAAGTCTTAAACATCAAATATGTAGGAACTTTTATAAAACAGTCGTATTTCTTGCTGTCACATAAACCCACAATTTAATGGTATCCATCCAGAGCAACAGATTTGAAATATAGCAGTGTGAAATCATGTACTTGAGCTTTAGGACGGGGATATTTGTGATCAGATTTTAGTGACTGCTTTCTGTCAGTGTTTGAAACCTGTAGAGAAACCCAGGGAGATGACAGTAGATCAGCTGACACAGTTTTCACCAAGCAAGCACACATTCTGACTGGTTGTTTAATCTTGATCATATCTGTTCTTCATAATCCTCTGCCCATAAGAAAAGTGCATCTGTAATTTTTTTCAGATCATAGAAAAGACTGCTGATCAAAGGGGTAAACAATTCACAAAATGCACATATTATCTGTTTTGAGCTGTCCTTTTTCTACTCTCAGGAACGTGTCTCATTGAAAAACTATTGAAAGAAACAGTAAGCCCTTATCATAGCTGGAGGCATGTATCTTCTTATCACAGAGGAAGAGACTTTATTATTTCTTGTTTCCAAAGAAGAAAGTTGATGAATTGAGTTGAGGAATTGAACACTTCCATCTGCTGTGTCATATGCACAGTGGTCATTTTATGTCCATTTCCAGATTAAAAACAATAGCAAAGGTACCTACTTCTGTAAATAACTATCCAGCCAATATTCTGAGATTCTTAATCAGAATACAGCATTTATTATGTTCTTGTATTAAGCATCTGTGTAGGTGCTTGTTTGACCTTTCGATGGCAGTGGGAATACTTAGGAAGACACCACAGTAGCTGTGGCCTGTGTATGCTGCCATGCTGTGCAGTTGTTCTTGTATGAAGATGACTGGCTTATGAAAGACGTGTCCAAAGAATAAATTCAGCGATTACCAAATACAGTCATAGGTCTGGTCCAAGAATATAAAAGGTATAAGAGGACGCCTTCAAATAATATGCCTGTAGAAAGTTTGTTTACCCTTTTGAACAGCCTCTTATGAAAGGTAACCCCTGAAAAATTACACAGTAGACCTTTTAACTATATCTGCCCTGTAAAATCTACAGCCACAATTCTGGGTTCAAAGAAGCATAAGCAAATGCACTGTTAATGGATGACAAACTGCACCATGAAATCAAGTTTGCAGTTTCCAGTCTGAACTTAGTCACCTTTTATGTCAGGTGACCTCTTACAGACATGTAGCACCTCATGCAGTAGCTTTTTCCATTATTTATTTATAGACATGCAGGAAGCTAAATGAATCTACAGTCCAGATAAGTGCATTGTAGAGCAGCTCTTTTTTTTGAGAGGGCAAAACTTCCTGGGATTTTGGAAGATAGGACACAACGGGGAGTCCACGATGTAGGATTTCAGTCAATATCCACCTGTAAAACTCCAGACAATATGCATTACAATATTTGTTCCAGGGACAGTTTGAATCAAGGCTTGGTATAGAGCCATATTTATACAATTGATACACGCTTTTCTACCTTAAGCTACTACTGTCAAGTAACCTGGAATTACTTGTGATTCAAAGCAGGCCCAGTAGTTTTAGTTTTCCTAATTGTTTTAAACATACAGTCTATATGTGTGACTCTCAGGACACATTTGGATGACAAAAGCTGGGAGAAGTAATTCGCTTTACTATACCGAATGCAATGTTTACAATCATCTGAATCAGAATTTATAATGCCTTTTAAACTCATCTCAAACTGAAGAAAGAAATCATACATGAAGACACATTTTCCAATGAAAAGATTTTAATGATAACATAATCAGTGCCACGTTTCCCTTTGTTCTTAACTTTATCAAATACATTAAATGATGCATCAAACATGTAGTCAATGAACCTCTCCAATGGTTTATCTGAATCTAGCATATGTGTATAGTACTTTCCAGTTGATGGTCTCTTGACATTTTCACATTTGCTTATGGCAGCATTTTACATAGTATATAATATTCTGTGTTATACCAAAATGATACCAGTCACGAATCTGGCTCTTATCTATTGGCATCTCCTTCATCTGGTAGCCACGTTCACTTCGGCGCATTTTCAAGAAAGATGCTCTCCTTCTAGCCACAAAAAAAAAAGTAGAAAACGTTGTTGTCTTACTTCATATTCTTTCACAGTGACAGTCTTACTCAAGCACACTGAACACATCTATCAAAAGAAATTTGCATTGATTGAATTATTGAGATACAGTTTTAGTTTTCTTCCTTACATTCTGTGATGGTTATGAAGAGGTTCGCTTTCGTTATTCAGAACAAAAAATTTAGAGCGAGTTCCTTGATTGTTATTGTTAAGGGATGTTATAAGCAGCTACTACTGTCAGCAGCTCTGGTGGATTCCTTCTGCCCAGCCCAGAGTCCCTGGGGCCTGTCCAGCCCAAGCTGGACATGGCTGCTGCTTTCCTGTTTGCAGGTTCAACTAGTAGTGAGTGCTGAATATAATGTACTCATATCCCCGCTGGCACAACCAGCTGCACAGGCTACCACAGACTAGGCACCTTAATTTTAAGGCCAGGAAGTTTTAGAGGCCTCTTTAAAACACCCACTAGCGTAATATGGGTTTGCAAAATAGCAACACTGGTTTCCGCTCATAATTTTGTCTATGACTTTAAAATGGATTGAGGTATCTGCATTGTAAATATCCTTGAGTAAGTCTGGCGTAATGTAAGGCTGATGACTTCCATCACCCTTTTATTACCTTGCTTGGAAAGTCTCACAGTGAAATGTATACAAGATAAACAGAAAGATTGCTCATGAATTCTGTAGGTGGCATTTTCTGAAATTTCCTGGTGTGCATTTCATCAGTCACAGAAGTCATAGAAGATTGTTTCTAAGATTATCCATTGTCAAGCCTTGTTTTATTTCTCTGAGTTGAATGCATTCAATTAAGGGCGACAATATTTTTCATATGTATTTTAGATGTGAGTCATATCCAACTGTTGTGTCTTCATTTTCATAGAACTAGTGAGATTAGCACAGCTTTTCAGCATTTAAGGGTGTTTTTGCATTTATTTTATTGCACTTTTTTAAGGTGTAATACTGATGGATTATTAATCTTAAATGTGTGGTACTACATAATGCAATGAAACACTTTTCTAAAAGTACAGCAATCTATTTTTTGATCACTAAGTATAATTGGATGACAATCCATTGTACCTTTTTTGCACCTGACGTTACTCTAAGATTTTTGTGATAGGTACCCCACCCTACCTTTGAGGTCACAGTTAAGATTAAGATTTGAAGATTTGATAAGTTAAACGTATTTTACTGGAAGTGTGTGATATCTTCCCAAACTGTCTTTGGTTTTGCTTTTCCCTCCAATAGGGCTAATTCCTAGTTGTGAGTCATCCATCTAAGCTGGCTTTGCAGTAAGTTTAGCTTCTGCAGTGATTCGTCATGGATTAGATGTAGGTAAGGGAGCTGGTTACAAAAGTTCATGTCTCAAGAATAAAGTGCAGGTGAGCTTTGGCAGTTCAAGTAAATTTGAATTCGTCTTTTAGAGAGAGAATCCTAGATGTCCCTGTATGTAATATACAACTGAATTATTGCAGTAGTTTAACAGACCCAAATAGACTTTTATTTATTGAATGATTGATTGGACCTTTAGACCTTTAGTGGCAAGTTTGTATGGGAAGTACTCATTCCACTATTGTTTTTTGTGACTTTGAAAACACTTGGAAAATAATGCGTTGTGGGAAGTGGTTCTGCAAGCCTCTGCATGATATTACTAGACAGATATGTGTAATCTCTAAATACTTTGAAGTCTGTCTTCTGAAAACTGGAAGTTCCTCAACAGGTATGCAATTGTCTGGAAGCATTTGTCTTTTGTCCTTTAAGTGAGAATATGATCAATTCCTTCATTCACTTCTTAACAAGTTAAAGCTTTAATTTTACTGTTAACTTTACTGCATTTTGGGAAAGTTTGGAGTCATGTTAGAATGACTGCATTGTTTGTTTGCACTTAGCAAAAACAAGCCAGGTGATGTGAAAAACACAAGCAAAATTTACTTCCTCCCTTTGGGTGCTGTGGAATATTACAAAGCAAAGGTGTTGCTAAATTGAGCTTAGTGGCTTGGTTCGTTAGAATTTGCGTAAGTCCTTAACCAGATCATCATTCATCTGAGCATTCAATTTCATTTTGCTTCTGTAGTAGCCATATTATTATTATTTTTTAAGTGATTTAAAAATGTTTACTTAAGTACCAGCCTTCTGCAGGAAGATGCTGTTTTGGTGGTAGTAGGACTGGTAACAAATACAAATCTTAGATCTTTAATTCGTTTGTAGATTTTAGAGTTTTACAAAAGATGTTGTAAGTCTGTAAATGGGCTGTATTTTACAGCACTGCAGTACCATACATCTTCTTCTTGGTGGCAGTGGAGGGAGACTTTTTTCCTTCCATCCACTCCCAGTACTCGCCTTCCCAGCTGAGAAGATTGTTCCCATTTTTGAGTTGACCTTTAGATGTGCAACAATAATGTTTGCTAGCTGAAGCCTGTGAAAAAACTCCTCTGGCACCGAGAAGAGGTGACTTTTCATCTTTTCATCAAATGATGAGGCTGTATGTTAGGCTATCAACAGGCTTGTGAGTGCAGCCTAGACCTTGTTGTCACCCCAAAATTATTAGTAGACTCTGTTTCTTTGAAGTGCTATGTTCTCGCCACATTCAAAATGAAAGCAAACACTAAGAATAGTGTTCGAAAGGTGTCGTGTATTTCTGAGCACAGTGAAATGTTTATCACAAAGCAGTGCAATATGAAATGGCAAAGGGGAGAGAGTACTTAGTCCTTTCTGTGTGATTCACAGGTTATTTTCTGCTGAAGTAAAGAACTTGGTGATCAGCACCTGTTTGCTGTGTTCCAGGTAGGCGAGAGAGACTTAAAATACCACAATCATGGTCAGAAATCTGGAAGAATTGATTTAAACAATATAAAAAGCTAAAAAATAACCATAAAAACAAGGCTCGAACAAGCAGGGTGATGAATGAATAGGCATGGAAAGCTTTAACCTAACATTAACATACGTTAAGGAGTAATCTGCAAGCCGTATTTTTGGACTGCAGAACTAGATCACAGAAAAATCCCCAAATAAACAGTGATAGAAAGTGAGTATGTCTAGTCAGTATATATGACACTTTTTTCTTTTTAGCTTTATTATCATTACCTGATACATCACTTCCTTCAATACCTTAAAAACTGAGATTTGATATATCTATGATGCTATTTAATAGTATGTCAATACAGTGATGGAAAACAAATTCTCTAAGGGGATATTTAAAAATGAACACTAGAGCACACATTTCAATCTTGTGCGATATGAACACAGGTTAGTTAAATAAAAACAAATGTGCATTATTCAGACCCACGAATCACTCTGTGTCAGTGGTAAATATGCAGCCCAGATGGTGTTTGTCATCCATAAAACCGTAGTTCTTCATTCTGTATCATCTCTTTATGTTTTTTAACTTGTGTGACAGCTGTACTTCTTGTTACTGCCATGCAAGGAGAGCTTGAGTAAGAAGGCTGCAGGTATGTTGCTAGGAGGTATTGTAAGGTAGGAACACGGAATGCTGCGCCCTGCTCAGGGGCAGCCCAGGGTCAACACTGCAGACACTGATGATTTTACTTCAGCTAACTAACCCAGGCTTTATTTATTTCCAATAAATTCATTACAATACCATAAAGGTACCTGATGAAGAAGATGAGCAGAAGCTTGTATGTGGCTACAGCTTCCTTTCTAGCATGACCCAAAGACTTGTAGGCAGTAAGCAATTATTTTTCGCTTTTCAGAAAAACTGAACTTCTACTAACACAAGGTTTTAAGCTTTGCATTGAACAATTCATATGTAGCAATGGGAAAACTTCTCTGTAGATAATTATAACTTTATAAAAAGAAGGTTTCTTTAAAAATAAAGCTAGGCTTCTAGCTTTTAGAGATATTTATTTTTTCCTTAGAAATGTAAATGGGACTGAGAATGTAGTGGCTTCCTAGCCTTCAGTAAGACAAATCCAGTATGCTGCTTGCTTGGATTTTTTCATCTGAAATGAATGCTGTACCTTGCATGTGCAAAAATTTCCCAGGCTTTTGCATGCTTATAGAAACAGTTTGCTCTTTGCTAATTTTAATCCTTGTCATTTTGTTAATGTATCAGAAGAAAATCCTCCTGTGTTTTGTTTTCTGAAGCTGTATCTCTTTTCATGTTTTATTGCAAGAAAGCCAAGCCTCATACTCAGTATATCAAAATGCTTGAATATTTTTAGGCCTGTAGCTTAATTTATAAATTGTGAACGCTTTGGAAAGTCTTATAGACATGGTGTCCTGTACCACTTTCATTAACAGTGAGTTCTACTTTAGGGAAAAAAGGAACTAATTCTGAAGTGATGTTATTAAAAATACCCAGTACAGCAGCATAAATAATATTTATTGATTCTATAATCGTGCACTTTGTTGTAAATGTTCTGTCAAGTACAGAGTGGCAAATAAAACTGTAACACTAAGAAGAAAATAGAATAGCTTTGTTGGGTTATGAAATTCTAATAGTGCAAGGGCTGCCAAAGAGTGTGGGTACCATCGACAAAAATTGACTGGCTTTAAATGCCTAAAATTGAAGCTTGAATAGTGAATTGTCAAATTGTTTTAAACTTTCATGACTTGTCTGCTATTAAAATTGGAGGCAAGGGGGAGAGGGAGAGGGAAAGAGAAGTTTCCCAGTGTTTGTATCTGTGCAGCATGTAAGAACTTCAGTTAACAGACTTTTTTCTCTAATTTGCCAAGTTTTTTTTTTCCTGACTATTATCAGGACAAAAATAGCAGGCTGCTTAAAATAAAGAATTACTTAAAATTGTTCACTTGTTAGCTCAAATTATTGTCATCTTTATTTTTGAAAAGTAGAGGGTTTTTTTGAAGGAGGTACAATGTGGAGTGAAGTTATTTTGTTTGCTGCTCTTTGTATATCCCTCAAAGATATTTGAAGAGCTTTGAAGTTTTCAGGCCAAATATTCTGGCAGCGTATTTACAGAAAATGGTGGTTTGCCTACTGTAAATTTAGGCAATGCAATTGCTCTTAGTTAAGCATGACAAGTAGATATAAAGTTTTCTTAAATGGAGAGGTGCAAAAATAAATCTGATATAAAGAATTGTGTGGCATTCCCACCTTCTAGCTGCAATACAACAGTATTGAATGCACTGTTGACTCGGGAGGTAGAATGAACAATAATCTAAATGAATGTAGTGGACTTGGTTAACTTGGAACTTTGTTTAAATAAGACAAGGCAAAAACAAAAACAAACAAACAAAACAACAAAAAAACCCACCACAAAACAAACCAGGCCAGTGAATGCAGTCCTGCAGCTTACCAAAAGATAGTAAGATGCCCACCCCTTGCATCCTAAAGAGAATTTGTAGGGAGACTGTCACCTTGCACTTCCTGCTGTGCCCTCCTCCCACTACTAAACATAAATAAATGACAAGTCTCTGCTCCTCTGCTCAGGAGTGTTTATGCATGAAGTGACCTGGGGATCTTTGCCTTTTTTCAGCGTTTCTTCTCAGTGATACTGCTCAAAACCCAGCGTATTCTGTGGAGTTTTATACTTTGTCTCATCTTCCAAGTTGGTTGCAATGACATTTAAAAATCACTAAGTATGTTGTAAATTAGTAACCTGAGAAAAACGACACTAGAAAATGTCATAAAGCATCAGGAAAAATGTAAATATTTAAGGTGACTAGCTTAAACTTAATGAAAGGTTTAAGTTTAACCTGTGGGGAAATCAGTAAGTTCACACTTAAATACCATTTTAATGTTTATTCAGTAAAAAAGTGAATCATGGACAAGATGGAATTGCTGCTTATGAAAAGGACATAAGGCTACTGCATTTGGATGCTTTTTTTTCCCCAATGCATTTTGTTTTAATATTTTGCATTTTTGTTGCATTCTAAGACCTATTGTCATGAAATATTTAAGAAAAATTGCATGTAAAAAGTATTGATGCACTAAAGAAAATATGGAAAAGTTATTAACAAAGTGGAGAGGTCTGCCTAATGCTGTCTATGTGGTTTCCTGCATGGTAGATACAATAGATACATGGTTGTGTCTGTTGTCTCCTTACACACTGCAGACGTAAAATTTGAATCAACTCAAAAAGAACTATAAAAACATGTCTGTGCATTCTCTACTCTTTCTTCCTGTTTTTCGTGTAGAAAGATGACTAATTAATATAACTAATTGTAGAGTTCAACAGATAAAAACTAGACCTTTGTTTAGACTGAGGTTGGTTGTATTGAAGTAGATGCAGGGTCCATCTGAGGTGAGGTGCTTGAATATGCCATCCGACAGGCTACTTTCCCAAATACTTTCATAGCCTGCAGCAATTTATGTCCCAAGGACTTCCAGAGCCAGTTATGTAATCTTTGTATTAAATTTAAAGTTCTCCTTGCACTAATCTCTCCCTTCTTGCATCCATACAAACTTGTGGCATCTGCACCATCAGGTGGCAAGGGGCCCAGCCTTTTCTGGCTTATTTCTTGGTCACCAGTCTTCATGCAGAAGCAGAAGTACTGCTGTTTGTTTCTCTGAACATCTTTGAATACCCTTTTGTTTGTTCTGTTTTCCTTTATTGACTGTTGTTAACCTCTGCTTTAGCTTTTACTAAAAAGAAAACAAACAGAAGTTCTATGTTTTTTTTTTTTCTCTCTCTCTTTTTTTTTTTTTTTTTTTTTTCTTTTAACCGTTATGTTCTCTGGCACTTGTTGGCTTTGCTGTCCTTCTCAATTGAAAAACTAGCATCTGACCTTGGTTTTCAAGAGGCTGCAGCCTTGTTCACAAAATCATGGAATGACTGAGGTTGGAAGGAACCTCTGAAAATCAACTAGTCCCTCTGTATGTTAAATTCACCCTGTTCTTCCTATGTAGAAGCTCTTTGTTCCAGAAGCGGCACCAGTTTCCCAAGATCCCTCCTTTCTTACTCTGCAACATGATGCAACAAGATTTAAATTTTTGTGGATTTAGTTTAACCCTGATCAAATTATCCTGCTATTTTATTTTATTTTATTTTATTTTATTTTATTTTATTTTATTTTATTTTATTTTATTTTTAACGTGACTAGTAGCAGTGTGTGGTTGTGTCAGGGAGTTAATTTTGAACATTGTTCTTAGTGAGTCTGGTTACAAACATGCTTTACAGTTCACAGAGCAGGCTACAAGTATCTTTGGCGTTGATATATTTGCACAGAGCTCAAGATCTTCTACTGGTCTCAGTAGAAGAATGTTATTTAAAAGTATTTTCCTATGGATATGTATTCTTTTGCTAGTTCAAATGTTTATGCTGAGCTGTGCAGTAAGCCTTCTGGATTTTGTAATACATTGCTTTGCAGCCTACTGGTGAACAGCAGAGCCAGGGAAAACTGTAGGTTGTGCTGAAGTATTTGTGGCGAAGGCATGTTGTTTGGAAATAGCTGTCATGTTCTTGATAAAAGACAGACTTTGCAGTTACTTGCATGTAGTGATCTTAATAATATTTGAAGAAAATTAATAGACGTTGAGTTCTTACAGGGTCTTTATCTGTTGTTTTTGTATGCCCACGTTCTGAAAATTGCTATTACTCAGTCTATGTGTATGGCACATTTCCTAAGTAGAGCACTGCAGCCTTAGTCATAGTAAAAGTAATAGTTACAGTGTGTATGCTATCAAAGTAGAGAAATAAATAATAATAATACTAAAAAGAAATCTGTGATGTTAATGGAACTGCCATGAAGCTTTGTGTCTTCCAAACGTCTGCTTCCCTATAATATATGCTACTTTTCTATGGCCACATTATTCTATCTGTTTATAATGTGTATACAATTATTTATATCAACCCCCTTGCAGAACGTAGATTCTCTAGGGTTGGAGGAATATTTTTAATCGATTTGTTGTGTATCAGTAAGTCTCCTTTTGTAGGAGAAAAGAAGGAGAACCATCAGGTGTCCTATAAAGGGAAATCTGCTGTCATATTTCTCCAAAGATATTTTATTTAAAATAAGCATCAATTGTAGATAGACTGCTCTGTAAATCCCAACATGTGGAAATATTTTGTAACAATAAGAAAAATGTTTTGGTTCTGATGACATTCCAAATTGCCTGTTCCACCATTCTTGCTGTTTCCATGTTGTTTTCAAAATCTCCTAGTTAGAGCAAGGCACAGAGAGGTGGAAGTTCTTCCTCATGCTTCTTCCTCCAGCTAGAGAAAGTTGCAGTCATAAGTAATCCATCACAAATGGCTGGTAAGCTTTAGCTTTCCCTTTGTGCTCATAAGTTAGGTCAAAATTCATGACTTAGTAGTTCCCAACCTTTTCCTTTGATCTATAGATTTCTCTCTCGGATCTTCTACAGGAAGTCTTGAGCTAATATAAGAAAAGAAAATTTTGCTTGTTCTCCTCCTGACTCCTCGAGAGAGTTGGTCAGATTCCTGTATGAACCACTGATGCTGTGTAAGATTTCAAGCATCAGTCCTGCCTGAGCTCTGCAACTCAGATTGTTTCTCAGTGCAGAAAAGTGTTAAGTTGGAGAATCTGTTTTTTTTTTTTTTTCCCACCTTAAAAGTAACATCTATTTCTGCCTTCATTTTTGAAGCCTATGAAGAAGACTGGCAGATAGCTGGTTTTGATGATACATTGTTTATAGTAATGAACAAGGGATCAATACAGAGATAAGGAGATAACTTGCAGAATTGGCTAAGATCTTTAGAATAAAGATAGATGTTTTAATCTTTGGTGGGAATTTCTCAATGCAGTAACTTGGGAAGAACTTTAGCCAGCATAGCAGCAGGTACAGGGTGCTTTTTGAGATATTTGGGGTCTCATTGTTAATTTCCCAGATGTAGCTGAGTTGTAGTTTTCTGATGTGGTTTATTTGGTTCAGCTACATACTGCCAGCATAAATTTATTACATATAATTTTGCTGACCAAACAGACATGTAGATAGAGGCTTGAGCTCCCATAATAAAATCAGTGGAAAATGAACAGAAGTTGGAAAACCCCAAGTGAGTTTATCAGAAAGGCTTGGTTGGGAGAAGATAAATTCTGTTATTCTGTTTTAAAAAAATATTTAGATTCTTGTATTTGTCTTCACAGTTCTTCAGTAAGTCATGTCAGAACATGTACAACCATGTTACATCGGTTGTTCCCACTCACCCCCAATTTGAAAATCTGTTGAAATCTAAAAGCACAGAATATTTTTCTTCTATCTTCAGTCATGTTTTATGTCTTTTGTTTCTAATGAATTAGAAAGTCGAAGTGAACAAAATTATGCTACTGGAGTGTCAGTTTTGTTTTCATGCTGAAATGTTTTTTTTAGTGTTTCAACTTTCATACTCCTATAATTTCAGGTATTAGAAAATGTTTATTACAGGTTACAGGGAGGATTTGTTTTATTCACTACTCAGTGAATATTTATATGAAGAGATAATTGGGCTAATGAGACTATGAAGCATGTTCTATTTGAATCAATTGATTTAGCTTTAAAATGTATTCAAGTGTTAGGAAAGCATGGTGTTTTAGAACTGCTATTCTTTCATCGTAAGGTTACATGTTATAAAAAGGGTTATTAAGACATTGTGAAACTTATCAAAAATGGTGTGTAAGGTTTACTTGAGTGTATTATTTTTAGTTGCTGTGTATTTGAAGGCCAAGTCATGTTTGTAAGTAAGATAAAAACTATTCAATTGAAGAAAAGCATTTCTTACACTGGAAGGAACTTGGAGCCATTGCAAGACATTTGATTAGTATTCATGGCACAAAAGGAAATTATTTTCAGGGTAAAGGAATTTGTGAAAAGATAATTGGTTAGACCAACATTCTCATTAACATAATTTGCATTAAATGTGCTACTGTGAATTGTAGTTATTGCTTTTCCATTTGAAAGGCATGCTTTGTTAATTTATTTAAAGAGCCCAGTTAAACTACAGTTTAAGTCATAGCCTTTAATTCAGCAATAGAGTATCTGGTATCTGTGGATCTATTATTCTGAGCTTTATGAATGTGGAGAATCATAAACCAGCTTCTGATCCCGGCTGATTTTTCTCATGCAGTAGATATGTCCAACTGCTTTACATCTGGTCATTCTCAGATACCTAGTGCATCCAACTAATCCTTTTCTTTAATTTTACTCCTTTGTCTTGAAGAAAACATAAATTGCTTTGTTCTAATAATTCTAAAATACTCTGAGGATCACTTGGCTTAATTATTTTTCCAATAAAAACTTGCATTTATAACTAAATTGAACCTTTAAAATATGTGCGGTTAATACATAAATTAATCTGCCTTTTACTGTCTATTGTAAAATCATGAGAATGAAGATTGAATCTGGATTTCTTTAAATTTCAGCTTTAGTTATTTGTTCTAGATGTTTTGAAACAGAGGGATTCACTTACAGTGGGGTGCTGTTTGCACTGTGGGTGCTCAAGTTAAGCATTTGCATCTGCGGTTAGGCACGTGGAATAACTTATTTTTTCCAGAATCAAATTTAATGTCCTTCATGCAATAATTCAACTGTTTCTTTTTATTAGCGATCCCTACACAGCTATTTGTTGCCAAACGGCATGGTCTAAGAAGACATATGCCATGCTCTGCATCAGCAGCATACGTGCTTTGTGCTATCACATACTGAATCTAGACCTTGGGTCATCATCTGGTCTTGAGATTCTCTTGTTCCTGAGAATTTTTTATGGCGTATTTGTTCACAAATATGCATTGTGAGTTGATAATAAGAACTGTAAGTGTAACAAGGTGTGTGTGCCCCACACCTCCCATTTTACTTGTTTATTTAAACTAAACAGTTCTTTAAATGGTGCCAGAGTCTAAAATGATTGATTTTCAAGTTTAAAAATGTGCAGACAGTGGTATATTGAATAGAAGCATTTGAAAATGTGACTTGCTTGGTGAAAAGTCTGAATATTGGTTTTGTGTGTGTATATGATATATATATATATATATATATCATCAGCTATTAACATGTATTAATTATTCCAGAATTATTTTTGAATATACACTGTGGGTAATCAATGTTAGAATATGGTTTAATTACTGTTCTACATAAAGATTTTAACACATAAGATCATAGAAAGTTTTCCTGGTAGTTCCAGTTTTACATGATGAAGTATTTCAGTAGGTTCTATCTCATTCTCTGCAGCTCTAATCTTTCATGTTTCATCTGTGATAGACCTTACTATTTATTTTTTATTTCTTGGAATTTTGGTGTATTTTTGCAGTGAGTATGCTTATAGACCTGTCTTTCAAAACCCAGTGGGGTACTGCAATAGAAATCATTTACAGCAAAATAATAACCCACCTGTAGAAAGAGGAAATTACTTCTGTGTTGGAGGAACATGGTAGGTTCCAGCCATAGCTAGAGGTTATGTGTGTAGTTTAACTGTCCCTATTTAAGTTTTCTTTTAATTCAGTTCATTGTGCATACACATTAAGATTCATGCTTCATTTGCTTCGGTGTCATTTTTTGATGGCATGCTGGAGTAAGGACTAGTTCAAGGAAGAGGGATTTTGGAGAATTTAGCAACCAGACAACAAATCAGTTTGGCTAGTACAAACTGATTTCCAGTATGTCTGTAATCCAGTTTAGGAGGGGGTTGCATGTTGATAGAGAAGGTGTATCTACAGCATGTTCAAAACTGTTAATAATGCATTCTGAATATTGTACCTATTCTTACTGTGTTATCCAAATCAGACTTTTCAGTGAAGGTCCTGCTTGTTGACATGGCACCCAGCACCGCCTCGTTCAATTTTTAATCTGTTGTGCCTTTCTCAGAACAATTTTGTAAGCAAGATGTTAAAAGATCATTCAGTTGTACTTTGGCTAAGAGGAATTTACTATTTTAAATGCAGCAGAAAAATTTCTTAATATGTGAGGTTTATTGATTAAAATTACTTCTGTAGGGTTTGGAATTTTGGGGAGGTTGCTGTATAAAAAAAGATAAAGGTGTTTTTTTATTTCTTTTTGTTTTGTAGGAGATTCCTTTACACAGTTTCGCTTTGCTGAAGAAAAAGATTGGGATACAGAAAGCATATACTCTAAACAGGTAACAGAATTTTCTGGCACCGAATACGTACATGTAGGCAGTTGTACTTTCAGCAGCGAATTGTATAATAGAATGACAGCACTCTTTATTTTGTAGATACATTTATTAATTTGTCTTTGATGCTGGAGGCTCTTCAGTCTTTTCCGTTTCTAATGAAGAATATTCAAGGCAGCAGGCTAGGTTTATAAGTTACATTAGAAGAAAAGAACACACAAATCCATCCAAAGAAGGATAATTCACCTTGCTCCACTGACATAGAAAGTCAGCCTTCCATTTTCAGTTGTATTCAAGAGAATAGTTTAGCAAAATGACTGTAACACAACAATGGATATATCTGTATATTTGACTATGAAGCGTGTTTCAGTTAATTCAAATTAACAGTGCATGTTCTCTACTTGAAACATCAGCCCCAAAATGACTATGGGACCCAGGCTAGGTTTGAGATTATTTTTATGTTGATTCTCTGTGCTAATATGAAAAAGGGCAAAGAAACAAGTAGTGCATTGTATCAGGATACTGGAAAGTGTCTTGATTTCTGCGGCTGCCTTCCTTGCATAAAAGTTACATTAAGGTTGCAAAGTCAAATTAAAATGTAGAAATGCAATTAAGTGGCTTGCATGGCATTTGTTTAAACCATCAGTGGGATATGGTCTTTCAGTGTTTTTTTTTTTTTCTTATCAGTTCCTCCCTCTCCCAGTGTATAGCATGCCAGTAATGAAGTATGTGACCTTTGCTCCCTCTTCTCTGTGCAAATCCAGAATATTAATTTTTTTATGATTTCCTCATTGGCTTGCCATTATACCATTTAGCTGATTTGAATGTATAAATTCATTTGTATGCTGAAACCATTGTGAGGAGAGTCAAGTTTTGCATTGCCAGTCAATGTCACAGATACTCTTCTGTCTGCCCATGCCAAGACTGCACAGTCTCTGGTCTTCAGCCTCTTTGTTTCTGGCTCATTTTTCTTTTCCGTGAAAGCTGGATTCAGTCCTTATTTTCATCCTAAATCCACTTTGCTTAGTTCCTTGCCTTTGCCTTTTAGCTTAACTGTTTCTATTTCTCTGCCTGTCTGTTCATCACATACTTGAAGTTACTACAGAATCATAAACCGAAGTCAATGTGATGGAACAAAATGAAGCAGAAAAGGCATGCAAATAGTTGCAGATATTTATGAGTCCCTATTATTTGTAGAAAGGAATGACAAAACAGTTTTGAAAAAAGTGGAATGGAAACGTAACTGTGACATGAACAAGAACAAATTTTCATGTTGTTATTATCCTTAATTTTTACAAAAATTAAATCTGAATGTGCTTCATTGTATATTGATAAAAATGCAATAAAAATGTTTCAGAACACTGCAATTTAAAAATCACAGGTAGTAATCATTTGGATTTTTCAGTAAAAATTGGCAGTTCCAGCAAAAAAGTATTCTTCTGCTGCTTTCTATGAGCAAATAGTTGCATGTGAAATGAAGCATTTATAATTTGTTAAATTCTGCTTTGATCTGTATTTTTTTTTATTCAAATACCACTTATAGTGAAATATCTACTTGGATACTGAATTCCTACTTCCATTATGTTATTCTCTGAACTGCCCTTTTCCTTCATCCTCAATTTTTTCCCTCTTCCCTGACCCTATTTTCTCCTTCATTCACAATGTTTTATTCACATTAATCTTTTTGTGAGTGTACTTAGCTCTTCCCAAACGCACTTAAATGTTGTTCAATGCTATTTGACTTTTTGCAGTTTCTTGTTACTGTGTTCATATTATTTTCCTTGCCCTGTGCAAACATACAGAAGTCATCTGTGGTCTTCAATACCTGAGAAGGAGCTGGGTTTTCTGTAGTTTTAGCTCATTGCTGCATAACAGCTGCGATGTTCATGAGTTGCTTGTTGGAGACTTTTTGAGATTACTAATAGCAATGAATCCTCTTTGATGGTGATCACTGATCCATGTATAAAATAAAATTGTTATTTAGGACATAATATTCTAATCAACAGATTATTTAGGTTGTTTGGTCCTTTTATTGCTGAATATCAAGTCCAGAATCTGGATGACAGAAATTTTAAAAGCCACTGCTTCAGTTCTTCTTTGTTATTATTTTGTAAATCTGCTCTCAGCAAACACCACTGGAATACAGCTTTAATGAAAAATGAGACTGGAAAGAATAGATTTGTAAAATACTTTAATCATCTGTAAAATATCAACCTGAGTTCATTAGAAGACAGATGAGCAACAGAGAGGAAGGAATGTCAAGTAAAAAAATGCAGTTTTCCAAGAAAAAAAGGAAACAATATCTCACATGAATGAGTGACCATTGCACTTTTTGAGTGACTGTGCAGCAGTAGCTTATCTTTCTTGATTGACATCTTCTTGGGAGCATGTGTACCTGTAGTTTATTGCTTCTGTGAAGCATCAAAATGATGTTTTAAATGATCGGGAAACAAGCGTAAGAAGGGCCATGTTGTTGAGGCATTAAAAACAGGAGAGCTATGCACACACTACTTAACTTGCTTAGAAAATACTAGCAACTCATTAAAGACCGGTGATTCCCACTGCAAAGAAAAGTTCACAGGTTAAAAGGGGTTAGAGTTGAAAAAGCCTCTTATGACATTGTCAACTTGCAAAACTGTTTCCTACTTTGTATTTTCAATGCCTTGCCTAAGGAGCACTCCATATATATCTTCTTTAAAACTTCATCCTCTATTTTTAACTGTCTAAATGATTATTGGCTTTGTAGGTGTTTATATGGTAATTCAGCCAAACTGCTTCGTGTATGTGTACTTTTGAAACTTAATTCCTGCTATTATTGCCAATATCTTTTAGATGTTGTGTATTTTTAGATTGTTCTTCACTTTCCTTCAATGTGTGGAACAAGAGAAAGTAATAGACTAAAGTTATTAAGAGTTTTTTTGTTGTTGTTGTTCCTTTTTTTTTTTTTAACGCAAGCATACTGTGTGTTCTGTATTTCAGTTATCTGCGCTTTCTGTTGACTGCCAGTCTTTGGCCCAGGCCCTTCAGGAACTGCCTCTACATCTGAGGTTAAATGTAGCGGCTGAACTTGTACAGGTAATGCTGTGAATTTTCAAAATAAAACAGAAATATTCTAAGTGAAATAATCTATGCTAGAATGAATTCTTTAAACTTGGTCTTAAAATTTAACTTGAATGTATTTTATGTCAAAAGGTGGGTGAAGCGGGAGACCCCATTTTAATGCTTCGTTGGTAGCTTTAAACAAAATGGTTCTATATGCAGTGTATTGGATGTAAAACCAGGTATCTGAGTGTTTGACATGGAGCAATTAAACTGTTCTTACAGTTGCTTCTCTTTTAAGCAGCTATTAAAAACTTGCACCAAATTTTGGAAGTGCTTTCACTTTTTTCCAATTAGGTAAATATTTTAAGTGTGATTTACTCTTCTATATGGCTAATATCAACATACATGTTTGTTCCATGAATCAGACATCTGTGCTAGAACAGGTAGAACAGTCAGTCAAACATGTGAAGAAAATGTTATGCTCTGGTTAAGGAAAATTGTGGAAAAGAATATTAGCAAAAATGTTTTTTAAGGCTGTGAAAAGAGGACAAGAACTAATGAGACTTAAATATAAGAACAAGAAAACAAATGAAAAAAAACACAAACACAAAAACAAAACAAAACACCAAAATAAGATCCATCTACTCAAGCAGGGAAAAAGAAACATGACTCTAATAGAAATATTAATTCTGTTTAGAGTTGCATGAAATGACACAAATATGTTCATTCTTAGGGGAACTCAAATACGTCCGCAGATGTGATGTCTAAGGGAATCTACAAATAAATGTTATTTTCAAATTCTTGCAAGTGAAGCAAGGCCACAACTAGAACTCTTATCAGGGTTATACAGTGTGTGTTATGACATCTAATCTTTGTCTTGTTGTTGTGGCAGGTGATGTGGTCATCAGATAGATATACTGCAGTGGTATTAATTCCAGGGCATCCTGATAAAAAAAAAAACAACACAGGATGTGTGTTCCACAGTTGAATAATGAGTTGGCATTTCTGTTTTTTCAATATTTGATTGAGTTTTGTAATTTAGATCTATTTTTTAAAGTACACAGCTAGAAATGAATTTAGTGATGTAGTTTGCTTTCAAGATGGAGATGTTAGAGGGAAGGTTTAAAATGGATAGTTTCTAGCCAAATTCTGACTTCAGTCACTCCAAAATTCAGAGTACTGATGATATATAATTGAAGCAGATTTAGAGAAGTATTTGTGAAACAATGGAACTTGTTGATTTGTCATTCAATCTCATATTCCATATTAGGGGATAAAAAGAAATGTGTTTTGTTTTTTGGTTTTGTATTTTGTAATAATTACTGTAAAACCATCATCAAGATAACTTTAGTTTACTTTTACTTCTGAATTCAATTCTGCTAAATTTCACTGTACCTTCTGAAGTGATCAAATGTAGGATGTCTGAATCACAGCCCAAATTAAATAGACTTTTAATATTCTATATAATAATTAGACTAAGTCCTCTCTTGTATTCTTAGGCATCAACGCCTGCAGAGCTCCCACAGATGAAATCTAAAATTACTGAAGACAGCAAGAGGAGAGAGCTTCTGTTTAGACATTCTTTGGCTCAGAATGAAACGGTGTTGGGCTCCCATCCTGTTGGTGATTCTGTTGCTCCATCAGAGCCTGCAAGTAAACATGGTCCTGTGGCAAGTGCAGCAGAGCCATTCCAGAGAGCCTCTCAACAACCAAAGCACGAGACTGACCATTTGGATGAAGAACTAGATCTTCTCCTAAAGCTAGATGCTCCTATTGATTCTGTGTCAGATGCATTATTCTACAACACAGCAACAGAGAACAATTTGAAAGGGGAAAGTAAAGAAAACGGTAAGATTTCAATTCCTTACAGTGCCTTTATTTAATTTTCGTTGTTCTCTTTCTCAGCAGTGTATTTAAGCTCATGACCAGCAAGTCACTAGTACTGCTAGCAGTACTCTCGGTCATAGTGCATTTAATGTATCTGTGGCTATATTTTGACCCATTTGCTCTTTTTTTATTTTAACTCCGCCCTGAACTGAAGTTTTACCATTTTTGCATGTTCATTTTAAGCTTTAATTCTTCTACAGAACAGCATTGGTCTTATGACTTGGCAAAACAAAACTGTTAGACACTCTCAGTAAGTGGAAGATTAAAATACAGTTTTTATGTAACATTATCAGCCATTAGTTCACTGTGATGATAACAATAACAGAAGAACTGATAGCATTAGAAATGCTATTTGCAAATTTTACTAGTATTGACTATACAAAATAAGCTTTTTTTTTTTAACCAAAATGTATGCAAACAATTTTATATTTCAGAAATTGTGAGATTCAATTTCATTAGAAATTGTGGTACCATTTGTTAGTTCTGATGGACAGTAGTCCTCCTCCTCCCCATCCTACAATGATGTAAAAGGATTTTTACCATCCCCGATTTTTGTGTATGATTGTCTTGCTGTGCTAAAAATTAAGTACAAAAGATACATAGCTGAACATGTAGTAGCACCACAAGCAATACAACAAGCCTTGTCACTGAACAGGATCTTGACAAAATCTTTCATTGCAGTGGTATGCCCACTCCAAAGCACAGTATAAATCCCTTAAGAAAGCACTGCTGTCAGAATAGGGAATCATAGGATTATCATGCAACTGTGCAACATGAGCCACTGTTGTGTCCTCCTGCTGCTCTTCTACATTAAAGAAAACTGCATCTGGCAGGATTGTGAACAGATCACAGCAAGGGTTCACTTACCTACAGTCTGTCTGCTGCAGATCAGGCCTTGCCTCCTCTTGAATCAGAATGGGGCCACGTTGCTATGGTTGAGCTTATCAGACTGTCTCTCTCTCTCTTTTTTTTTTTATTGCTACTGATTTTGGAATATGACACTTTATTCTTCAAGGGAGGAGACTGATTCAATAAAATATAGTCAGTTGTGCATTAAAAAGCAAACTGGTCAGTGATAAAGAGCCAGTACGGAATTGTTTCCACTTTCTCAAGACTGTTCTTTTGCTTTTCTAGACCCTCTAAAACCAGATGTGCCTGAAGAGAAAAGTACAGCACCACAGCAACAACAAAGTACATCTAAAACTGTTACTGAGGAAGAGCTTGAAGATTGGCTGGACAGCATGATTTCCTGAAGAACAAGTTTCCTCGTGTGAATAAATGGATGTAGCAAAAGTTAAGTAGAAAGTAGAAACCTCCTTTATCAATTCTATTTCTTTTATCTGTTACACTTAGTTCAGTATACCAAATGCCTGGTTTTATTTACAGGCACCTAAAATTCTGTGCAACCAAAATTCAGCTAGCTATGAGTGACTGAAAATTAAGACTAACATTCTTAGAAAGGTCTAAGATTTGTGATGAAATTAGGATTTTCTTTGCTAAAGATGTAGGCTATAAGAAACAACCAGAGCAGTTGTTTCAGCTTGTACGTGCTACATAAAGTCCTTAAAATAAAGCTATGAATGCACTATAAATACATGTGTTTTTAATCACTTTCATCATGCCATGTTTCTGTACTGTAGAAAAATTAGAAAGAAATCACAAAGGTAATATTTGGTTTATAATACTTTATTGCAGTGGGCACTTTTTATTAGAAGAAAAAAATGCATAAACCTAGCAGCTTCTATTTGCAGGTGACCACAGAGCATTGTTTTATTTTGGCCTAAAATTTAAATTGTATTCATTTTGATTCAGTGTATGTCTTTTAACAGCAGCATCTAATAAGCTGTTATTGAAGGTAGTATACAAACAAACTTCAAGTGCAGTTTCATACAGAAAGACAGAAAAGCAATAATGGATCTGTTCATCTAGAACACTAACATAAAAAGTTTGCATAGCTATGTCTACGGAGGTTTTAAGGCACTTAATGATTCAAGGTCAACAAAGTGTTTGAAAATGTTTCGTTTTAACTGCTTAAAGCTTTTTGAGCTGTGTCTTAGTACATTCACTAGCAAATACTGTGGGGAAAAACTGGGACAGCACTTAATTAAAATACTTTTTCTGAGGCGTGGCCTCTGATGTTCAAGTTCGTAAATGTGCAGTTAAGACACCTTTTAGCCCTTTCAGCTCTGTTACCAAACACTAGGTTAACAATGTGGTTAAAAAGTTGTTACAATTTCATACCATGTTTAAATTGGAAGGCTTGAGTTGATCTTGGCATAGATTTTTCTCTTCTAATCAAAATTCCAACAGAAGACCTGTTTCACATGTGGTAGGTACTAAAAGCCTATGAAATAGTTTCAAATTTTACGTATGTCTTGAAGTTTAAAGACATTTAAAGCAAATACAAGCTGTGAATTTACATCATGAAAAGGAAGTACGTTTTTTATATACTGGATCTTAATAATTTATGAATAAATAATTTCCTTTGTGATATTAGCCAAGTTGATCCTCATACTGTTTCCGGAAGCAGTCTCCTGCTGGGAAAAAGTCCCAACATCTTTCTTGGTACATCTTCCACACAAATGATTCCTAAAATAAAAAAGAGCATTTATTTTAACAGACCCCTTACAACCAATGCTCTACACTTTAACAATAAGCAGGTACTGTGCCTATTACCATGGAATAAGACAGGAACTCAAAGATCACAATTAAAGCATGTTTGTTAAATTATTGTTCTGCACTTTTCCCAAATAAGTACTACTGAAAATTAAGCCTCATTACAAAAACAGTGAAGTGAAAATTGATCAGTCCAGTTATATTAGAGCAAACCTGTACAAATCCATATTACAAAATGTGTTTTAGTTTCCTTGGAAAACACTTAAGGTACTTTAATAGTGTTTCCATAACAGCTTCTTACTTGAAATAACATACTTTAATCCTACTTATTTTGCTGTTTTATCCAGCACTAAACTCTGTCTATAGCAATATATATATAGGTGTGTGTATATATATATATATATATATACACACACACCCATATATATATATAGGTAGTATATGGACATGTGTAAATGCAGTGTTGTTTGGGCCTAAATGTAAATAAGCAAACTGCTGCAACTCCTCCTTCTCCCACCCCACCCCCCCTCCTTTTTTTTAACCTTTCCTTTTTGTTCCACAAAAATCTCAGGGGTGGGATTTGTCTCCACTCCTTGGTGGTTCATCACTTCCACCTGGTGGTACACAGCTACAAGGCTGGAGAAGATTAAAAGGTTTGTCTTTTCAACATTTTTAAGTTAAAAATTTAGATTTATTTTTTCAACTCACCTGGCCAGTATGCTCAGTTTCATCCTTGTTTATGAGATACATTAAAAAGAACCTGAAAAAAGCACATGAAACAGGTATTAATGCAAAAAATAAAACCTCTCCCCTAACCTTTCCTAGAATGGAATATGAGAAACACTCTGCCAGCCAGCAAAGAAATGGAAATATTCTGCCAAGCTTCTAAAGTGGATATTTCAAAGGAGAAAATGCTATCCCCCAGGACTTCTCTTGTGGAAGTGTTAACATCTGTAAAATCTGTAGAAATTGAATTTTTATTCATTTCAGTGCTAGAAGAAACATCTGAACTAGGCCTATGTCAGCTCCTGTACACATACGCTCTGTCTCACCGTGGAAGAAGTTGCTATAGCTTCTATGCAAGAAGGTAAAAGTGGGACAGATGGGCTCAGCTTATGAGCTGTAGGGTATGACTGTTTGGAAATCTTGGTGCAGCTGAGTAGCTGCCTATTTGGCTCTGGTGCTGCCTGTGCTCACACAGATGTACGGAACTTGGACTAGCTAGGAAGGCTGTAGAATTCCAACACTGGTCTGATTTATGTGACTTAGCTCTTGGTTAGCCACTTCTAAGGCAGTGCATTTGGAACTGAACATTACAGGTTTTCATTGTAAAAAAGAATGTATACTGACTTTAACATTTTTCTAATTAAAAGGCAATCTGAATAGTAAGATTATTCAGTATGCATTCTAAAATTAAGGAAATGAGATTTTTTAATTTACTGTGAATGACAGGATCCCACATGCCAATTAAGTGATACAATATAATAAGGAAAGCTTGGAGGTTGTAGACTGCTATAAAGCTATGGATGATAATGGAAACTTGCCTCACAAAAGTAATGTGTATTGATTTTGCAGAGGTTACAATGCTATGCAAGGAATAATGCAACGTATACTCTATGAGGCGCACACTTTTTTTTTTTAAGCTCACAGTACTGTATCCTAAAGCCAGATTTCTTTATAGAAGAGCCCACCAGTTCAGCTTCTTCGGTTTTGCTGGCACGATGCTCATGTAATTATCATTTTTGTAGGGGTAACTAATGCCACTAGATTAATTTTTTAATAACCCTCTTTGATCTGTTCTATATTCACTAATGAAAGTATGAGATCACTGTCTTGGGAGTCTGAATATATAAAACTGCTGATTGTTTATTGGCTTCAGAAAGCTGTGTTATTACTAAGGAACTACAGGATCAGCCTTTTTTTTTTTGTAGCTTATTTTCCAGAAATGTTTTTGTTTGTTTGTTTTTGTTTCAAACATAATTCCTAGGGGAAAAAAAAAGAAAAGGCAGCACCTTCCTTCTGCTGCCGTTAGCTCTTGCTGATGTACTTCTCTAGTCTGGAGACTGTCAGAAGTACCATTTCAGGTGAGCAACAGTTTTCAATGGTTTCATCAACATTACCAAACCTCAGAAAGTCACAGCCCTCCTATCTTCCAAACTAAAGCAACTTACTAGTTATAAACTGTTGTTCCTTACCCTTCCACATAGGTGGGTTTCTGTCCAGAGGAGCAAAAGGACACATAAGGGGTTGGTGTGCCTTCAGGCATCATTCTACTAAGCTAGCTCATACATAGGGTGAGCACTTTAAAAATACTGACCAGTACAGAGTAGAGGAGGGGAAGCCAGAAAGGAATGGAGATAGTCCCCAGTTCCACAGAATTCTATCTAAGAATTGTCAGCAATGCGTGCTTCTAAATTAGTTTTGAGCTGAAAGGTCTCTTTATAATAATTCCAATAGTAAAACATACTTACAGGTAGTTTGCCAAGTTGTGCTCTTGCAAAGTATGTGTTTCAAAGCCATGTGGGGTTGTGTCAAAATAGTCATTGCCAATTCCACAAATAAAACATTTGGTCTGGAAACATAATTTGTATATACAAATCAGTTATAACTCAACAACTCTATTGTAACTGTTAAAAATTTAACTTAATAATACCAATGAAAAATGTAATGTTCTCATACCTCCATATCTTCTCTCACTTGTTCTTGCTGGTCTCTTAATTCACCAAAAGCATCAATAATCAGACCTATTTCAAGTGGATAAACAGCAACAGTTAAAGTAATGCTGAGAAGTAGCTCTATTAGACATCCTCCATTCTATTTGGAGTTTAGCATACTTCTGTGTAGGTTTAATAATTCAAGGTGCAATCTACTAATTTGCAGACATCTTTAATTTGTTTACATTGCACTCCCAACAGTGGTAATTTCTCTTACACAGAGCCATAAGCTTGCAAGTGAAAACCTTTTCCTTACTTATATTTTGGTTGATTTTAAGTTTATATGCTCTTATCTCTTCTATTCCCATGAAAGAATTTTGTTTTCATTCTCCTTCTTTTGGAACTCTTGTACTTCCACTTTTGCTCAGTGAAGAAGACTTGGCTCCTACAGACAACCACCCCCTTCCAATGTGTTAAGAAGTGATCATTTTGAGGACTGCAACATTTGTAACTTTAAAAAAACTATAGATGGATTACATTTTTTTCTTTTCTCCAAGACTGCCTGAAAAATGTTTTTGTTTTGCTTTTTTTCCTAACAACCTTAGGACAGTTTATACAGTGAGTGTTTAATACAGGTCTCGAGCTAATTAGAACTACAAATTGTCCTCTAAAGAAAGGAAGAAAGGGGTGTGCAGACATGATGTCTTGTCAGAGAGGAAACCCAAGGGGAACTACTGCGTTCTCCAGACAGCTGTGCTGTCTCCAACATAATTCTGTAAAAAGAGTTGACAGCAAGGCTCTCCAAGTTTACATGGTGATTATAGCAGGAGGAGTGATCCAGCACAAGCTGCGCCATTGCTGAACAGTTGTCAATGTGCTCATAAATGCTGTAACACAGGTAAGTTTCTAGTACTTGAGTAGTACTTGGGACAATGCCTTATTTATAAATTAAATATAAAATGATTACTTTCAGAAATAATGACTTCATGGGCTCAGAAATAAGTCTTTTTAGCAATATTACTTACTTTACCTCAAACACAAATATGGTTTAAATGTACTGCAGAACTTAGGTACACTAAATTCTGTCAGTTTCTGCCAAGGTAAGTGAAGGTACCTTGAATAATGGCCAGTAGGATAACAATGACAAAGAAGAAAAATGTGATGTCAAAGACAATTCGATACATTTCATAAGGGTCTCCTGCAGGATCCTCAATTTCATCCCCAATGCCACCACCAGCTCTTACACCCACATACATGTGGAACAGGTAACACTGAAAAAAAACAAACACAAAAAAGTAGGAAATGTTATTTACCATGAATGATTCTGGACTTCTTTCTTTTTTAATTATTCTGACCTACTAATTCTTTCTAGAAGTTATAGAAACAGAAAACATGTAATATAATTCCTCATGTTCCCGCACCAAAAATCTCCTAAGTATCTTAACTGATGTGGTTTTGTCTTAGACCTACAAAGACAGGGAATCAGCATCAATTGTGTTACCCTTTTCTCATTCCTTAAGTCTTACAAACAAAGACCATCTGGGGGACATTTGGTGCTGTATTCAACTGTATTCTACCCCTATGTTAATTCCTAAGGTTCAAGCTTGCTCTGAGTAAGTAGAGGACATCTTTTAAAGTATTGTAATGGAGTTTAGGAAATGTTAGCAAATATTGCCATAAAATAAAGACATATTCACAGCAGGTAGATCTATCTGTATTTAAGTGGTTTCTGGATAATTTCATTTTGCAATAGTAGATGTCTGGTTTAGTACCTTTTAAACTATTTATGATCTGTGAAACAGCCTGTGTTCAGTTTGTTGTGGAAGAAATCACCTTGCAGAAATGGTGGTGTGTGCTTTGTTTTTTAAACATAGAAGTCTTCAAGGAAAGATCCTTAAAATTTGGTTATTTAAGCTATGCAAGTATTTTAGAATAGCATCTTTTGCTGGATATCTATAGTACTTAACATTTCTGTATGAATCAGCTACAGAATCTTGTAAACTGTCTTTAGTCATACAATATGGGTTAAAAATATCAGAAATCTAAACCTAACCAATGTTCTGAAGTCACATCAGACAACAGTTGTGGTGGTCAACATTCATCATGAAAAGTGATGAATAAGTCTTTTATAAGCAAACATTGAACAGAAGTAGACACCCATTTTTAGAAAGCAGCCTTACTCTTGACATAAGATACCATTACTATTTTAATCATGCTTAAAAATGTAATGATTTTTAAAAATATTTTTGTTTTACATTTAATGAGGTAAATGATTTACCTCATTTGGCAGCATGGTTTAAAAAGTAATATAGTTTAATGATTCTGATTACTTCTACATCCATTGTATAACCAGAATATGGTATTCCTCTCACAAAGGGCTCACTTAAATAATACTGCTTGGGCAGTATTCATGTCCTATCATTTGTACATCTGACTTACATGGACGGTTTGATAAAAGCTCAATAACAGGGAAAATCATTTGGTGAAATCTATGACACAACTATACTCTGAGGTATCTTACTCTAGTTTTGTTATCTAAGACAGGCAGACAGTGACTATTCCAGGAAAGAAACAAGCTGTCCACAAACTCAAACTGTTCAGTTTCTAGTACACGAAGTTGTGCTATTTTCTTTTTATGATGTAAAAAAATTGTTTGGTTTTCTGTTGCAACAGGAAGAAATCATGTGGGAAATTACTAAAAATAGATTATCACCTCCTTTAATTTTCCTCTTCTCTACTCACCCTTGACTTCTTGACCGAATTACCCATTGTAAGCAATATGAAGCAAGTATTTGTAACTAGTGCTAATAACATCATATACTTCACATAACCTAAATAAGGATAGGAAGAGCTTGCACACTTGCAAATACTTGGAACAAACTGAACTCTATTTATGCTGAAATAACGCAGCTGCCTTTTGTACGTAGGGCTGACCAGTTTTTTATAAAATTTGTTCCATGTACTTTAAGGGTTTGCTGTCTTTACATGCAAAAAGAGCAGCAAATCACATGCAAAAATATTCAGAATAAAAATCCAGATATTTTCCCATATTAGTGAATGTCACATATTTACTGTTGAGTTTAGGCCACTGAAGAATGCAGAGGGAATTTTAAGACCACAGACATTTTGAAAATGACATATAGCAATAAGTAATAAGATGGATTAACTTAACAATAAAGTTATTGTGATTTCACCATTTGAAAATTCAGAATGAAATTTGAAGCATGCTACTGATGTTTTACTTACCGTCATCATGTCATCACATTTCATGTCTGGTTCATCTTCGTCTTCACTTTTGTTGTAGAATTTGCGGAAAAAGTTGAACGCCACAACGGTGTAAAGATACACTACTACAGCCAGGAGTCCTACAGTGAGCACAAGCTGTATGGAGACATGACATTAAAGTAGGTTTCAGTTGGATTCTGTCAGATGAGATGAGCTAGCTCACTGTAGTGCCTCAGGTACTGAAAAGGTATCATATGGTACCTTTCCCAAGAAGGGAACTAAAAAGAGCAGTAATGATAGGTTTGAGGGATCCATACGGTCTCAAGAAACTGTAGTTCATTCCAGCTTTCTAAGCTATATGTATAACAACTATACGTTGCTGAAACAATATTACTATTTAATGTAAAAGTAAACTTAATAATCCCCTTTAGTTAGTTTGGTAAATAAATTTAGCTGGGACTAAATACAACTGTTGCTCTTATAACTAGTACAGACATGAACACTGAAAGACTACTGATTTCCCAGTTGAAATGTGTACTTCAGGAGCCTATTTACAGATCTGTAGAAAAAGATAAACTGAGGATCAACTGTTCAACGGTCTTTTAAAAGAGGAGAAATAGAAAAAATAATCTTTGCTCATTAAAAAAGTAACATCAAATAATTAAGCTGACGGTTTCAACTATGCTCAGTTTTGAGGATTACATTTAGAAAAATCTCAAAGAAAATAAACCAATCATTAAATTAGAAGTGATATGAATTTGGTTCATCATGAAGGAAAATGAAAGGGATTAAAATAGGGATTTCATTTGTTCGTCAAGATCATAAAGTAAGAAATTTAATTGGTCACTTTCTGCTGAAAGAAAGGATTAGGCAAACACAAAGGATATAGAACTTAAACTGAAGCAGATGTTCTTTTAACTCTTAAAAATGGTTTAGTATGGTTTTAAATACATAACAGACTGTAAGAGAGGGCTTAGAATATATGCTAGTACATTTGAGAAAGAATGGAATGTATTTCTTCGAAATGAAGTTTTGGGGAAGTTCAGTTAGAGTAATGTTTCTTAAATGTAAGGAGAAAAAAAGTGTGTTAATGAAAAGGATGTTTTTAATGTTATGCTACCTCGGAACACAAAGCAGGTATCAAAGAATGATTCCCTGTGTAAGTTTCCACAGTTATCTTTGGAAGCAGATTTTAACGTGATTTTTGCAGAACATAGTGACCTATAAATATATTCTGCAATGCAGAATGTCCATACCTGTAAGAACATTCTTACTAGCAAAGTACTGAAATCTCAATGACATTCAGATCATTGTTACTGCTGTAGCCAAGGAGAGGTTGTGAATTGTTATTAGTTATCACCAGTCCATACAGAAGGAGCTCGTTAGGTCATAATTCATATTCTTATATTTTTCTAAAATATAAGAAAAATACCTTTGCATTGTATACAAAATATCTTTTAGTTTTCAGCACCCTTTGGGCATAAATTATTATAACTTTTTAGGAATTAACATGTCTCATATGTGCTGAAGGAGACATGGTAAAGTCTATTCTTTTTCATGATCAAAATTAATTGTATTCCAATATTTGCTAGGTACCCACAAGACTTTTCCCAGTACTGTTATAAAATGTGTTAATTTCAAGTCTCTATACATAATACTAACCTGTTTGCCATTGTGAGTGACTGAAGACAGAATGGTTCGCAAAGTCTTGAAACCCATAGCAATATCCAGCAGATGAGCAGCAAAGAAGAAGTTGTTGTAGTGCCCAAGGATAGACATAGTTGTGTACCAAGCTAAGTATAAAAATGACTGCAGAAAAAATGAAAAGTGACAGTTGGACTGTGCACTTAGTCACATGGTCTGAACTTGGGTAGACCTGTGCGGTGTCAAGAGTTGGACTTGATGATCCTTAAGGGTCCCTTCCAACTCAGGATATTCTATGATTCTATGATTCTATGAATGTTAGCCGGTACTAATGTGGTATTGGACCAAGAATATAGCTTTCTTTGTCACTTAAATTATGAAATAAAGTAATACTATATCATGATCTGATTTGAATCAATCTGAATGTAATACCTCTAGTATACATGTTCAAAAAGACTCTATTATCAACTCAGCTTTTCATACAAAGTTTGTTTATTGCTTGGTTATGCTAATGAGACCTCTATTTTTACATAGTTAAATGCAGTCTTCAGCACATATGTTACTCGCACCAAAATCCCCTACCTTAAAATTGTTTTGGTTAGGGACCTTGTTACACGGTACTATAAACCTTAATACTGATTCTGGAGCAGACAAAACACATTACATTACTCTTTAGGCACTTTGCTAGTTTTAAATCTCAGGACGCCCAGAAAACCTAAGGCAGATAATACAGCTTATTCTTTTAATGAGCAGTGAATCTGAGGCCACTGTGACATGAAAAGATCTTATTAACAAACAATGATTTAGTGTGCTCTTTTAATGCACAATTAGTTAATTAAACTTCACTTTATTCACCTTGGCATTGTATTTGTTAGGGAAAGATCAAAAGGATGCAAAAACAGATTAAAAAAAAAGGTATTTTAACATAAGTTTGGGCTTTTCAAAGGAGAAGACATAAGAGAAGTAACCAACCATGTCAAACAGATTAAAGAATAAAAAAAGGTAAGTTTCTGTATACTGTGTTTGATCTGAGGAAAACACAATTGGTTCCTAATTTGATTTATAGAAAATTGAATGAATGTACCATTAACTTCCAAAATGCTGGCATTGTGTTAATGGGGAGGAGGTACTTATTTCCCCATGGAATCAAAAAGAAAATTCTAACACATATGAAAGCAGTTTTGCTACAAGGCAAGACAGAAAAAAAAAACTATTTTAAAATAGCTTTGTAATTCAATACTATTTATCTATGTTTAATATAAAAGCAGATGGCAGAAAATATAAATTCATATTTAGAGTAAATCGAAGAATATTCTTTTAGGTTAACACACTTACATTATCAGTGAAAACAACACCGAGCTTCCAAATGTGGTACTTTGTATCAATGGAGCTTAACCTACAAAAAAAAACAGATTTTTGAAATGCATGTACTGAATTCTGCAAGTATGAATAACAAACTGTGCTTGGCACTATATATGTGTTTGCTGAAGGTGGTGATATACTTTAGCTATTTATTATCTGAGTGATGTAGGTGCTTCATTTTTCAGAGATAATTCATTAACTCTCAGCACCTGTACAGAGTTTCTAAATGCTGACCTACCCAACTCTGACCTTCCCAATATACCCAACTATGTCAGTTTGCATTAACATTGCATTCTTTTCTTATTTTTATAATAATAAACAACAGGCATGTTGTTTGTTTTAAATCGTACTTTTTAGAAGACAGACTTATCCATTTGAATTTTCCATGCAGAGGAAAACATCACTATAGTTTCAATATAAAATCAATTTATATCTTTGATGGTGAAGATACAACAATGTATAATTTGTCTTTGAAGTTCTGAGGTCATACCATGATAGAAGAGACGCCTCTTCTGGTTCACTCTCTTCCACTGGACTAAAATCAAGGGCATTTTTGTCCAAACCCAAAAGTTCTGCTATGCGCTCTGCTCCATATAAGTCTCCATACTTGTTAATAACCTAAAAATGGAAGAAGATAAGCTTTTGCTCAGAGAAAGACCTTGGTCACAGTTACCTTAAGCCAGTAGTTGTTAGAAATTAAAAAACAAAACAAATGAACAAACAACAGAAAGAACAGTTTTTTCACAATTAGCATTATGGGAACAGTGAGAACTCCCAGGAAGCTGGGGGTGGATAAGTTGCTCAAGAAAGAAAAATAGAAGCATTAAAGGCTATTATCTGAAAGCTTCTGTATAATTTGCCATCATTTAAGCTGACATGTTTTTCCTTTTTTAGGGGGATGAGGGGGCTTTGTATCCTAAAGATGACAATGTCTGTAAATTAGGCATGTATGGCTGATTGACAGTACAAGGTTATTTAGTGTGTGAGTCTAGGAACTAAACCAAAGCATTCTTTCTTCCTCCCTCCTCCCACATACTCTGTAACTGACTGTTCACAGAGAAATTTACCACAACAGTGACTTCCATAAAACAAATTCCAGGTCTCAATTACGTGTATATCTCTGTGTACAGAAATATATTACACATAGATATCCCAATTAACTGAATAGTGTATTACTGCTATGAATAGTAGAAATTTAAGAAGTTTACCTTCCGTTTTACAAATTTGTCCCAGTAATTGTTAGGAAAGGACCTGCAAAGATAAAGAAAAGATATTTCAATTTATTCAAGTTTTTTAGGGGAAAGAAAATAACAACAAAATGCCATGTTCATGATCACTGCAGGTTCTGGTACTCATTCAATCACACACAGCACTTTGAGTTGTGATAACATTTTCTTTTGACATGGACAACAGCTGTCAGGACAGTCTGTTTCAACTACGCATCACTGCAATATCATCCCCTCCCTCCCCCCCTTTTCTTTTTCTCAGCCACAAATATGATTGGCTACAAAAGGACAGCACAGAAGATATCATCACCTTATAAGCCTAACAACTTTATTGCTCCTAGCCATGAAATCAATGTACACAATCATTTTGAGAGGAAAATAAAGAGTTTTGTAGACTAATTAATTCTTCAGTTCACTGCATTCATTATATTTCAAATATAGGCTGAACACTTGGGAACCAGTGGACAGTTTGCCAACATCAAATTCAAATAATAAAAAAAAAAGAACAAACAAACAACAACAACAAAAACACAAAAATGCAATGGTAATTTGGAAAAAACAGGAGTTAATGGTGATCTTGTTCTCAGGTGTACAATATTTTTGACATTGAATCTAAAATCCCAGAACAAAACTAGTAAAACCCATTTATAATTCTAAAGCACCAAGACAGTTCAGCTACAGAACATGCAGGAAGAAAAAAAAAAAGCAACTAAACAACAGAACTAGTAAAAATTAAAGCTAGCTTTAATATTGGAAGAGTAAGATTCCATAATACTGTTCTACTGCCAGGAGTTGAGGAAAACTTTCCAGCTACTTTTTCCAAATAGAATTTCTGAATGAAATTCCAGACCACCCTTTCAGATAGACAAATTGTTTCAGTGACTCATATGTTTAATTTAACTTATAGAGCAGCCATGCTACTGCCAAGGCCATATACACCATGAGTAGGAGAAAGTATCCAGAAAGGGAAGATAAGGAATTTATGGAAACTACTTTTACGCAAACAAGACAAACTTGCTATTATCAAAGAAAATAAAGTTAGCTAAATAACAAATAAATAACAAGTAAATGCAAGTTTGCATACTGAATTCAGCTGTGCCTGATAATATGTTTTTTCTTAGAAACCTGTATGAAACACGATTGCTTCCCAGTTTATTACTGTTTATTCTTATACATTCTAGCATTCAGCCTTCTACACAGCAAATGAAAGACCATTCTAGATTTAAAAATATTTTGGCAATATTACCAAAAAAAACACAACACCAAAAACAAGTAACCTATTGTAGTATACATTTCAACTTAAATGAAAAATCTTAAAAATCCAGTGTAGGAAAATAAGTCATTCAAGAAATTTCTAATAATGTGGATGCTATAATTTTAATGAAAGAAATAAGGGCACTATTTATAACACAAAAATGTAGTATGTCTGATAAAATAGATATTTTGGCTATTTGGCAGCATATTGTCACTCTGATGCATTGAGTTGGTCTTTGCTGGCTTGTTTTTATCAAATAGCTATTTATGCCTGCATGTATTTTAGCCAAAACTGCTTTGTGACTTGTATTTAATTTGTGCTTGTTATAATGAGAAATAATCTGTTTGGCTGTATGTCTTAATGGCAATTTAGACTGACTCATGTATCCAGCTATTCTGGTAAAACAACATGTAGAGGGAGAAAAGAAATTCAGGGTGACCTCTTGAACAAACTGCTAAAGCAGCCGGAAGAGCCTACTGATACTTTTCCTCCTCTTGCCTACACTTGTATCATTCACACCCAGAACAGCAGGCGAGTCTCCTAGAATCAGTGTATGACTACTACAGTATCTGCTAACGCGTACAACCTGACTAATAACTATCAGACTACTCAAATTCTGGGATTGCTATTTTACATTGCATTTGCTTCTCCTGTCATATACAAATTTTGTTAACAAGAAATGGGGGAAAAGGGCAGGATGGAATACAGCTGTACAATATGAACATGAAATTGAGCCAAAGAAAATTCTACATAGTGACTAATGTGAAATGTCTTTGAGAGAGCTTGTGGGGCAAGATGCAGAATTCTTGCAAACCTTAAAACAATGAAAAGGAGGGGGAAATACATGTTAATATAATATTTATGAGATAAACTAATAATACAGGATTTCACATTAGAATCTATTACTGTGGCATCTAATGTAAGTGAAAAATGCCATCCTTTGAGATGTACTAGGTGCATGTGGACAGTTTAGGTTCTAGATCAGTGGCTTAATGAAATATAATCTTTATAAAGAATTTATATATAAACATTTAATTTTACATACGGTGTGTTTATAACCAGGCGATCCCATTGTCCTTTAATATCATCTTCAGATGGCTGTTCAGTTATGTATAATCCATCAAATTCCAGCTTCCTAGCTACTTCCTTTTCTCTTTTGAATACAACCAGAGGGACCTATAAAAATGACAGTGGACATCTTGGTCATGGTTTATATATTTTTAGAACCTGTGATATCTATCTACAGTATTAAGTACTCTTTATATCACTATATAAAACCAAACATCATGCTAGTATTCTGACAACTAGAAACAGTGATCAGAGATGTGACTAAGGTATTCTCATCTCAGCAATAATGTTGATTTCTGTTACTGACCAAGAAGTTCTCCTAGCAGCAATTAGAATAAGATCATGAGTAATATATATATATTCATACTAAATGATGAAATTCATTGTAGAGCATAAAACAAGATTCTAGAGACTGTTGCATTCACTGCCCCAATTTTGTAATCTTATTGGACAACTGAGAGTCCTGCTGTTCAGCAGCAGTAATATAGGATGACTTTGAACTCCAAAATGAGCAATTCAACAATAAAACAAAGGAAGAACAAGGAAATGAGAAAGATGGACTGCCCTGGTGAGCCCGAATAGTTTGTTTCAATTTCTTTCTTTCATAATTTCACATAAAGCAAGCTTGCCATTACTCCCAAAAAATTCAAATTAGAGGTTGCTGGAAGCATTACTGCTTTTTTTTTTTTTTCTCTCATGATAATTCATTGTAAAACAGAGCATTCCATTAGTGCAGACAAAAATTTGGCTACCACTTAAACATAAAACCACGTGCTGTCTGAATGGTTTAAATGACAGTGTAGTATGCTGTGGTGTTGCATCATAGCACTGAATTTACCTACAGGTACTGATGTGAGGTGCTGCAGCCAGCAACTAAGCATCCATGCAGCTGCTTGCTTACTGCACCCCACCCCTATTAGAACAGGGGAGAGAGCCCGAAGAGCAAAACAAGAAAACTGGGTTGAGTCACAAACAGTTCAATAAGTAAAGAAAGAAAAACAACTCACTACGTCCCACAAACAGACCAATGCTGACCAACAGCCACCTAGAAAATAAGTCCCCCTAGCCCCCAGTCCAGTTTTTCTTTTTGAGCATGAAATATCCCTTTGTTCAGTTTGGGTAAGCTGTCTCAGCTGTGCACACTCTCAACTTCTTGCCTATTCCCAGCATGCTCACTGCAGGGCATACAGAGTGGGTAAAGAGGAGGAAACTTCCACACCATGCAAGCACTGCTCAACAGTAACCAAGATGTGGGTGTTACCAAGAGTTTTAACCTAAATCCAAACACATGCACTGCTATGAAAAAAGTTAACTCTATCCCTGCCAGACCTAGTATGTGAGGAAAACATCTACATGTGAAAGAGTGAGAATTTGTAAACAACTGAATAGAAATATGTATTGTTATCTCAGCTCCAAAAACTACTTTGGGATGATGTCCTTTAACAAATACAGAGTAGTAATAAGATTAAGAACTTGCCTTTAAGCAATAGTATCCAATCACACAGACAAAGGAGATGATGGTATGGATAACTGCCAATGCTCTGAGAGCAGGTGCCATGTAACCCGTACTTTCTTCTAAAACAAAAAACACCATGCCTTCCTCCTCTTCCTCTTCATCAAAAGTGTTCCAGAGATTAGAGTCTTCCTCTACCTCATCAAGTGGCTCTTCTGTCACCTGAGAGAAATTCAAGCAGAGAGCACACACAAAGTTAAAGTTTTTCCTTTATTATAAATGACAAATCCCTAAGTTTTCTACAATAAATTATGTTTGTAAAGCCTGCTCTTCTGAAGATGAGGGAGAGCTTTAGCTTTGAACAGTAACATCTTTCATTTTTACAGCAGAAATCTCCACATCATCTCATTTCACTGAAAAGAGGAGCGAAGAAAAGCAAGTACAGGCATTTGTCAGTTTACAAATCTTTCCTTTAACAGTGTCAAAGCAAAAAGGAAACAAATGAAAATGTTATGCACAAACGTTTTATTGGAAGAACTTAGCGATGATTGGATTATCTAGTATGACCAATTTCAAGGATTGTTTTGTAATCTACATTGTTCCTGATTACTAGAGTCTAGTAATCTAGTAATCTAATTACTAGAGTCTACTAATCACTATTTTGTAAATATTCTGACCAATAAAGTTGACACATTGCCCTAAATTATGCCAGTGATTTAAAAAACTTGGCCTTTAAACCTGAGGTCCCTTCTTTTCTGTTTGGCTCCCACTGACCCTTTCCTATCTATGACATGTGGACTTCCTGTAATAAATATGAATTTTTGTCCTCCCTCTGCAACAGAATGGGTTTTTGGTTGACCTCTAAGACCCAACGTAAAGCAGAAGTGAGTGGAGAGAAAAGGACTGTGAAAAAGAGAAACAGATTTCTCTATATTCTTTTGAAGTTCATCTTCACAAACTGGATAAAACGGAAAAAGAGACGCATGGAGGGAGACTCAGTAGCCCTGTCAGTCTTTCTCCTGAAATGGTGCACAAAAATTCTATCCAGTTTTTGAGTCTTTTGCATGTTTATCTGCCCTGTCTCTGAGACAGTAATTGTATCATAGCAGATGCTTTTCAAGACACTTGAGATCAGGATTCAGTTCCTTAAAGACTGAATGTTCAGCCAACTTCTTTTGTGAACTTTTTGGTTGCGAACAACAGAATTAGAAAAATGTAATATTGGAAAAGATCAGCTTATTGCAACTTGCACAATATACATAGATATATCTATCTCACGCAATATATATAAAAAGAAAGTAGCCTACTATGAAGAGGCATCTTCTGCTTTATATATATATTTTTTTTGCCTATTTATACCAAAGCCCCAATCCCAGTACAGAAATATCTTAATCACAACAGTCAATAACAATCATATTGGCAATGAAAACACGGGAAATGGAGCAAGTAAGAATGAAAACTGAATTATACACTCACATAGAAACACCAAATAAGAAAAAACATACATATATTAGATGTAATTCACTTCACAAAAAATATGGAAAAAATAAAAAATAAAAACAGCACTCCCTCTCAAATGTGAAGCCCTATGCCTGAAAGGCATGAAAAAATGTCAACAAATTAAATGTAACTTATGAGCTCATCTAGATAACTTGAGACAATAACTTTATTCTAGAATTATGTATGAAGTATTTCCCAGTCAAAACTTAATGTAGTCAGTAGGGCTTTTTAAAAAAAGTAGAAAATATACTGAGAAATTATATCATTAAAACAGAAATATATAATTGAGAATAATTAAGTGAAGTGTCTCAATATCTTTAAAACAAAGGAGATTTAAAAATGCAGATGTTTTGACATTCAAGTTATTTTAATTGGTTTTCATATTTCCCATGACAAAAATAACAATCCAAACACTAACAGATTTATACAAGTAAATGGAAAAATTATAAACACAAGTTCAACTACAACAGATGAATGAAATGTCTGTTTTCATTCATCCCAAGTCAAGTAAAAACAGAACAGGTTTAGCGTCACAACTTTGAGTAATAAAGCTTAAAATATTATTTTAACTATTTCATCTCTAAATGTGTTTAGTGTTTGAAGGGGCTGTAATACTTGCTTTATTAAATAAACCTTAAAACCAACATTAAATATTCCTCTAGAAATAATCAGGCATTTAATGAATAATGCCAAATCTTACCTTGTAAAATAGTAGAATGAAGTTGATAGCAAATGCAACAAATAGAGCAAGAAACCGTAAGTTATAAAAATTTCTTGCTAGGTAGTGCTGAAAATAAAATGAAAAAAAAAATAATTAGTGATGGCCTGTAGCTAATATAAAGATAAAGAAAGTAAGCAGCAAGCTTTCTAAGAATGTAAATATGTAATTGTGCTGTCCTCATATACCAGTTAAAATAAGCAGGACGTTTCTTGGCAGTCTGTTTTTCAATTTAATGGTAAACAGAAGAATGAATAGGATTAAAAATAATGGACATAAAATTGCAACAGGGAGGACTGACATAGAATATTAGGGAAAACTTTCTAGAAGGAAATCTGCAAGACAAGTGCTGGAATACTGGAATAAACTACATGAGAAGGCTTCAAGAGAGTTGTTAATTTGATGTCTTAAAGAACAAAGAAAGATGTTAATAGAACTACAGGAGCTCCCTATTAAAGAAAGTAAAATAATAGATTCTAGATCATAGAAAACAAGGAGCTCCTAATAAGGAGCTCAAGAGATTACCTAATCTATGCTGCCGTAAGGGGAATCACACACACATATATATATAGAGAGATTTTACTCATATTATTCTATGACGTATTACAAAAATCACGAAACAATCAATACAGCCACTCTTTTGAAAAGTCATGCTAATGTTCCTTTTATAATGAAATTTCTCCCTTCAATATCAAGCAAATATTCTATCTATTATTACATGAATAAAAGTTAAATGACTAACAGAATTTAAGAAAATCTTACCAGCATTTTTGTTTGATAAATTTCCAAAGCTTTGAAGAAGTTAGCCATAACAGCCTCAGGTTTCTCAATTTTTTGTCCATGCCTTCTCTTCTTTTTCTTCACCTTACCCTCTTCCAGCTGCTCAGACTGTACTTCCTTTGCTTTATCTTCTTTCTCACCATCTTCCATGCTAGAAGAAAGATTAACTAAGCAAATATGCATAGACAAACTTCTGCATTGTAAATATGCATTAATTCAGAAAGAATCTAATTCAGAAAGTTTGGCTTTGAATTCAAACTAGTTTTAACACTGTAAGTGTTGATAGTGATGACTGTGAGTAAAAGAGGAGGTAGACAAAAAATACGAAGTTTAAAAAAATAGTAATAAAAAATGTTACTCTTCAATTATATGCAAAAATAGAGTTGCTGAGGAGAGATCAAAAGGGTAAAATAAAAAAAAAATCAGTGTTGTGTATATATACTCAATGCAAAAAACATAAAAATTTCAAGAGTTCATGTGTAGTTTCTTGAGCCTTAAGTTTGAAGGAAGATTTTAGGATTTCATACACAGTATCATAATTGATCTTAGTATCATAATGTGAATTCATTTCAGTCAAGGCAATCACTATTGTTACACAGAAGAATGGTAGTAAAGAGGAAGTTTGCTTCACAGGGTCCAACTTTATAACATATAGAAGATGACAATCATTCCTCTCTACAAAAATTAAGTACCAGGACTGTATGCATTAATAAGGGAATTTAGTCACTAAAACAAATATGCCGTATCTGCATATATTTAAAAAAAAAAAAAAAGTATCAGATTTTGTTGTCCACTGGGATGGACTGCCACTCTTATGGACTGTACTACTTTCTGAAATAGTGATGAGATAAAGTGTGTATAAATTGCTTTGAATACTGAGCATTGTTGATTCTTTCAGTCCAAGTTATCTACCATTAGGAAGTAGCAAGGTAGCAACAGAGGAAAATTAACTTACTCAGCCTTCTCAGCTTCCACTTTTCTTTCTGCTTCAGCTTCTTTTGCAATTTCAGATAGCTGCAAAAAATATTTAACTGTCAAAACAGATCCTTTCAAATGAAGTTTTGGTAACTTTCATTACTGTTTTCTAAGAAACAAATTGATTACCAAACTGTATCTTTTATACCACTTTGCAGTTTTAAAGAGTTAGATTTTATTTAAATAGACAGCTCAGACTAGATTTTAACAGTGAACGCTGCAGCCATTCTTCTTCTGATAGCTTTTTCAGTATAGCGTTATCTGTAACTACTGCAGTTGACTGAATACTGTAAAGTAATTATTCACCATTATCAGATGAATTATGTGACCAGCTGAGGATGAAGTTAACTACATCCAGATCACACCCTCAAGTTCACTCACAAAGACTAACTAGTGGTTATGTAGAAAAAGAGCATCAATTTGTCTCTTTCCAAATATAAAACAAGGAATAATGTATTATATCAGTGACAGCATCAAAAATGTGAAAATGGTCCGTGTAATTATTAGACATTACAAAACGCAATTACTTTGTCAAAATCAACTGATGCAATTTAAATCTGATGAAGACCTAAATAACTGTTCCTTATGCAATGTTACTCCTGAAACTATTTATCTTTGTTGGATAGATGACCTATTAAACCAGGTGGCACAACTGACAACAACCTAAATGTATGTTTTCAACAGTCCCTTCAGATAAGGATAAACCAATATACAATGTAACAGAAGGCTAACTGCAGCAGAGAAGCTGGGGTCCTGATTTCAAATACCTTTAGGCTTCATGTTGCAAGACCAAAGTAAGTTCATTTAAAATGCATTTCAGCATCTAAGCTTCACTGAAAAGCAAAGAGATGCAGGATCCCAAGATGTAGATTACAAAAGAAATCTGAAGTGCCTAAATTTGTTACCATTCACTTTTGTAAAAACCTGTGTTAGCTCTTAACCCTTTCTTTGTTCTCTCAACATGCATAGACACCAGTTGTCTATTGGTAAATTCTACATTTCTGGTTCTCTTGCTAATATACATAGTTATCTAAACATTTTCATTACTAGTCATCTGGATGCCTACCTCTTGTACATAAGTAGTGAAATAATTTACAAAATAATTTACTAAATAGATCTTGCTTTACTTATTTCACCTCTCATCCAGTGAGTACCTGTGATGCAAGCATGTACAGATCTTCCACAGAGGTTCCCCAAAGTTCTCAAGCTGGTGGAGGGTAATTCAGGGATCGATCCCTTGATCACCTCTAATTCTTCTAAGGGTTAAGGTGGGGGAAGAATCAAAAACATTCCTATCCATCTTCTCATGTCATGTCATGTCATGTCATGTCATATCATATCCTCTCTCAGTTGCCTTCTTTCCAGGCTAAAGAGCCTTAGCCTATTTAATTCGACTGATAAGATTTGTTCCATACCTGTAACTTTTTCTCCTTCATTGAACCTTTTTCAGTTCTATCATATTCTTTCTGAAATGGGAAAACCTGGTCTGCAGGATGCAGGTATACCTTGGGTTCATGGTGCATAACAATACTTCATTTTAATTCCCTCAATTCCATCCTTAACAATTCAAAATTTCTGTTTACTTTTTTGATCTGTGTTGACTGACATTTTCATTGAACTGATACTACTGCATGACTCTAAGCCAAGATTTCCTAACCAAGTAGTAATGATGATCTCAAAACCCATAATGTTACATACGAAATTTTCCACCCATATGCATTACTTCACTGATATGAATCTGCTATTTTAAGGGTCTTCTATTCGCTTCTTTCCTTACTTATGAACCTGCATGGCTCTCAGCACAGATGCTTATAAATACTTACAAACAAATCTGAGAGAAATGAACAAGTCAAAGAAAAGCAAAATTTGCTGAGGAAAATTTTAGAATATTTACTCAGATCTAAGGTCCTTAAGTAAATATATTTTCATTACAGACATAAAAATGAATGCATAAACAAGTAAGAAAATAAATGGAAAAGTATAGTTCAATCTGTAGGGAATAGACAAATCTTGGATGAAAACATTTGAATGAAGAGGAAATAATAAACAAAAATGTTGTACAATGGAGGTTCATCTTGGAAATTTCTGGAAAGTATATTATACAGAGGTATATTAAATCCGATGAGAAGAAAAAAGTATTTGAATACCAAGTAGAAACAGATCTGAAATACAGCTTAACCATAATGCCTTCCAAATCTGACAAAAGCATTTGGGTCTTGACCTTTAGCTCAAATATATTTTAAAACAGAATTATAAATTTTATGTATCTCAGCAGAGTGGAACACAGTAAATTGTTCACAAACGAAAGTAACGCATGTCTGTGATAAACTTTAAAGTAATAATAAATTCAAGTAAAATTATTTCAAATAAAAGGGAAAGGGATGTTTTATGGTATGTGATTAATGTATAATTACTAAAGCATGTAGAAGAAAAAATAACAATAAAGAATTATTATAGAGAAAGTAAAATAAAAGGAAATTGAAGCATACGGTGTAAAAAATGGGCATGTAGATTGAATAGGACTGTAAACCATTTAAAGCAAACACTGTGCTTAGAAATCTAATATCAATTTTTGTTTGAATAAAATCCAAATAAACAGTAACAACAATTTACTGAAGTGCAATCTAAACACCTTGTGCTGCTTTTTTTCTGCAATGTAAACTCTTCCATGTATTTTTTTTTTAAGTGTAGAGATTATGAAGTATGTTCTCATCCAGAACATTATTAATTTGTTAACTGGCAAATAATTCAACTACTAATAGAAAAATCAGCAATATATTTGTATTATTTTCTGCAAAGAAATGCAAAATCTTTTAACATACCTGTAATCCTTTTTTCTTACGAACTGTGTTTTCCAAAGAAGACTGGATATCAGAACCAAGCATTTCTGCAATATCCCCAAGTCCAGCATCATGACCATGTTTTGAGCCACCTTCTTTTTTGGTAGGAATGCCAAAAATATCAGAGATAATGTCAGTTTCTGCCTTTTCGCCCTTTACAAACTGGACAAGTTCAGCTCTAATGCCATGCTCAGCACCTTCAGCTTTTTCTGCTTCTGTAACATCATCATGGATTCCAAACTGTGTTGGGTCAGGCATGTCCCCTAATATTTTAGTGACTTTAATGTTTTTGGCTCCTTCAACCAGGCCACCCCCAAATACAGTGCTCCAAAGAATCTGGAAAATTCCCCACACTATAGTAAAGAACAGTTGGAACATCCCTACAAATAGGATCCAGAAAAAGGAGAAAAACACTTTCACCATCTCTTTTACTGTCATCTTTCTAACTTTCCTGTACTGTTTTCTTAGGTTCTTCACAGTAACCATTTTAAAAAAGTTGGTAACATTCTTCTTCACTGCAGCACAGGCCATTGCAAAAGCTGAAGGAGATTCCAGGGATTTTTCTTCTTCCTCATCATCTCCAATATCTACAACATAGCAAGACTCTTCTTCTTCCTCTTCCTCAGGCCTTTCAGCTGAATCAGTTTCAGAGATCTGGGATGCTAACTGCATTTCAAAGATTGTGTCTTCACAGAAATTCACAAAGAGCTCCATCTTTTCTTGTTCTCCACCTTCATTTACAACATCAAATATGAACTGCCTTTTGGATTCCTTCACCTGTGGCTTCTCCCACTGCATTCTACTGGACTCACTAATTTCAAAGTAAACTCTTTCTATTTTCTTGGCTCCACCCATTATTTCAATACGGCCAAGGTATGGTTCAAAATAATTAAGAACACTTTCTGCAGGTTCAAGTAAGCTCTGAAGGCGTGAATCATTAGGCATGTGTTCTGAAAGGTTTGTTAGCAATACTGCTACATTAAATCCAATGTCTTTGGCTGGTTCGTGGAATCTTTCCACAAAATCGAGATAGTTAAACATGTCATTTTCATCAGCTTCTGCACAGGATAGCAGGAATTCAATCTCTGATTGTATATATTGTTTTTGAGCCTCCATTGACTTCTGGAATTCCTTCTTTGAAATTATGCCTTTACCATCTGGGTCATGTTCTTTGAAAGCATCTGAGTTAGTTAGGTCTTTTAATTTCAGGAACATGTCAAAAAATTTCAAAATCAATTCTACATTGCTAGATGATTCTACAAGCGTATCGACCATTTGTTTTCCAATCGTTCCGTTTACAACGTTACCTAAACAGTGTTAAAACAGTAAGTTATTTGATGCCTCTATATTGTAAATAAATAAATTTTATATTCATGCTGAGAATAGAACAAAAAACCAACAACTAAGAATTTCATTCTTCAACCTTTGTAATTTTTCATACAATATGCATTTCTCCAGTAGCCCTCTTTTTCATAGATATATATTCCAGAATAATTGTTAAATAAATATGAAATAAGTTTTGTTCTGGCATTTATTATTTGAGGCAACTGAAAAACTGTTTAGAAAGATTAATATAATCATTGCACTTTACATTATGAAGCAGAGGCAATAATATTTGCATAAAGAAAAACAGCTACAACCTTCAAGCAGTGACAACAGCATGACTACCATATCCTTTAGTAGATCTAGCAGTTCTTTAAGCAATTCAATCTGAGCAGAGTCCTGTAAAATAAAAACAAAAAAAAAATGAATATAAGTTTGTGTTTTCTTTGTATTTATCCAGCTCTTCTCTTTTCCTCCTTAGCTGTAGCACAGGAACCATGCTTTTAATGGTGCTTCTGCACTAACAGATCATCAGGTTTTTGTAACAAGGAGGAAGAGACCAAATTGTCACATTCATTATCATAAATGTACAAATAAGTTGAAAGGATTAAGTTTGTATTAGAAAATGTAAGTGCACAGTGATGACTGATGGTTAAAAAGAGTGGTGTGACGATGTTAGTGCAAAGATTCAGTGTTGGACCTCCACATGACAGTAGCCCATGCACAGCCAATGAGGGACAGTATGTTATTTACAGATTGCAACACTCAACTCTAATTTATAACCAGATGCAAAAAAGCACTATTTGCCTCTTGCAAATACCTGTGAAAGTTTCATCTGCATATTGGCAAAGACATGAAGAAAGCCAACAACTGCATCCCACAGCCTACTATGAGCCAGACTTTGTTGGTTACCTATGCAAGGGCCCTAAAAAAATTAAGAGAAATATTTTTTTTTATTTATATAAAATCAAAATATGAAAATAACCTGAAAAACAAACCACCACCACAAAAAAAAAAAAAAAAGAAGACAAAAAAATAAACAAACAATCAAACGCCAGAAATTTCAGACCTTCATGAAGCTGCATAAGAAAGTTTCACAAAATTCCTGTGGTATGTAGTCCATATAAAAAAAAAATGTCAAATATGCAAGCATTACCTTATTGTTAACTTTACACCAGACCAGGGATTCAATGTTACTTTTTCAAAAGTTAGAAAAGTAAAGTCAAATATTTACAATAGGAGATGATTAGACCATGTAATCACAGAACTTCACTGTTAGTATCTTGGGCAAAACCTTCTGTTTACCTGAATATATTCTGTAAGGGAATTGAATATTTGTTTGGTGACAGCCAAAGCTTTAGAGAAGTTACGTTGTCCTGATTCATCAATGACATCTTTTCCTGAATAGTACCAATAAAAGTCACTGATTGATTCCTAAAGGAAAAAAAAAAGTGTTATATTTTCTAATTTTTTATTTTATATGCAGTATTTTCTGTGTGCATGTGTACCACCAAAGGTTGAATCAGCTGCAATTTATAATTTCTTTGTCAATCTATTTCTCATGACAATAGCTTTTTACGTTTTTATCCAACTGTGCTGCCTAAACAAGTAAACAATGAAATAAAGTAACAAAAAATTGGTTTCCCAAACAATTCTGAAAGGTCATCTATTTTAAGAAGGAAGAAAAGACAAAATTAATTAAATCAAAATTCTTTATTATTAATATCCCTGAAAAGAGTAGCTTCACTTTTGATTCTAACAAAATGTGAATTTATAAAAATGAAGAAAATTATGTTATTTTACTTATTATGTTATCATTTTACTCTGATTTTTCCTCACCTGAAGACGCAAGAGATAGTCAACAGTACTAATGATAATATTCACTGTTGTGGTGTTGCCCATCTGAGTACGTAGGTAATTCTGAAAATCTGAAATAATAAGTGATTTGCGCTTCATTACTGTGTATAGGATTGGAAAATACAAGATTAAGATTGTTTTCATATATTTATGGAGAATACATTCTTTTTAAGTGAACTACAATATATCACAATGCAAATAAAACTGAAGAGTTGTTAACCATATGCCTTGCAACAGGCTTTACTGATTAATCATATGCATAAAATCTGAAAGTACATTAAGACTTAAAAATTCAAATTAAAATCCACAATTAACATTTTTGGCATGCCACTTTTTCTCAGAATACTGAATTAATTAGAGGAAAAAAAAATTAGAATTGATTCTATTCAACTCTGTTTAAGAACGGGCTTAATCACTTTTCCCCACAGATCCCCAAAAGTGATTCAGTTCACTTACCATTGTTATGCCCTTCACAGAGCAGTTGTAAAAATCTAAATAGATCTCGAGTAAATTCATCATGCTGCAACACTTTTTCACCTTGAAAATATATAAATACAATGATAATGAGAAAATTGTTATTATTAAATATGAAGAACACATAATCTTACAGTATCCTTCAAAATTGGAGATTCTAGTAAAAAAAACACAGTGCTATAAAAGCTGCTTTAAAGCAATTTAAAGAAACAGACTGAAAATAATGAAAAGAAAAAGACAAAAAGCAAAGCTGAAATATTTAGCACTCCAATGCATCCATGTGTTAAAAAAAAAAAAACAAAACCCACACTAAAACAAAACAACAAAAAAACAAACTACACATTATTTATTTAATAATTAAATGGTTAGTTATGAATAAAATCATGCCTTAAATATGGATGATACTTCTTTAATAAGCATCAGACTGTTTATCCAAGCTGAACAGCTTAACACACAACCTGCTGCAGACCATAAAGCTAAACCTAAAGCTGTCTGGAAAGATGCAATTAAAGATTTCTTTCTGTATTTGCAACACGCTTTTGCAACAAAAACTGTATCAAAAACTGTACCCAAACATACCACGCTCACGAACGATGACTGTGGATTGAAGAAAAATAACAAGAATACAGGATAAGAATATTGGAAGTTACAAGTTTTTCTTTAAAATTATTGCTAAAGATTTTGTAAATATAATGCATATTCAGAACTCAAACCTTAAAATTATTTATATTAAGTCTGAAAACAGAAACCTCAAACCAAGTTAAATAACATTTCTAGCATAAGAAGGAAGCACAAATAATGTTTTAAGCACTACAGGTTATCAGTTTCATTCTACTTACGAGTTCCTTCTTCAGTAACCATTCCCAGGCCTTCTGCTTTATTTTGTCTCTCAAACGCATTCAAGTCAAGAACACTTATATTAAAAAAAAAAAAAAAGGAAAAAGTACTGTAGTACACAACAGAAAATTGTTTTCTTCTAGGAAATTTTTGGAGGCCTTCAACTGCTAATCTTAACCTGCTGTGACATGCACTGCCTCATATTTTACTAAATATGAATATTAATTAAAGGGACTTAGGATGAAAATAAGGCTCCAGTGTCCATATCTGTGATGAAATGAGTCTCAGATCAGGTCTTACCGTTCCCCTAACTTCACTTCCAGTAACATCACTTATGGTTTCATGTATAAATGAAAAACAATAGCAAACTACTCTTAAACATGTCTGCCAAAAGAGCATCACTTGAGTTACTTCTCAGTCATACTGTTTTCCATGACACTTCACTACTTTTATATTGTTGCTGTATATATTATGCATTTTTATATTATTCCTAAGACATATGGAAACTGATTCCATACTCAGAAGACATATATGGAATAAGAGTCCCCATATCTTCTGTGATCAAAATAGCACATTTTTTGTGCTGCCTTGGCACAGACGAGTACCTGGAATAGCAGGTGCTGATTCTTCTCAGTCAGAATACTTTAATTCAGCTAGTCCAAATATAATTATATGATTATATACACTTTTTTCAGTTAAGCTGTAATGCATACACATGTTCTAAGTTCTACTCATATCCTTAAAAACAAGATGTGGAGCATTCTTCAAAGCATTGTTTTCATTCTCTTGTTAGTGCTCAAGTCATTTTATCAAAAACTTCTTTTTTAAGGGAGTCCTGAACAACACACACACAATTGGTAATAACATCATTGCAGATGCTTGCTAAATTGTTCTACATAAATGGGAAAAATGACAAGATAGAATAGACGTTATTTAATTACACTGCAACTACTAAATGATAATTTCTACAATGCAGGTCAACATTCCTTCCACAGTTCTTCCTTTCCTCATATAGCTTCTCCACTTCTGATTCCCAGTCTACAGCTTCACAGCCCTTCTGTTGCTTTAAACAGCTGAGAAAAGGAGGTTGCCTACTGTAAGAGTAATCAGAAACACCAACAGTTTTCCACCTTCTTTATGAGACATTTACCTTAACTAATTTGAAGTTCTGTTTTGTCAAGTAAATGGACTACAATGATCTCACCGGCCACATGGCACCTCTAACAAACTTGATACACATGCAGAGGGTTCAGATGAAGAGATTATGTGACTCGTCAGAGATGTGCAGAAACTGATAGTTTAGTAAAGCTCCACTGGCCTGTCTCTCCTTCAGTAATGGCTTTTCTCCATCCTTAGAACCATCCAGAAATCTTGAGGGATCTGGGACCAGTAAAGGAGCTATTACATTTTGCTTTCCTGCCTCACCAAACTAACCCTTCAAATGCATACATATAATCTTTGCTTTATTTTCTTCTTTGGAATAACATTCTTCTAAAAGATTAACACACTACTACTCTGATTCACAAAAATTTTCACAAAAAATCAGAGAGCTCTACAATCTGTGACCTGCGTAATTTAAATCTAACAAATCCACCTGGACTGCACAATAAACCACCAACCCGAATAAAACTGAAACAGTACTAATATGATTTATGGTTTTACCTGCAGGACTGCATCAAGCCAGAGAGACTTTGAAAAAATCCAGCATCCTTTTTCTCCTTCAGGTAGTCTAACATTTTCTAGAGGGTATGGGGGACATTTGGAGGAAAAAAGTTTGTATTAAAGTTATGTAAATTAACAATTTCCTAGATTACCATTCTAAATGCAAATTACTACCAAGTAATAATATCACTGTTACTGTAGCAAAAATACCCTGATATATCTTCATTGTTAAGCCTAAAATTAAATGCACTAACATAAAAATACAACAGAACACTATAATTCTCCAAATTAGTTGTTTCCTTTATACAAACAACACTCTCAATAGTTAGGAAAGCATTACCTGTTGAACTATGGTATTCCCACCATTTAGAATAGCAATACCAAGTTTTAATGTTTCAACAACCATGGGTCCTGTATGACCTGTCAAAAGAACAATACAGTCAATAAAACTTGCAAGTATGAACTAATCAATCAGAAAAACAGTCCAAAAAATTTACCTAAATGTAGTTGCAATTCACATTTATTTTGCCTTGTTATATACTATACACAAATTGTATAAGATATACATATCATATGTATAACAAGTTGTTTATGATACACACATCATATGTATAATGACATAATACTGACATAATACATTATATATATAATATATATATATCACTATATATGATATGTTTATTGTGTGTACTTAATACTTCACAAAACATTACCTTTGCTTGCGCTAATCATCTGAAGGACCATCTCAGCAGCTCCACGATCATGCAAGCGAGCTTGCTGGTAAAGTGTTCTCTGCTTTTCCATTTCTTTCTCCTGTGTTTGGGAACAAAAGTGAGAACAAATTACAGACTGACAAATACAAACTGACTCAGGCAACATACAAAGATGAGAAATCTCAAGTTATTGAATGCCATCTGCCTGCATAATCCATGGATTGTCTGATTCCAAAACTTCAGAACACATTGTCTTTCTTCTATATGAATAACCTCAAAAAGCAACTCAATGCATGCTGTTTTATCCTTGCACTTATTGTAGTGGACATATTTAAAATGCTATCTTGCACTTTAGGTGATGAAAAAGAAATAAGATTTAAATTCTCACCTCAAATGTCTTCTCTTTTTCTTCCTCTTCTTCCTCCTCTTCTTCCTGACAGCTCTTTTTGTGTTAAGAAATAGAAATCACAACATTTTCTTAGTATGAAACATAATGGCAATTTTTACTACAGTATTTAGACTAAAAAAAGATAACCATTCAAGGAAATGTTTAAAGCAATAACTAAATCCAGTCAGAAGATTTAACATTCCCGTAATCCTACATATTTGTGCTTATCCCCACTAAGAAGCTGATACTATGTTAGGTATGAATACTAAGGGAATTAATCCAACTATATATGTAACAAGTAAGTGTAGGTTTTGTGTTCTTATGTCATCTCTCTATTCATATCCATAATATTGATTTTCAAAGTCAAACTCTCCTGATTTAGAAGCATCAGCCATAATCAATCTCTTGCAAACACTGTCAACTTTCTTTTGACAGACTTCACATAGTAACTCCAAGATAATGACCCTAAGAATCAAGATAACTAATACTGTTAAGACTTCTAAAGTTAACATTGTACAAAACTAACTGCTAAGTGGTATCAACAGGATTGCACCTACTGGAATTTTATGGTATTATTTTAAAGCAGGAAATTTCTTATTACTCTGAACACCATTTGTTTCATTAAAAATATAGAAATGACTATATGGAGACTTCAGAAGACAAGGAAAGGCATCTGAAATTAATCAGAAGTATCTGAATGAAACAATGGTTGGAGCTTGAAATTCTGTATTTACCTTTGCCATCATGGCAGAATAGGCGATATATAAAGGATCATCTTCTAGTTTGCTATAAAGAGAAAATATTTTAAATCATTTTATGATTACGTCCTATTCCTAATAATAAGTAAATACCATTTTTTTTACTAATGGGAAGTACACATATATCTACTTGAATTCCTATTACATTGGAAAATACTACTATAAATATATTTTCTAATCTCAAACCACATCTATGTAACTTTAATTAAACAATTTAGAGGAATATTTAGACATCCAATTTTGTCAAGTTCAGTAAGTAAGGATCACTGCCTGTTGCAAGTGCAGAAAAGCATTATGGAAGTACAAATTATAATTATTATATCAGATAATAAGATTACAGTACAATACAGAAAAATATATGAAGCACTGGACAAGTACTCTTATACAAAACACAAATTCTGATCAAAAATCTGAAACAGAAACTGAAAGAGAATCATGCTAATCATCAATGCTATTTTGAAACCTTTTCTAACATGATGAATAAAATGCAATGAATGCCAACAGTAAGAACACTTATCTATTACCAGGAGAGGATACACTGGATGAAGCAACAGTTCTTGTAGACTTTATGTTTCTATGAGAAGTCTGGTTTCATTATTTCTGTATTGGGTATTTAACAAGCTTTTAAAATCTCAAAATTGCCAATATTTGCCTCAATATAAAGGTCATACTGAGTTTAAATCCAAGAAAACTCTAATGAAACAGAGTGGTAAAAAAGTATTCACCATGGATAATAATGAACTACAATTATGTTAAATCCATTATGTAATATTATTAGAAATTCAGTTACTGTGTGATTTTATTTAATACATTTTTCAACATGGCTATCTTACCTCCTCTCTGTGAGAGCATTGCGACTAAAATAAAGGATAATCTGATGAAGTGGATCAGGCTGTTTTTTCTCAGTATCTTCCTCTTCTTCTTCATCTTTTTTTGGAGGTGTCTGTGGTTATACAGATTTATATCAGAATATACAAATTAAGCTTCACGAATAAGAAAAAAAGATAGATTAAGCTTAGGAAAGGATTTAATTAATTTTGTTTTGTCCAAATTGTATTAACTTTCAGTACTCATCTTATTCAGCAGCTTACCAGAGCCTGCTACACTATTTGCCTGTATGACTAAGAAGGACTTACTGATTCTTTTATTCACATTTGATAGTACCATTAGAAGTTTCTCATTTGCAAGGTATTGAGAATAACACAAGTGAAAATCTTAGGGAGGCCTTATTCAGCAGAAATTATGAGTAGGTTTCCATTGGACCAGAGCTGAAAGAAAGTCCCAGCTCAATTATGTTCTGGAGAATTGATTGGTAAATGGAATTATTTTTAATAATATTGTCAGATGCATCATATTCTGGCTACTATTTGCTAGATTACTTTCATATATCATTTCTAGGTGACTGACTCAAGAAATGTAACAACTCTTACTGTCAACTTCAAACGTTTTTGACAGTTTGAAGTAGCTAGCACTGAAAAAGAGCAGTTTATTACTTTCATCTTATTTGTCTTGTGACCCTTTGGTGGGGTTTGTAATTATTACAGAATTATTGTAATTACTGTTTTGACTAACATTTGCATTACTTCTTTTCAAAAAAAAAAAAAAAAGCAAAAAAATGAAGCAAAGACCATACAATTGTCTACAGTATAAGAATATATTAGTTGTAATTTTGGAAGATCATACAATGTTCTATACCAGCTGGCCTTTAAAAAAAAAAAAAAAAGCTGCTAAAAAAACACAATATAATTGCTTATCCTAACTCTGAAGCATCTCCTGATGCATCTTCATGTGATCCATGGATCCATGAAGACATATATTCATTTTCACAGTATTTACATATCACCAAGATAGGTCCCACAGAAGTATTTTAGACAAACTGACAACAGAGATGGAAGAGATAAAACAGCAGTTTTTCTGAATTGATGACCATATAAGTACCAAAGTGCTCAAGTTTATAAATCATTTCCATCAAGTTCACACATAAAGCAAATTTTTGCTGAATACGGCTGCATATATTTTCATCTCCTTATGATGTATAAAACAGCAAAAATAATTTGCATCAAAGCTGAAAATGTTAAAATTAAATATTATGCATCAATGAGAATTTAAAAAAGGGGAAAAGCATCAATTGCATCAAGCTTTAAAAAGGAGAGTAAATAAAATATAGGAACATAGGAATTACCATAATGACAAAAATAGTTGGACAGTTCCTCTAAACCATCTCTCTTCCAAAGAATGCGTATCACTATAGTTCAACTGAAGGCATAAAGCACCTTAATGCTCTTCACTGTGCACCACAGGTTTAATGTCTTATTGATCACAGCAGAAAATGAACTTATGCCCTGGGGCATAAGGATTGATATTTTAAAAATTTATGTGTATGTATACTGTACATAAAAATAAAATATAGGTTATAGATACATAAAATATACACTGAAGTGGGCACTGAAAAGATGCCCAATTATATCAGTACTTACAGCCAAATCCTGAACTAGTTTCTCCTCAAATGAATATTCCTCTGTTTCTATCCAATAGTTCTGATAGCCATGGAGGAAGAGGTTAATAGAACGGTGCCTGGGGGGGGGGGGTTGTGAAAGTGAGATCAAGAGGGGTAAAGGAACATAGTATAACAGCTCAGGTGGTTAATGATTAGTAAGGATATGTGTTTGTACAATTCTGATCCTCTGATTGGTCAGTGAAACAAAAAGCAAAACATAACTCAGTGACAAATCTGCACATACTTTTGAACATTCTTACTTTTTTTTTTTTTATTACACACACATATATAACTTTTTCTTCTGAAGGCTTTTAGAGTGCTAATATACATTATAAGTGAAATTAAGGGACTGGTGCCTTAATACAAGCATGGGAAAAGTACATACTTTAAAAGACTGAGAGTGAGTGGGTGAGATTTACTCCTACTATGTGTAATTTAGTTTACTAGATCTAGCACATAGAGACAGCAGAAGTTGGTTGTCAACAGCAAAATAATTATCAAGTGCTTTCCAGCACGTTATGTGCAGACAATCACTGCCTTCTTCCACACAAAGAAGCCAAACATCAGCTTTTATTTCAGTTGCAACTCTGGGCAGTGATAATGTGTCCTCAAAGAAGCTGCATTAAAAATATGTAAAAACTACTCTACAAAAAGACCAATTTTAGAGAATTCTTAGGTATAATTGGTTACTACTATAAAGTATTAATTTAACTGGAAAAATTTCCACAGAAAATATAGCTTATGGCAATAAGACTATGCATATTGACCAAACCATCCCATATTTACATTGCATTTGAGGGAAAATCTTGTTTTGAGGTGCTCTACATGAGGTTACAAAGGTTGTTCCACAAAGCCTTTTTGTTCACTTTTATCCTGCACCGATAATTATACAAATTGATGGTATATACTATGACTTGTCTAAAGACACTGCACATAAATTCTCATTTTATGGTGACACAGATATTTAGCCAACTCTTTATACTCTCCCTCTGGCACTGGTGACATTTTATTATCAGTTTTCAAAAACTGACCAATCAGAATACACTCTGAAAATTGTACAAATTCATGTTTTATGGCAACATCAAATCATGGCTGGGAAGGAATAAGTGTGTGCATAAGGAAGAGGCTCTCCACAAGTTACATTACCGTTAACTTGAGTATAAGCCTGTCATACTGAGTTTTTTCATGTACTTTTTCCAGCCAAACACGTTGAAAGGTGCTCAGGAAGAAATTGCTAATTTTGTGTCTGAAGAAAAGCATATAGGTTTTCATTGAAGAACTAACAACAAAGGCACAAGTTAAATTCAATAAAGTAGTCAGAAAGAATGTATTTGTAAACTCTGTATGAAAAATTGCCATGTATAACTTTGCTGTATCTATGTGCATATACAGATGATAGACGATAAGACAAATAATTTACAAATTAATTTCCTTAAAAGATGAAACATAAATACAAAAATCTTAGAGAATGCATTTCTCATACAGGACACTATTTCAAAGCTGTGAACATACATTCATTAAACAGAGAATAAATCAGTATTTTCTAACTTCACTGACATTTTTTCCTTGAAAAAAAATGAAATAAATAAAACTACTATTTATTTTGTACCTCATAGTACTTCTCAGAAAAGGGAGTACTTGAAATAGTTATGAAAGAAGTTAAAACATTTTTTTCTATAATTCAACAAACCTGTATATCAACAAGACGGTTCAATTGCTAAAATATCCTCTTGGAATTCCAGAAAACTGATACATATAAGAATGCATTTGAAGAAAAATAGATTTAAATGGAAAATTAACATTAAATTATATCGAAAGCCATCTAAATCTCCAGAAAATGATCAAAAGAAAGGGATCATTATCCACTGAATATATTAATATTTTCTAGAATAAATTAAAGTATCTCCATAAACTGTTTGCTTACTGCCTTTTAGTTAACTGCCCTTTAAATAAATCATCAATTTTAGAACTAACACTCCCAATACAAAGTTGCAACTAAACTGAGGAAATTTGCAAGATATCAGGAGCTGCATTTGAAACTGTGGTACAATGGGATTAACATAGCTCTTAGAATTAATCATACCCCACTTGAAATTAGACTCCCTAGGGTTCAGATGTCTTAAAAACACTATCAATTTAAATGACAGAGATAGTTATATATGCAATAAGGTGCAAAATAGTGTGGTAGCCTTATTTTCCTGTCAGAATCCAATGATTTACCTAGAAAAATGTTTTTATAAACTAATGAATTTTAAAACTTTTTTTTTTCTGCACCTATCAACTGAGGACTTTTTTTCACTCTTGCCTTTTTTTGAAATGCAGATATCAAAATTAATTGGTTAAAATAGAGAGCTCATTTTTATAATCTGGAAGAAGAAATAATGGGACAGATTTTCCTCACATTCATACTAAGATTAGGTTTAAACTCCACCATAAAGTCTACCATAAAGTTTGAGAAGAACCAACCTCTTTTTTTTTTTTTTTTTTTTTCCAGGGAAGTTAATGAAAATTACAGATACTTAAGTTTTCTATTTCAATAAGTATTATTATGTATTTTCTTGAAAATGAAAACACAGATTCATAACACATTTTGCCCTTTGGCAAGTTTTACATCAACCTCATGAATCCTAAATATATGCTTTTTAAAACAAAAATAAAATGAATTATTTTTATCATTTAGGTGCTCATATATAATCCAAACATGTTAAGAATTATAAATCCAGAATACATTTATTAAAAAAAAAAATCTTCAAAAAATTGTTATACTAAAATATCTACCACTTCTTGTTTTTCAAAGCAGAGTTCTTGAAGATAAAATAGTTGATAGTTCAAACCTAATCAGTTTGGTTTCATGTTGTTTCATTTCATATCTTTCTGTCTCCATAAAATTGCCTAGTGGCATTGTGACAGTTTAGAGTCTAGAACTACTATTTTCATGAAGATGTTTGCTTTTTACGGTATAACTGGCTTTTATTTGTCTTGTGCAAACCCTGCATTCTTCTCAGTATGTTAGTGGCACAGCTACAGACCTTTAGCTGACAACAAGCATGTAAATAGGCTTTAATACAGGCATTTTAAAATGTAATGCAACTCTTTTGTTAAATACTTTGCAAACAATCTTGAACAAAAATATTAAACATGAACTATGATAAAACACAAAAGCGAAGAAGCAAATTTATTTAGAAATTTGCTTAGGCTGTATCTGAATACAAAGCACATTGAAAAGAACATGGTAGTGAAAGGACAGTAATTGTGTGTGGTGTTAACACATGGTTTAAATCAGTAGATGAATCCAGGCATGGGATGCACTGTATCTCAGACTGTGGTATCTACTTGCAACTGGAGTAATAAGCAGAGCAACACACAAGTGCAAAACCTCATTGTGCACTGCTCTGCCGCAATATCTCCTTTACTGTATGTATCATTTGGATGTAATAGCTAAAGGTTGCCTCATGCAAGCTAGAGCACGAAGCGTTCATGCAATAAGAGTATAGCCATACCAGAAAGCTTTAAAAAAATACAAACACAGGATAATAAAGCACAACCAATCAGAGGCAAAAAAAAAAAAAAAAAAAAAAAAAAAAAGACAGAAACAGCAACAACATCTTAACATATTTTTCACAAATAACGTGAGGAAATATAGCAAATAACGACTGACAAAAATGAAGCATTTTGTTTCTGAAGCAGTGTAATTCCTATGGTCTTTTTCCCCTCTAGTTATTTGTCATGAGACAGGTATTTTGCTACTGTGAGGAATTAGCTGATAACTAACCAACTCTTGTTTCTTAGACTCCATTACACAACCCAAACAAGTAGCAAACTTGTAGGCATACACACAAGTACTATTTCTACTCAGAAATGTAAACAAAATTAATGAAAAATAAATCTTTCAGCCATTTACCTGGGCAGGTTGTACAATGGTGCCATTCTAAAACAAGCAACAACAGCCCTTTTGCGTTGTTTTGACAGGAGTTTATGCCAAACAGCTTTCTTGGATCTCAGTGGTTGTTCAACCTATGGGAAAATATCTTTTATTACATACTATGGAAACTCCACGTTTAATTCCAAATTTTCTTTTTAGACACTGGCTAATGTATCTAACAAATGAGAAAATTTACAATTTGCTATCAAATTAGAAAAGTTACAAAAACATCATCTGAAAAAAAAAATATATATATATATATTTTTAATACTTTGAAAAAATACTGAGGGCCTTATATACAGTGCCTCTCAGTTCATACAGGAAAGCTTGAGATACCAGAATATCTCATGGGTGGGACTCCTACATAAAACTCCTAAATGATTACTTTGCCTGTTTATAACTATGCATATTTAATCATTCATGTGCTAAATTTCTGTGCTATATCACTTGTGAATAAAAAGAATCAACTTTACGTGGAAAGATTATAAATGCATTTTTGTATTTAAAATTGTAGCATTTGAATGCACAGACAACTAGATTCAAAAGTTGCTATAGAATCCTACTGTAGAAATGGAACGCAGGCTAAAATCGGTAATATTAGAAGTAAATATATATGCAAACATTTCTCCCTAAAATTACAGTTTTCATCTACTGAATGTTGAAGTTTTGTACATTACACTTCATACAACTCTTTACAGTAAAGTTTTGCAGGGGCAAATACATCCTGAGATTTCCCTGAAACAAAATTGAGGCACTTCAGCACATGTAATTAACAATTTTGCATATATAGACATCTGTGTTTGTGCATGCATCTAATGCAATGTAAGCATTACATGCATACATACAAGCAAAGTATAATTGCTTTCATCTGAAAATTTTAATGACACACACTGAATTGGAAGTAATTTATGTAAGGAAAGAAACTCACTCTACTTTAAAACAAGCACAGAATAGACGTGTAACTTTATACCTGCTCCAGATGATAGAGAGCAGCTGATATCCTCTGCACACGTTCCACGTTTTTCTCAGGGTCACTAGGCTCATCATTTTTCAAAATGTCTTTATACAGATTTAACTGCCATTTCACAGCTGGATCATCAGACTAAAAAGCAACATATTTGATACTAAAGCTGCTGAATGAAGATCATGAATTTCACTACTGCCATTATTATTCTCATAGCATAATGAAAAATGTTACAGGTATTCCCATTTCATCTGTCCCTTTCAGTCCAAATTAGTATTTGCAAATTAGCAAATAGTCCAAATTAGCAAATTAGCTGCTCAGAAAATACATTAGATTCTGAATTCCGTTCTCATGCAAGATTCTATTTTATGAAACCAAATAATCCACCTTGAAACTTCTTTATTGCATTTAACTCCATTAAAAATAAGGAAGCACATTAAGCACTGAGATTGGTGAAATTCTGTACTGACAGTGGAAACTCTGTTTTATGGATTTTAATTAAAGACAGCTGGAATGTAAGTAGGCGAAGAGCCACAGCCAAAGTTTTGGCTTTTTTTTTTTTTTTTTTTCAACAGCTGAGACAAAAATATGAGAAAACACATTAGAAATATCTGTTGTGTCTAATTTAAATTTAGGTAACCTCAAATTTATAGCAACAGGACAGCCATTTGCTACTAGAGAAAAATGAATTTGTTGTATTATGTTCAAATATGGGCAATGATCTTAGTTAAATATTTGCAGAACAATGACAACTCCATTGTGGTATCACCTTTGACAATATATTCAGCATCTAAATAGTAGGAACATATATGTGCTTGAAAAACTCTCGAGTGCCAAAATGACACATGGTTTCATTATTTCATTACAGTCACTTTAAAATGCATATTAGTAAGTACTATTTAATGGTTAGAGCCAGTTAAGTTCAAAATAGGAAGCTGAAATTAGTTTAATTTTATTTTCTTCTTGGATTGAGATAATTTTAAGTAATTATAACTTTAAAACTACCATTATTTAAACTTCACTAGTTCTATAGGATTTCCTGAAACCTCAAAATACCAGCCAAGTCTACAAAGAAACCAGGTTTGTCACAAAAATATTATGAACAAAAATATTAAAATGACAATTTTTCTAATAGCTTTTCACTTGCTTTTTTAATGTACCATGGTCATGATAAACAATTGCAATTTTCATGTTTAAAAGTGCTATCCCTGACAGATTTTGTTACCTTTTCCTGCAAATGTAAGTTGTTACGTAAATGCTCTTTGACTTCTTCATCAGTGTCCCTCTGTAGAAAGATAGAAGTGCTTCTCAATTTTTGATTATTATTCATCTTATAAGAACATGCACAACACAGAACAGTTATTGTTTTAATATTAAAAAGTAACATTGTTTTCAAAGTACATACATTACCAGAAGGGCATGGGACAAAAACATTTTAAAATTGTGACCACAAAACAAGGATTAAATTTTGAAAGAAATTAAAGCTAACTAATGATCTTCGAGTATTTGGTCTAAATGTATCATACAATGTCCTGAGCTGGAAGGCACCCATGAGAATCATAAAATCCAACTCCTGACTCCACACAGGGCAACCTAACAGTTAAACCATCTATCTAAGAGCACTGTCCAAACACTTTTTGAATACCAACATGCCTGGGACTACTTCCCTGGGTAGCTTGTTCCAGTGACTGACCATGCTCTCAGGGAAGAATCTTTCTAAAATCCAATTTGAACCTCCCTCCCCCATATAGCTTCATTTCATTCCCTCAGGTTCTACCACTGGTCACCAGACATATCACTGGTTAGTGCCTTCCTTTGGACACTCTCTAATAGTTTTATATCCTTATATTGTGGAGCCTAAAACTGTACACAGTACTCAAGGTGACGCCACACCCATGCTGAATATAGTATGACAATCACTTCTGTCGACCAGGTTAGCTAAACTGTACTTAGTGCAGTTGCTCCTTTTGGGTGCCAGGGCACATTGTTGACTCACATTGAGCTTATCATCACTCAAAAACACTTTATCCCTTTCTGCAGGACTGCATGCCCGCCATTTGTTCACTTGGCATATATGCATGTAAATGTACATTTTATACAAATGGAAAATACCATGGAAAGGATGGTAGCTGTCTGTGCACGCCACTTTGTCTTGTGAAAGCACAATTAGGAGCTGTAATTGCTTACAGTACATTGACATATTTTATTATATTAACTGCTTAGATATTATGCCTCCAAATTGTTAATAAAGTTCTGTTTATTCTCCATTAAAAACTATTAGAAATTATGCACTTACATGGCTGTATCTAGTCTTAGCCAAAGAGATGAGCTCTTGATCTCCAGGAGTACACATATTCAAGCCAATAGGAAGCATCTTTTTAAGTGCAGCTACAATCAAGGATGTTTGTATGGAGTACAAATCCCCTCTACGCTTTGATTTCTTTCTTTCTTGATCTTGTCCTCCAGACTGTAATAAAAATATTAAAATTAAATAAATAATACAAAGGTAAATGACTGTAATTATTCTCCTACCACATACTCTTCCAACACATTCTTCTCCTAGCAGTCCAAGAAAACTATGTTCCTAATGTAGTACATAATTAATTAGAAATGCTACATTAGAGGAAGGGCATACAGTCTTGAGTGGGAAATTACAGGAATATTTTTGGTGTGCTCCAATGATGAAACTGCAGTAACAGTAATATTTTAATTGCAGTAAAATAGTTTTGGATGCATTCATACATGTAAATCTAACTATATTTTCTGGACCTTAGCTCTCAAATCAGAAACAGCTATAGAGTTAAAAGCTAAGTCAGTCTCAGGGGATGGTATTAGTCTGTTACAGAGTCAAATTCAGGATGTTTAAATTTTTGTTAGAAACTTTCATGAAGATACAGCCATCCAGGGTATCAATGAATTAATATTGTCTGATTTACCTCACCTAAGAAATAACAGTATCTAAAATACTTTGATTGGTTGTAATAGCATGCCAATGAACCAATGCCTCTGGGAAAAGCACTGTCCTTTGACTTTGGCTAATGTAAGTAAATCTGGAATGAAAAATTAATCCTTTTACAGCTTTGGAGATTGTGAACAATTGGAAAACGAAAACAAAAAAAAAGACAGGAATAAACAGCACAACAAGGTAACATCATCCTATCTTCAATAGACAGCATACAATGGTATTTCACACAACTTTTAATTTAGGAGACAGCAAACCAAAACCTTTAGAACAGATCCATATATTTAATGAACATATGGTAAACACCAACAACATAAAAATAGCCCAGTTCTGAATTCTGTACCTAGATTAAACTCCTAATACAGGCAAGGGAGTTTTGCCTAAGACAAGATTTCAGGACTAGGCCTATAGGTTTATAAAACACTACTGAACAGCAAATGCTTGCATTTAACCCTCCACATCCTTTTCCCTCTGTCAATTAAATTTTACTGACTACTCTTTGTAGTATATATTGTGTAGTTCCACATAAGGATACAGCGGAATCCATTGCAATCCATAATTACCAGTTATTATCACACTACTATCACATAATCACTGAAAAGAAAAAAGGTAGCTATACATAATCCAGTAGGTGGGAATTTTTGGCAGATTCTGTCTTCTACATGGTGAATCTCTGTGTACACAGCTGGTGTTGAAATCATTTTGCAGGTCAGAGGGAACACACAAGGGATGTGGCTTCCTTTCTTAAGGAACTAGCAATTGCAAGAGAGTACTTTGCCTCAAAGCTTTGCTTTTGGAAGTGCCTTAGAAATAGCAATGATGTAATGGCTATAATAATGATATTATTTGTACTCTACATTGACAGCAGACAAACAAATCCCACAATGTATCACTATATTCCAGTGGCGTCACTATGCATAGTAAATAAAGAATACCAAAATATATACATAGATCTATTAAAAAAAATAAAAAATAAAAGGAAGAAGAGAGAGACTTTTACTTTTGAGAATCTTTATGCCTAGGGACATTTTACACATCCAATTTTATTTTTTCTTAATTTTCATTTCAGATTAATAACTAGGTGAACATAACACCTGAACATTTTTAAAACATGAAAAGAAGATCCATTCTGCCTTTGCCATCATATTCTGCTGTCTATTAATTTGCAACTCTTGTGGATAAATGTGTAAGTAGAGTCACAGACAAACACAGAAACCTAAAAAGCAATAAAATTAGGTCTCTTTACGGTCTAATATGTAACTATATAAGTGAATAAAATACCTTCATTTCAACGTAAAGAGTTTTAAATTGGGTATATTTTCCCCTAAAGAATTATCTGTGCTAAAAGAACCTCAGCAAGAAGAATGATATATTCTGATTGCCTAAAATAATGATCTTATTGCCTAAGGATTTGAACACACAAGCTGAAATTTCTTCGAACAAATGTATATAGAAAAAAAATTACAGATTTTCCATTAGATTGATAATAATTGAATATATAATCAAAAAGTAGAATATTTATATTGAAAAATATAAGGAATATATATTAAATATAACTAAGACTGGTTAAGATAATGGAATTAATATTTTTCCAACCCTCTTTAGATAATCCATTCTGTCAGACTATCCTGAGAATGTTCATTAAACCCTACTCTATATACCTGGGTAAGTTTGAAAATAGCAAGGCTTGAAGTCAGATCTATTTAAAAAGTGAGCAGTTGTGGTATCTTATGCTTCCAGTTTAATTAATTAAAAACTCTTCACACCATCATCATACTGGCACAGGGTGAAGGGAGAGATGAAACAGAAAACCATGAAAATGGATCCCAAGGGATCCATTTTGTTTTTCATTCTGTATCACCAATAGGCTGAAGAGTATTTATCTTTATTATGAATTATTATTAAAATAATACAAATGATGGAAAGGAAGATGAACTACAGTTCACTGGAGACTAAGGAAGCCTTGAATACATAAATGTATTAAAGAAACAAGGACTATTCAAAAGTGTCCTCACATCTCACATGATTAGGAAGGACCCATTTTAATTTTGGACAAAGATAGTAGTTGAGCTCTGTATCTAATTTGAACTTCTTCATTCTAACACGATCTTCCATACATCTACAGACGGGATACAGACTATAATTTTTCCCATTTATTCTTCTTGAATATCATAAACCAGATATGTTTCTGATGACTCTACTTAGGCATCATTTCTACAATGTCTGCTACAATATATTAGTAAAAAATACCCCAGAATGCAGAAAGACAGCAGAGGGGGAATGCATGTCTAAAATAATTACAAAATATAACTTTACTACATTTTTACAATAAAACAATGCATAGGTGTGCTAATGCGAATTTCAGCTGTTCTGTTCAAATGCTGCCACTTTAACTCAGAGAAAATTTATAGTATTTAGGACTTGGGCCTTCACTTTGTGACGCCACTGCTATGATCAATGGAAAGAATGCTTGGAGCCTGATCATTTCTAAAGATAAAACAAAAACACATCATGCATTTTGACCTGTACCTTTACTTGCATGGCCTGTATGAAAGAAAAATAAAGGAAAAAACATAAGTAAAAGAGATGAAAAGATGATAACTTTACAAGTTAGTAATAAACTTACTCAGCTCTATCAGGACAGTAAATATTGTAAGTTTGTAGCTAAAACAATAAACTGTGAGTGTATAACTAAATGAGACCTTAGTGAAATAATTTTTATCTAGCTTAATCCTTATTAAGTTATTGTACTTCTAAATTTATCTGCTACTATTCAGCATGACTCCACTATTCAGTGCTTCAGCATGTAAGGAAGAATATCTAATAAGTAAACACATCAATATACCAATTACTGAAACTTTTCCCAGTATTGTTAAAAGAAACAAGGTGTTTGGAATTCTGGATAAACCAATAATGAAAATATTCCAACAATATTTTTTTTATTCCTATCCCCACCCTAAATATCAATGAGGAAAAAAAATGCTTAGAAATAGAAAACAAAATCAAGACACCACCATGAAGATGGAACATTTCACTTATAGCTGTATTTTCCCAGTGTTTAGCACGTTACTGTCTTGTAGACAGTCTGAGAGAAAAATTGAGTTAAGCTCGTATCTCCCAGCAGTACCCATTTTGAGAACACTATTATAAACTCTGCTGTAACTCACACATACATAGTTTTATATACCTCTTTATTATGTTAATACCATACATACATACACATAAATAAACATGTGTTCATAGCCAAAGCTAGGTTATGATTGTGTCTTTTTTTATCAAAAAGATAACAAGACTATGTTGCTACAGTGAAAACAGCAGAAAATTTTAAGCATTACTTAAGGGAATCCTTGACTGAGCATGGGAAAATACTGTAGAAATCTGTTGATTAAAAACAAAGAGAAAACACATAAAAACAAACTCTTCCTCCTGCTTTCCATGATTTCTCTCATTCTAACTTTGCTTTCTTGTGATACTCAAAGTAGTCTATAATGTTTGCTTTTTGGCCTGAAACTTTGAAGCCAAGCTATTATTAAAATGTTTCTATATCCTCTGATAATTATGTCACATAGTAAAGACCTTCTGTAAATCAAAAAACAATGACAGACTAATAACCAAATAAGTAGTAAGCACCTTAGAATCTTCAGTATTGTACTCAGACAAATAATAAATTTTAACTGAATATGTGTGAAATATGTAGATGCTGCAGACACGGTTCAGTAGATACACATTAAAGGTAAGTAAAGGCAAGAAAATGATAATTCCATTTCATTTATTAGGAATGACCATAAAAGTAATCCATTCATAATTTACCATAATATAACTAAAGGAAACATATTCTATGCAATTGAAATGTTCAATGTTGAGATCTAAAATTCTTGCAGAAAATATTAATATCAAATCCTCAAATAACCATAAATTTGCAAATAATATGTATTATGTATTACAGATGGGCACAAATCATAATGCTGTTTTGTAATACAAACTTGATTTTTTGACTGCCTCAGACTTCTATAATAGGCCTATACAGATGCTTTTTAAAAATAGACATAAAATTTTGTTATTGAATGCCAGTCATACTAAACTTCAGTAGGATATACAAGTGTTTAGCAACTGAGGTTATATATCCAACCACACCTTAATTTAGCTTCCAAAGCTTACTCAGAAAAACTGCCCACATATGTATGACACATTTATTACGTACATGTTAATGTCTACATTTAGACTTTTATACCAATTAACTGTAAAACAATAGGGAATTATTACATTTTAATAAAAATACTATTTTATCAACAAACCTGTGAAGGATTCAAAAACAAATATAGGATGAAAAGAACGTTTAGTTTCTCCATTTCAACTGCCATCACAAATCTCTTATTTTAATGCAATCTAAGTTACCAGTCTCTCTCGGACTGAAAGTTCTCTAACTTACCATTCCCCTCCGAGCACTCTGCTGCCATTTTTTTAGAAAAGAAAAATTAAAAAACGTTCTCAGCTGTTATTATATTTATTTGAGAATATATTAACAAAGTTAATATTGTATAATTAAAACACAATGGGTATTATATCTTTATTTATTTATTTATTTATTGTAACAGTGAATCATTTGTCACCATTGATATCAGCTACAGAAAAATAACGTAACCCTAAATCTTCATCCTCAGCACAACTTTTTCTGCATTTGGCATACAAAGATACAGAATCTCCCATGATATATCATACATTACACATTACCACCATCACAGCATCCTAGATCTCTGGAAAGCTGGTAGTCCCTTTGCCTTTAAAGAACTGTTCGTGTTGGACTGACTGTTAATGGCCAGTGTTCACATTCACATTTATTTATACGTTCTCATAGTGGGTAAATATTGTATATAATTGCTTTCATTAAACATAATGTAAATAAAGAAGAACTCATGATGAAGAGAAAAGTACTAGTTATTCTTCTGTCATACTGTCATTTCTGAACTAAATGTTAATATTAAAGCAAGAAATTATATAAATATTGTTCCCTAACATGATGTGCATTACTGATTACTCCATTAATATACAAATAAGTAACAATCCTCATAGTGAATTCTGAAATTCTGTTACTTAGAGAATTTCTTGTTCATTCTAAACTATGCAGTCCTAAAAAAATCAGATGTAAATACGTGCTTTAATGAACACACTGGGGTTTAAGAGCACTTACATCAAATACTATAAAATATTATAAATTTCCTGATTAGAAACAATATATAGAAAAACAATAGAACACTTCTAAACAATGCATCATGTATCATATAATGGTATTTGAGTCCTGAAAAATGGCCTAAATGATCACTACTGCAGATATGGTACCAGATTAACAAAATATTCAATCATGAACAACATTCTTTTATTTCTGCTCCTATATTAGCAATAACCATGCACAACATCCTTGAATACTATGATTTTGCATTAATATGCTTACAAAAAATTATATTCATATAAAAAAGATTTATGATCTCGTATTGTATGGCCATATGAAGAAAAGCACGTTACATATGCATCTACATTTATGTTATATATAAAAATATATTAGTTAAAATATATACAACTGGTATTTGGAAATCTAATTTTAAAACTAAACTTAAAACTAAAACAAATTAAAAACTCTCTTTAAAACTAAAACAAATTTGGGTTATATAAATTCTTGATGCTGAATCCCTATGATTTTATCCAAATCAGAGTGATATGAGGCTATTCTTTTTTTTGGTGAAGATTTGTTTTGTCATTCCTGCCGTGCCATCTTTTACTAAAATATGACACTAACAGTTTACCCCATCTTTCCAATACTGCAGATTCAGTAAAATTCAGATAAAATATGAATTATCTGATTATAATCTACCTTGATCTGAAAAAAAAATAAAGAAAAGATTGATTTCTTGGCTCCGGATACCAATTCTAATTCACAAATTTCAAAGTTTATGTGTAGCAATTGCCATATGATAAAGTATAGAGTAAAGTATAGAGATTTCTGTTAGACTGTGTTAATTAACCATCATGTAATGTGCACTGTGTCCACTAGTCATCTCACTAATGAGGATTATACAAACACTTCAATACTATCATCCAATTTCAAAGAGCTGTATCTTGAAAAAAAAGAAAATGCGTTAAAAAATTCCTTTTCCGAATTTTTCTATATATTTTGAACTGCTGTTCAGTGTCAGTCATGAACTAATGATGAGCAGAAAATCCAGTATTTTTACTTGTAAACTTTCCAGTAATATGATTTGGCTCAACCAAGTTTCAAAACTTAAAAACTTAGAAAAGAAGCAAACACGTTTTTCAAGAGAATTAAAAAATGTACTGAGACATTTTTTCTGACTCTCTATTGTATAAAGTTGGGCTTACTGTAGCCAAGTTACAGACAAAATCAAAATACAGTGAAATACAAAACAAACCCCACCTCTTCTTGAACCATTTCTAAACAGGATTTCTCAAAACACATTATAAATATAAATAGAAGTTTGTTGTTGTTGTTGTTTTTTCCTCCTATATTTACCAACACTACCTTAGAATTATATTATTTCATCTGACTTATGGATCTTGTTATGAGTAAAGCAGTCTTCCTCAGCTAATGTCAAAGGACACGATGACATTTTCTCTGTTATGCAGGTAACAAATGTATTTTTTATAGCCATCATGTCAACATCTTGTCATATTGAAAATGAGTAAAAATATAAATGAATGTGGTCATTAATAAGAAATGAGAAAAACAGTGCACATATGGCACACTACATGTATGAATAAAGAGAGATATACAAATGCAGCATTACTCCATCAAACCTGAACAATACTGATGTTCACAAGAAAAAGAGCAGGTGGACAATATTGCTTCAGTTACTGTCACTTATTTTTACAAAATATTCTACCTGTTTTGTTTTGTAAAGGACCAACAAGCTATATTACATATTACGACCCATGTTCTCCTTTATATGTAACTTCTTCACATCAAGACACATGTTTAAATCTCATATCTTTGAAAATTTAACACACACTTAACTAATTCACAATATTGTGCATAGTTGTTTCCATGCCCGTCATCAAGAAGCAACATTATTTTTTGTTTCTTCTATCAGCAGAGCAGCAGCAATCTGAGTAGGTTTTCAGAGCCTTCTTACAAAGTATTAAACACATCTGAAGATTTAATTGATCCAAATATTTTTATTAACTTACTTTAGACATCTTGCTTTTGGTATCTCCTGTTAAAAATGCCAAGTTGTTGATTTCATTTTGAATCACAAAATTTTGTTCTTCTCTTTTGAAATTCTAAAAACAACCAACAACAACAACAACAAAAATTAATTCATCTGCATGTACCACACCTATATTTACAGAGGGAATGAAATGGAGAAAAAAGTATACATCTTATCTTACATGTGATTTACACCACAGGATAAAAACTTCAGCTACCATTCGGAAGAGTTCATCAGAGTCTGCATCTGGTTTCTTTAGCCAATTGGCTCTGGTTAAAAATAAAAAATAAAAATATGACATTTAAAATAAGACAACTGAATATAGATATTGGTCGCTTTAATGGATTGGGTTACGTTTGTGTAGTTAATCTTGGAATTTAACAACAGCCACTTCAATTTTCCATGACCATTGGCTACAAAGGCCATTTTTATGGCAGTTTAACTAGTCCTAAATTCCTAATTCTTGGTTACATACTTTTGCCGGTCACCCTTCCCCATGGTGACAATGTGTTTTTGTGCCTTCCACAAAATGGACTAGAAAACAGACATGGCTGAAAAACAGAACTCATTCACTGAGTTTTTCTCTTCCTTTTTCTATTTTCCTTTTCTTTCCCTAAAAAAACCTTTTCCTTTCATTTTTCTTTTTTCTTTTTTTTTTTTCTTTTTTTAAAGAAAACATTGTGTTGATCCAAAGAAGAATACTAATGGGGAGAGGATGAAGAGTAAAAGGAGTTTAATGAGTGGGTAGAGCTGTAAGGAGCAACTGCTTTAATTGGTTTATTTTTGTAATGCAGGAACTAATACAACTTCAGTCTGAATCTGTCTTCACAAGGATCATCAGTAAAACCTGGGCAAATGAACTAACAGATGCAGATCTCTTAAATACCTCTAAATTAAAATGCACTAATATGCCCATACATAACGTGTGCATAGAATCATAGAATTAAGATTGGAAAAGATCATCTGGTCCAACCATCTCCCACCACCACTATCACCCGTTAAACCATGTCCCTAAGCACCACTTCCAGCCTTTCCTTAACAACCCCAGGGACAGTGACTCCAACACCTCCCTGTGCAACCCCTTCCAATGTCTGACTGCTCTTTCTGAGAAGAAATGTTTCCTCATTTCCAATCTGAACCTCCTCTGGTGCAGCTCGAGGCCATTCCCTCTAGTCCTATCACTGGTCACCTGTGAGAAGAGGCCAACCCCTAGCTCCCTTCCTTTCAGGTAGCTGTAGAGAGCAGTAAGGCCTCCCCTGAGCCTCTTCTCCAGACAGAACAACTCCAGGTCCCTCAGCCGCTCCTCACAGCACTTGTGTTCCAGGCCCTTTCACAAGCTTTGTAGCCCTTCTCTGGACATGTTCCAGGGCCTCAATGCCCTTCTAGTACTGAGAGGCCCAAAACTGAACACAGTACTCAAGGTGTGGCCTCACTGGAGCAGAATACAAGAGGACGATCCCCTCCCTGGGCCTTCTGGCTACACTATTCCTGATACAAGCCAGGATGCCACCTGAGCACATTGCCAGCTCATGTTCAGGCATCTGACAGCCTCCATGAAAGGAATTGTAACATTTTAATTTAATCCTCATTAACTCCATCCCCATAGTTGGATTTCTGTACAGCTTAGTGAAGTCTGTGTTTTTAAAAATTGTGTTCTCCTGCCAACATCATCTGATTTAGTAAAGCCTAGTGCATCTAGAAAGAGTAAATTGGTTCACAGCATAAATGAACGTGCATGCAATGAAAATGCTCTTAGCTATCTTAGCTATCCTGTTACTAGAAAAATTTAAGTAGACACTGATTGTGTATGTTAGAGCAGTGTTGTTAAGAATAGCATTAAAATACTGTAGATACTTAGATACTATAGATACTTCAAATACTCTTCTCAAGAGGATCTCAGGAACGTGGTCTGGGGCAAAGGATAAGGAAAGTGTAGGTACGGAATAATCCTTAAGTAAACTGTTGAGTAGAAAATCTGGTTATTCAAAAGGCAAAACAACATTGTTCAAACATTTTTATCTCCTTCTTAAAGAAATGCAAACAGAGAAGATCAACATTTTTGTAGTATTACCTAGATATATAGATTCAATTGAGGCAAAATAGCTTTTCACCCCTTCAATAGTTAAGGTTTTTAGCCATTTTTTAATTTTCAAAAGGTATACTCCTGTGTAACGACATTGGGATGCTGTAATACACATGAAAACTCTGGTCGGGATATGAGTTCTCCACAGTAACACTGCAGTTATAATACAACCAAATAAGCCAAAATGCTTGTGAGAAAAAGATGTGAATTCAGCATATCCCATCCTGTAAATTAAGAATCTTAAAATACTTAGGATCTGAATTCAGCAAAACATGAAATGCATTATTTTCTTCCTGATTATCTGATCACAGATTCCAAGTAAATTAACTAATAAATATCAGTTTAATTATTATTTACCTGTTGTTGTCTACATAACGTATCAACATTGGATAGAAGGCATAGAGGTCTCTACAAAGAACAGCAAATTCATCGAGAATGAGTAGCTCAGCTTCCTGGGTGTCAGTTTTACTGTCTGCTTTCAGTTGCTCCTCTTCCATCACAATCTTTATAGCTTTCTTCTTCAATTTCTCCAGTGTTGGAATAAAGTGAGTTTTCAGCAGATCTGGTCTGGCTTTGCTGATGATAGGCTGAGCATAAACTACACATAAAAATACATATGACCCTACGATTAATACACAATTGATGCTTTTAATTGTATTAATATGAATCCTCTGTGGTTATAGAAAACAAAGGTCATAGCGCTCCACATATTTCTGGAGCACCATAAAACTATTAATTATACTATGAATACAGCTTTCTCAACCATTTATATTGAGAGATTAAAAGCCAGTTACTGGGAACTCAGATTATATGTATTTCAGTATTATGTCATAGAGTATTCCAGGTTGGAAAGGCACCCACAAGGATCATTGAGTCTGACTCCTGGATCCATACAGGACAATCCAAAAAGAAAACCTTACTTCTGAGAGCACTGTCCAAACAATTCTTGAATTCTGACAGGCTTGCTTTCATGACCTTTTCTATGGGGAGCCTGTTCCAATGCCTGACCACCCTTCCTGTGAAACACCTTTTCTAATATCCAACCTGAACATTCCCCGTCATAGTTCAATGCCATTTTCATTCCTTCAGGTCCTGTTGCTGTCACCAGAGACCTGGTGACCTCTGCAGACCTCTGCAGAGCAGAGACCAGGGCCTGCCTTTCCACTACTCCTGGTGAGGAAGCTGTAGGCCACCATGAGGGCTACTTCTTTTGACTGTCTCTAATAGATTTTCATGTGTCTCTAACCTTGATGGAATCTCAATAAAATAAGGATTGAGTCACACAGTCCTCAAAAAAATAGCTTTTTGGGAAGTTTCTTTTCTGTTTTTGTTTGTTTGTTTTTTAATACAATGTTTAAAATAGTCAGAAGGCAGTGTTCTAGAAAAATTTGTCTTTTGACTTCAGCAAGCTAACATACAGAGAACGAGTGACTCATTCAAGATCATAGATCTATGTTGTGGAAACATTAGTAAGATGATACAGACCACCTAAGTCAAAAATCCTTTCAACAACCACACTAGTACATTATCTGCTTTTGTAGGTTAACAGTGGCTACAAAACTGGAAGCACTGGTCTCCATAATTAAGCAAAGAACTTCTTACTAAATTTTAATGGAATTCTTATTATTAGCTTAAGACCTTCCAGTATGTACAATAATTCTTAAAACCCAGTACCGATATAGCATTACAATTTAGCAGGACAAGGCTACTTTTATATAGATTTTCTTGACTCACCATATGGTATACTGTATTCCTACCCTAAGATGAATGCTAACATTTGTATACAGTACATTCTTTCAGCTAGCTGTCTGCAAAATCTTACAGGACATTTTGAGAATTTTTCTACTCATTTAGTATTTGAACAAAGCAACTACTTCTGAATGCTAGTTACTACTTTTTTTTTTTCTTCACCATATATCATTTTTTCCCTTTGACTTGATACTTTACGAACAAAAATCACAGTATTTATACACTCTACTGCACTGCCCAATTCTTTGGTGCCTTGAGGCTTAACGGTATTTACAACTCCAAATTAAGTACTAAGGCTTTTATACAGCATATAGGGAAGATAATATTTTCAAAATCCATTCTGTTGTATAGAAAACTCTCTGCTTACAGTGATGCTATGGTGCACACATAAAAATAATAACGAACTTCAGAAAAGAAGGACAATCTCTTATTGTTCTTTATCTGCTTTTTACCTGACCTTCTTCCTGCTGCTTTTAATTAAAAAAATATTGTATCACTGGGTAATACGGTAAATTGTAGCATAGGAATTAAATATTATTAGATACAACTACTCTTAAAAAATATTTACAGTACCTGCAATTCTCTTCATCCAAGATGCTTCATCTATTCCCAGATTGTTGTTAATGATTTTCAGAATGTTTCCCAGAATGATGCTTAGATGTTCAGATGTTATCATCGTACAGAAAGGCCCGGCACTTTCAGGAACACTCTCAGACCCTCGTTCCCACCAGTAGGACAAATAGTTGCATAGCATGGGTAAGATAACCTCAATTACATGAGGCATTTCAGTATACCTTGCTCCAGACTCTGCTAAATCATTAATTTCCTTTATTAGTCCATCCAACTGGGGGATCTCTGGACACATCTCCTCTACTGTATCAGGCATACCTAAAACTGCAGGTAGAAAAGGTAAAAAACGAAAAGATTAATTAACAAAATACAGGAGATCATCTACATAAAAAATACAAACAACTTTTTCACTGCTTTTTTTGTTTGTTTTTCTGTCACCATCTTGGACAGACATAAATAACAAGACTTTGGGACATACAAGAGTCTCTTATCTAATAAGTTATGTCTTTCTGATGATGTGCATATAGCACTGATGTAGACAATAGCAGTCTCACACATATAGTGTCCAGCAGTTTTCTGCTAACCAGCCCAACTATGTAGAAGTGGAAAAACTGAGAGCTTGTATCAATATTAGAAAAACACTGGCCACAGTTATCACAATCATTCACAACTTTCATGTTCACCTGCAAAAAAATCAAATCCATTTCAGGATACAAACAGGCTTTTAGTAATATTATGACCAGCTCAAGGTTATGGGTAAGACTAAAACTTAAGTGTACTTTGTTTATGAACTCAGCAAATCTACCTCCTGAGAGTCTGTCAAGAATAAGTGAAATAGAAGCATGTGAAGAAAAACTGTGTAGAGGGACTTCTGCTCCCTTGATTAAAGTTTCACAGAATCCGTCAAATTCTGCCAGGAACTCCCAATATTGAATTGCATTAGAGTACTGGTAAGACAACCTGGTAGCATAAATAACTTTTGTGTTCACATGAATAAAAACCATTTAAAACTAAAAAACTTAAAAACTAGCATGTTGCTAGAAAGAACACATAACTGTACAATTTGCTAAAACCTTCTATAATGTGGATGTATTAGGTTAAGCTTCAAATATTACTGTATTCAACTTCAGCAAAGAATTCAAACATGATGTTCAGAAAAACACTGACGTGAGAAGAAAGGGAATAATGCTAACATAGTCTCAGCAAGGCTAAAATGACAAACAACAATATAGTGATAGTAGCAGTTTTCTCATTTAAAAACAAACAAACAATTTCTTTCTAATATTTGGGGAGAAGCAAACAGCTTTATTCAATCATTTATTTTTTCCTGAGGAACATTACTTACTTGCTCTTTCTCTTGCACTTTTTGTGTTGAAGACAGACAATGGGTTGTAATGGTTGAGAGAAGGTTCAAGAAATGCTACTGGAATGGCTGCTGCAAGAGATGCTAAGCACTCACCAAGTGCAGGGCGCTGCCTGTATATGACAGATACTAAAAGTTATCAGAGGAAAAAAGTCTTTCACTGGGCTTCCAATATCTAGCATGCATTATAAAGCAACATTAACATTTACTGCAGATTCAGTTTATCTTTGTAACACAAGCACTATTTGACAATTTTGAAAAATTTTATTTCTCACATGAACGAAATTATTGGAAATTACAATGGTACAGGAATACATTTTTTAAAAAATACCCCACACCAGATGTTTTACATTAAAGGTGAACTGTCTCTCTCTCAGTGTAACTACAGACTACAGAAAACATGTCTACAACATGCAAAAAGTGTAGGTCAGTGGTCATGCTCTATCTTTTCTTTTTATATTCATTGCTTTGCTACACCCATGCCTAACATCCAGTGCTTATGGCTCTTGCCAACTAAGTGGAGACCTGTGCTTTGAGTTCTTCCCTTAAAAAGCAATTAAAAGATGATCAATTTTATTTCCTGTGAGATCATCCTGACTCCTATTGTTAGAGTGAGGGTGAGGCACTTTCTATTTTGCCTACAAGATCTGTGTCAAAGTGTATTAAAGATTTTTAAGTCTATAAAGAAGAAAAAAAGAAAAAAAAAAGTGTAGCTCTATAATTTAGTGATGCACATATAAATGGCTAAATGTGCAGATATGTGAAAAAGAGATTTTGCACACACGTACATTCATGCACATGGGAAGAAAGAGGAACTGCCCACCAGACAGCTCTTGCATTTTACATGGAACAATTACTGAATAAATTCTGGATAGATGGAAGTGGAGAACAGCATTCCTATGCAAATGCTATCCTAACTTGACTACAGAGCTCTATTTAGTTTAGTATCTCTTAGACCATGTAAATTTTAAACTTTTAAGATCACGTACAGTGCCTAAAATATAGGCTTCAGAAGAATAGGAAGGGTTAATGAATTACCTCTGCTCCTGTCTTTTGATAGACTAGCAATTATGGTTCCTTTTTCTGAAGTAGCAGATACAGATATGAGCCTCTTCTAATGGAAGAGGATCTGAAATCCAGGTTTTGGATTATACTGTAAGCAGTAGATTCTTTAAAGAATTTAAGACCTACTCTTTTTAAAACACAACTAACTGGTAAATGGAATTCCTTTGTAGAGCTAAAGGGTGTCAGAACGCTCTACATATGGTTAGGATTTTATGTTCTAGACAACTGTTCTGAGAACTCTGATTAGATTTATGTGTAAGACAGACATTAAGTACTCGACCTACTTACCACACAGGCATGTCTGGTAATATGCAGTAGCCAAACTTTGGGAAGCTTAACGGTGACCCAAGGAAAAATTTAGTTTTCCCGATAGTTGAACTAAACTCCCTGACGATACACAGCAATACGCAGGATTATTTGTTTTGCTTTTATTCAGTTTAGCATTTCTTTGTGTAGAACTGAACTCTGAGATATAGGCAACTACATTCCACCTAAAGTGTATTTTAAACATGTTCACACTGTTTCAGATTCCCTTTTCATTCAAAACGCTTTATTACATACACAACAAACTCCTAAGAAAATTTTGCAAGCTGAGTTTTTCACTCAATACCTTTCAACATAGATGTTCTTCCCAGTCCCAAGGGAATAGAGGCTACAAAGAATTCTATAACATGAAACCTGTACATCACCCACTAGAGGAAAAGAAGAAGCAGGTAATCAGTATTTATTCAGCTAAAGACTACTTTCTAAATATAAAACAATGTAATTTTAATCACTGAATACATGGTGTCTAAAACTTTTATTTATCTTCGACTTCTCTGATACTTATATGTCATCTACATGCATTCCAAAACAGATCATCAGACATTCAAAGAAGCCAGCAGATACTTGTTAAAAAAATTGTGCAGACTATCACATTTGCGGAATGTAATTTAACTTAAACCACATTCAGTCTGCATATATAGCCCCTAGAAACATGATCTAGAGGCTCCCCACCTTCTTAAAGCTTTTTATTTGCTATCTATCTTTGAATCACCTTCTGCTGTGGAACTGTAATCCCCAAATATAGTTAAGAAATTTAAGAATAGCATATTGCTGCATCTCAAGGAAGCATTTTGATAATTGTAAGTTAAAATAAGTTAAAATATGCATAAATAAATAAATAAATCAAGGAAACTTTAAAAGCATTAGTGCTGGAAATACATCTGTTACTAAAAGGAAATTAATTCCTTTGAATTCCTGCATTAATTATTTAAAAAAAAAGTATTATTATAACATAAAATAATTCAAAAATTTAAAAAAAGTACTTACAAAGTAAATCAACTCCAAACTGATACTGTGAAATATGCTCAAAAATTGATGTCAAGACAGGTAACAATGCTACTGTAGTATAATTGATATTCTGTGAAACACCCTTGATTTGTGTTCGTGAATGGGTAAATTTTCCAAGTTTAAGATTTTCTGAAGTTTTTTCCAGATCTTCAGCTGCATTTTCAAAAAAGGCACGTAATCCAGCTTTAACTAACTCAGATCCCGATTTCATAACAGTTCTGAAAAATAATAAAGGAAAAATATCAATTTTACATTGATCTACAATATACTACAGATATGTGAACTACACATTACTTACATTCTATCAGTCTTTGAAGATACACAGGTTTCAGTGTACTTTATATTATGAATTGGACAGTAGTACCTAAATAGCCATATAAGCAGCAATTTTGTTGTAGTATTTCATACAAAATAATAACAGCAAAGAATCTGCTTTCGCAGACTTCTTGTTCCTGTTTTTGTGATCTGTATGACAATGCCTTCCCAGAAAACATCACCATCCCCTAAATTTTTATGGATGCCACAGTAGGTATGCAAATCAGGATACACATTTATCTATCTTCAAAACACCCTAAATCTAGAAAATGCAACATTCATGCAAGCATTCCAGTCCCATTCCTTAATCTTGCACTTTTCTCCAAATGTTTGATGAAGTTCTCCTGTGTCATGCGCGCTGTCAAGTTGCTGCACAACATAAGCAGGCCAGAAAACAGTTCAAACAAGAAAACTATCCTAGATGGTATTTAAATCTACATTAGCATTTTAATGGTACAAGGTAGAAGTGAGTAAAAAGCCCATACATTCTCATATTGGCACTTCTAATGCCAAATTTTGAACGATGCACTGAACTGTTGTATTAGAACAGTAGATACCTACTATAGAACAATAGCTATCTACAAGCATCAATACTTGCAGTTCCAAAGTTTGTGTCACTTGTCTCTCTCAATAAAGTCCTCAAATGCTCTTGGAGAGCTTGACAGGAGTTTTCAATACTTTAATCACAGACAATGAACCCCTGCATGTGCTAATATGGAGGTTGTTATACTGAAACTACTAGTTTTTTATCAATAATTACAAATTTTATCAGTAATTACAAATACGGAGTAAATAATACAGGAATAGTCTAATTGCCCCAGAAAACTCTGTGATGCCTATGTAGTTTTGTAGTTGGTACAATTTTTTAAAACTTACCGAGTGTCAAGAGACTGAGCTAAGATGTGCAGGCAGTTAACCATTGTTGTAGAATCACTACCTGTTTAGAAAGAGATACTGTGAGAACACAATAGCACAGAAGAATGTAGGATAATCTAATAATCTAAAATGTCACTACTGGAAATACGCAGGTTAAACAGAACATGGAATACATCTTCCACCCCAGGAGTTAGGTCTGGTTCTAGAACTAACATTCATTTTCTTAAGTACATTTGTATAAAAAAAATGAAAAGAGAAATTGGTGTCTACTTAGGGATCATTTTTATCACTTGACCCTGAAATATTATGAGCTTTGTATCCTGTAGTTTATAAATGTCTTTCATAATTTTCCTACCAGTACCTTTAAAAGAGGTATTCCTCACGCTTATAGCTTGAAAAAAGGTTCAGTTAAGATAGAAATAACTGTTACACATTCTTCATGTTTTTAACTTTATTAAGATCTTTCTTAACAACTTACCAAAAATTGAGATCCTATGTCTAACAAGAGCAGCTAGTTTGCAGAACAGGCTAAAGAAGAAGAGAACAGAAAACAGCAAGACAAGACAAGACAAAGATTAAAGATTTGTTTAGAATATATGAGGTAAAGAATAATAAGAATATGAAAGAGAAAACACAACATAGTTCCTGGAAGGAGCATTTCAAATCACACATGATGACAGTAGTCAGTGAAATAACTGCATTAAGCAGCATAATCTCAGAAGCTTCTTCATTCTCTCTTTCTCTTAACTTCTCTAATTCAGAAATTACTTGAAACATGAAATTGTCTTTTCATTACAGCAGATTCCAACAATTGCATATATGCAATATGGTTCAGTCACTCTTTATAGCTAGGAATTATTTCTGAGCAAGAAATTTTGGTAGGAACAAGAAAAAAACTGAGAAATATTTTCTTGTTTTTTTCTTTCTAGAAATCTTCATACTATTTCAAACAATTTGAGAAGCTATCCTTTGCAAATGTTTTGCCTTCTGTATTGCTCATGATAATCCTGAAATATTTACAGATTTCTGGCAAGTATGTCAGGAGCTTACATGTCTAACCTATCTGTCAAAATAATAGGATAATTAAGAGAAAAGAAAAATCACCAACTCTTGAGATTAAAGGGGCTACCTTAACCTCCAAAAACAAAGACAGCTAGGAAGACTTCCTTATCATCTGTGATACACCTTACAAATGGAATTAAAATGTAACAAAATGAAGCAAACATACTTTAGAAATTGATATAGTTTCTTACCAATAAGATTGTCATTTTTATCTGCACAATATCAAGAAAAAAATACTTCCTTTAAGAGGAAAATGCTGATAGCTAATTTTCTCAACTAAGGATAGATAAAGAATTGTAAGATATTTTTAGATTTCTAATAGCAAGCATGCTATACATCTAACTTATTTTACCTACCTTTGTAAAGGTATTTTGTAAAAGCCTAATAAGAATCTCTCTAACTTTATAAACCTGACCTGACTGACATAGGGAAATTCAGAAAGGAAGCATGATATTAAATAAAATGAAATTTCAGTCCTCCTGAACCTGAACTAACTTCCCTAGCTACTGGAGGACCATCTTGTACGTTTGCATTAAATATACCTGACAGCTCAGAAAAGCAGCATCTTAGCATCTTAGGAATACTGCTATGGGGACCTGCAATATAAAAACTAAAACCTACCTAGAAGACGGTAAAAAAAGTGTAATAATAATTTAGGGAAAATAAATAAATAAATAAAACAAAAACCAACAATAACAACAAAAAAAAAACATGTCAGAAGATAAATGGAAAGATGGACCCTAGAAAGTTCTATTAGACCAAACCTAGAGGTCTGGTCTAATATAGCAACAAGCAAACAAACTCTACTTTAAAAATTTATATCTACTGGAAAAAGTAGATAGCACTGGTAAACAGAATGAAGGAAATGTGAGAAATTGACAGCTTAAGAAATAAATCATAGGAGTAAAATACAGTTTGAAAGATTATAATACAAAATTTCCCACAGAAAATAACCAGCAGCATACCTTCAATGGGGAGAAAAAAAAAGATTGATGACAAAAATATTATCTGACGGTCATAGTTAAGAAGAAATTAAATAATCATTTTAAAATGTTAATTGCAGAAAAATCAAAGTCATATTTTTGTAAAGGCAAGACATTATAAGTTAAAAGGTAACTGTCTCTTTTTGATTTTTTTAGAGTAACTGAGTCAAATAGCTGATTCCAACTAAATCTGACATGGTATACTTGTCTAGAAAACTATAAAATTCCAGAAATTTGGGGGTAGGGGAGAGTGAGCAATTTTGTAGAGAAGAGAGAAATTATAATTCCCCCTAAAAAGCTTCACCATGGTATTTTCACATTTTCTCAAATTTGAAAATTAAAATATGAGACCATTTAAATGACCCAACAGTGGGTTAAGTTTCAATCAGAAACTGTTATCAACAATAAAATAGAAATCCATCAGAAATTAAGCTTTATTAGTTTTATTGCTCACAGCATCATTTATTAATAGTTGTGATACTATCTCCCTTACAAGTATTTCTTCACGGTGAAAACAGGGAAACATACCTTAGTACATTAGTACCTTAGCGTAAGAACTCTGTACCAACATCTTTCAGGCTTCAAAATTATTTACAAAAAGAAATGCAGAAATGCCTGAATTGAATATGAATGACATCATTTTTGATCTATAGCCTACTCTTTGAGTGTTTCAGTGAAGCATACAACTCCCAGCTTCTAAGTAAGCCTTGAAAACTATCTGACGTGTGACTAGTGATATTCCTTCATATGCCCTTTGTTCCAGCACCACCTAGACTCCATCCCAGTAAAGCTTCACAGGACCAGGCTGGGATTCCCTGACTTTCTTCCTTTTAGCTATCATTCTGACAATGACACAGGCAGATGTCTTCTCAAAAGATCCTGGTTGACAAAACTCCATTGGGAAATAAAAAACAGGAGAGAGGATGAGGAAAGGCAGCCAGCTGTTTCTGAATTTTGCCATTGGGAGCAGAATTTAGAACAAGAATTCAGTAACGGGAATGTAGAACCTGGGAAAAAAAAGCAAGCTAGAATAATAAAAAACAATAGATGGGACATAATGGAAGAAATCAAATAGATCCCTAAGGACTCTCCAGTGATCTACACTCCAAGCATCTCCTAACAGCATCTTACATGTACATATGTTCCCAACACATGCCTCAGTTAACTCTTAGTCATCCTTCAGTTTGTTCCAAGCTTCATGAAAACACGCAGTGGTAAGATATTAAAAGACCATTGTGCCCTTTTTTATGGCATTCTAGCACAAGGCAACCCATTTTGGGGGTATATTAGATAATTTTACTAAAGGTCAGACCCCAAGAGCACTGTACTATCCTCAGCCCTCTAGGACAGACTGGAATTGTTCTCTACTTTCACAGATGGCAAATTGTGCATTATAGCAGTTCTTTCAGTAACCCGAATGTCAAGAAATACAGAATTTCCTGCAAGAGTACTTCAGTTGTCTCATACCTAGGACCTTTGACAAGGCCTGGGCAAAACTTTTTTTTTGGTGATCAAATCTGTAGTGCAGTCTGTCAACTAAATAATGCCTGCTTCGTAATGTTTGATGTGCAAATTCTTCTGAGAGAAGTCTTAGGCCTGGAGAACTATTATTTTCCTTATCCCATAAACTTGCTTTAGATTTTGCTCATACAGTTTAGATTTTGCTGAAATAAAAACTTCTGAAAAGTGTTTATATCAGTAGAACTTTTTACTTTATGCCAGACATGATAATTAATGAGCATTCTCATCAGAAAATAATTAATTGTAAAGAAGGACACTGAGATTCTGAAGAGAAAATCAGAGGAGGAAAGCTTATCTGGACATGGCAGTGGTGAAGGACAACTTTCTGAAGTGTCTCTCAGTAACTTGCTACCTTTTCAACACAGTTGCTAAAGCACTAGGTATATGGGTTTGATTATATGGCATTTCTATTATTTCCAAGTAGAAAATGCTGAGTATGAGAAGAAATAAAGAACAGTCCATACCCACAAGTCAATGTTTACGAAATTCAAATGACAAATCTAGTGTCAAAAGTCATGATAAAAGAAGAGAACATGATTTTATTTTTGATTAGCTGTACAATAAACAAATCAGGGACACAAAACAAGTAATGAAGCAGCTCTTAATAAATTGTCTACTCCTGTGTATTCTTTAGTAATTAATATTCATTTCACTGTTAGCTGAATGTCATCTGCAGCACAAGCAAAAACAAGGTTGCATGAGAACACCTTGAATGAACCTGGGACATGATGCTAACATATCAGACAACTGTTATTAGAAGTAATATCGTACTGGGAGAGAAAGATTTAAATGATTCTATAAATCTGAAATTTATATGCAGAGAATGTGTACTATCTCCTTTCACATATCACCATTTTTGTTAAGTTTCTCTCTTTAGAACCATAAATATGAAATTAGTATGTTAAATGTGTTTTTTCATCTTGTCTGATTATAATTATAAATAATAATTAAATTATAATTTAGATAATTTTAGATAATATTTAGATTTTTTTTTTAGATAATATTTAGATACTTTAGATAAGGTTGAGGGTTCTTTACATTTTGTAATTAGAAAAACAATCTAATTTATTGTCTTAGAACGGCATGTTCTCTGTTTAGCAATGAAACTGAAAGTACACAAGCTTCTCTAGTTTTGGTCAAACCAGAGGATACTGGATAACACCAGAAAGAACAAGCGATTATACACAGTACATAGCAATACAAAATGACTAGTTGTCTTCAGTTTACAATGAGGTTGGCAGGAGACAATGGCAGTAGAGTTGCTAAGCAAGCAATACTCTAGGCCCTTGACAATTAATTAGTCAATTAATTACTATTAATTAATAAGGGTGCTAGTCTACATAAAGACAAGTTTTCATCAAAATCATAAGACACTAAAGAGACATTCAGTGGTATCTAACTTAACCAAGAAAACCTTTTTTAAAAATGCTTAATTTCATAAAGTTCTTAAGTATTGAAATATTCACTATAATATCTACAGGGATAGTTAAAGGATAAACAGAACTTCCTTACATATGAAACTGATGGAACTGATGTGGAAACTGAACTTTATCGATATATAATTAATAATATGTATAATTAATATATTTTAATATATAATGTATATGTTTAATTCTTTAATCAGATATTAAAGAATAGTAAGATGAAGAATGCTATTCATAATCTGCAATTCTGCTAAAAAAATAAACTATTTCACTTTTTATTTCAGGAAAGTGAGCTTTTGAACTAACTAACCTAAGAGACTTTTTATTATCTATATAAAAAACTCCTGTGTATCTTAATTTGCTACTTACCTTGCTACCATTTCCTTTTCCTTATTCGATGCATATCCACTGCTACTGAGTGTTTTTGTTGGAGAAGACAGGAAGTACAGGCAGTGATTTGTAAAGTACTGATCAACTAATGGTAAAAGAACCTAAGAAATACAGATACAAAATGTATTTTTCACAGAGCACAATGGTAAGTGTAGCAACAATGCTCTGATTTGTCAAAGTGAAATCAAGCAAGTTTAGAAGTTCTGTTACAGTTGTATTTTCTCATTTCAGATATGAAGTCATATAAATTAAAATCTTAAGTATTATAATTTAAATTTAAAGCTACAAGAATATTAATCAGTGTTACACAGATCTATCTATTTTGGATCTAATACTGCAAAGCTTAGTTTTCTCACATTTAACTGTCACGAGCATCACCAGAGGACTTTTCCTCTCCGCTCTTCATATAACTGTCCAGTACACATATAAAAGGAGAGTTTTTTTTTTAAGCTCCTAAATAAAATCCTAAATGTTCCTTACTTCAAATTTGATCATCAACAGCATTTATCTTAGTACATTTGTCATACAAATGTGTAAGAAATTACTATGCATAGCAATATTTATTCCTGTTAAATAAACAATACTACATGCTTCAGTTTATACTGAGGCAAAAAAAAAAAATAAAAAATCAATGTATATATTTAGTAAGAGGATTTCATTTCATTTCATGTAATAAATGAGCTGCCTTTTAATTTCTATGTTCCTTATCATGTATAATCTATTCGGCAAATATATTGAAATATTTTGAAATCATCTGAAACGTTTGAATCCAGCAAATATATTGAGCTATTCTGGAACACATTTGGAAATATCTTTTAATGACATATCATTCATTAATTACCATGAAAAATAATTGGAAAGATATATTTCTGTTACCTGAAAAGAAGTCTTACATTACAGAACTCTATGTTCTGTATATGTTCTGTATTCCATGTTCTGAATGTTATAGATATATATTGCATCTGTAATATGTGTATATATATATATATATATGCATATAATTATATGTATAATTATATAATTATGTATAATTATAATTATAATTATATGTATATATTATATACATATGATATATATATAACTTGAAGTACTAAATCACTCACTTTCGCAAAGAATTTTATTTCTTGGTCATGTGGAGATTTTTCAGTTTTTCCACTGGTTACAATGGCTTCTGCAAAGATACAATAAAGGTAGACATGAATAAAAAGTTGGTTAATAATAAACAACACACTAGCTGTGGTACAACCTTAGAGACTTAGTTTTTAAGAAATACAAAGAAAACAGCAGAAACAGTTTAGCCAGTTACTGGCTAAGATGTCCAAGAAATCAAACTGCAAATTTAAAGACAGAATTACAGTTTCTTAAAGGCAATAAAAGTAGTGGTCTCTACAAGTTTAGACATACCAATCCAAATATTTAAATATCAATGACTTGAATGATTTTCAAAATAAAATCTGCAACTTACCCAAATGTGCAATGAACTCTTGAGCAGAGTCAACATATTTTAAAATTTTCTTCAGAAACTTAAAGGCAAACCTCTTTTCCATGGATGAAGCATCCAAATCCATGTCATTCAGACCCCTATTTTAGAAAGCATTCAGATAAATTGCATTGCTGAAGACAGTAGTACAAATTTTGACAGTACTAAGAAGCATTCTATTCCTTTTAATCTTTTGCTTATGGTAAATTTTTGTAAATAGCAGAAAATGACCTTCCACAGCAACTCTTAGTTATTAATTGCATAGCAAGAAACGTTAAAAACAGTTCATGTTTCATGTTCTAACTCAAATTTCCATCATAACAACTCATAACGATAAGGAAATACTGGCTATGCATAATGGCTATATTCAAATGCTTCTGTAGAGTTCAAATAGCAGTAGATAGGAAGACTCTCCCTTTATCAATTAGAGAAGACAACCTGGCTAAAGGAGATGCAGAAAACATTGAATGCAGATTTATTGGGCTACAGAAGGATAGAAAAGAAGCAGGGAAGTTTGTGGCATGGAATAAACTTCCTTGCAGGAAAGCAAAGAAGTTGATGGACTCAGTGTTGTGGATTGGAGGAAATGATCACTTGTCCTGAAATTCTTCAGCACTGTTTCAGAAGCAAATTAGGGAGGATAAATGAAGATTAGATAAAACAGCTACGAGGTGAATCCAAGGAAATCAGTAATTCTGCAGAAGAAGGTTGATGCAGCAGAAATTTTAACAATGAAAACACTAATAATAAGAACATAGTTCATGACCATATTATAAGATGGGTAGGAGAAGAAGAACAGTTACAGTCTGGAGAATAGAACCAGGAAACCAAGAAATGCATTCCAATACCAGTTTATACATAGATATAAAAGAACTTTTCTAATCCCCCCCATCTTAGATTTTCACTTAAAGACAAAAAAAAATCTATTTGAAGAGTCCAAGTTTACATACTTTTATGACCTATTAACTGATTTACAACATGCTTAATTATTTGTATTTATTCATGTACGTGATACATGACTGCAATAAGAGCTATGTATGGTTGACAGGTGTCTCCTGCTGGCTCATTTTCACAGAGGATAAAGCAACTAAGTATTTACCTGAATTTTCAGTGAAGTCACTTTAAATATTCTCTTTTTGAGTTTATATAGTAATTTATGGTTACTAAAAGATTACAAGTACTTTCCTAAGTTTTTTGTTTGTTTGTTTTTTTTTAATGTAATTATGTTAAATGACAAAAGACAGCATCAAAAGCACTTGTATAGGCTGAAAGATGCTTAAAGCATCTTTAAAACACCCCATCCCTGGAAGTGTTCAAGGCCAGGTTGGTTGGGCATTGAGCAACCTGGTCTTCGGGAAGGTGTTTCTGTAAGTGGGTTGGAACAAGATGATTTTTTAAGGTCCCTTCCAACCCAAACTATTCAATGATTCTGATTCTGTAGTCCTACATTTTAAAAATGTCATTCTGAAAATGTGATAATTTCAATCAGTACTTTAAAAAGATTTTAAAAGTACTTTTAAAAGATTTTATATTTACTTAAGATATGTACATATTCATCTGAAGAAAACACTTGGACAATAATCTTGACTCACCCTGATACAGACAATTACTGCAACTCTTTGCCCATAGCCCACAAACAGCCTGAAAAGATTCTTTTCAAGTTGACTTATCTCATTATTCAACACTCAAAACACTGCCCTCCTAACCATAACAGATGCAGCTGTAAAGAGTATTAAAAGCAGCTTTTGAGCAATTCCATTGATATTTCAAGGACCTTTCCTTTGCAGGAACCAAATTTGCTTCTCTTACACAATATTTCTAAAGCAGTTATAGAGGATATAAAAATGCCTACCAGAATGCATACTATTTGACTTCAAGCTGAGAACCTACATATTTTGTAGAACTGAATTTTTCTCTGAAGTACTGCAGAAATGTATCTTTAGAGCTCTATCTTCTAATATCTTAAAAATGGTATTACTTGGTAAAGCCAACTGAAACCACTGAAGGTAACTTTTGCAGATCCTAATAATCAATTTATATATTTTTTTGGATGTATACTTTCACTAAAGGCACAAATTTGAAGAAAAAACAAATGAAAACAAGTAAATATGTCTCTATGTACATACAAAAAATGTTGTTCATGAATACAGTGTAGATTACAAAAATGCTTAATGCTAGCAAAATGGCAGTTTCCTATGTGCTCAGGAATTTTGCATGTAATATGTAAATGACAGCTATGATACAGTAACTCACAAATCCATCACACTAAACCAGAAATACAGTATAATAATAAGCTATTTTAATTTTGACAGAGTAAAATCCCAAAGGCCAACATATGTCCAGATACAGCAATTCAATTTATAGTACAAATAATATGCTGTTCTGCTTGAGCAAGTTAAGGAGGAAATGCCCACAAAAATGCCCACTTTGTCTTACTAGTTCAGAAAATTCAAAACAACATTTTTCTTAAGTACTAGATTAAAAACCACTTTACAGTATCAGGCCTCAGATTTATTTTCCCATGATCTTACTGACAGCTGCTGGTTGCTAATTTAGAAGTTCTGAATCTTCTGCCTCCTCAATTATACTACTGTTGCATTTTGTATTTACTATGATCACATATTAAAAGGTAGCTCTCTACACTATTTCAGACGGGTCTTTCTGAACATAAAAATAATTAGGACTTTGATTTACAGAAGATAGAAGATATACCAAACAGTAAATATGTTAACACCTAACAGGATGCAGTGAGATAAAGAAAATTACCATGGTCTGTGCACTGAAGATAAGCAATTATTTCAAAAGTATACACCTTACCGAGATATGATTATACCATTCACTTGAAGGAATTTAAACAGCTCCTGTGCCTTTTCACGGTCCCGTGATTTCTCCTTGGCTGTCAATGTGTCATAAGGTACCAATAAAGGATGACTACCTCCACCTTTGGTAAAAATTGAGAGAACTGTAAGGGTTTTTATTTGTTCTAAGATTTAGTTTGCTTCAAATACGAAAATAAACTATTCAATTTAGATTGTCTTACACTGTCTTCTTTCAGACTGTTTCTTCTCCCTCATTTTGCTTGTCTTTTTTGTGTGGTTTTGGCACAGGATTCTGGCTTACCTTTGCTTTCCAACTCCATTTTCTTCTTTTTGGCCCATATATTATGGTAGTTTTCTGCCATTACCTCAACCATTCCCTACATTGCCATCGGGAAAAATAAGACGATGCAAAATTAAAAGATGAAAATTAATAATTCTGTAATTATACATAATTCTACAGTCTTGAGTATAATCTACAGTCTTTGGTAAAGAAACATCACCCATAGAAACTTTGGCTGAGTTGGTTAATGCATCCAAGCATTTACCTCAGTAAAGTGGGACACAAAAATATACAGATGCTTTCCAGGTCAAATAAAACAGTGATAAAGTCATTACTTATTATTACCTTATGGTAGTTTTTAAATGACTTTAGTCATAAAGCAGTACCCATTAAGCTAGGGACTGTAATGCATAAAACAAAATAACCATAAGTGTCTTCTAATTGTATGATGTCTAAGAGTGAACTACAGTACATGGAGAATCTATGCTGAAGGCAGGCATTAGACAATGTGAAGACAATCTACAAAGAAAAAAACGTAAAGATCTCTCAGCACAGATGATGAGACTTAACTAAATACAAACATCTATTTTTCAGGAAGTACAGACTACTTTCTTTCTCTTATATTCTGGTTTATAATAGTTTACATCCTTTGGACACAAATACAGCTTACAGTCTTTGCACATAAATAGCCTAACAGATCTCTTTTAACAGATAATATGAAGGACAGTCTTGAGTCTGTTCTTATAAAAGCTTAATGAAGTAGCACTACAAATACTTATGAAGGGCAACAATGGAAAAAGCAACATACTGGTTTGCAATTGAGCATATAGATAATGGGGGATGGTATCATGGCCTACCAAATGTATAAAAACTGATGCTGTATAACAAACGAGAAAAAAGAGGAAGAGTTAACAGAAAAATCTGAAAGCAAAACAAAGTAATATGAAGTAGATTTCATTTGTCTGAGTACAAGGGCAGAAGCAATAGATTACAAAAAATGTTAAACGGAGGCATTTTCTAATTAGTTGGGAATGACTGTAGTAGTTAAGAAGAAAAGAGATGAAGAAATCAAAACGTAAGACAACAGAACCATGGATAAAATTTTCACTCAAAAGGACCAAGCTTTAGATCTTAGAGCTAAGATAAGTAGCCTGGCTGTGTGAGAGATTTAAGTAATTAACGATGAAATTCTATGTCTGAGACACTGTGAGGATATCTATACCAACTACAGTTATCAATAACAGAAACGTGAAGAAGGATCTGCTGGAGGAAGTTCTGAGTCAAGAAAGACAGAAGACAAGGAAGACATTCAAGAAAAATAGAATTTGTTTTGGAGAGAATGAAATTATGTGATTTGTCCCAAATAAACTTTTGCTTCCTTGTAGACCAAGGAAAAATGACTAAGCAATATAGAGAACTTCTTTACAGAAGTACTAAAATGCCAAGACAGTATACTTAGTATACTTTGAAAGAATGATTAGAAAGGTAGAAAGAGAACCAATAGAACAATCACACACACACGAAAAAAAAACACAACACAATAGGTGACATAATTCCTAGAACATCAGCAGGGAAAAATGCATCAAAACAAGGCATTTTTTGAAAACTAACTCTGCGTTTTGGCTAGAAAAAGATCAATACAGAACTAGTGATAACAGTGTGTCAGTACATAACAGGGATTAGATTGCATGTTGGATACACTAAGATTAAAGAACACTGTCAAATGGTCACTGTAAATATTGAATTCAATGAGCTCTTGGATGAAAGAAGAATGAAAACTGAAGGAAAAACAGGAGTGATATTTTTTGTACAAAAAAAAAAAAGAAAGCCCAGAAATTTAAAATCAATAATCTTTAATAAACTAATAATTACTCATCATATAATTAGTTATCAGATAATTAGTCATCAAGCAAAAAAACATGCAGTGTTGATACACAACAGTGTAACAATAGCTAAACAACTATTTAACTGCAACAAGATTATTTCCCTTTTTGAAACTATTCATGAGGACAGGGAAATGGAGATCCCTTTTTACAAAAGGAAGCTAAAAAAGGTTAATTGTTTTTAGCAAAACTGTGGCTGAAAGGGAACATCAAAGAGACACAAGGCAGAAAGTTTAACTTAGAATCTTCAGAAGGTAGAATCTTTAGCTTATACATGTAGACAAAAACAATAAACGGATGATGAATACGCTTGAGTGAGGTTCTGAGCAAACAAAACTACCAGGAAAAGCATATGGAAAGGAAAAGAAGAGGGAAAAAGTTTAGTTATATCACATGGTTTAGTCTATGAAATGGTTTATATTAATTGAACTACCATATTGCTGTGAATACAGATAAATAGAAAGAAAACAGGCTAACCAAAAAGAGAAAGTGGTAGAATGTTTTCAATTTTCCCTTGGAAACACTTATTGCAGAAAAAGAAGTAGAGGCATGAGGAGGACAACATTTAAAGATGGAATGAGGGTGGAAAGAAGTAAATGGGTACCTGATTATGAGACTGAAATTGAAGACACTATTTATAAGACAATAGAGCTGAAAGAATCTAGAAAATAAATTTTAGTTAAGAAAATCAGCTTGGCCAGGGATTTCCAACAGAAATGGGAACTGATTAAGCAGTTCTGTATCAAAAGAACAGGAGTGGAGGAGGATACTGGCATGGCAAAACTAACCCCAGCAGTCAACTAATAAGAATTTTGAGATGCACAAAGAAAGGGACATGAGATGAAGTGAAGAATGACAGTGAGAGAAGAAAGCAACATGAGCAGATGATTAAAATCAGACAAAAAGTCAACAGCACGTGCAGCCAAGAACAGAAAGGAAATCTTAATATGGAAGACAGAAAGTCTGACATTCAATTTTCAGGTACTGATCATGGTGACCTTTAGGAAAAGACAACACAGAAGGAACAACTTCAGTGAGATGGACAGTTGAAACAAACTGAACGACAAAATAAAGCCTAAGAAAATATGCATCTTTGTGGCTGTTAACACAGGAGATGAAATTACTCTAGAATGAGCATAGGAAAGAAAAAAAAAAAGAGATGCCTGTTGGATGTATAAAGGAATACTAATATGCAAGTTTGAAGCAAGGCAGATGGTATAAATATTGTTGAGGTAAAGAGAGATTTCTTTACTCAATATGGCTGAGAGGGTGGGTGAGAAGAGTTGCAAATAGTAGAAAATAAAAGTAGAAGCCCTATAAGATCTTAACACACTGAAGAGCACACTAAAAACATGTAGGCATGCCTCAAGGAAAAATAAAAAACAAAAACAAAACATACAAGCAAACAAATGAACAAAAAAACTTTCTTCATTCTGTATAAACTTTTTCACTACTATTGCTCTATTTAAAATTTGTACGTCATTTTATCGATAAGGGTAATATATTAAAAAATAATACACAAGCAAAACTGTGTTTTGCAGCTTTCTTTCTTACAATGAAACTGTCTGGAATAATAATATGAATTCTTCCATTCTCTCAGGCTTTTAAGCATATGCCTGCACATGGTCTGCGCATAACATCAGAAGCATCAATATATTCAACTGTTATACAAAGTAAGCACAGGCATAAGCTAAATATATATCAAAAGCTGTTTACAGTCCCTTCCCTGGCTTCATGCTAACTTGTTCTAGGAACTCAGGAAGCACCAATGAGATAAAGAGCAGAAATCTCTTTTTAAAATTTATAAATAATATATGTGAACCTTTTTACAACAGTGAATCACAAACGAAGACAGAAGTACACTCATAAAATCTGTTAAAATTCAAATCATCAATAACAAAGTCTACTAAGTCTTTCCAAGTCCTAGTTTTGCCTGGTACAGAAATAATTTTCTTCCTACTAGCTGGTATGGTGCTGTGTTTGGGATTTAGGAAGAGAATAATGCTGGTAACACACTGATGTTTTTATTGTTGCTGAGCAGTCCTGACACTAAGTCAAGGACTTTTCAGCTTCCCATACTGCACTGCCATTGAGGAAGCTGGGGGTGTGCAACAGCTGGGAGGGGACAGCACCAGGACAGCTGACCCAAACTGGTCAAAGGGATATTCCATACCATATGGCATCATGCTGAACAATGAAACTGGTGGGGGGCACTGCTCGGAGAGGAGCTGGGCATCAGTCTGCAGGTGGTGAGCAACTGCATAGTGCATCACTTGCTTTGTATATTTTATCATTATTATTATTATTTTCCTTCTTTTTCTTTCCTACTAAATTGTCTTTATCTCAACCCACAAGATTTTATTTTTTTATTTTTTTTCCCTGATTCTCTCTTCCATCCCATTGTGGCAGGGAGGAGGGAGCAAACAGCTGCATGGTGCTCAGCTGCCTTCTGGATTAAACAACAAAATTCTAGCACAAAGTATGCAAAATACAAATACAAACCTGAAGCTCCCTAGAAAGCACCACATTAGAGAGATCAAGTGGTGCTGGGCTATATCCATTTCCCTGAGGGGAAAAAAAAAAGAAAAGAATTATTTTATTATTTTTAAATAACAAATATTTTAGATAAAAGAATTCAATATTCAACTACAACACCTCTCTTATTGATCTAATCTGTGACAGTATTTACTTTTTTTTTTTTTTTTTTTAAAACTTCCTTGAGAAATTGTGTTCACCTTTCACCTCGTAATGTGCTGGAAACACATGGAATGATTAACAGTACATCTGTTGATATGGAAATGAGAAACATGCAAAAAAACATTGCCTCTGCTGGCAATAGATGACAACCTGCTTTTATATGCTTTTCAGCCTAAGTAAGGAGACCTATCATGAGGCATTCAATGTGTCTTCAGAACGTGACAGAACGATGTGACAACCACCTGAATGAACAATGTATATTAAAGATAAGACACCATAATGAAAAGTTAAAGTTCATTATTGTCTACAAGAATTCACAGACTAAGAAAAAGGTCTAAAATATTTATGCAGTCTTGAAATGTTTAAAGTGTGAAAGCTCCAATGTAACAAACCTAATTCCTGTGATTACATGTGATGTCACACCTAAATCAGTGGTTTCAAATGTACTGAAGTTAAACGTGCTGAAATCCTGTACTGAATCATGTCATGCATTTTGTTTGTTTGAAACCATTTTTTAATTTTATAGGTCAACATGTTAGCAACTACAATGAAAAAACAACTACAAATGAAAGAAATAGTCTTTATCACATCAAAATGCTATGTACTATATACTTATCTGCAACCCTTGCCTGTAAGATTTAACAAAAAGTATTAAATGAACAATCTTATTTGTCTGTCATAATAATCTTGACAGAAGCCAATTTCAGGTTCTTCTGTTTGAAATTTCTAGATTTAACTACTGTAAAACAAAAAGCTTTAAATACTGTGCCATGTATTCTTTAAATGACTACACAAAATCCCTCTTCATTAGAAAATTAAGAGATATGGTCTCTGACCACCTTGGCTTCGTAAAAACTGCACTTTTTTTGCAGTCCCCTCTTTAATGTTACAGTACATTTGTTTATTATAGTGACGAGACTTCCAATCTCAGAATTCTAACTCTAGAAGCTTCTTTTCATTGAAAAGAATATAAAATAAACATATTTTTGTATAGTTTATCAGTAAATTAACAACCAAGCCTTCTTTTATTTTATTTTATTTTTTTTCCAGATTTAACCAATTCCATCTCACCTGGCTAGACTGAGATATGCTGCGGAGCTTTTCATTTTCACGCTGATGTAATATTGTTTCTCCTCCTTCTTTGGTCCTTTCTAGGCTCCATCCCATGGCCAACATGGTTTTCAGTGATTCTCTAGCAGGCCAACGATAAATTTCTTTTTCCTTTGAAGCAAATAATTTTCTTTATTTAACAAGTAGCAAAAACTTAGTAAAATATTCTGTTCTTCATCATAAATTGTCACATGCCACAAAAGTTAAAGAAATCCTGTAGTCATGATATAGTATTTTTTTTGCATGAGAAACAAGCTTTAAAGTAGTTACACACCTTTTTGCTTTTATTTTTGACTGTTAATATGTCTATTAAAAACTAAGGGAAGTCAATTGAGCTCTGAAGCAATAATGTAGTTTGTATCTGGAAACCTACTAATTAGTTGCTCCAGCCCAAAATTATCTAAGACTGATGACACTAAAATTACAAATTTCATTTACAAGTAATTAGTTAAGTATGTACATTTGAACACAAAGCTTTTTTTTTTTTTTTTTTTTTAAGCATTCCTCTATTTATATCTATTTACAGATACAGAACATTACTGATCTATAAACCTCTTCGTGTAAGTACAGCCATCAACAGCAAATTAGGGGAGAGCTTTCAGTCCTTTGAAATGTAAAGGTGTTATACAAAATCTGAAAAGTTGTGGGAAAGAAAACTCTGAGTGCATCATATTAAGACTTCTCAAATCAACATAATAAAAGTATTTCAACTCTTAACCATAAATAAGAATTGTTATGACACTTATTTAACAGTTTTTATGGAAAGACCTGATTTTAGAAATAGTTCAGAACTTCAAATCTGAGACCATTTTGAAAAATCCCTTTAAACAGCTTAAATAATAATTCAACCAACAATACTTCAGGCCCTCTCTGAAGATTTCAAAGCAATTTAAAAACCTTGGGAAATGAAAACTCCTTATTTTGTCATCTCAATTTTCTGAATGGGAAAAGTACGGTAAAGGGGGACAAATGTAATTGACTTAACTAGGTCACCTCGTGAATCACTGGAAAAATATACAACAAAATTCCTGTTTAGTTCAGTGTTTTGACAACTAAAAAACATTCATGCCCAGTGAAGAAATTCAATGTAAAGTGTATTTAAAATATTTTTAATGTTTTTTCTCCAATTTCAACTGAAGCACGTTCTCCCATTTCATTAAAATTTTCTACCATCTTTCTTGAAGACAGAATTACCTTCAACTAGATATGTTAGATTACTTTTACCTAAAACACAAGAGTAGTTGCCAGTCACTTCCTCATCCACAGAGACCTGAAAACCCTGCCTTTATTGGTGCCTTTAATACTAATTGGCTCAGGCTTATGAAGGCTGCCTAGCAGAAGCGTATCATTTATGCAGGACTCTATTAACTAAACAATCACTGTAGCATATAGGGATCGCTGTTCTTATCTGTAAGATAAGAGGAGTTTGCCTGTCCTCCAGTTGTATAATAAATTTGAATTGTATTAGAAAAAAGTAAACAAAATCAAGCTACTTTCCATTAATACAGCTTAAGTATTCTCTATTACCTTTTCTGTTAAAGTTTTGAAAGGTCTTATTAATGGGTGAGTCTTCGTATTTTCATCCAGTGAAACACCGTATTTCCATCCATTATTAGTCTGAAAAGATATATATATAGTGAAATAAGATGAGAGCATCACAGATGAGTGAGAAACAGCACGTTTTGTGTGTCATACTGAATTGCTAATCTACTCCAATGTCTACACTGTGCCACAGAAATTTGTGTGTAATAGAATGCATCCATCTGTGGATACACCAGAATAAAACATGGCCTGGGAAGATCAGAGTCTATCAGCCGTAAGTCTCATGCAAAGATTTGTGACTCTACTATACGCTGGCCGCTTTCAAACTAATGGTTTGAATGACTAACGATTAATGCATTAACATGGTACTGGCTAAAGTTTCAAAACAAAAAGAAAAAAGCATGTCTACTCTCTGGGAAGCTACAGTCAGCAACAGAGAGAAGAAAGATCCTACTTGCTTCCAAATTTCCATTTCTGGAAGTAATCAAACATCTATGTTGACTTTACATTAGCCTATGAGGAACGAGTATCTGTTTTTAAGTTCAGTGTCAAAATTATAATTTTACGTAACACAGATGACAAGCAGTGATTAATACTCTCTACTGATTTAGTATCAAAGATACAGGCTGTGGTGACTGAACTAATTAACATCACACCAAAAGCAGTCTCTCAGAAAAAGAATTGTGATGCAATTTCTGGAAGCAACACACTGCTTGTCTTATGGAATATGTGATGTTAACAGATCAAGTATCAAAGAAGGTAACTTACTGAAGCCTTCGCTTTAAAGAATATTAATTGAAATTTAACTTTTGAGATATATGTAACTATACACACATTAACATAGTCTTTCTCTACAGATTTGCATATATAGACACATACAATAACAGAATTGTTATTTCTATATAATTGTTCAATGCAATTGTTATTAATTGTCACAATAAATTACATAAATCTATCCCATCTTTTCCTTCAATGAAAGAGACACCTAAAATTCATTCTTGGATTAAATGAGTTACTCATATCCAAACACTTTCAACATACTTAGTAAGAACTGCAACTCTATCAAACTTCATTTTGCTCAGTTTTAACTCTATAATATCTATTTATTAACATCAAAACTTGCAAACTGTTAAGACTAAACAGCCCTTCAATAAATTTAATGTTTCATTTTAACATTTAAAAGTTCAAAATCACATTATACACATGCCTTACACCTCTTTTGAAGTGCTGAACCACAGACAACACAGTGATAGAACACTTGGAAAACTATAGGGCAAATCAATGTGTGACAGCCTTCTCAAAGTTAAGAATAAAGAAAAACTCTAACGACATTTTCTGAAATAATAAATGATATTAGACTTCCCAGGTACTCTCAGATCACAGAGCTGCTGCAGTAAAATTGAATTTCTGACTTCCATTTAAAGACCATCATTACCAAGGCAATATGATGCTAAGAAATATATATTCTTACTTTAAAAAACAGAAACAAAACAAATTAAGCACCCCTCCTCAGTCCCTACCAAATATTTGTCTTAACAAATTCTGGTCACTTTGAAAAAGTGGCAAGTATCAATCCACTTGCTTTAGCAAAATGTTTCTTCCACATATCCCTAAAGAATATAGACATGTACACGCTGAACAAGTGCCTATCATTTAAACACCTCACATTTGTTTTCAACAATCACCTCAGGTATTACTGGGGTAAGACAGTTGCCAGTCTTAAAACAGTTCCTACCTTATCAAAGGCCCACTTATCATGGGAATGTTCAGCATACTTGCTGACAATATACTCCAACTTTTCAGGAAGTACAAGGCTGTAAACAAAGGAGAGTTTGGTCATTCAATTGTAAGTTACTGCACTCTGATCTATGCAAAAAAAAAAAAAAAAAAAAAAAAGCTTCATCTCCAAATGAAGGTAAGACATTTCGCTTTGTATGTATTTTTTCTTTAGAATAAATAACACTAAGCAAAACAGAGCTATAATAGCATTTACAGAGAGTCTTCAAATACATAATTCTTGGTAGTTCTTAATGCCAGATAGTATTAGTATGGACGTTTCACATGGTTAGTGGAGGGTCTTGATTTTAATAGCAATCACCAATCAGCAAAAGTCATTTCTTGAATATAGACATTTTAGAACTCTGTATTTTAGAATTACTTAAAAGCTCATGTCTCTACTAAACCATCACACATGATTTGCTTGCTTTGCTCTACCAGGTTACTAGGATTAAGTCTCAAAACTAAATAAGATTTTATAAAAACTTGGTAATAGGTTAATTGAATCGCTTACTAGATTTTGATGATCTTGTACCATTTGCCATCACTGTACCACACTCTAAATATGACAGCATCAACTGTTTTAAGGATGTAAATATCCCAAATATTTTTAATGGGGTACATAAGAAGTACTAATTTACTACATACTCTGCAGACTATTGAACTTCTCTACAGGGCTAAGAGTAGTGTGCTTTGTATCTGCTAAACAGGATATGTTCTAGCAAAGCATTTGGCAGCAAGAAGCAAAAATGCCTGTATTATTTCTTAAAGGTACTAATATCATTAAAAAGTCAGTCACTGGCCACCACTCTGTACAGAGGAGAAAAAAGTGTTAGTAAGGAAAATATTATAAAAATATATAAGGAAAGGAATTTGTTATGAAATACATTACTCACTTTGCTGTACTGACAGGTTTGGGATCAAAATTTCCTTCTGGATCCACTGAAGTCTGCTTTTCCAAAGTTGATCTAATTCGTGTATCTAAATAATCAGGAGGCAAGGCACCAGCTATAGCACTTAGACAAGGCAAGGCCATTCGAAAGAGCTCTGGATCGTACTTCTGCAGGAGAGATAGGAACTGGTTGGAAAACCCAACAGAAAAACATGCAAAATGTTAGTGAAAACCAAGCAGCCATATGTACCAATATTAGAAGATGCAGACACAGTAAAGCACATTTTAAAACTAAGCACAGAGCAAAAATATTGCGGTATGACCTGTATTTTTCTTGTTATCAACCCAATACATTTTCAAGACTGTTCCAATTACTGTAAGAGTATGCTGACACCTGTATAAGCATATACAATACATGTAGGAGCATGTAAAGATTTCTTCAGGCCATTAAGGCCTACATAGAAAGAATCAAAGGTTGATTACCTAGTCAGAGAAGTACAGTAATCTACAAAATACTGTCTTTAACTACAGAAGTCATAATAATGTATCTGTCTTTTGCCCTAAACTTCTTAAAGTTTAAATCATGCCAGTCAAAGAAAACTGTGTTTTACTGTTGCAAAGCCAGTTCACTATCTTTCAGAGTTGTCCTGTTAAGAGGTGAACCAGCACAATTTGTCTCCTAAATAATTAGCCTAATAGTTTAATTAGCTCTAGAGATAATGGTACTTGATACATAAAAATGCATGGTGCAATTACATATGAAGAATTTATCCTATCCTTAGTTAACTTGCCATGAAAAACATTCAAGGTTAATTGTTACACACTAAGTGTGTAAATTAAGTTATTTAAAAAAAAAGGGGGGGGGGGGGGCATAGAGAAAGTAGCAGCAGATCATAGGAGGCCCAGGTTCTCATTAAAGCTCTCAAACTACATTCTTTTTGCCCCTGGGAAAAATAATCACTTCAGATTCCCCACTTGTATAACATGCATACTGATGTACTTTTAAGAGTTTAACACATTTATTGTTGAACACTGATGTGCAAGAGTTCCATGCTATTATAATCATTTAATAAATTGAAGACATATTTCTCTTGCTTCATTGAAAGACACAGAAAAGCTACATGATTTTCTAAATTTGAATGACAAATTTATTATTTTTGTGTTAACAAAATGCTGAAAAGCAATTTTAAGGTCCACTGAAGATTCTTGCTGATAAAATTATACATTACAGCAAGAAGAATGCCTGAAACTTTGAATCTTTAACTTCCTTTAGTTTTGTTACAATGTTCTTTAGTGCTTAGTGCACAAGCAAAAGAAGTGAGATCACAGGGTGAACTACTTCCACTAACACAGTTGGAAGCAATGACAATACCAAACCTGTAAATATCTCAGTACAAAACAAAACAATGGAGAACACTGTAGCTTAGCAGCTTTACACAATGGTCTCATTGGACTAATAATCATTTACAAAATTATACAAATCCTATTACAGCGGGCCACCAATACTGACAGAAATACATCGTCTTCATTTCTTTGTAAAATACTAAGAAAAATTAAAAATTTGTCATTGTGACCTCAGGCCCTACTGACACTGTTTCTACCTGTGACAGCAGTGAGACAAACTAAGATGTCATTAAAACCAAATACAAATAAGGCTTAAAAGCCATTCTAGAGTAGTGAAGAGACAATGTTTACTTTCATATTATAAAAAGGATGCATAGAGAAACGATCACCTAAACTTGTTGACTAGAACTGGAATGGACATTCAGTGGGATGCACTGAAAAATATTGCTACATTCTCATAGTGAGAACTTGATTTTTGAGCCGAGTTCAAAGAGAACAAGTTCAAAAAGAATTTATCCAGAAAGGCATTTCTAATATCAGAAATGTAACATTACTTCGAAAAAACGTTAGTAAGTGCAAAAACCCTAAGATCACACCTTGGAAGAGTACTACAGGAGAATGTTTGTTTATGCAATGGTTGGATCGTAGTTTTTAACTTAGGCAAAGACCGGCAAACTAACAAAATACAAGTGTCAGTTTGAAAATAGATAATTTAGATTTATAGTGCATACACCAATAATTTGATTAGCATATACAGACATTTTGTAAAAATAATGCTATTATATGTCAGTAAAAAGTATTATAAAAAGTTTAGGAGAGCAAAGTAGAATAAAGCTGAATAGAGAACACTGACTTGTTAGTGCAGCAAGTAATCATTACCAGTGGAAAGACATATGGCTATATCAAAACAAAAATCTCACATTTTATTAATTTGGAGAAAATCCCAAATCCCTCATGATTCAGGACTCATTTTTTTTAATTTTTATTAGAATGTTACTTCATTGGAAACATTCTTTGTCATGCATCCTGTATTATGTGAAAGAATTGCTGATACAGGAATTTTCTGTTCTTGGTGCTGCAAATTATCATTGTAATGCTTTTACAGAAAGCCCATAGCGAAACATGCATTCTAATCATTACCTTATGAGACAAGGAATCAAATATTCCCCAGAAAAGTTTCTCAGTTAAATGTAATTCTTCTTCTGCTGCAATTCCATAGCTTCCCATTCCTGAAGGTAGACAATAATACTTCCAGCACTGTTCATAGTGATTTGTCAGAAGCTAGGTGTAAAAAAAAAAAAAAAAAAAAAAAAAAAGTGAAAGTGTGTAAAACATTGATATTTAATAATATAACACACTGGGTAGAATCTGCTTAAACAGTTAAATAAATATTATTATACTTATTTCTTATTAAATATTATACTTATGCCCACCAATACTGTTTATTTCTTTACTTCTAACAGATCTTAAAAAGAGTCTTTTTTTCTTCTTTATCTTTTTGTGGGAGTGGTAGAGCTGTGCTGAAAAAGCATAAAGACTGTTATCTCCAGCTAGATAGATTATTGTGAACTGAGTTTTATGCTGAATGCATGTACACAAAGTACACCATTTACCTTGAGAGGCATTTTACAGTACTCATTGAGTAGTGGTACATCAAAAACTAGCCTTCTCAACAGCTGTTGTAGCATAGAGGGACGTAAGTGGCTGTAATTAAAAAAAAAAAAAAAAAAGAAAAGAAAATGAAAAAGGAAGTTCTTGTTAGTAAAAATTCATACAGTCCAGTGAAAATGAGATACAAATTTAAATGATTTTCCACATTGGTATTCAAATGACTCATGAAAACTATTTTGAGAAACATATCGTGTGCACACAACGAAAAACAAAATGAATAGTTAATACCCTCAGGTGTATAAAAAATCATGAAAAAACAAATACTAGACTCTAAATAAGTTTGAGGAACCTGACTCTATGTCATCTATCTAATGATATAACACAAAGATAAGCAACTTTTGGACTCTCTTATGCAATTAGATAACAGATATGATTGTCCCATATAACATCAGAGGAAAGGGTGTTTTTTTGTTGCTGTTGGGTTTTGTTTGTTTCTCTGTTCAATTTTAAGGATTCTTCAGGGTGGTTTAGATATATAGAGGAGACAATCTAAGCAAAATAAACAGAATATTGCCCTAAAAGAATGGTTTTTGATATGAAACTACAAAGCAGCAAAACACTCGTGACTGAAACTGATCTTGTAAATACATTATGATAACTATTATTAGAAATAAATCTGTACATCTCTACTACTTCAAGGCTCAGTTCATCTTTAGGATCAGTTTTCAGATTTGGAGAATGATAGGTAGTTTATATTTTGGTTTAAGTGTTTCTTTGTTGGCTTCTTTTTCTCTTTTTATTTTCATTTTTTCCTTTTTTTAAAACAAAGAACAAGGTTTCTCAAACCACAAGAAAAAATACAAACATGTCAACACCTTAAATCCCCAACACATACACTGTCAAACTCACCTAAACATTTTTGGTAATACCTAGCATTTTGTTTTTACAAATAACCAGAATTCATTCTGTATCATTGCAAAGCTCATAGCAATGCAACAGCTTGTAGAATGCAGGATAAGTAACAGAAAAATCAGAACGATTTTCTCTTAGGAAAAGAAATCCTGTCATACAGTCAGGTCATTTATTTCATGCAGGAATAAAACTCTCTTCATTCTACATTATACACAATGAAGAAAATTATTAAAACACATATTCTTATTTCCATATACACACAAAAGAAATCAATTTGAACATATGCATCATACATACTGGCAAATAGCAAGCAGGCATTCTTCAATAGTGTCTCGTTGTGCTTTTGTAAGGGAACGTCCTTTGGATAACCTATATATTGTGTGAAGCATGGAGTCAACCAAAGAGGCATGATGCTCTGTTCCAGAAAAGAGGGGAGCACATCTTTTGAGTAATGGAAACACAGCTGAACAAATATATCTATTTAGTGCGAGAGCTGCCTCTGTGGTACTCAGAGAAACCTGTATGAAGTAGAAATTGATTGTTAGTATCATATGGAATAAAAGTTACTAAATATGAAATTATAAAACATAATAATGACATATTCCTGAGGTCCCTTTAGTGGCTGGGTACTAATATAGTATTCACAGTATATACATGAGGACAAAAGCCTTTTTTTTTTTTTAAACTTGAGAAAATCAAGTCATCCCACTTATCCCATTAAAAACTGATTTCTTGCCCCACTGCTCTCTAAACCAATAAAAGCAAAAAAGAAAACAGGCAGCTTATTTCTTTAAACAGGTTATGAAAAATCACAAAGCATTCATCTCACTCAATTTTTCCTACCTGCACATACATGAATTTTCTGTGCAATTGGAAAGCACACATGAAATAAAAGTAATCGTTAGGCTTATTACAGAATATCCCATGTACTTACAGTAATTAAGGTAAGCCTGCATTTAAAGTACAGTACATCATTGCTTTCTGTGGTACTGAATGCTTACAATTAAAACTTAAACACAAAAAATGAATAAAAATATACTGAACTATTACTGCTTGGGTTTACAGTGAGCATATTTTTTAAAGATTTTTTAACTTGAAATTCCATTTATTACACTAATTGAGCCATTAAAGCACCTAATCTGCATAGCAAAATACTTACTGTATCCAGAGAGGCAGAAGCTCTTAAATCTGGTAAAAATCCAACTTCCAATAGGTGAAGGAGGAAGGTTTGGTCCTTAATACCATATACACGGTCCAAGAAGAGTACCATTGGTGCTTTATGATCAGGACAGAAATTTGCAGACATATCTGGCTCATTTACTGTGCCATCTACACAAATATATAATGGCTTTTAATAGAAAATCACTGAATAAACAAGAAACAAGAAGACAATGAAAGACACTATAATTATATTTATTGACTAAAATCAAATTTTCAAAATCATATTTTTGGTTCAGTTTTCTTGCACGCTGAAAAAGAATTCAAGGTAGTTATTAAAAACATATTGCAATTGATTAATCTTTCTGTCTTAAATGAAAACTTAAGAATGAATGGTTAAAGTATTCTATGTGTCTCATTACTATTACAGAGAATATTTGTAAGGTAAAATTAAAGAAACATATTATTACGAATGTTAATATATATAGTAACTGAAGTTTCAGAAGGTTAATAATTTTCATTTCTGTATCATGTAAACTAGACTAGAAAGAATATGTAATGTAAATGTAATACAAGCAAAGACAACAGTAACAGACACTAAATGATAAACCATCTGTAAGGGGGAATAGATAATCCTTGTGAAAAAGAAAGGACAATAGAAGGAGGGGAAGGAGGATAACATTACTTTGGAGTAGAACAAAATGACAAATTGGTAGCTTATAGCCAGTGGAACATGCAGCAACTAACAGGAAAGATGTAGATCATATACCATAAAAACCTCTTCCTCTGTTGCATTTATATTTTACATAAAATTACAGTTTGTAGGGTTATCTTGGAAGTTATGTTGGGAAATAAATCCACCCTGCATAATTACAAGATCACTTCTAGGAAAGAATCAACAGTCACACAACAAGCAAGAATACATGATCAATACCCTTTTTCATCTTGAACTCTGATTTTGTAGTATTTTTAAGTTTCAGAGTGATGAAAGTACAAAGGGAATGAGGTCAAGTTTATGTGTTATACCTAAAGAGATAGTGTCTATAGCAACTGCAGGAGACAAAATACTGGGACAGATGGGCCACTGCAGTGTTCCAGTAAGGTATTTCTTATGTTTTTACGTTCTCTGCTCCACAGGACCAAGTATCTCTTCTCTAGGTCTAATTGATCCATACCTAATTAAAATCTAAAGAACATTTCACACCTGAAAGTTTTGTGTTAACAGCTTTTTACAAAATGTGAACTTATATACTAAAAGTAATGAAGTTACCTTTGTTAACTGTTGACAGCTTTAGCGGTATACTTATAATCCCAACCAAATCTTCAGTTGGCACTAGAGATCGGAGGATTGACCTGATTCGAATAGCTTCACCTTTTCCACTTTGAATAAGCTGTTAGAAAAAATGCACCAATTAAGAAAGTTAATACTGAGTGAAATCTGAAAAAAATAAAATAAATTCAATTAAAAAAAAACAACCTGATATTAGTATGTTTTTTTTGGAAACACTGTAGTGCCTGGAAAAAAAAATCATAGAAATCCAATCTATCACAGCACTATAAAGGAATGCTGATTTTAAGCTTATCCTACTTTTTCATCATTCCTAATTTTGGTATCATAAATGGATAATTTATTGATGCTATAAATTCCTAATAAAACAAACAAACAAACAGCGACATGGCTAAGCTTTCCAAGGATCAATCAGATGAAGTGCTGAAAGCAAAAATTTCTGAAAGACTCAAGTTACTTACAGAACATTCAGTGATAGCTTTTCAGCTTGCCTTTTTATACTATAAACAGATGCAAATCTGTCAGATGTATCTACACATTTTCCTATTATTTTTATGCAGTAAAAATCACAAAAGGAATTAACAATAATGGGGTGACCAACTTGTTTTACCTTCTAGCAGAAATTACATATTCACAATCCGTCTCTCTGAAAACCTCTTCCAGTAATTTTCTTAACATGAAACTAGCAATATACAGCTAGATACAATTTACAGGTAGTAAAGCTAATAGCTTTGGTAATTTTAAGTATGGAGGTTACAAGTCAAATCTCTTGCTTTTTGTTGTACTGAGACACATAAATATGGCACTTTGATCTGGATGCGTGTTACTAAAGCATTTTAAATAGTGACAAGTAAAAGTCACTTTAACACCAAGTTTTATATGTGGCTATTTTACAGGCATTACACATTCAAAAGTGTTATTTCACTTATTTTTCCATGTATTCATGTAGTGTTAATGCCATATTTCAACAGTACACAAGAATGAAGCTCTGCATCACACTGTTATGAAAATTACTTTTGTGGCTTTCTAGAGGACAGTAAAGGGCCAGCTTCAGAAATTTTATTGGCAGTGTAAACGTGTACAACTAGTAGTTCATTTTGGCTTTAATCCTATAGTCATACAAAAATCCCAAATCTTACATAAATAACAGAACACTAGGAATCAAAAGTCAGTGATTCTTTATGAACAGTTGGCAGGGAACACATCTGTATAGATACAGTGAAAAATGTAATAAAGCATACCTCTTGATAGTAGAAAGCCTTTGAATAGAGACTATTTTAGTTAGACACATACAGTTCTGTTTACAAATCTCCCACATTTTCTGAACAAGTGACAGAATGAACTTACATGCATTTCTGGTGCACAGCGTCCAAGTAAATCTATGAGAGCTGAGTAAAATGACATGATTGCATTGCCCATGTGCACAATCTCTTCCTCTTCCTCCTCCTCATCACTAAAAGATAATCAGTAATACCAGTGAGTATTTTTTGCTAATCCAAGCTTATAGGTCCTCTCTGGAGCTAGATCCATGATCCAGAGACTATAAATCAGATACAACCATTTCCTCTTGCTACAGACTACATTTTTTTTTTTAAATCCCTAGAGTTAGGAAACAATTGAACAGTAATAACTACTTCATATCACCCTTCTGTCTTCCTCTTTCACTTTACCATTATCTTAGCTTCATTCTGTAACATACAGAATTATTTGCTTTGTCCTTCAGGCTTCTTCTCTTCTGTAACTCTTATTCTACATTATCATATCTCACAAACTCCACATGACAACTGTTTGTGGGTGTGAATCTCTAATGTTCTGGGTTTGTATAATGACTTACCCAATAGGGTCTATTATCGATATACCTCTGGTGAGATTAAACCAGCTATTAAATCATCATTTTCCAAACATGCATTCACGTTTACTTACCCTTCTCTCTTATATCCTTGTGAGGGAAGGTCACGAGAAGGATTCTCTGAGATTCTGATAGCTTCTTGCATAGCTGCCAGTAAACCATTTCCTCCTTCTCCTCTAAGGTCTGGTCCAAAGCACTCTGGTCGTCGAATAAGGAGCTTGACAACAACACTTGCATTTTCTTCAACACTTTCACCTGAAGACCAAAATAAAGTCGTAGCATAATACATATTTTCTCCTGAAAGGTATCCTTTAGTCAGAAGGAGACTATTTTCCTCTGAATTTTACAAAATATAAAATAAATCTTCAATCTTATTTCTAAAAGCAAAGAACTATCATTTTGGCAGCATGAGATGTGCTTTACCAAAGGATACCTAGGTTTAAAAGTGACAGTATACACATGCCTCGCCAAAGTTTTACTACACTCAGTCTAGAAGGTTCACTTCAGAAGGTTAATTTACTTTTTGTGCCAAAGACTACTTCCTCCTAGAGTTAAATATTGTGATAGGTTCTTTTGCACAAAATGGACTAGAAAGTAACCCAAACATATAATACCGACAAGTGAGAATGCCACTGAAAGTGGCAGTTTTCTACTCCTGGGCAACCTGTACAAATGATAATGAGACATAGTTTTTGATGGACTCCATTTACAGACAGGTCTATTTTGAATAAATTCATTCATGGCTTTAGGAAATATCTTGTAAGCAGCGCTCCTGACACACAGACAGAGAAATGTACTTCTTACTGAAGTTCATGATACCACACACATTGAATAAAATTCACTTTAGCTTCTTGTATAAAGGGTGACTGCAGGCAATAATCCAGCAATTGGACAGGTGAAGGGAAGGTGTGGGGGGGTGTTGACCCCAGCCAACAACCACCCAGCCTCTTGTTCCCTCCCATCCCCTTCAGAAGAAGGAGAAGCCAGAAGGAAGGTGAGACAACTCATGGGTTGAGATAACAGTTTAGCAGAAAAGCAAAAGCTGTGCATGCAAGCAAAGCAAAAAGATGAATTTATTCACCACTTCACATAGGCGGTGAAGCGTGGCATAAAATATTTAGCCAGTTCCTGGAAAGCAGGGCCCCAGAACACATAATGGTTGTATGGGAAGACAAACACAATGACCATGAACGTCTCCCTTGCCCTAATCCTTTCCCTGAGCTTTTATTGTTGAGCACTATGTCATATGATATGGAATTATCTGTTTGGGTCAGCTCTCATGGCTATGTGCCCACTGCTAACTTCTAGCCCAGCCTGAGTGTACTCGCTGGGGGCAACGAAGGGGACAGAGTGGGAAAAAATCGAGAAAGCCATCACACTGTGCAAATAGTGTTCAGCAATAGCCAGAATATGTGTAATTTATCAACAGTGTTTCAGCACTTTACGGACTCCTACGAAGAAAGTTAACTCCATTCCAGCCAGACCTAGCACAGGACAAGAATTGTTTGATTTTAAGTGGGCCAGCTAAAACAAAAAAATGTTGCTTAACATTCTGGATTTGGTGCTTCATCAGTGGAACACTCATCTTAGAGTTGAATCTTCTCAGTATAACTAAAGAATAACAACTCATATTTAGATGAAATCTATCTAGGGGTAAAATCTCCTGATTTGTTCTTCTGCATCCTTACATGTTGGTTAAATACTCTTCTTGTTGTTTAAAGCCTGAAATTGAATACTTCATCTTCTCTATACACAAAAAACACATTCAAATAAACTTTGTGTGGAAAAACGTATGTATAGTTCAAAAGGGAAGAAAGTAGGTTATCTGTTATATAAATTCAGGAAAGGCACATAGGTTGTGACCCAGTAAAAAAAAAAAAAGCTCAGCTCATGGTTGAATGCAAACATTCAGAAAATTCACAGTGCACACCTTATAATCTGTGGGATGATATGAGATTAATGGGACATATAGGAAGAAAACACAGGAAAGGAAAGAGTTCAGTCACTGAACTTGTGATGTCAGTAGCTTTATCCCACAGATCATCAGTATCAGTATTTTACTTACAAGCTACAGTAATATCCCAGCACATAAACTTTAGTATCCAGTTTATACTGAATTGAATTTTGTATCCTGAACACACACTAAAAAATGGGATTAGAAACTGTGTTTTTTAGCAATGAATAAAAGGGCCGTCAGGAAGTCAAAGGCTTTGATATGGTCCCTCACCACATTCTTCTCTCTAAATTGGAGAGGTATGGATTTGAAGGATGGACTGTTAGGTGGATAAAGAATTGGTTGGCTGGTCGCAGCCAAAGGGTTATGTTCAATGGTTCTATGTCTGGGTGGAGGCCAATCACAAGTGGTGTCCCTTAGGGGTCGGTCTTGGGTCTGGTGCTCTTCAGCATCTTTATCAACGACACAGATGACAGAATCCTCAGCAAGTTTGCAGATGACACCAAGATGAGCAGTACAGTCGATACAATAGAGAGAAGTGGTGCCATCCAGAGGGACCTGAACAGACTGGAGAAGTGGGCCAATGAGAACCTAATGAGGTTCAACAAGGCCAAGTGCAAGGTGTTGCACTTGGGCTGGGGCAATCCCAGGTATTTATATAGACTGGGAGAATAAGAACTTGAGAGCAGCCCTGCAGAGAAGGACTTGGGGGTCCTAATGGATGAGAAGCTGGATGTGAGCCAGCAGTCCATGCTTGCAGCCCGGAAGGCCAGCTATGTCCTGGGTTGCATTAAAATAGGGGTGGGCAGCAGGGAGAGGGAGGTGATTGTCCCCCTCTACTCTGCTCTTGTAAGACCCCACCTGGAATACTGCATGTAGGCCTGGGGCCACCAGCACAAAAAGGATGTGGAGCTCTTCAAACGGGTCCAGAGGAGGGCCACTATGGTGATCAGAGGGCTGGAGCACCCCTGCTATGAAGAAAGGTTGAGGGAACTGGGCTTGTTTAGCTTGGAGAAGAGAAGGCTCCGGGAAGACCTCATTGCAGCCTTCCAGTACTTAAAGGGAGTGTATAAACAGGAGGGGGAATGCCTGTTTACATGTGTTGGTAGTGATAGGACAAGAGGGAATGGTTTTAAACTAATGCAGGGGAGATTTAGGTAGATATTAGGAGAAAGGTTTTCATTCAGAGGGTGGTGAGGCACTGAACAGGTTGCCCAGAGAGGTGTGGATGCCCCATCCATGGAGGCATTCAAGGCCAGGCTGGATGTGGCTCTGGGCAGCCTGCTCTAGTGGTTGGCAACCTTGCCCAGAGCAGGGAGGTTGAAACTAGATGATATTTAAGGTACTTTTCAACCCAGGCCATTCTGTGATTCTATGAAGTCAGAGTCAAAGGAAGGTAGGTGAGATAACTGGGATGAGGAGGTTTTGGAAGGAGCAGCTAAGCACTTCAAATATTTCAGTTTTGTAATTTCCCCACTTAAAACACAGGTATGATCTTGAATGAACACAACTCCTGACTTTGCACAGATCTTGTTTTTTACTAGATGCTTTAGAACCTGATACCTCAGAAAACTACATAAGCCAGTGCTCTATTGGAAAATTGCCTTTTGTAATGCAAAGTAGCTTAATTACAAACCTCTAATTCTCCCGGTGGCTTAGTGGCCAAGAAAGTTCTAAAATCAGAGCAAACTGGTTTTGTTTTCAGATATATCACGGTCTGACCTAAAATACTGCAATTTACTCTATACACAGTTTACTTATTGATAGAATTCCTAACTTCATTTGCTACCTTAATAAGATACTCAAATCAATAATAAAAATTGCAAAAGGAATAACAAAAAAGTAACTATAACTTTGAAGATTCAAAAAAAATAAATTAATAAACAGCATATAATAATTACCTGTTGTTTGCGATGAGAATGGTATGCGTTATCCTCTCTTCATCCGTTAACACATTCATATGTACAGGAAAGTAATTTTAAGAAACCCTTTTCATAGAATGTCAAGAAATTATACTTACTGTTAACAAAAACTGCAAATCTTAAGAATGACAGGTAACGTTCACCCTCTATTGGATTCCATCCAATGTCTGGATATCCTTTAGCTAGCAATACTGGACAACTCTGCAGGCCACAACCAGCCAAATAAGTAACAACCTACAATACAGAAGCAATTATTTATTCATGTATGTGGAAACAGATTTATAAAAATACTGCCGATGCATGATTTTTTTTAAAATAACATGGTTTTAATATGCGGTGTTTCATCTGAGAAACTACCAACACAGCTCAATATTGCATCAGTCAGTTTCTAGTTCTTGCTTTTGATAATGACAAAAAAGCCAAACACTTTATTTCTGAAACTACCAAACTATATCATGACACAGCAACAGAACAACATGAAAAAGGTTTAATTTGGAAAGTAAAAAGTGAAATAAAATACTAAGGAATTAAATATTCAGATCTTTTTTCCACTTTTTAAACAACAGTTAAAAATACTAACAACTTCAAAATCACATAAATAGCTATGTATGAATAATTTGCTAAAACAGCAAAGTAAATGTTGCATCGGAAGCTTACCTACTGTAAATCCAATTCTAGTAGATATGCAAATAATTAAAATTTTCAGGAGATTGCTCAATATCAGTTAAGTGTCTGGAGAACCATAAAGATTAAAATTTTTGGTAATACACAAATACCCGATATAGCATTTCTTATCAAGAAGAATATCTTTAAGCATGACAAATCACTGAGAAATTACAAATTGAGCATGATTTTAGTCCTCAAATAGGTTTTGAAATAGGTAATTCACTGACTTGCCTAACATTACTTTCCTTGAAAATATGGTCAATGCTGGTGCTCCAGTCACTAACAGTGTATCCTGGGGTCAATACTGTTAATATTTCATTAACAATAGAATGGAGGGCACCTTTAGCAAGTTTGCAAATGATAAAAAACCTGGGAATTGCTCTCAATGTTATCTTTATCAAATTAGCATATTCCTGTGCTCTCACACCCTTTCTATTCATATTCCTGTCCCGATCTTCTCTGAGCTATCCCCATCATATGTCCATTTATTTCCATTTTCTAACCTTTGCCTCTCCCAATGTATATGCTGAATACAGACACCACCACAACCATTCTTCACCCACTTCTACCCTCATCTATCCCCATACTCCACAAAGGCTTTACCTCTGCCAAACTATCATATTAAACTCTGCCTTCTGGCTTCTGTTTCCCACTGCTGTGTTAGAACATATCCCTTCCCTTCCCTGCATTCCTTTTCTTCTGACTTTGTATCCACCTTCCATCTACTGTTTTGTTCTCCTTCCCAGGTATACAGAGAACTTTATGCAAGTTTTTGTATCTTTTTACCCACTATTCCTACTTCATCCCTCTTCTCCTTAAATTTCCCTTTATTCCTAACCGCTGTGAATGGTTAGGAATACTACCTGAATCCTGGATTCAATTTACTGCTGCAGCTAAACCAAATATCCTATTCCAACTTCCTTTCTTTGTGTATCAAACCTACTATTTTACTTCTGTTTTCCCCATCAATGTCTTTGATTTATTTAAGCCATAAGACTTTTCTTCACCTTCTCCTCTTACTTCACCTGAATTTGCTCTTCCCCAGACAATGTTTCCTGACATGTCTTTTTCCTGTTTCATGCCTTTTTTATTGTTATTCTTTCTAGCTGATAATAATAGTGAAAGGATACAGAAGACAGGAAAACACCTTCTTGTTCTCTCTTGCTGTGATTCCCACCAAGTATAAATCCAAAGCAGGGTATAGAGCCAAGGAAAATACTGCTCAGTAAACCTCATCCTAAGACAGCACATTCCTAGAGCAACTATTTCTTAAAAGATCATATTCAAAATTACTGTGATCAGACTTGCCCTTTTCCCTTCTACTACAAGTACACTGTTGAATAAGTAGGTTAGAGTGATCACTTACTTTATCCAGATCTGGCTCTTCCAGTGCTAGTGCAAGCTCATTGTTGTCCATTACGGAGGCTGCTGCAACATCTAGTGGTGTTGAACCTCTCATTGAAGGAAATGCTGCAGAAGAATGTTAATGTACAAAAATTAAATTCAGTTTGCAGTAACCACAGTCATGCAGCAGATGGCAGCAATCACAATAGAATCTAAACATATTAACAGTGTGTTGTAAGGCTGTTCTTCAATCAAGAACATGGTTAACTTTCAAATAATGTTAAAATAAATGCTGAAATTCTTTTCTGTCTTGGCATCCATATCCACAAACATAAAGAACTATGCTTCTTTTAAATGCAGATAAAGAAATCAGTATTAACAACATAGAGAACTAGAAAAAATATATACATCTATTTATCTAGCAGAGCAACATTCCAGCTATATAACTCTAAGAAATTGTACAACCATACCAATTCAAGACTTATAATATGCCTATATTCAGCTAAAATATCCACTGTCAAACTTCAGCGTTGCCTGTTTTCATTCTTTCATTCTTATTCCATTTTCTGTGTTTTATATGGGCAAATGTAGGGATGGAAATAGCAATCATGAAGAGCTAAAACACTGTGAAATCACAAGCTATCTTGTCTTGATATACCTTATTGATATAGGCCATCTACCTAGCCAAGAGAAATTTTCTTGAGCTACAAAATCTAGTACATCCACATTTTAAAATCAAACACCCATTCCAAAGGAAAAATATGAAATTCACATCAGTGATTTAGACATTTAGAGGGAAGGGAAACAACAACAAAAAATGAAAAGTAACTTGTATGGATGCCCAGATGAAACTGACCCTTTCCAGAGGGTTAAATTAATCTTAGATTTCCAATTGCAATTATATTGGATGGAAAAAAATGTCAAACAGCATGGATTTCATCCTAAATCTTTCAAGATATTTTAAAAAACATATTAAACTACTCTGTTTCAAATATAATTAACAGACATATAAAGATGAAAGAAAAATGTGAAAATGTAAGAGAGGCTTCAGCACACGGTTCAACTTGCTATACAAATTAGATGACAGACTTGTGTTAGCACATTCCCTTCTTTGTCTTGGTTTTAACTGTTACAGCTACATGACATACCCAGCCCAACGCTGCTGTTTTCCAGTAAGTAACTAAGATGCTCAAACATGGCTTTTTGGTTTTGGCGACTAATTCGACAGAAGTAGCACAGGAATCGACAACAGCTTGCCACCATCTTAGGAAAAGCGATCTGCTGAAGAAGAAAGTTGACAAACCAGTGAAATATGTTAATTACCAATCTGTTCCAGTTCGTCTTCCTGCATCCCTAATAAGGAAAGTATAGTGAAGTTACCAAGGTGACAAGCAGTTGATGGTTGCTCTTGTTCTAATTTAAGAAAGGACCTGCATTTCCTTTTAACTTTTGCGTTCATTAGGCCATTGGGTTTAAAATGTTGAAAAATCATTTTACAGGGGACTCTAGGGGACATAATGAAGAAAAACTGAGAGCTATTTCTCAACTCTCAAACAAAGCAATCTGCAGACTTGCAAATGTGGTTATACATAAACAACATTATGGTAACAAGCTCAACCAAAAAATATTAGGTCACAGCAGAATAAGGACATTAGTTTATCCAAACATATTCATTACAATAAGAATACGCGGTCTTTTAAAAAAGGTTTCTACAAGACTTCTACATTCCTCAATGCATACGCCTAATAACATACATTAATATTTTATTTTTGCTGTGCAATTTTTTTTAAAGACATTTTCCATGCTGTGCATTACACTCAAAGGATTTCTCTTCTGAAAATAAAATAATTTAATCTGTAGCATACCCAAATGAACATTTCACAAAACGCAATTAGTCATAACATCTTCTGACATGAAAAACTTATGCCAGTTTCACATTTTACTGAAAGGAGATGAAAGAACAAGATCAAAAATCTTAGGAGAGACTTTTGATGTTTCTTTTAAGGTTATCCTATCAGATGTATTACATTTACCATTATATGGCATTTAAAGTGTCAAGCACCATTGCAAATCTGCATCCTAAGGATGCACAGAAAATTAGGCAGAAAATTAATGACCACCCAGGAGAATTCTTTTTGAAATAATCTGACCAGCACTCATCAGGCAAAAATAGGAATGTATTATATATACATATATACACACACACACTCTGTAATATTCTATAAAATTCTAGAATGTAATATAAAATTATAGAATGTAACATTCTATAAAATTCTATATTATGTGAGATTCAACGTGATATTCAAGCACTTTAATCAAAATACCATGTTTTTTCTTCCTCTGACATCCTGCCTCCTTCACTTCATACCTTGCAACTACAAATAACATTACTTATATTACTTATACAAAGTATAATAAATATTGCCTCCTTTACAAAACAACTCTAATTCATACTAATGCAGCCTTTTCAACTGAGACAACAGCTTTGTGGGGAAAAAAATGATTATGTTAATTAAAAGTTATATGATAATGTATTATCTATTCAAGACATCAGGTGCATTTCCTAACTTCCATAGACTTGAGTTGATTAACCATAGTTTGATACAGGGTTTTTTTTGTTTGTTTGTTTGTTTTTGTGCAGCTAACTTTTAAATTTTAGTCATGAAGGTGCTACTATGTAAAAGTAGCAATAGACATGATTTCTGTTTTTAAATGTATGACAGAAGAAAATGAATGGAAAACATTCGTTCATTCCTGAAAACATTCAGTAAAGCTTCCACTCCCATAATTTAAAGGGATTTTAAACTAAGCAGAATGTGTGACATAACCTTGTTTACAAAATTACAGTAAGAGCCACAATGTCAAAAAACAGTCATTTTAGAAATTCTTTATTATTAACAGGTATTGATACAAAAATGAAATTTGAAAATTCCCAAACCAGTAAGAAGTAATTTTGAAGTAAAAAGTTTTCATTTTGAGAGTCAAAAAGGGCATTGCTTTTTGAAAGATAACTAACAATAGAGTTGTGAGAAACTCAACTGAGAGCACAAAGAGCAACGTCTTAATGTCTGATGCCACCACTATTCCTTAACTGTACATAAGCAAGTCATTGGAAAAAAGCCTGCAGAATTTCAACTGAGTATATAAAACCAGAACTGACCAAGGTATGCACACTATTTCTGGCCCTACTCCTTTCTTCTTAAGGACACCTTACCTGGGTGTAAAAAGTAAAAAATCCCCAGCATACAGAGGCATATACCTATTCCAGTTTAATGACTACCTGTTCCTAAGTGAACAACCTTTCAAGTGAGACTTCTATACATGCTTAGAAGATAAGCATGCCAGCAGGAGATCAACAGACAGCATATGGCAATCATTTTAAAAAGCAGTGTTCTCCCTGCGAGGTTCGTATGGAAGATATTTCACATTTGGAACTCAGAAACATTTCTCTGCCTGTACAGTTCCTTGTCCAATGGTTTGCTCTGTGTAATCTCCCCATCGCAATATCTAAAATCTGTGTTAATGGTGTGCAAAACTCCATTAATAAGCCTTGCTGTGTTATTTCATAATATGACTATAACCCTCCATTTCCATTAAAAAAAAAAAAGGGTTCTGAATGGTGGGCATATACAAGTTTCCACTCTTAAGGAGAAAATGAGGCACCGTGAGACTGGAATAGATCAAATTCTAAACACACCCTATTTCATATTCATATTTCTTGATACGATTTCTATTCCTGTGCCAAGCCCAGTTCAATGAGTGAAGTTTTGGATTCCCCACACAATTTATAGAGATAGGGATATAAAATAGGATATTTTGGGTGGCCAGACTCATTAAATGATACCAGGTTAACAACTAATTTTCTAGGTCTACATTCCTCATGAAAAATATCACGGTAACTTCTATGATGTATTTTTGTGTTATAAAAATTATCTGTGATAACATTCTTTAGTAGAAACAGAAGGAACAGTGGTTTATTTTTTGTTTGTTTGGTTGGTTGATTTTATCGCTTCGGAATTTATGTACAAATTGTAGCAAAAACAGAAGGTTGCGACACCTATAAATTACATAAGTATTTATCAGGTTATAAATAATTGTAGTATGCCTGGCCGTACAAAAGAAAAAAAAAAGGTAAGCAGTATTCGGAGAAGAGGAGACCCCTGTTTTGGGGAGGGTGGCATTAGCATTAAAACATCAGGCATAAGCAAGGAGAAGATAAGCCCAATTCATTTCTAACTTTCCTTGGGTAGCTGGAGGAATGTTCAGTTATGCTTCTCAAAATATTTATGCCATTCTACCTTTAAAATAACATACAGGTATTCAAACATAACACTAAGAAAAGACAAAACACGATTTTGCAGGAAAATTACAGCTCAAGTATTTGAATTTGAGCATTCAAAATAAAGTTGCTGTAAATTAATTTATTATACAGTTTATTGTTAACAACACTTTATCTAAGATGAAGAGGACTATTTTCCTAGCAGAGCTAAGCCTCTCATATACGCACATAACATGTATATTTAATTTAAAACTTAAAAAAACCACAAACTTTTAAGGAACAATTCAAAGACAAAATACCTCTTACCTCTCTCTCACTTTTTAAAAATAAGTCCTAGAATGACAGTCCCTCTACTACTGTAAGAACTGTTCAATTTTTAACATTAATCAATATTTTGAAAGGTACAAGCAAAATCTTATATATACGGAGATCTATTTATCTTAGCTTTCTCTAACATATTTTTTACACTTTTCCAAAGGTACAAGATGCAAAACTAATAATAAAATTACAGTGAAATTACCTGAGACTTATCTCCTCCAAGCACATTCACCATCACATCCATAACTGTCTCATGCATGCCCAAGACTCTCATTAAGTTAGGATGCTGATAAAACACCTTGTTGTTCATTATATCCCTGAAGTAGGAGAAAAGGCAACATTTTCAAGAAATACTATTTTCATCTATTAGAGATTTCAGACATATGCATTCATTGTCACAATATGATTTTAAATTCTCAGATTTCAGTGTAACACAAAAACATCTGACAAATAAATGCTTCACATTTAAACATGCTGTCATTCCTCTAATTGTCATGAATTCTATGTAACAAGAACCTAAACACTATTATTTCAAAATGACATTTTTCTTCATTTTTAAATTGCTCTTACCATCTGTTCTCTTTAAAGAAAAAATACTGTGTTAAGATCTAAGTGTAAAAGAATATATTCAATTACGTTGTAAGCAGAGAATGGGGATCAATAAATCTAAATCTAATTTCATCTCTGCAGAAACACCACAATTAATTTTATCAGTTCATAAAGTAGAAGATACTAAAGCGACTTAATTTTAAAGGATATTAAATGTTTTTCATTGATATTTCCAAAATTAGAACTATCTAGAAGAGTATTTAACATGGCATAATGTCCTCTTAAATAACAGGAATATTTTACAATTTTCACTCTGCCCACCTTTCAACATATTCTGGAACCTCTATATTGGTTTCACAATCCAGAACACAGTTTATGTGTTTTCATAGGGGATACAAGGATTTCTAAAATTTCTAAAATTTACCCTTTATCCCTCCTAGAATTCTCACCAATTTCACTAACTCAGCATTGAGAACAAATTATTCAATACTGTCCCATACTAATTAATAAACTGTTTTTACAAATTGCTCAACTTGCTGAAGAGACTCTTGTTTGTGATTTTTACAGCAAAGTAGCAAGTTCCTTACAACCACTGTAAAGGAAAGAAACTGTTCAATGTTCTCGATGAAGGACAAACAAACATAGGTCTCAGGTAATCTTACAACTAGGTACTTTTTCTCTTTTAAATATATCATTTAAGTTTAAAATTATTATTTATTTATTTTTTTACTTCCAAAATTAATTGGCCTAATCCTGCAATTACAATTACTCACAAGGAGTAATAAAACATGCAGGCGTGTACAAAACTACTGGCACATAACAAAGGTAATCTCATAACATAATCTGGTATCAACAGGGATTACACAAAGTCAATGTTTATAATTCTAACATTATAAAGAATAATATAAGCAGTCTTGTACAAATTCTTTAAGTTATCATTGATATCACATAATAAATACTAACCAGCTTGAAATCTTTCAGATCACAACAAAGCTTTGCTGGTTCTACCTAGCTACTCGTACAAACTTGTCACTTAGAAAGATAGCAGCAAGTCTATTCACATATGCATGCAACATTAATGTCAGCTTTAAATTTGGGAAGGGTGTGGTATTGACAGCAATACAGATGTAAATCATCTATGCTAAAACATGTATATTTACAAAGCTTCAGCAAAACATCTGAAAAATAATCATTAGGCTTCAGTGTTGTAAAAATAATACCGTTTCTTTAGGTAAAAAAACCACCTTAGTTCACAGGAAGAAAAAAAAAAAAAAAAGACATAATACTCATAGAGAGATCAATTGGAGCCACACTGGAAATTTCCACCAAAAATTGAAATATTTAATACACATCTGCATTTCAGTACTGTACTAATTTTCATTTAGGATATTAAGTAGAAGGATTTACTAATATAACAGAAAGAATTACTCAAAAATAAAATGATATTAATTCCATACCCTAATCCATTAATCATTAGCAATTCCTCCTCTTTTCCCATTCTGACACTGAGAAGTGAGCGAATCTGGCCCAGTGCAGCAAGCAGATTAATTGTATCCTTCACAGAGACAGCACTAATGGTGTATGCTTTCCTCAGAGCTTGAAGTAGCTCACCAATGCTGTCATATTGCCTACGAAGGAGGGTATACATAATCCGAACTAATTCTGGATCTTGAATCTGATCTTCCTGAGACCAGCGTACCATAGTCTGGGATATGAGTTCCTTCAGTGTAGCTAAAAGAATAAAATACAGAAAATGTTACTAGACTTTACAACCACAAAAAAAGTCAAAAACATGTATTACAGTAAAATAGCAGACAAGGCAAAAGAAAACAGTTGTAAGAAAGCAAAAGAACATTAGCAGACAGAACAGAATTTTCAACTGGAAAAATAATTCTTGGATCTTTCAAGGTAAGTGTGATGTTCCTGAGAGATGGAAAACAATAAATTTCTACTTATTGTTCAAGTAAATTCAATTCAGCATTGTTAGCAATGAAAACTTCTTGGCTCAGTAGGACCCTGAGAATGATCCTTGTGAGTGAAATACTAAATATAACGTTTTAATTTGCCCTTCATTTCTACATTAAAATTTATAAAATAGAAGTAATTGCAGAGCTTTTTCTAATGCAAAAACCTTTTCATTAGGAATGACTTTAATGTAATTTTAAAATGTCAAAGAAACATCATATTTTTGATGAATATAAATTTAAGTTTGGAATACAGAAATTAATCTTTAAGTTTTCAGTTTATTGAAGAGTTTATCTAGTTTATTGAGAGTTTATCAGCTGGCAAGTATGATTCCAATTATACCAGAAATATTTACGAATGTGGGCTGAGCTTGCTAATTATTTTTGCTAGAGGGGATTAAAAGGTCTGTTCTAAACTTAAAAAAACTACCAGAAAGGAGGATGAATCACAGAATCACAGAATTTCTAGGTTGGAAGAGACCTCAAGATCATCGAGTCCAACCTCTAACCTAACACTAACAGTCCCCACTAAACCATATCCCTAAGCTCTACATCTAAACGTCTTTTGAAGACTTCCAGGGATGGTGACTCCACCACCTCCCTGGGCAGCCTGTTCCAGTGCCTAACCCTTTCAGTAAAGAAGTTCTTCCTAACATCTAACCTAAAAGAGATATAACCTATGAGATAGTTTCCTTCTCTTTTAATAATCAAATATCCAATTCAGGGCCAAGACAAGTTGACTTTAGCAGCTTTTGCTATTTGTTCATTCAATGAATGTTTAGCTACTTTGTTGTTCAAACAAGGATTCTCTATTATCTTCAAAGAGGATGATGTCCTACCTGGAAACATCTCAAAACTGTGCGATGTTGCATACACACTAAGGAACTGGAGAAGCAAACTGATTTAAAATAGGGAATTTAATCTGTGTTACTCATCTGTTTTGGAAAAGTCACTACCACTTGGTAATACATTCTCTAAAAAATTGTATTGTTTGGAAGTACACAATGCATATTGCTTGGAGCAGTTCTGTGTTGTACACGTCACATATTCAATGACCATTTAAACAAATTTTCTAAGCCCTGAGTTCAAGAACTTTACCTAAAAACTAAACACATATCCCAGTCATTATTCTAATAAATGCTCATTATTTATACCAAATGGATCAGGATATATTTTCACTTGCCAGTTCTCTCTTACAATTTACTTAATGATGTATTTATAGAAAACAGCCATTAGTTCTTACATTTTGTTTTAAAAAACAGGCTTTTTCTGTGGGGATGGATTCTCTATTTCATTAATAGAGCTCTATTATTAGGGGCAGGTTAAGAATGAAATTAAACAAGTTCTTTTTGAAACGTTTTATAACTTCTTCAATCAGCTTATTCTTTCAGTGCTATGGCATAGTCTCCTCTCTAATTTTTGCATTAAACTCTTCTTCCCTGGAATAACTAATGCTTTCCAATAACTTTTCAACTCATTGAATGTCAGAAAGAAAGAAAAAAAAAAGCAGACCTGACAAAGACTGGAAGCTGGCAATAAAACAATAATTAAAATAACTGAAAAAGTCGCTGTAAATAAAATCAAGTGGGAAAACTGTTAATTTATTAACAGTACAATGAATTCTTAACAGACCTGAGTTCTGGCAATAGATCCATAAAAATATCAGCTCAAATTCACTTTCTGTCCCCCCAAGAAAAAAAATAATCAAATCAAACCCCAGTATTTATAAAGAAGTGAATAGTTAAAGCACAGTACAGCATGCCATTCTGTTAATCCATTATTTATTTAGTCATGTCTTGAATCTGACATGTAGTTCTGGTCCAGTACTCACCTTTTTGTCCAACACAAGAAGAGTCCATCAAACAAAGCCCTTCACAAGACATGATCTAAGCCAAAAATTAAGGTAGTTCTTCACATAATGGATGAAAGAACCCTGAAATTCCCTGCCAAAGATGTGGCAGGTGCTAAAAGTTCACATTTGCTCTGTGGAAACTACATGCATATTTGTCAGAACAATGGAATGGGGATCTAAAAAGACAAACTACTTTAGACAGGAAGCTTCCTGAGCTGAAGGTAACTGGAGACCGGAACAACATAAAAGTAGTAAATATCATATCTAATTGTTCTGTTCCTGCCTGTCCTTGTCAATGTTTGAAAGAAGGTATTGATTTATAGGATCTGAATCTTAACAGTTGGTCTTACCAATCATATTCATAGAATCATAGAATATCCAAGTTGGAAGGGACTCACAAGGATCATTAAATCCAACTTCTGGGTTCCCAAAAGATCACCCAAAAAACTCAGGTCTGAGAGTGTTGTCCAAATGCTTATTGAACTCCGACAACTCTAGTGTATGAATAGTGCTTCTAGCTCAAGGTTTCTAAGCCTCATTCCTAGGATTAATTTACCCAAACACTTCTTAAAGGCACGGAACTTTTCAGCTTCTGTTACCTAAAACTAGAGAATTCCCAAGCTGCATCTCCCATACACTTACATACACTTCCCAAAAGTTTAAGAACAGCAGTATGCTCTCAGGACTTCCAGCTAAAATCATGTGAAGAAGAAAGCCAGAAATAATTGCAAAATTTAACAAAAAACTTTATATTAATCATTTAAGAGATATTAGAGTTAAAAACCTCAGGAAATAAGAATCTAATTATTTCTATGATGTTCTTATGCCTTCTATGTGTCTTATTTTAGGCTTTTTTTCAGTTGTCTTAGAGTCTTTTTTCTAATCAGATGTATTAGCTTGTGGCAGTGATTAGTGATTTTCTTCCTTCTAATCCTTTCTAACATCTTTTGCCTTACACTGAAATGGAGAAGGTCTTTTTTCATTGCTCTTCAGGAAAAAGATCTTCTGCAACTCAATCAAAACATGAGAATAGTAAAGAAAGAATCAGAAGTGATGACTTTAGCATCCTCTCAATGACAGTCAGCAAGAGTCTGGTATGCTTTTTGACTACTAATAAATTATAAATGTGCTGTACTGTTATCAAATGTTCTCTAACTAAAGTTTAAGAAACAAGCAACAAAAAATGGAGCTAACAGCCAGTGGGAAGAATATTTTAAGTAACAACTAATAAATTAATATTCTGTGCTTTCAGTGTAAGCAGCACTATAAGGGACAAAGTCTCAAAGGACACACTGTATGGCTCTTCAACTTAATCTACCACTGCATCTTCCTTTTTTTCTTGAGCAAGCTGTGAATATTATTCAACAGAGACTTAACCTTTTCACACAAGCATTCTCATATATCCACACTAAGATCCTCATTGTTTTAACACGGGAAATAAACTTAGGCATTTTTTCAAGCCAGTGAATACTACTTCCTGATTTCTGTTCTAAGACTGGTAATCAAATATACACATTCAGAATATATGAAAAATTAATATTATAATACCAGATACCATCCCTAAACTAGAGGCACCTGAAGAGCCATGGTTAAATGAGCTTGACAGTCACAGTTTCTATTTCCAAAAACCCATGAACAAGATCACTATTGACCTATATTCCTACCTGCAGAAAACTAAAAAGCACCTACTATCACCTACTATCTTAAATAAAAAACCCTTCCTTAATCATTTCTGCAAGGCATTCTATTCCTTTTATCAAACCAGAAGCCTCTGGCTTGGGGAAGGAGATGAAGGGCAGCCAGAAGTTAGGAGCAAGCCAAGTACTGGGCATGGTGACATAGATAACAAGCTAAAAATTGTTAAAGGTTTCCCCATTTTTAACAAGAAAATGCAGTTCCTTAATGATCTTTGAAGGAAGCTTGATGAGTCCTCCGTAGAAATGACTTAACTAAATTATATATTAACAATTACAAAGTCCTGTCATCATAATGAACACTAATATGTTGTTCATTCTCCGAGTTCTAGCTTGTTTCAGAGACCAAATACCGGGTATCCCTGGGCTTTAGAAGTGAATGCTTTCTGATTCATAACAACTGAATTTGCATGAATCCTGAAGAAGAAATGACACTTTGCAGATACAAAGTAGGTCCTACTTAAGTATTTTAAGTAGGTCCTTAAAGAGAAAACACTGCTGGATAATAAAAACCTTTTTCACATAGCACATAAGATTATTATAAAATTTAATGTATTTGCGACCTACTGTCAAGCATAGCATACCAAAATACGCTTTCAGAACAGAACGTATCCTTTCACAGAACAGGCAGATCACATAAGAGGTATCCTGAGTTATAAAACAGCTTTGTTATCTAATCACACACAACTCTTGATGGAACAACTGTCTGAAATTGAATTAATGTTTTCAGGCATGCACAAAGGCCTATTGACAAACTGAACAAACTGCAAGTACAAGAGGAGCACTTTCTACCACTGTTGGTTAGAAGAGCGACCTCTAGTCACTTGCACAGTTCAGCACATGATATTCATTGGACAGTATTATAGAAACTTAGAGCTGGCAAAAAAAAATAAATATCTTGATTCATAAAGGCAAGGAGCAAGCACAGTGAAAAAATATGTTCTAAAGGAAAGCCTGGACGAATTTGGCTTTTTACCTCATTACTCACCACATGTAGTTACTACTAAGGGAAGCACTGAAATTCCCTAAATGTATGACAGCAAAACCGAAAGAAGACACAGATATTCTTACTATATATCAAACTCACCAGGGGCAATGCATGGGAACAAAAGCCAGATGAGCTGATCAATGAGGCTCAAAATGCTCAGGCAGATGGTTAAGATGAATTGCAAGCTAAGAGCTCTCTTGCCTATTTAGACCACAAACACCGCTCTTGCGTTAGGGAATAGGGCATGAGTATGTGCATATAAAGAAATGCTGTTCAGAATAAAAAGCCTCTGATTCCAAGTGTTTCACAGTGTTTCTGTGCATACATTACCCTAAGACGTAGCAGCAGTAGGAAGGAATATACTCACTTTCTTTTACTGCTAATTTTTCTCTGCCAGCAACAGAGCCATTCACAGTAAATAATTTGTTAGAGGAAACAGAGACAAAAGAATGATATATTTTCAAAATGCAACAGGAATTATTGCAGAGATGAAATAACAACACCAAATTGATATTCCAGTGAAACATACAGAACTTGATATAACTTCAAAATGTAGGGCATTCATCTGCCACTTAAAACAAAAGAAAACAAAAACTATTTTGCTCTCAAACAGGAAAGAGGTTGAATTAACACTTGTAACAAACATTAGCAGAAAGGTATCTGTAACATTTTCTTATTTTAACACTTCCTTTAATTAAAAACAATGTATCTTTAAGACACCAGGAATAAATGAAATCGTCTATTTTCAGCTTTCCATCACTAAAATGACTGCATGGAGTTATCAATTACTTAAGTAACACACATGCATTATTCCTTAATTTGGTTAACCAACTAAGAAATTCTTCACCTTAGTAGAACTATACACATTAATGCCACAGAAGTAGATCTATAACCATTAATCTTTTAACCCATTTATTAATATTGACTCTGCTGGAACATTCCTAATACTATTATTATCGTCTCTTCAGTTATTCAGTAATATTTATTTAGATATCAGAATTATAGGTTTTAGTTTTGTTCTTAAAATCCCTTCATTTATACTGCTGAAAAGTAGTAATATAAGTGCAAACATACGTAAGAAAAAAAGGGTTTCAGTAGTGTTTGTTTGTTTCCTACAACAAAAATATTAAGAAGTTTGAAAAAAAATAATTATCATAAAGTTCTAAATAGAATAATACTGATAAAATCAGGAAGGAGTTATAAAACAGTATTACAAGTTTGTTTTCCGTTACAGTTATACTTTACAGCTATTACTTACTAATACAAAAGCATAAAAAGAGAAGGAACTAAAAAATAAGAGCACAGAAACCATATGTTGAGTTTTTAAAGAAGCATTAGAGCAGAGGAGTAGCATGGATACAGAGCATAAGAACCCACAGAAGAGTTTGAGGTAATGGAACTTCTGTCTGGACCACTAGGAAATTCTGGCGATGTGATTTATCACTGTAACTTCTCTGTGTTACCATAAATGTGATGTAGAACAGCAAGAAGGTAAGTTTTCCAGCTACGAACTGTTAGCCAGCTACTGCTGTCCTGATATAGAAATACCACCCTTTTGAGTAGTACAAGTCTTCAGTAGTCACTAACAAAGTCACAATATTCCAAGTTATGCTGCCTATGCTCTAGAACTTCAATCTTGCATTTCAACAAATGATTTCAACAATCATTTCAGCACTACCTTAATTACAATAAATTTCTACAGTAGAAGCAAATGGGTATAACTTTTACTTCATGTAAGGCCATAAATTCTATACCACATTTTTGAATTCAAACCAAAACCTTACATGGTGTAAATTGTCCCTTTCTATTATAAAGAACAGGAAGTGGAAAAACATTTTGTGGCATGTGTCTTGCTACTGAGTAAGTACAGAGTCTCCCTCTTCAGAACATTCTCTAGTTTTATTAGAAAATGAACTGATGCTAATCACATAACCAGTCTAACACTTGCATCACAGAAGTATGTACGTAGAAAGAAAACTTACTAGGTGATTTCTCTTCTTCTTCTCTAGGCTCTACTTTTTCTGCTTTTGGTGGACCTTTGATTTTGTATATTAACGAACGGAGTTTGCCAGTCAAGGTGGAATCTTCCTCTTCCTCTTCTTCCTCTTCTAGTGGAATACCTTAATAGATAATAAAAATGATCAGAAACAAACCTTAACCTTTGAAGATGAACTTCTTCAATATTTAAACTACCCCAAAATATCTACAGGACAACCTTTTAACCAGCAAATTTCACACAGGAAAAATAATGTTTTAAGTGCCAAATAGGTGGCAATATGACTCAAAGTCGTATTTGATTAAATATGTGATTCTCTAGCTTATATTCTGCAGTATGAAATAAATAAAAGATTGAGCAGTCATATTTAGCAGTCATACATAAACATATTATCTGAAATTAAAACTGGAAGAAGGCAGAAGTTTGTAGATAACACTAGTTATAAAATTTTCATTAAAACAAATAAAGAGATGTATCTGAAGAGATGTAGTTCTACAAATAGTTTACTACAGTTCAATACGTTGCTTCATAACTATTCAAACCTTTTTTCAGATCTTTTACACCTCTTAGTGATGATCAGATACCACATGTGTTATGAGCAATAGAACAGAACGTCTAAGCAGGTTCCATTCAGACCAGAACTGATTGAGCAAAGCTCAAATCGAAGTTTTTGCTGTTTGGCTGTTGGTCAAAGTAAGAGTGATTCTTAGCACTGAGAAAAATAAAAGATTTCCAGATACTAAAGAGGTACAAGCTGGACAAGAGGAAAAAGATTTAATTTAGGAGGGTATAACTTGTATTACAAAAAGAAACTAATAAAAGAAAAAACAACTGAAATGTGGTATCCGGTTGGAGAAAGCATGCAACTAGCAGCTAACAAAGAGGAAAGTTTTAAATTAGTGACTAAGTGACTAGGAAGAAAAAAATCAGAGGCAGTAGGAGAGAACGAGAGAACCAGAAGCTGAAATGTAAGATGATATAAGGACTTTGAGGAATGAGAAAAGTAAGACTGGCTTGGCAAAATGAATAGCTAAATGAAAAGCTACATACAGTTTGTGTCCAGAAGGAGTAAGAACGGGAAGTATAGCCAGTAAGGAGACAGAAGAGAAAGAAGAAAAGGATATTAAGTAATGCAAGAGACTGGCACCGAAAAACCTAACCTAGGCCCTGGAAGCGAAAGGAACTGAGAGGATAACTCCTGAAAATCTGAAATGAACAAACAAGAAGAAATACACTCAGATGATGAGTTAAGACAGTGGCAGAGCAGAGGAAGCAGGGTCTCATTCACCTCTCCAGATCAGATGTCATTCATGCTCCATCTTCTTAGAGCTGCGTTCAGAAGCTGACCTAATAACCATTGTTATTCACTAATCACTTAATTCAAGTGGCAGAGGTCTGTGCACTGGAACATATAGTTCCAACCCAGCAGATGAAACAGACAAGTGTCAGTTTGATATTATGCAATAAAATCTGCTTTATGTTGTTTTGTTTTCAGTCAAGAAATTACACACAAGAAACATGATGAGAATTATTATTTTGCTGGCAACACTAAGCACTCACAGTTTGGATCTGCTAGGATTCAGGCTGCCTTAGTAACTTTAATTCAGAGTATTTGTGTATATTCATTATGAGGCAGCTTTTAATTACTTGATTGCATACATATTTTTCCATTTAGATTCCAAAGTATACTTAGTATTAAAAAGCTGTTTATATATTCCAAGCACAACTCAGTTTGATCTGCAGCTTACATTGCTTAGTACTGATTTTCAGAACTGTCAGGACAGATTATGAAGGGCATTTATTTGTGGTGACCACCTATGCTAAATTTGTACAAAGTAATGAATATGACTTTGTTTAGGATCCAGAGGATCATTAAAATGTTTTAATTATTAGTCTGTTTTCTCTATCTTCAATTCTCTATCTCAGTCAACATACAAATTAATAATGTAATAAACAAGAGTACATGATAAAATAAATAAATAAATATATAGCTAAATAAATAAATACCCTTCCCTCAAACATCAATCCTTAATCACTAGGGTTCTAGGGTTTCACCTTCTGAAAAGATGAAGAGTGACCAGGAGCTAAAGTAACTCAATGGTAATATCAGCAATGAGACTTCAATATAACAAGTATGTTACAGAGTAAGATAATTCCAACTAAGCTGAGGTCTCTATAGTCTTCATCTTGGAGTACTCAGAGAACTCTGAGATGCCAGGTAACCTTTGGAAAACAGAGATGAGCTCAACTGCTGAGTGACTGAACAATAAAGATCACATATTTGTGAAGGTATTGTGAAGAATGAAGAGTAGCCAGGAGGATATGGACTATTCACTTTAATGCTTGGAAAAAAATGCCAGAAAGAAAAAAAGTTTTTATCATGCACTTAGAGTAAAGGATGAATGACAATCAACACAGGATTGTCAAGAACAAATTGCATTAAACCAATCTAAATTCTACCTAGAATGTAGTAGCTAGCCTAACAGATATAAAACTTGATTTTAAGGACTTAATACAAACCCACACAGTATTCTCCTAAACAAGTTAATGAAACACAACCCCCTGACCCATCTTAGGTTGGGTTCTAAGGTAGTTGAAAAATGGTAATAGGAATCATGGAATCACAGCTTGGTACTGTGAAGGTTGCTGGAGATTTTACCAGGATACCCAGAAAGACAAGCACAAGATCATAGCAGAAGCCTTAACAATACAAGCACATAATCAAGGATACAAACAGAAATCACAAACTGTTAATTACTGGTCACTAGAATAATGTAATTCTATGAACTGGGTAAAACTGATTTTAGGGATAACCTGTGAAGAATGAACTAACAGAGTGTATTAGCATACATTTAAAAAGTGGCCTCAAGCAAACCAAGGGAGGAGAAAGAAACCATTACTATGGTTTATTATAACCGTTATTATGGTATTATCCTGGTGAAAAACTTGAGATGCTGTCAATTCATTTTAATGATTCTGTTCCCTTCTTGAACTAGATTTATGTCATCAACCATAGAGCCAAGAAAGGCACTGGTAGAGTAACTGTAACACTAAGGGGGCAGAAAGGAAAAAGTCTGTGTGTATCAGTTTTAACTGCCTAATTATTGGGAACGAGAAGTAACAATTGGCTGATGTTGCTAAATGCTAGTAATGGACTAGTAATTCCATGATTTCCTTGATTAGACTAAGATCTCAAGAGACTTAAAATATTTTTGGTATTGCATATAACGTGATTCTTTAATGCACATGCAATTCTATAACCCACAAAGTATATTTAAATATATAAATATTTAAATATATAAATATATAAAGTCTGTCAGGAAAATCACCATGTAAACAGTAATAAATCTAACACATACAAAAATTGTTTGTTTGTTTGTTTTTTATAATTGATCTGATCTTTTTGATGACAAGTGTTAAAAAGACAAACAAAATCTTGTCACTCACCACAGTGAATTAGAAGATCATCATGGAAGTCGTACAGCTCATCCCGAATCTCCTCTGGACAGGGACAATCCTCTCCCAGTTGAAAATTCAGCAGCATATTAATCTTTAAGGGAATTAAAACATATTTAAGGTAATGACATAGGCTGAATAGAGGCTTCCTAGCTATACTTTACATGTTTATAATAAAATTAGCATAAAATATAAATTTCTAACACACCTCATGGAAATACTAAAGCAATGTTCCTTTGTAAGTTTTAATTAAGAGTAATGTAAATATCCTTAATAATAAAAAATATTCTCTATTATATAGAGATATATAATATAGATTATATAAATAGAAAACACTAAACATTTCCAACATAGTGGTGTCAACACAACACTAACTACAAGTTGGTACAACACAGCAACTAAAACTATCACATTTTCTTTTTCTTCTTGTAGCTCTGGCTGAATCTCAGCTCCTCAGCATTGGATGACAATGTTCAAATTTTCCATACGCTTGAGAAACCCTAAGCCAACTTTGGCCTAGAGTTTGAGTTCTGAGTACAAGTATAAGCATTTTGACATTCCGTATTTTGTGGCATCTTAATAAATTTTATCTCTAATTCACTTTTGGTTCTCTAGTAGTTCTCATGTTAGTTTAGAAGTCATGGATAAACAAGATTCTTATTGCAAAGCACTTTTTTTTTTTTTTTTTAATCTTTAGATTTAAACTTTTGTTTAATATTACCTGTTCTTGTGGAGGAGACCGAAATTCTTTAGTCTTCTTGGCAGTCAAAGCTGCAGACATGTTCAAGGCTTGCATGAGTTCATTATACCTGTATTTCTGATTATACTGCAATTTTGATACATAACGGTCTGCAAATGATACAATTGCTTCCACTCTATGTTGCAGCTCACAGTCACAGAAATAATTGAGTAAATGGCACATCTAGCATAGAAAAAACACAGGTTAAGTTCAACATTTTAACATCTTAAACCCTAACAGGGGAAAACAGTGGATACTTTTAAATTGTTTGTTAAAATGAGAGACTTTTTTTTTTTCCAAATGGAAACATTCTTTTTAAAAATTATTTTAATGGTGTAAAATTAAAATTCTTTTATGGTGTAAAGGTGACAGATGTACACGGTTTTATTATGCTGATCAATACTATGTTGTATTTACACAACGCTTCACTCCATGTTCCCAAAACACTTAGAAATATTAATTCTCTTTTAAAATACACCTCAGAAAGTAAGTGTCTGAATATCTATTTTGAGTAAGAAAGAATTGCAGCATCATCAAATTTGGTTATTAATGTGAGGCCACATGGCAGACCGGAATGAAAACGTTAGGGATTTCAAATATTATAAACTAAAGAACAGACATAAGGTACTACCTTTTTCTCATCAATAGTATAGCACATGTAATGCATTTATATTAAATGGTCACCTGAAGCTTAACAGATTCTGGTAATCTTGTCTGCAACAAGCCTGTTGTAGGAGCTTTGGTTTCTTTTATTGCTTTTTCTCCAGCTTCTACAGCTTTTTCTTCAACTTGTGTAACTTCTTCCTTTTCTGTACCCTCTTCTGTTTCTTCCTTGTGATCTCCAAATACATTTGGATCAATGAGGATTAACACCTGCTTCACATCATCATCATCAAAAACCCCCATTATGAGCAGTGTTGCTATTAGTTTAAGAACAGGAACAAACTGGAATGCAATGTGTCCTCCAACAGGGTCTCGTATATGAGTACCACTACACTGTACTGCCTCTGTTAGCATACTTATGGCTTTGGATTTAAGTGTATCAAGGGGTATCTCTGGGCTGGATGTCTGATGTTCTTCACTGGTCACAATAAAGCAAGGAGTAGAAAAATGAAAGCTTGGTTTCAGACAAGTGCTAAGCCCTACTCCAGGTAAACCATGCTTCTTTGTTTCATCAGGATATAATCTAATAGTTCGAGTTTCCTCTGTAACTGGAATGATAAATTCATTGTTCATCATGAGCTTGGCTTGCTTGGCATGCTCCAAATGTATACTAATCAACAAGTCATAGAATCCAGAACGTAGGAGTCCAGGTAAATATTGATTATCTATTGTGTAAAATAACTGAGATACATCCACATGGCTACAAAGTGCATAAGCAACTCTAGTGTTACCTAGAGCACAAACTGAGCTATAGAGTTTTAAAGTGTGATAGTGAAACTTCATCAAATCTTCTTGTTCACATAGTTCCAAAATATCGACACATCTGTTAAGCAATAAAGAAACAGAGCACTGGTCAATTTAATGAATTAAAAAATAAAAATAATTATAATTTCTGCACATTTTAGTCAGTTCTTGTTTAAACTGTTAATATTAAGATTGTTAACGACTAACCTTAGCACGTGTATCACCACACCACAGCAAACAGTGGTAATAAAACAATAAGACTATTTAAAATTAACACTCCATAGAAAAGAGGAGAAAAAAAAATCCACCATATATAAGCTTCCTTGGAAGCTATAATAAATTGCATGTTTGTTTTTAAAAGCAGTGTGTTTGGAGTGCTGAAACTCTAGAGACTACTCTTTAATTTTTCACACAAAACAGTATTTTTTTGCTTTACTTTTTAAATTTAGTTTTATTAACGCTAAATAAAATCGTTTATTAAATTGCAAAAACAAATTGCAAAATAATTGCTAAATGTATATTTTTTTAAAATTGGCTTCCTGCTACACTTTTGATTATAATTTTTGTCACTGATTGCAATATTTGATATTTGGATACATTTTTATTATCATTGCTATGAAGATAAAATAATGAAAATCTAAGAAAGTTGAGATCTTGTCAGTAAGAACACAAAAGTAACTCAGGTAAATTGTGAGCAGATGGAGCAGGAATGGATTACATGGTTTTAACATATAAAGAAACAGCACCTGAGAAAACTTCTGTTTAAAGATCTAGAGATTTAACAGATTATTTTAAAATTTAAAGGAAATCAAATAGTTGTTTTCTCTTATGTATGCAAGCATTGTCACATGACATTAAAATTATTCAGCCTCTTTTACCTACTTAAGTTTCACAAATACAATATTATAGTAGATAAGATGAAAAATTCTAAAAAACTCTAATGTTAAGATCCTCCAAGGCATGCTTAACTAATATCCATACATCAGCTAGTTAATCCAATACATTTCCTACACATCAAGACACCGTAGTTCCTTCCAAATGTACCTGTTTTCCTCTGGGATATGAAGTGCCATCATCTGCAGAGGTTCCAAACACTGCACAACCCATCCATGACGTTCACTGACACGCTCAGTTTCCACTTTGAGAAAGCTGTTAGGCATCCTGCTCCATAAAACAGGTGTAATTGTTTGCACATCAAGGCGAGGGGGGCACTGAGGAATAGGATTTCTTTCCTCACTTTTAAAAATTGCTGCTGATAAAGGCATGGTATTCTGAAACAAAGTATATCAGAGTTATTTTTGTGACATGTAATTATGAATAAACTCATAATACCAAAAGGTAGTGTAATCTATTAATAGCAAAGAACTCATAGAAATATATGAGTTATTGCAACAAACATTAAAAAAGCATAAGGAGTGATAAACATCAAGGGTATTCTCCCCAGATATCTTTGGTTTATTCTGACAAATGCAGCTTCAATTTGTTGAACAATTACTTTCATATAAGAAGTATACAGAAGTAATTTGTTAACATTTTAGTCTAATAAAATATGTTGTCACAAATTCAATCTTTCTAAACAAATACAATTCAGCAGGAATTTCTGTAGCAATAAACAGATTTAGATGAGAATCTTTATAAAAAATAGTTAATACCTTTAATTTACCAAGTTCAAACTGAACCAAGTTAGTGCTTGTAGGCTGTACAAAAGTTGCTGGAAAAAGTTTTGTGTTGGGTTCAACCTAGAAGACAAATGAGATTAAAAAAACTAAAAAGACAAGAAGAATCTCCTCTCAGAATGTGCTCTGAAATATATATATATATATATATATTATCTACTTTATATTGTATTATTGAATAATTGCAGACACTGTATCAAAGCGATGACCAGTGTCTACCTGCGGTTTACCTTTAATAAAGTAAAGCATTTGCCGAGTTACCTTTATAGGTCCACCTACCCTACAGGCAGGTACCTTTGCTGTGTTATGTGGTGCTACACCTGTAACAAGAACTTTTATAACACTCCGTGTTGATTCATGTTGATTAGGACAAGAGGGAATGGCCTCAAGTTGCACCAAGGAGGTTCAGGTTGGAAATCAGGAGACATTTCTTCTCAGAAAGAGTAGTCAGACATTGGAATGGGTTGCCCGGGGAGGTGGTAGAGTTCTTGGGTGTATTTAAGGAAAGTTTAGACGTGGTGCTTAGGGACATGGCTTAATGGGTGACATTGGTGGTAGGTGGATGGTTGGACCAGATAATCTTGGAGGGCTTTTCCAACCTTAATGATTCTATGATTCTACTCAAACGTATCGAAATTCAGCACTCGCATTCAAAAACAGCTAATTAAAAATGGAGCTCTCTCTGCTTTACAGCTACATACTTTGGCTCTCACTCTAGAAAATGCACCCCTAATACAGACTGAGGGTAGAATACAACTTTTTGGAACACCACACATCTTTTCTTTCACATTTTATGCTGTACAAAATAATTTACTACAAAATAATTTACTACAAAAAAAGCTTGGAAAAAAATTTTGAATAGAAAGGGAATCAGGGGTACATAATAAGAGGGTGAAAGTGAATCATTTTGTGAGGATAGTTAGCCTTCTTCATATTAAAATTAGTGAATTAGTGTATTTTTTTTAAAAAAGATCTCAAAGATTTCTTTATTTCCACATTTAGCAATTGTTTCCAGTCTTAAAAATCATGATGTATCACAATGAATCACAGTGCTGCAGATTTAGAAGTGATTAGTTGTTGTACTGTGTTTTGTTCTGACAACTACATTATCTTAATTTCCCCATTATATAATGCAGGAAAACATGTTATTGTCACATTACTAGTGTTAAGATTTCAAAACAAGGAAAAGCAATCCTTATAATAGCATCAAAATGACCTGTTATTAGATAACTTCCTGAAAGTCTGGTAATACCTGATAACAAGTGCCAAGCTCTTTTCCATTGGCTGTGAATGACAACATTCCAGTAGCTAGGTCAACAAAGCATCCAATTTCTAAATCAACATTGCTACGACCTGATCTCTGGGAATTAGAAGTTATATCTCCTCCCCAAACCATATAGCAATTACTGCGCTTCACACTGTAAGAACAGCAAGAACAAAAAACACATATTACATGTCACATTGAACTTAACAACATTCATTACGATTCACTTTTCAACAGTGTCAGTTAGAGATCCTTAAAGGTGCTTGTGCTATCAGTTTTGTTTTCTCATCAATTTTTCTTTTCTTTTCTTTTTTTTTTTTTTTTTCAAAAGTAATCATTATGGCTAAGGGATCAGACTGAAAAAATGATTTTTTTTTTCCCATTTTTTAAAATTATGAAGCAATTTCACATGCTTCCCCGTGCTTAGGTAAAATGAAAATGCAGAACAATCAGTAACAGGTTCATCCACAGCAATAAAATGCAGATGTTAGAAGAAAGGAGCATCCCGAAACACTCTTTAAAACAGAACATTAAGGATAAATATACTCATTTTAACTGATCTATGTAAAACACACATTCATATGTAAATGAGCAAAGAACAATTCTACTCCATAATTGATGTTATTCTTATTTTAAATTAATGCTCAAACTTTCATCAGGCTTGTGAATAATTCACCTTGAACAATGATATTAAAATACAATGCTTAATATGTGATAAATAAATCCATACCTTTCATGAACCCTGCCTCTCTCATCACCTAAAGTAACCGTCACTGTACAATTTTTATTTAGGTCAAAATTCTCACTGTAAAAATGATAGTCTGGTGTTACCCAGCCAACCCAGACACAGGATGGGTCTTGCCCAGCAAATATCCGCAACGAATAAAAATACTGAAAAGAGGAGAAGAATAAATTAGTAATAAAAATCTAAGCCATTTTATGGAGGAATAGTCAAACAACAATTAAAAAAATCTCAATGTACTTGACTTTATCCAACTTTAATAAAAATTATTCACAGCAAGCCATTTTAAATTCTCATCAAATAAAACTAGTATAGTAGATTGACACTGTGAAGTTTATGCCTCAGTCATACAGCTCTATGCATTATTCCTTATACACAGAATTGTATCTTAGCGAATGATTAAACGGCTTCTCTCAGCAGATCAATTTCTGTTGAACACGATACCGCTACTAAATCTACTTCACAAAGTAAGAAGAATTAAGGCACCTCAACATATTTGCTTACCGTAGTAGAAGGAACAGAAATTTCTTGGCTGTGTTTTCTAAAGACAGAGGAACACCAGTAAATTAGTTAAATAAATATATATTATTTAAAAATAAATAAATAAATAAACTTTTCATTCTTAAACTAAGTGTACTTCCATGCATGTAACTCATGCTTGCAGGGTGCTAAGAATTCATGGTATCAGTAAATTAAGCATGCAAAGACTTTTTAGGATGCATATATAGACCCAAAATAGTTGCCTACAGTTAAGGTGGAGAGTTAAGGTTCAAAGGTGCTGAACTGAGCAGTACCTGGGATCTTTAAAAGTCTGTCCACAGTTTTTTTAAATTTATATAGAAGGAAAACTGAACTTTTCCAATAACAATTAACTACTGAACAATAACGTAGATGAACAGCAATACAGTGGGCACAGGACTCAGCTGGTTTTCCAGACCACCTGAAGAGCTTTGTAAATCCCACTGATTTCAAAAGGATGGTGGATGCTTAGCAATGAATGTCCATAAACCTTTCGATGCATCTTTTCTGAAAAGATTTTCTGATGTTGTCTGTATATAGCATTTTGCAGCAAATTTGCTATAAATTAAATAAAAACATCAAAAAACAAAAAATATCACTAATAAACATCCTATATTAATGTGTGCTTAGCACAAAAGTTAATATGAAACCTTGAATGCATAACAACAAGACTAATAGAACATACTAAATTTACATTAGGAGAATTAAATAGGATAACTGAATAAAATCTAAGTCTAACCGTTTTTGGAAAATATCAGATGAGGCATTTTCCACACCCATGCCAAAGTTGAATGATGAACGGAACTCAATAGGCATACTCAAACGACAATATATCATGTCTGAATTGCTGTTCTGTGTGCCAAACGTTTTGTGAGTAACTTTTAACCGAGGTGGACTCTCAATGGTTCCATCAATTCTCCATATCTAAAAATAACAGAAATAATTTTATTATAATACTGTTCCAAGAAAAACACATATAACTTTCAGTAACTAACTGAAGAATAAGGTAAGTGAAAGAGCTAACAAACTTTTCAAAGTTAATTAAGAACTTTATTTAAGACCATGAAACTAGCTCAAAGAGCAAGGGAAGCCAAAGATTCCCCCTATTTTGACTATACTCATTATTTTCAAGATGTTCCATACAAAATTTTCAAAAAGAAAAGCATAGATTTTATTAATTCAATTTATTTACAGTGAACAAGTCACTGAAAAACTGCTTTAAAAGAATCAGCAGTTTCTACCACAATTAGAAGTTATATCATGTAGAATCCTTCAGAAGATCACCGTAAAGCCTGAGCCTGATGTTTTTGCCTGTGCTGAAAAAAATGGTTGTGCTTTTAAACTTAATCAGGGGTAAGAACATTTCAAAAAGTTTTTACGACAGAAATACAGTTGAAATAATCCTGACCAACTGATTAAAATGCTGAGATCATTCAGTTGGAACTGAGTGAAGTAAGCAGATTTTGAAGGAAATGTTCAAAGACAAATACTAGGGATTGTAGTAAAAAGGTAATTAGGAAACCACAGCAGAGTAGCTAACCAAATTTAATTAGGAAACCACAGTCCAAGTAGCTAACCAAAGCAACATAGATTAGTAATATATATACTAGAACAGGTATATTCGCATGAATTATTATACTACCATAAATGAAGTTGGAGATATGAAGATCATATCCAGATGAAGATCATCTCGAATTATCTAAAGATGACTTAATAGATTTATATGACAAACTATCTGATGACAGTAAGTATTAGTAAGGGTTTAATGTCTCAGCTTGCTAAGCAAACAGTTGATAAACAGGTGTCTTCCTAATACGTAACGTTACCTCTATGTGAGGATGATTTTTTGGCACATTGACAAATGTTGGTAAGCGTTTACTGAACCACATAGCAACATCTCGGTTCATATTTACTGCAAAAGGTTCAAAACCTTCTTGAAGGCCACACATTGTATAATACTTGAATGTACTGGCATCCATTCCAAGGTTCATACGTCCAATCTGAGACAGACCCAGTGCGCAAATTGGAACAAAACCTAAGAAAATGATACAAGAACAAACCAACCAACCAACCAACCAAAGCAAAACAAAACAAACAAAAAAAACACACACACACAAAAAACACACAGTAATTAATTTTGAGAAAATAAATATTTTAATTTGAATCCATCTAATGTGAACTAAAATTTAGCTCCTAGACAAGATGCGCACGAAATAATGACAGCAGCAAGGATTTAAAGCTACTTAAATATTAATGGCTAAGATCAACATAATTGCTAGTGAGTACATTGGATATTATAAACACCATGCCATTTATTTAAACATTAATCTGGTTTAACAGTTGTTATTACTAAACTCTGATTTTGTGAAAAATGAACAAAACAATGAAAACAGCTTTTTTGACTATTAGATCTGAAAAAACGAGATTTGATCAAGTTAGTTATTCACTTATTAGAAGAATTGTTTATCTTCATCATTTTTAGACTAATAAACTACCATTGTAAAATGAACTGGACACTGGAACACAAACTTGACTAGATCAAAGCTAATAACAAATGTTAAGTATAATCTGAGGGCACTGAAGTTTCAAATGGACTTTCAGGTGAGGTTGAGGTATCTCACCCTGTTTAAAATTTGTTTTCTTACCAGTGTCTACAGATTTCTGGCCAACCTTCATCTGTCCATCATTTATGATAAACAAATATAGATTTATTTAATGAAGGCATTTTTATGACCAAACATTTTCAATTTCCAGGTAGCAGACCATATCAGCAATAATAAAAGGATGTTGAATGATTATGCCATCTCTTCTGGTACAGAACTCAGAGAAACCGCAGTGAAAAGCCAACAGTTCCAGTACAACAGAAATTCTCTCACACTTCAACCTTATGCCTTCAGGAAAGCTCTCTTAATTGTGTCCCTTATTCTTTACCCTTAGAAAAGCTGTATCAATGGTCAGACCAAAGATGGACACTGAATAATTGTGAAGTCTTCTGTTAATTATTAATGGGCATGTAACTACTATCAGTTGGAGGAGATATCCCTTCAAAGAAAATGTAAAACAATTTGAAAATAACCCCTGCCCCCAATAAAGTCATGTAGATACATGTGTTCAAAAAAGAATGAGAAACAAAAAAAGAAAAAGAGTCCAGGAGAAGGAGAAACGAAGATAAACTATGAATAGGATGGGAAAAAAATTACAAATCAGACTCAAATTTACATTTATGTTGCAAAGATTTGTTCTTTTGGTTCAACCTCTTACCATATAGCACTCATTTTTGTCCTTCAGAAGCAAGAATACAATTAACATAAAATGTGTTTGCTCCAGTGAGAAAATCAATTCTATAGTTTGAGCTTCTGGGAATTTTTCTAGGTGCTTATTATTACTGCTACTTGCTATCACTGAAGTTCAGCCCTGAGAGTAAGCCTAGAAAGGCTTGAAGAAAATTCACCTGTTTTGATAGTTGGAGTTCCATTGTATCTACTTGTGGCTGAAGGAAAAATAAAAGAAAACCAATTTGTCCTCTCAAAGTATATTTTTATGAAGTTAAAGTGTACTATGATTTGAAGGCTTACATCAGTGAAATAAGATGTAAAGGCACTGATGGAAATACTCAACAGGAACAGACTGTAAGCTGGAGCAACTGAGAATCAAAACTTGTTAGGTTTGTGTAGCAGCAATAAGTGCAACAGGATCCTTAAAATTTCCCAATGAAATTTCCACAGACTATAAACTAAAGCAGAATTTGAAGCAGCAGCTTAAAAAAATCTTTGCATATGTCAATACTATTTAGAATGTTTTTAAAAAGAGGAAAGAAAAGTCTGTGGATATCATAGCATTAAGTATTGCTAAATGGAATTTGTTTAGTACTCTTGATTAGCAATAAAATAACATTTTTTCTGCTTCTCCAAATGAGAGATTGTTATAAAGTGACAGGAACAGCAATGAAAAGACTTTTGGTTATATGTTAGATAGTCAGTGAGGGAGGAGCTCATAAATAACACAATGAAACCTATAGTGAGTAATTCCCAAAGACAACCAAAAACCTATTTGTAATGCTGAAGTTGACAGCTGTCTAAAAAATGCTGTCAGGCACACTTTAACTGTTATTCTGGTATTTGCTATGCTGATTTCAGGTGGCAATTCTGCCTGGTGAATGGGATTGTTTAATACTATGTTTTCATATAGCTTGGTTGAAAAACACCATAATTACCATAGTTTTAGCAGATCCTTTGGACTTCAGCATTCTGTACAAATTTCTGCTTTCAGAAAATTTTTAGAAGAAAGTTTATGTCTAGTAGCTAGCAACTCTTGATATTGAGAAAATGAGATACAGATTACATTTAAGCTTTTCACCTGAATAATTTGAAAACAGTATAACATCATGGTAAATTTCACCACTGCTCCAAGTACAAAATTGGTGGGGTGATATTCTGTGGCATTAGGGCATAAGGAGCTCAAAACCATGAGTACAAGGAAGTTTAAGAATTAACTGGAAAAAACAAAACAATGTATATAATAAATCTTATTTTGCAGCTTCCTAAGCCATTATTGACAGACTAGTTTTTCTGCTTTTTTTTTTTTTTTCTCTTTCCTCATAACCATGCAAATATAAAAAGAAAATTACCACTTTCTATTCCAAAGTCAGCAAATGCAAGTTCTGAACCTTTACTGGTTATAAGCAATTCTCCATTCAAAGTAAAGATAATGGATTTGTCATCCAAGTTTATCATGCAACCAACCACATCTCCTGGTTGCCAACTTCGTCCAAAGAATCCACTGCCTTGATGCCAACGCTGGCCCTAAATAAAACAAACAAATAAACAAGCAAACAAACAAGTAGATAAACACCATGCTAAAATTCAAAAATAACACATGCATTTTCAGGAAAGAGAAATCTGAAAAAAAGGTACTAGTCAGTCAAGAAGAGAATTATTTTATAGACAGCTAAAATTATCGAGTGTAACATTCTAAGTGAATAAAGCTTTATAATTCATTTAGAGCAAACAATGAAACAATTAAACAAGGGCAAAATTCTACCCTTAATTTTTGTTTTTCTTACTCTTTTACTTTCCAGGATCTCAAACTAATTCACAAGCAGTACTAACTTTCACGTAATTAAGTTAGTATATTAGTTATTTCATATAGTGAACCAAAGGCACCCTAACTTCAGTAATATGAAAATAATAATTTAGAACCTGGATAATAATCAATGCTTACTGGACTCCACTTCTTACATGCAGTGTCATTATCATCCTTCTGGTCCTTTAATAAACAATGTGCAAAAAGCAAAAAAGACAGAAAGGGAAAACACATCTGTGGAAGTTGTGTTTTGTTGTCCAGTTGTTGAAAAAATATTTTTGTGAATTATCACTTCAAAATAATAATAAAAAAAAAGTGAATGGTGAAGTTTCTTTACTCTTACAATAGACTTCCTTACTAAGGTGGTATATCCTAGGAAGATAGATATAAAACAACGCACCTTTGTTAGCATAATTACAATGACCAGAACCAAAATGCAGATATAATTCAGGAAGAAACAGAGTCCAGAGATATCTTTATATGAATGCAAAATATTTCCATAGTTGAACTGGAGTATACAGAGAAAACATATACTGTCATCTTCTGCTTAGCCTATTCATAGGTAAAAAATAATACAAAGGTAAGAATGCACTGACTTTGCTTCCTTCAAAAACAAATGCTTGGTCATCAGCTCCCAGTTCTATGTCAGGTCTACAGCCTGGCCTGGCCCAGCCAACACGCATGTCTCCACCTGTCACAGCTTCAAATTCAAAGTACCACTTTCCAGACTTCACTGCATAAGACTGTTCAACTCTGAAAAAACGTATCTTGTCAATGCTGACTTTTTCCGTTGTTTGATCAGCTGCAAAAATGAATAAGTAGAAAAAAAAATCACCGTATTTCGTAATTAGATGAAACTATAAATGCCACAGTTTAGTTTTTCATCTGTCCCAACTGTTTTCTGTCTCAGAAAACAGCCATTATCTACCCTTGTAAGTTGAAGAGCCTTCATAGTAAATGTTAGAAAAGGAGGAAAAATAATCAGCATACAGATGCAGCATACGTGTAGATGTAGTGCTTAGTGACATGGTTTAATGTTGGACTTGGCAGTTCTAGGGTAAAGGTTGGACCAGATGATCTCTGAGGTCCTTTTCCAACCTAAATGATTCCATGATCCTATACAGAATGAGTGACTATCAAATATTTATAATCAAAATATTTCAGTGACTATCACTCTATGCAGAGCCACAAACATATACTTGACTGGAGAAGACATCAGAAGTGTAAGATTACTACACACAACACAATCCAATGCTAAAAATCCAATGAAACTTTAACTAAAGCTGCACATTATCTATTTTACTAGTAATATTGGTAAGATAAGCAATGTATGTAGCTTATATACTTAGGAATTTGGATTTTAAAAATCTTTTTAAAGGCAAAGTAGCTTTACCTTTATTATATTAGAACTATTAATAAATTACTCTTGAAACATTACAGCTGCAGTGTCTAAAAACAAGAACTGTAACGTGAGGTATCTGATTATTTTTCCAATACTATCTTAATTTTAGATAAGCATACATGTATTTCAAGCTTTTCATGCAAAATGAAGCAGGAAATAATGAACTGTCTCTGATCACAATTTCAGAACATTTTAAACAGCAATTTCCAAATGAAAATTAGTATGTCTACACACTACAGATTTTCTCCAATCTGAAAATCACAGAAACTATAATTATTGTACAATCAGCTAAAAACAATCTTTCAAAAAACATATGTAACATACAAGACATTAAAAAAGTATATTTGCACCTTTCATTCAAGTCCACAGCAGAAATATATAGTATTAATTCATCCCTTATATGTTTTGCCTATCTATTCCAGTGTCTTTTTTTTTTTTTTTCCTAGCACTGAGGGGAAAAAAAAGGCCATGATTCTTACTGAATGTACATACCTATTTCTTGGTCAGGTGGCTCAACACTATAACCATAGCCTGCAAATGTTCTAACAGCTTCACGGAGGCTATCTCTGTTCGATTTTTTAGTACGTTCATCTAATAATGCATATGGCACTAGCCGAGGATTACGTTTGTTCTTTAGATCCTAAAAGGAGTTATAAAAAAGAACAAAAAGAAAATTGCTTTTAAACATGACAAAGAATGCATATAATGAGACAGATTGTATTCTAAAATAATGTTAGGATTACAAGAAAAAACTATTGATGAAGAACAGTTCTGTGAATGAACAGTTCTAGGTCAAAAGAATATTAAGCCCAATTGTTAAGGATGTTAAAAAACTAAAGACAAGAATGAAAGAGAAGAATGCAAATATATACTCTGATATCCTGCAGTTGCAGCCATGCAGGCCTGATAATGTACTCAGACCTGCATAAGCAAAGCTTTTTTCCCTGCTCCTTCCACTTTTTCCTGATTTCCCAATACATTCAATATTTACCCTCTTATTTAACACTCCCAATTGATGTTCTAAAATACAAAATGTCATATCCTTTGCTTACTCTAAATGTGCCTAAAATGTCCATACCTGCTGAATGCCATAGGTCCATCCTTGCTTTATTCTGTCTTTTGCCCAGACATTATGTGCATTTTCTGCTAGTTTGTCAACTAGGAATTCTTGAGAAGGTAACAATTTCACTTCAGAAAGATCAAGAGGGGCAGGTTTATATCCATTTGACATCATGTAACTGTAAGTCAACAATGGAAAACAGAGAGGTAAGATAGCTCACTGATAGTATTTAAATTCTATTGGGCATTCATAGCATAAGGTTCACTTTCTCCCTCCACTTTTCCTGCTCTCTCTTTCCTTTCCAAAAGTTCTAAATTGCATTCGGTCATTAATTAGGACGTTTTATGTATACACATAAAATTTTTATGTATATACATTTTATGTATATACACTCTATACTGTAGCAGAGTTTCTCATTTTCTACCTTCATTGGGTTTATTTGCACACAAACTAATTAACTGTGACCTAGCTCTGTGTGTCGGAACTCAAAAAAGTTGCTGTGAAAACCTGTGAAAAAAGTTGTCTGTGTGATAACCTCTCATGAAATTATTTTTATGTATAAACCTTTTGCATTATTAAGTACTGTTTCTGATGCAAGTGTGTAAAGATTGCATTACCATTTTTTCAACAGAACAAAACATATTGTAACTTGTTCTTCCCACATTTCTATTGAGCAGTAAGTCTAGCAGTTTTTTAGCAGTAGGTATTAATGCTCCTCTTCAAATAGACCACTCTGCTCAAACCACGTAACTTCCATTTCTTAACAACACTCAGATAATGATGTTAAGACCTTTTTTGTTCTGTTATTGAAGACAACAGTATGAAAATGGTATTATGTTTGACTGCTTGCAGTATGAACCTCAGTAAAGGTTCTTTTCCCCTTTTTTAAAGGCATCTAATGAATCCAGATTACCATCTTCCATATCATAAAGCTCTTTATTTTACTACTTTGTTTAAAAACCTAACTGAATTTCTCATGGATGAAGGTGTTCGGGGAAGACAGTTTATGGGATTATAAATGAATGTAAAATGGCAAGTATCCAAATCACCGCTCCTGTCTTCAAGTTTTCTTGAAGAACAGGACTTTAGCTTGTCCCAGGAGGACTGCAGAATCCCCACAGAAAAGGCTAAAATGTAGACATAATGCTCAATTCATTTTCACCACACTTTACTGATTACTACTGATTTACTGGGTGATTACTACTGATTACTGTAATTACTACTGATTACTTATTATAGATCACACACCTATTTCAGCTCCCTGACTGTCATAGTTTAGCTAGCAAGTAAAAACTGAATTAAAAAATAATAGATTTTGTGCAATAATCTACACACGTACATTTCCAAGCAACATGCAACATTTTACAACTCTCATTTTCTGTTTATTATTATTATTGTTATTATTATTATTATTATTTTCCTCTTGTATTTGTTTTCCAAGTTGTACAGACTGAAGAAAATCTTTAAAGAGATGTATTAATAACATCTCTGGAAATGCATACGTTGACCAAACTTTTTTTTGGAGGGGAATAAAGGAGAGGTGTAAAATGAAACCGGAAGTTATGGAGAAAGGCTATTTCAAGATCAATTTACTATTCATACATTATGCATACTCTGCTTTGCTCTGTGACAGAAAAGCACTGAAATGTTGCTTTCAACTTTGGAATACCTATTCTAAGACCTCATCACATTTACACCACATGCAATTTTATGTCTATGTAGCTATTTGTGTCTCTCTGAATCACTCCAACAGGTGATGTAAAGCAGCAGTATTCACAGTCAACCACCATCACAGGCAGACAGGCAGTAGATCAACCAAGCACTCAAGGCTCCTATAAAGTTGTGTTTGTTTGTTTGTTTAAAAAAAACAAAACAACATTACAATATTTTTCTTTACTTAATACGCTGGTGTTGCAACTGATATATGATAGCTAGCATAAGGTACATACTTTTTAGGAAGCTTGACTTTTTTAAGATCTTCCTCTGCTGCTGGATTAGAATGAACAATGTGACACCCAAGGGCCAAAAGGGTTCTACCAATACAGAAAAATGACAGTATTAAAGCACAATACTGTAGGGCTCACCCAGTTTTCTTTATCTTTGTTTTTAGTATAAATACACAGAACTACTGATATTTAAAAAGCAGTAAAGTCATTCAAAATGATGGAATATCAAAACCCAAATACTTTAAGTTTCCCCAAAAATAAAATAAAAAAAATAAAACTACAACATGTAAACAAGTACAAATCTGTGCATTGAAATCATGCCATTTTGATTAAAGCCAAAAGGGTTTGGTGTTGTTTTCTTCTTTGTATGTCTGTAGAGATAGGTGTTTCTAAATCTTTCTGAATGCGTTCCTGGAACTTCTAGCAAAATCAACAGAACACACTCTGATTGAGATATCCTAATGAGGTAGCATGTTTTCGTATCTTATAATAATATAATATGCTTGAATAAAAAATAAACAAACTTTTAATTCAAAGCTCACTTGAGAGTTTCAGTTGACATTTGCAGATTATAATTCTTCTCTGTCTCGGGTAATTTTGAGAATTCTACAAGACAAGGGTGATGCCTTTTATTATCATCCCGTATCTGTAACGAAGCAACAGAAAAGAACATTTTCCTGATATCAGAATCAAGTCAGGATCTGACAATTATAAACTGAGTAAAGAATCAATTAATTCTTTGAAATAAATAAAACAATACAATTTATCTTTACTCAATGACAGTTACACATGATTATATAAATGAACATTCTTATTATTCATTTAAAATGTACACTATAAGTACTCTCCCATAACCAACAAAAAATAGAAAAAATATAGCTATTTCATGGATTCTGCATAAATACATGAATCACATGAAAGCAAGCCTGCAAACTCAATGAAGATTTCTACTGAAAACCTGAGCAATATATGGAGAAAGTCCTCAAAAACCCTACTTCTGTTACCAATAGAAGTGAATTTCCATATGGGACTTACTGCTTGGTATCTCTTTGATCCCAATGTTAGAGTAACCAAAAAATTAGATGTGGAGTTACTCGCTATTGGTTATGATTTTCAGTAGAATTCCATCTTGGTTTAAATAGGATGTTTCCAATGAATGTATTTATTCACACGATTCGTAATAGCTACAGTGTTAGAATATGTGCCTTCACACAATCACAGAATCACAGAACTGTAGGGGTTGGAAGGGATCTCGAAAGATCATTGGGTCCAACCCCCCTGCCAAAGCAGGTTCCTCAGAGCAGGCTGCCCAGGTAGGTGTCCAGACAGGCCTTGAATATCTTCAGAGAAGGAGACTCCACAGCCTCCCTAGGCAGCCCGTTCCAATGCTCTGTCACCCTCAGTATGAAGAAATTCTTTTGCATGTCAGTGCAGAACTTCCTGTGCTCTAACTTGCAGCCATTGCCCCTTGTCCTGTCTCCACAAACCACTGAGAAGAGGTTGGCTACATCCTTCTGTCCCCCACCCCTCAGATATTTATATACATTGAGGAGATCCCCTCTCAGTCTTCTCTTCTCCAGGCTGAGCAGATCCAGGTCTCTCAGCCTTTCTTCATAGGGAAGATGCTCCAGGCCCCGTATCATCTTTGTGGCCCTCCGCTGGACTCTTTCCAGGAGATCCCTGTCTTTCTTGTACCGGGGAGCCCAGAACTGGACACAGTACTCCAGGTGAGGCCTGACCAAGGCAGAGTAGAGGGGGAGGATCACCTCCCTTCACCTGCTGGCCATGCTCCTTTTAATGCATGCCAGGATCCCATTAGCCCTCTTGGCCACAAGGGCACAGTGCTGGCTCATGGTCAACCTGTCATCCACCAGGACCCCCAGGTCCTTCTCCTCAGAGCTCCTCTCCAGCAGGTCGTCCCCCAGCCTGTACTTTGGGTTGTTCCTTCCCAGGTGCAGGACTCTACACTTGCTCTTATTAAATCTCGTTTGGTTTCTAAAATCTCATTTGGTTTCTAAACTTTATGGTGCAAAATTGTCTCCTAATTATTAGTTATTGTCTCCTACTAGTTAACATGATCATCTCCTATTATTAATTTATTTTCTGTGTACATGCTTACAAACCTCCTCTAAACACTCTGCTAAAATTCCCAGTCTGATAGCATGTTTCTGTCTGGTAGCACATGTTGCTGCTAGCACAAATGTGCTACATTCTGGTAGCACATTTAACCTAATATGACAGGATATGACATTCAAAACATACCTTGCCATATGTCCAGCCCAGTTCTATTTTATTCATTCCCCACAGTTCATGGATATTTTCAGCTAGTTTGTCCCTGATCTTTTCAAGATGAAAAGGAAGAGCAATCTAAGAAAAGAACATAGCAATTCCACACATAAGAAAAGGTTTCAGTGACCAAACCCTGTAGATCCAAGATGATCTAGTTTAGTCAAAAACACACAAATGATGAGTTGCTAAAAGAAAGGTGGCAAGCTACCTTAGTTTTTATATTGCTAATTTACATTTGTTGAGTCATATTTTCCTATCCCATAATGGCACACTTAACATACCTGACTGGTGTCTATAGGACAAGGGATAAAGGAAGCTTGGGAGAGGAATTGTGTTGTACCCAGCAAATCCCTCACTCCATCAGAATCTCTCTTGTATTCTTTCACTGGTTCCAGTTTCATCTTCTCTTTTGGAAGCAAGGCTTCATAGCAGGGAGCATAGCCAGCAGGAGGTAGAAATTTAAACTCTCCGTGACGTCCACCCAATAAGAAACGAGCTCTGTGCAATTTACAATGAAGAAATACTCTTAAATACTCAGCATATACTAACATTATAAATACATCATTTAGAGCCATAAACATTTTCTTGAAAACCAAGTATAAAAATGGTGGTTTATTTCATGCTTTGAAAAACACCAAAAAATTACCAGGCATTTCTACGAGCAGATGCCATTAATTACATCATCATCTACCAACTATTTTTGGGCATCTGTTTTTAGCCAAAGCAAAAATAATTATCAGTGCAGTGGTGTATTTTGAAAAAAATATATTTCTTATTTAAAATCAAATGGCTGTAAGTTTAGTGAAAGTTCTAATATATTTAAATGATTGGGAAAATCTAACTTAATTTGGACTGGTGCCATAAAACTACCACAGGGACTATTTATACACCGCTAAGTTTTTCATGTAACTTCTCAGTGGACTCATGCAGGCAGCTGGATATGGATATATATATGGATAAGAATCCACTAAAAATAGGATATGGTGAAACAAAAGGCCCTGTAGTCATAATACAGAAATCAAGCAAACAAAATTACAGCAAATGCTACAACTGGGAATGAGTTTCAAACAAATAGCTTGGATCCCTGCTAAACCCCTGAAGTTTTCTTTCTCCTCAGATATGTACTTTTCATATAAACATAAGAATATATCAGGAAAAATAAACACTATCTGACTTTATATTTGGATCCTTACATAGGCCAACATTGGAGGTAAACAACAAAAAAATCACTGATTATTATCTCCAGGAAACAATCCACACATTTCTCATGATAGTGTGACCAGAAGAAGTTTATACCATTTTTTACTTGCACTTTTAGAAATACTAGAACTGTCAGACCAACAGATTTCACTGACAGTAAAAGACTCCAGTAACATATTTAAAGAGAGGAGAAATAGCATGACACAAGCTTTCTCAAACTCATACATACGTACAAGTCACAGATAACTGAAATGGTTCAGTGTTCACAAGAAATGTATTATTATTGATTACTCCTACTAAGCTTATACTTTCTAATTTAATGTTATAAATACCTTGCTTTAATTATTTGAGTGTTCCCAAGGTAGCTAAATATCTGAGGAGACAACTTTGAGCTTAAAGCTTTCTTTATAGCAACTCTCCAAACAGATTAAAAAACTTTTTTTTTTTTTTTTTAAAGGAGGTTAATTTCATTTTGAGACCTAGAATTTTAACTTTCTAAGTAGGCAAAAGCCAAAGAAAGAATTGAAAGGAAAAGACTTTCACGCATCCTTTGATGACTACATTCCAGTAAATAGCTCCTTGCTTCCTGCCAACTCGGTCAATTTTTCGTTGTTTTAGCAAACTATTCAATCTCATAGGGTCTTTATGATGGTATCATTCCTGCCAAAACCTGTTTTCTCCTTGCTCTTCACTGCATTTCCTTAAGCCTCCACACAAGCTATGGAGTCCTAATTCTGCAGACTCTTTTGATAACCTGATTACTGAAGGAAGCTGTGGCTTTTTGTCTCATTTCAAAATAGATGTTAATATTTCTTTTTCATTTGGAAAAACATATTTTACATTTGCCAGACTTTAAGCTTGAGACGAACCCTCCTGAAAATCAAATATGAAGCAATATAACTCCTAAAAGACAGTTAGAAATTGGTAAACATATTGATTTAGGTCAATTACTACTCTTTTTGCTTTGTTTTGGAATTGGACCATAAATACTTCTATGGTCCAAAAGCACTCTTGATACCTACACCTGCTATTTCAGCAACTTGATAGCAACTGTATTTACTTTTGCTAGCCTGAAAGACAGACAACATTAAGGTAAATAGTCTTTTGCTTATTGCACCTGTGAAAAACAAGACTGCAAGATAACAGCATTCAATGTACCTCGTACTTAATTACAAAAAGCACCAGGCACTCAAAGATGCTGACTTTTCATCTCAACACATACAGACTATCCAACTATTCATCTAAAGACATCCAGCTTTAATAATGTGTTAGACAGTTGATTTAAATTTAGTCTCATTTCATTTCTCTGTCTCTGCTTTTACACTTTTTTTTTTTTGTTATTTTTAATGGGATAAATAAATCTTTATAGAAGAAAAAATTCTCAGTAAAAATATGCTGTATAAATTCCTCTATTATCTGAATAGCTATATTGTAGTACTACAAGCATAGCTAATAGCACCATTGTTGTAGGGAGAAAAAAGGACAGATATGGAGAAAATGCCTATGGTAAAAAGAATGAAAGACAGTCTGAACAAGCAGGTGCTGAAAAGGGTTAAGAGGGGAAAAACTGATGCTGGAATGATCAAAAAGACTCAGAATCAGAGACTGAGAAAAGTCAAAGAAAACAGGAAAAACAGGAATGCCACATGAGAAGCAGAAACACAAGTGTTTCCACCCAGTGCAGAACAATCTGTTGCACTCTGTTGTAATAACATTTCTCTGATATTAACAGACAGAAGACAACATATAACCTACTACCTCCATCAGCTACAATTAACTACAAGGGAGAGTGTTCTCACAAAATAAGCAAACAATGTTAATAAGAATGAAGAAAGCTAATCATATTGATTTAGGTGGTTTTCTTACAGGGAAAAGGTAATGAATGTTTTCAGAAGCCTTTGTACTAATGCAACTACATATTAGGGTCACTCCCAGAGAACAAATGAAAACTTATCTATTACCTTCTTCAGTCTGTTTGGTCTCTGTTTATAATGTCATCTTGGGAGCATAAGCATGAGATGGTCAAAATATTCACGTGTTAATCACAGAAAGAAAAGACCACAGCCAGTTTTCAGATTCACTTCATCTCTGAGAAACAAAGATATTTTTTTTTTTCTAATGGCCAAATGTATGAAACATTTGTGACTTGTTTTTTCTTTGACTTATGAAACCATATACTGTCTTCTCTGGGTACGCTGAACCCTCATTTCTCAAAAGTTACCATGTATAGAGGAAGCTCTCCTATATATAAAAGTAAGCCAGCCCTTTTTTACTTTCACTCAATCACCAGAATCTCATATTCCTATCCTTATTATTTCTTCTAAGTTTGGCCATTTCTGGCAGCTATTGGCATCTAGACCATCAACATTTTTTCATGATGAAAATTTTTTATAGCTTATACATATTTTATGCAGAAATCATGCTGAGCCTACAAAAGACAGAAAAATCTCAACCTTTCTTACTGAAAAATTCTCCTTAATTATCTTTACATCTTTCCTTCCTACAGTTGTTGCCTGCCAGTATAAGCAATAAAGATGTTGTAGATGAACTGAATAGAAGTCAGTCATGTTATATCGAACAGTGCAAGGGCTAGTCTTTTGTTGTTGCATTGGCTCTATAATGTCAACAAATATATTTTGGTCACTTAAGTAGACTGACACTTGCAGATTTTCTGAATGAATTAAAGGTAAGAAAACAATAGAAACCTGACAGAATTAAGTTTGTATTTCATTATTTTAGCTATAAAACAGGTAAGGAATGGGCAATGTCAGTAATAAGTTTCCAAAAATGCTCCTCATCAGCATTTTGACTTCACTACTGTGAATATGGTATCATTTTTCCTGATAATTTAGTGTATTTTTCTCTTATCCTCCTGCTGAGAATGCTGTGTAAGAATTTTGATTAGTGTCAAATAAAGTGCTGTGTTTCTAATGTGCCTTTTTTTCCACTGATAATTGGAATGAGACAAAATTAATTTCCCCTAGGTCACCCAATACCCATATAATAATGATTTTCAGACACCGTGACTTGGCCATGTTGCTAATAGGCTCACATTTTAGCCTGAAGTGAAATTATCCCTGAAAAATCAATACTTTCTTGCCTCCCTCCCTCCCAGCTGATATTTGGGCAGACCTGAAACAACAAGACACAATAAATCATATATAAAATCAAATAACATTTTGTGTGACAAGACAGCTAAGAAAAGAACAATTAAGTAGCACTTACTTTACACCTGCTGATAAGCTTACAACAGGGAAGAAAAACCCTTCAGTACAGAAGTTCTCAAACATTCCTTGTACAGGCTGCCCATTAATGCGGAATGAAATGCTGGGTACACCTAAATCCAAGCAGCAGCTAACCACATCATCAGATGACAACAAATGTTGATTGACAGATGCTACAGCCCTGGGTACTCGACCTAGGAGGAAAAGATTCAAATAATGAGAATTTAAAGACTCACACATTTAACAATCAAGTAATAAATACATTTCCGCAAAAATGCCATCAAGGTTTTGCTCTCAGTCACAGAAACATGATCTTGTCCTCATCTGCTTTATGAATGGATCTGATTTTAAAAACAGACAATGAGTTAATATTGTTCAAACTGATATGTGACAGAACAGTGCACAAACTGAGCAACTCACTCAAGACCTCTGACATTGTTCACAAGACACGAACATGCTCAGCTGAAATCATGTGAGTTCACACCGTAGCCTTATGTAAAAGCACTGAGGCACAGCAAATAAAGACCACTGCCTAACACTTATATACCTTTTTATTATTATTATTACTACTTGTGAAATAAAATATTTACATATCTAATAGAGCAAATTCCATTTATGGATGAATCAGAAAGGCATGAGGCTTCTACCAATAACAACAAGCCCAGAACTCATCAGATCTCTAAGCCCTCCCACATACTCTCCAGTTTGATCTACATTCTATACAAAGCTTTCTGTATGAAAGACCTTCATCAGTTAAGATTGTTACATATCTTAGGTACAAATCGTAATTGCCAGATCACTTCCACCATTTTACAGAATTATGTAAGTAGAATAAGTATGTACAATCTTAGAGAAATTCTAGCAACTGTTTCACTTCTTACTGCTTTTCTTCCTCCTTTCATTGCTTTCATTTCAAAGATAGTAGGTGATGTCATGTAGTACTTAAATAATTTTGTATTTTATAGCCTTATGCAATATTTCTTTACTGAAATAATACTTATTTAGAGAGTATTTTAGGAACTATAAGAAAGCAATAATGACAACTATCAGCATTTCCTGTGTTGCTATTTGATTCTTAGAATTAGCCACTTGCACTTTCCTGTTTTTTTTCTACAGCAACATACATTAACATGGTCAACAGGTACTCTGCTGTACCATACCTATTTGTTTACAAAAAGTATACTGCGGTTCCCTTTTGGATAAAGTTTTAGGGGAGGCAGACCAGAAAAAAAAGGTCAGTCTTTCTCATACCTCCAAAGCCTGCTTTCCAGCTAACTCTGCACCCCAAAGGGCCCTAACTAATCCCTCTCTAAAACACCCTAAAAAGTTCATTCTCCTATTTTCTACTTTTTCTTCAGCGGCTTTTCTAACACATGCATTATTACAAAAATTAGTTGAACTGCAACAGCTCAGATGAGCCTTCCTGTCACGCTTTTTGCTCTTCTATAGCTCTTACTCAGATCTAGCCAACTGAATGTGCAGTCATGTCCATTTTGTTAACTCACCCCACTAACATTGTTAATCTGCTTGAACAAAGAACAGCTAATGAGACCACAAGTTTAATGTCACTGATCCTTAGGTGACCACAAAATATGCATTTGCTGCTATCCATTGCCACTCTTCCTTATAAATGGCAAGTTTAATTGCTTCACTGCAATACGAATTGAGTCTCTTATATTATTACACATATTAAAAAGAATTTATAAAGACTGTATTTTTTCTGCTAAGTCTATTTTAGATAACGTGTTTGATGAACACTATTTTTTTCAAACAGCCTAACAACTACAGGTTTTCAGTTTGATGTACCACTAAAATTTATCTTCTAAAAACAACAGAAGTTGGTAACACATTGCAGTAATTCTTAGTTCTAATTGACAGAATTATCTTTTATGAAATAATTTACCAAACTCCAAATTCATCTTATTAATATCAATAATAATAATTTCATTTAACATCAATTGTAGATGCAAAGTGAAAGAATACTGCCACATGTAGATCCACATACAATGAATTTGCCTAAGATCAGTGTATCCATTGATTTTTAACAGATACATTAAAGTCAGTATTGATCTCAATCTAGAAAATACCACTTTCTGATCAAAATCATGAAGACAAAAACTAACTATCCGCTAAACAGTCCAGTTGGCATAGTTCAATATTGACTAAAATCTCAGACAAGCAGTATGACCTAAAACTTCATGGTATCCTGAAGTTCTGAATACAGTTCTCTATAAATCAGTACATGGTATATGCAACAGATGCATATATATACCTACTGGAACTGAAAGCAGAGGTTGGCAATCCCTGAATGCAAGAATCCCTGAATAGAAGTGGAACTGAACAAAGTACTTACCAGACCACAGATGGAGGCCATCAAAACCGTAAGAGTATAGGTCATCCCCAACACCATTGCCCCCCCATCCTTCTCCTCCTCCAGGATAGGGAGCATAACCTGAAGTAGAGGCCCATCCAACTCGTAAATGGGTGGGTTCTGCCGTCAAGAATGGATCAACCTGATCAATTATTAATTCAAAGTACCACTTCTTGTATTGTGCAGAGCCCTCAGCAACACCCAGAAATATGTTCGGCCTTATGCTAAAAAAGAAAATATAATCCAGTTAGTGTAAAACATAAAATGTGGCATATGGGTTATATTGCTGTAAAATAGTCAAATTCACTTTGCAAATATGATACAAGTGATACCAGCAATAGGACTAGAGGGAACGGCCTCAAGTTGCACCATGGGAGGTTCAGGTTGGAAATCAGGAGACTTTTGTTCTCAGAAAGAGCAGTCAGACATTGGAACGGGTTGCCCAGGGAGGTGATGGAGTCACCGTACCATGGGGGTATTTAAGGAAGGATTGGATGTGGTGCTTAGGGACATAATTTAGTGGGTGTAACTGGTGGACCAGATGATCTTGGAGGGCTTTTCCAACCTTAATGATTCTGTAAGTGTAGATGTCCACATTTTGCTTACAGTATTTTATTTGAGATAGGGACTCATTTTGTGACTTCATATAGCTGCTGCAGAATTATCTTCAAAGGCATATGGTTTCATGCTTTGAAAATTTTATAGTTAAAAGACGAATAACAAGATTATAAAAAAAAAAAAGGAGTTAGGCTGCTAGGAAATCAAATGCCTTTTAAATCATAAAATATCTCACACAATGTTTACATGTTCCATAATAATTAGTAGATAGCACCATACTCTGTATTGAATGAGAAGTAAGCAACTTTCACCTTTCCAAGTAATGTCAATACAGACCTTACTATTATTAACAATTCCTACTTGATAACAGTTTCCAGAGTAATTGCCATATTTGCAGTAAAAATGGATTTTTAGGAAGTTATACATAAACAAGTCCTATAATATGTGTCTCAATACTGAGAAATGATGAACATGTCTTAGGTTACATCATTTTTGACAATTATAGAAGACATTTAAGTTCATTTTTTTCTAACAATAAACATGTCACAATACCTTGTCACATCATTAATCAAACGTGTTTGCAAGAGTAAGTCTCTTCTAGGCAATAGATTGTCACAGATCAAATTTTGATTGGCACGAACCGCAACTCCATTACAGACACAGAGAGAGCAAAGCACATCGAGAACCTGAAACAAGAAATCAGAAGAAAGTTGGGTAAAGGCTTTTATTATATACACTGTAGTTCAGTTGTTAACTAACAACTACATTAATCTACATTCAGAATAGACCTAAAGGAAGGAATATAATAGTCACCACCATTATTTTTTTGTAAATACTCTTTTTATACATGGACTGAGTATAGTCTATGTTACTGATGGTGGATACCAAACATTTGTGGAACACACATTCAGAACAGATGGTTTGCAAAATGCAAATAAATTTCCTTTGAGATTTCATATTCTCATTTCTATTATAAAATAGCAAGGCTATTACAACTGCTTATCAACTCTTCACAATATGTTTTTTTACTAATAATTATTTGAGAAATTTCCTGTGGCTAAAAGAAAGTAGTGGACAACTCTAAGCAGCAATTCTCAGACTACTTAGGAACCTGTTCCAAAAGTATGCTTTCAGTAAGATATTGAAAATCCATTTATATTTTAAATTAGAAGCATTTAAAAGAATTCAATATAAAGCAAAGCAGAGTTTCAGAAAGATCTAATTCTACAGCTTCAGCTCTCTTTTTTTTTGGTCACAGTCTTGAAAGTAAAAGATTGAATAACTGTCCAACAAATTGCTGGTTAGGATAGAGTTTTGCTGGTTAGGATAGAGGTTTTTTTGCTGATTACCACTGTGGAAACTGTTGCCCAACACAAATAGCAGCAGAAAAAAAACATTCATGTTAGCCATTCCTGTCCTCTGGCTGGTTCTGAAGAACAAAGCAGCAAGCTACTCTATCCAGGCACTTACAGACATGAGCGAACTTCATTTTCTCAGCTAATACAAAATTAAAGGTACAACTTTTTTTGACTGGTTATCCATATTTATTAGCTTTTCATGTATATTTACTATATTTGAAACAGAAAAGCAATTGAATGTTACTCTTTAAAAAAAAAAAAAAAATCTCAACAAAGCAATTTTGCAAACATACTTCCAAGTCATTTTATTCCTTTAAATAAAATAGTATCATGTATTTCCATGTACACATTTCCATTTTTGTTGTTGTTGTTCCTTATCAATCACTGTAAGCTTATCAATACATCATCAGTTTTTCCAAACATACCTTGTAATTGCGCCCATGTTTATCCAACAATGAAATAATAGATTTTATATGCTCCTCAGCTATTATATTTAAAGCTTCTGGGCTTTCAATCAAGATGCAGTGCAACACTTCCAAAATACCTGTATGAAGACCACAGTAAAAATTTTGCCATTAAATCATCTGCACAGCTGAACATAATCCAAAAGTTCAGTAAATAACAGGATATCTTAAGAGACACTGTTTCTTCTCCAGTCTAAAAAGAGAATGAAAACACTTTCAAAGAGTATTGATATGCCTATGATGTGAGCTACATTAGACATCAATGCTTTATGTAGCTGTTACTTTCTGATTGATTTTAAAAATAGCCATAATTTAAAAAGCATTTAAGAAAAATGCAATTTAAACTCCTTCCTTTCAATAAGGCAGATAAAGGTTCTAGTAGAGAGCATTGTGTAGTATTTTGATATTTTGTTGAACACTGCAATAGAAAAAAAATCTCTAAACAATTCTGTTACTTGCACTTGTGCCCACAAACAACTGTGGTGTTACTTAACAGCAATGAGACAATAGTCTTCATACTTTCTGAAAATACATCAATTTACTGAAGTCAAATTCAACATTGATTGGACATGGTATTGCACATACCATATAAATGGAGAAAAGAAAACAAAACAAATCACAAAACTGCTTGTTTAAATATAACGCTTTGCTTACTAATAATTAAAAAAAATAAAATCCAGATACAGTTTATTTTCTAATGCATGCTGTTTTCAAGCAAAACTGCTCTGACAAATATCATGCACAACATCTGTATGCAGTGTATCGAGAGTTAATTTGCATGGATAAAAGTCTCACCTGAGGAAGATTCTAATCTGTCCAATTTACTTATTAGCCAATCAAGGTTACTGGAAAATTGAGTACAATTGTTTCTGTTGCCACGAATGAGGGCAGCTGAAAAGAAATCCAGAAGTTATAATTTTATAATAGTAGTGTTTTTTTTAATCACTAATGTTGATCATGTGTAATTTAACACTTTAAAAATAATGTCACAAAAATAAACAATTACTAAATACATGTGTGTTATGGTAACAAAGAATCAAGATTTTCATTAATTTGACTATCAGAAACTAACAGTTTCTTAAGAGCATGCAGCTTTTGAAGTTGACAGGGCTCTACTTGATAAACCAGAACTTCAGCAAAAATACATTTTATCTCTGTTTTATTTCATTTTTTCTCCTATCCTGGTTAGTTATAGAAATTATCCACTACTCTTGTTCAATGCAACTGTTAAGCACTATCATGACCGACAGGTTGAAACAGTTCTATTTCCCACCAATGAGTGGGAAGAACGGTACAAGCACAGGTTGGGTACCATTCTTTAGCCCTACTTTCTGCTTAAAACCTAATACAGATTGGATAGCTTTTAGTCTTCAGTAGCACAAAACACAATGTTATTTTGACTGCACTTTGAAATTTCAGTTGAATGTTCTAAGCAATAGAAACTTCTTTATTCTAGAAGTTATTACTGATCATAGAAATATAACAAAAAGCCTTTTGTGTAAAACTGTCAAGAATTTTTATTATGAAGCATTAATTAAAACAGAACAATCATGTCCAAACTGTCCCTGCAGAAGAAAATCAAGATGCTATCTTGAAAGGCCTACGGAGCACTAAAGAGTTTTCATCCTGCTTTTCTTTAAACTCTTAAGACTGCAGTAAAAGGCAGGCAATGATATTTCATTACTTTCTTAAGAAATCAGAAGATTTCATCAGAAGCACCTGCATTTCTGCACTACTCATGATCCATGTGAATCTCATGCTTCAAAGCACCACTTCCTAGTGTGTCTTCCTCATATTCAGATGGAACTTCTGAGTTTCAGTTTGTGCCCTTTACTTCTTGTTCTATCATGGGTTACTCTCAAAAAGAGTCCAGACCCATTGTCTTGACACTCCCTTAACATACTTAAATACATTAATAAGATCGCCTCTCAGCCTTCTCTTCTCCAGGCTAAACAGGCCCAGCTCTCAGCCTTTACTCATGTAGGAGGTGTTCCAGTCCCTTAATGATTTTAATAGTCTTCCTCTCTCTAGGATCTCCATGTCTCTTTTGTAATGGGGAACCTAGAACTGGACACAGCACTCCAGATTTGGCCTCATAGCTGTAGACAGGGAGGATAACTTCTCTTGGACTGCTGGTAACACTCCTCCTAATGCACCCCAGGATACCATTGGCCATGGCCAACAAGAGCAGATTTGCTGGCTCATGGTTAACTTGCTGTCCACCAGGATTCCCAGGTCCTTCTCTGCACAGCTATTTACCAGCAAGTCAACCCTCAACCTGTATTGATGAATGAGGTTATTCTTCCCTAGGTGCAGGACCCCGCACTTGCCTTTGTTGAACTTGATGAAGTTCCTCTCCACCCAACACTCCAGCCTCTCCAGGTCTCTCTGAATGGTGTGTCAGCTACTCCTCTCAGTTTTACATGTTTACATTTACAAACCTGCTGAGGGTGCACTCTGTACCTTCATCCAGGTCACTGACAAGTAAGTTGACCGGGACTGGTACCAGTACTGACCCCTGGGGGACACCACTAGCGACAGGCCTCCAACTAGACTGAGCTGCTGATCACAGTTCCAACTCTGAGCTCTGCCACCCAGCCAGTTCTTAATCCACCACAATGAACTCTGTTTTCTGTAGTAAGTATCAGCAAATACATGGAAGAAAATCTATAATTAACATGACAGAATGAATGAAACAAAAGTACTCTTCTTTGGTAGTGAAGCAACAAGTAATTTTTTTTTTTTTTTAACTTCAGCAGAATAATCAAAGAACTTACCTAACAATTTGTAAAGAAGATTTAAAATTTCTTTCCATGTGGTACCATTTTCTTCTCTTGCAATTTCTGCAAAATGAGCTGCACTGTTGTAGTCATTTAAACGATCAATGCAATTCAAAACTAGTGCCAGCATGCCCTATATACATAAAACAGAGAGGAAAAATAACTATATATGAAAAAAGCATGTGCTTTTATATTTTAATGTTCTAATATATTTTTAATATTCATATTAGTATTTTAATATTTTTCACTGTTCTTTTAAAAACTGCATTATCTTAGTTTAAAAAAAGACTGTGCTTATAAAGATATGAATATGTATTTTCCTATATCAAAATCACTTATTGAGGAGAATGATTCTATAATATTCCTTACTCAGCTGAGTGTCATAAAACATAAGGAATAAAACAAAGCTGAGAGTAAAGGCATTTATTTATTTATTTATTTATTGTAAATAGAACCTTTTTCACAAAAAATCTTCCTTATAGAGAAAAAAACAATTTATACAAAAAGGAACTTTACTTGATTATTAAAGGTTGAAATTTTGCTGGCCAATAAAATATCTGTAAAACAAAGTTGATAAAATACCAGAACAGATTTTTAACTTCAGTTTGGTTTGAGACTAAAATGACACTGAAAACCTGAAAGGAACTCAAATGTGGCTAAAAATATTGTAAAATATACTTCCTATTTATAAAGAAGCATAATTATTCTGATTTCAGAAAGCAACAATTCTACAATTATGTAATACATATCTTCCAGTAAAGCTAACCTTTTCCCAATTTCTAGACATGAAAAGTTCCTTTTTCATACCATGGTGGACAGGCAAGACATCAGAAATAACATCTATCATTCAACCCAGTTTTATTATTCGTTTGGTGCATCCAAGATGTGTAAATGTGTAGAGAGAAGAATACTTTTTTTTTTTTTTTAATCAGTATAATTTATTTTAACAATAGCAACTTTTAAGGATGCTTAGGAGCATGAAGACCAAATTTTATCAGAGAATTTGTGGCCTGTGAAAGGTATGGAAGTCAAAAATAGATACCAGCAAGTTATCATATGGCATTACAGTCCATTACATATATACACACATCTGAAAATGTTTAGATTCCTCTCAAAGTTTATGACATTTAACATCAAAATAAGGTAACAAATCCTCTCTCTGTACCTCTTCTTTGAATAGATTCTGTCTGTTTTTCAGTGATCGAAGCTTGCTTTGTTTATCCTCATGTTCCAGGTCTTCTTCGGGAGGCTGGAAGTAAGTAATCAGGTCTTGCAGAGTCTGAGCCATCTCCTCAACAGGCAGGGCGATGGGTGATAGTGTTCTGTTGTTTCCACTAAGGAAAACAAGAACCACATAGACTGGCAGCGTTATTCATTTTCACGCTAATTTACAGTGTTATGGAGCAGCCTATTTTCTGTTCGTATCTAAATCAAGTCTTCTTATACATAGAACATATGTATATGAACAACAGTTGATCTGAATTGCAAACCATTCAAACATCTATTGTTCGGTTGTCCACTACTCAAAGATTCCTGAATTGGAATCACATTTCCTCTTCTACACTGATTTAAAGACAGAGGTAAGATTAAAAAAAAAAAAAAAAAAAAGGAAGAAGATAGATGAAAGATAAAAGATGTTTTTTTTTTTACAGTAATAGATATTACTTTTTTTACAGTAATAGATATTGTTTAGATGCTTTAAATCCTATTGATGTTACAGGTGCATTGTACAGATGGCCTAAAATTGTAGCAGTTATTGCAGCTGTACACCCCCATTCACCTAGATAAAGAATGCAAAATAGCAAGTAATAGCAAGTAATCCTAACCATTAATTAGTTGGTTCTGTATCAATTCTATATAGGAAGTAAAAAAGCTGGGATTTAAAAATATAAAGCACTTCAGGGAATCCCAATTGTCAGTAAAATAATGTCTCTTTCCTGTTCAAGCATTTGCTCAAACAATCTCGGATGACAACCCAATTTCTCAGGGTCTGACTCACTATTATAGGTAGTGTAATCTAGGAGGAGCTGTCTGATAGCTGAGGTGGCTGTTTTTATATCTTCAGCACAGGAAATAAAAAGGAGTAGTGTAGTCCTTTGTGAGTAAGTAATATCGTTTTAAACACACTAATATACAGTGTCCCGTGGAAGCAAATTCTTCAATACCAACTCATTTTTATTTTTTCATGTATTAGGCAGCAACAGAAGGCTAACTACTTATCACACTGAAAACTTCTGCCAAGCACTGTGAAAAAATAGCTTCCTTAGACCTACATATATCCTTAATTACTTTATTGTTATAAACTCTTATAAGTTATATATACTCTATATACTCTATAGCGTGTATATATACACATATATATACACATATATACATACTCTTATACATTATATATAACTCTTATATGTTATCTCAGCAATTATAAATGAATATGCATTGACACCGAACTGTGTTTTACCCCAAAAATCCTGAGGTAAAAACATATCATGTAGAAGAGTGAAGGAAAGTGAAGGAAACATGTAACTTTCACTGAAGCAAAGATTGTTGTCTTGCTGTTTGTTAGAGTTATTGTCCTTTAAGTATATTACTGTAAGATAAATGTTATAAATAATTTACTCTGAAGAATGGGGGAAAGAAAGGAGAAAAAAAAAGTAACAAGATAGTGTGATAAAATTGTGCTTTAAAATGCCGCATGATTTCAAATGAGCACAGCTAAAGGTGTTATTCAAAAGGACAAACACAACTGCATATAAAAGTTTTGTATCAGTTTTCAAAATACTTTCCTTCACTAGCTGAATACTAATGCCTTTATCAGAACAATTAGTTTAGAACTATTTCTATGTAAAGTTTCAAACTTATGGATAACTAAGACTTGTTGAAATTAAGCTCTACTGATTAGTTACAGAAAACATTCTGAATAGTATTTTAAAAATTAACAAGCAAGATGATATATAACACATTAACAAAGCTTTTTGAACACAAGACACACTTCAGCATGGAGAAATTTAAGCTGAACCAAGTGCATCAATAGGGTGAAAGTCAATTTTGACTCAGAAAATTTATTTCATTCATAATATTGTTCAAATAGAAGTTTGAATCCAGAAAACCAAACTAGGGATGAAATGTCATAAATATAGTATAATTTCATGCTGAACATGTTATTTGTTCATTAAGATTCAAGATCTCATGAGGACAAAGGGTCTTCATTCAGCAACATATAAATTTAGATAAAATAATATTAATGTCTAGCACATTTGTTTTGTTATTGGCTGAAATTAATCTTTTCCATGGAAAGAAAGGTATTACATTGTAATGCGTGGCAAGGATATTAAGCAACTACTTACCAAGCATGGCCCTTTATATAGCCTTCTTGATAAATCAAGATCATTATAAATCAAGTCTGTTGTCTTATTAAATTTTTTAATTCCCCTAACTTTTTAAACGTCCTTTGTAGTAATGATTTTGTGCTTAGGCTACTCATATATTGCTTAAAAATAACCAGGTTTCCAAGGGCATTGGTGTTTTGATCTGTGGAAATAGCTATGACTGTTTCCACATTAGGTTTGACTTCTATTATACAGTTAGTGGAACAGTCCAATCCCGGATAATTTGTGTTTAGGTGTAATTACTAACTCTATTACCATCTAGTAGAGCAAAGATTTGGAAGAAAAAATATTCAGAAGGTAATTCTACTAATTCTAGTCTAATCAAATTTAGAATCAATAATAATATTTATCAATAATAATTTTAGAATAAAAACTTGAGTTATTCCTTTCAATCAGATAGAGTTGCTGTTTCTCTGCTGAGATTTTCTAAATAATTTTGCATATCCTTAAATCTATTTCACTGCATATATATGTGTTGGTTTAAACCACAGATTTACGTGACAGAAACAAGTTGTTCTTTGTATCTTCTCAGCTGATGCTTAGCCTTTTGCCCTAATTAATCTTACTGCAGATAATCCATCATACAGCGTACAGTTCACCAGAAAGGTCTGCCTCTCCTCTGGTCTGTAAGTTTTCCAAACATTCCACGGGTAACAGAGACTTAGAGAGTCAACAGGATGGATGATTGAAAAGGTACTTATAAAATGCTGCAGCCAAGATACTGAAGGTAATAAAGGGGTGTTCTCCTTCCAGATATGCAGAAATCTATTTTGTATCTCCTTCTACTGCTGATGTGCAAGGACTTGGGGCTGCTATGATTTCATAGAAAAAAATCATAGAATCATAGAATATCTGAAGTTGGAAGGGACCCATAAGGACCATCAAGTCAAACTCCTGGGTCTGCAAAGGACCACCCAAAAATCAAACCATACATCTGAGAGCATTGTCCAAATGCTTCTTGAATTCTGGCAGGCTTGGTGCCAAGACCACTTCCCTGGGAAGCCTGTACTGGTGCCTGACCACCCTCCCCATGAAACACCTTTTCCTGATACCCAACCTGAACCTCACCTGTCACAGATCCATGCCATTACTTCAGGACCTCTCACTGTCCCCAGAGAGCAGAGCTCAGCGCCTGCCCCTCCACTCCCCTCATGAGGAAGCTGCAGGCCACCATGAGGCCTCTCCTCCTTCTCTGGGCTGAACAAACCAAGCGACTTCAGCCATTCCTTATACCTCTTGCTCTCTAGACACTTCACCATCTTTGCAACCATCCTTAGAACACTCTCTAATAGTTACATATCATTTTTACATCATTTTATTATCATTTTATCCTCTGTGATGCCAAAAACTGCATATGGTATTGGAGGACTGGTGGTGACACTGTACCAGCGCAGAGTGGGGCAGGTTAATCCCTTCCCTCGGCCAGCTAACAATGCCATTCTTGAGAAACTTAAACATACATGTATGTATGGCCCTCCTGTTTGCCATGGCACACTGTTGACTCATGCTCAACTTGCTGTTAACCAAAATCCACAGATCCCTTTCTGCAGGGCTGCTCTCCAGACTTTCGTCCCCCTGTCTTGTACATACAGCCAAGGCTACCCCTTCCCAGATGCAAAATCCGGCACTCGCTCATGCACTTTCATACTGTTGGTGACTGGCCAGCTCTCATACTTGGTAAGATCTCTCTGCAAGACCTCTCCAACATTGATGGAGTCAACAGCTCCTCCCAATTTAGTATCATCTGCAAACTTGCCAAAAAAGTCTTCCAAACACTACATCCAAATCATTTATGAAAACATTTCAGAGAACTGGCCCTAAAATGGTGTCCTGCAGAACCCCACTAGTGACTGGCCACCAGCCTGATGTAATTCCATTTACTATAACCCTATCCTGTTCTATTCTTGATCTTGACAGAAGCAAGCATCTATTTTCCTTTCATGTGGTTTGAAAAGTTTGAATAGAGTTGACTACAGTATTTGGTTTACCAAGACAAATAGAAGATAAGAACCCTTTTCTGAATATTCTCAAGTTTTATCTATTGTAGAATACTTACTAATGGAATTATACTGTGATCATTTGGTATCTTTTCTTCCAACTAGATTCTGGTCCAGTTTCAATCTGGCATGAAGGTATTGGATTTCATCTAATGAGCCTTAACTAAGCTGAGTTTTATCTATTTAATGGCAGTACTCATCAAAATGACAAATCAATAAAAATAAATTTCTAAATATAAATATTTGTAAACAGGAAGTAAGGATTTTGTTTGAGAAATTTTTCTAATTTCAGAATATTTAAAAACAACAAAAATTATTCATATGAGATAACAACTACCTTATAAACTGGCTGAATAAGCTTGTAGTATTGCGAATGATTCGAGCAGCCTGGGATTCTTCATGTTGACATCTTTGTAAGGTTAGACCATCATCCATATGGCCTTCTTGGTGCAATATAACCTATTGAAAGTCAGTAATTATCAAAACCATGATTTTAAAAACCTTTAATACTTTTACATTCTTGTAACATTTATGTCAATATTGTACTGAAAAGGGTAATTGCAGTAACTGAGGGTAATTAAGTAACTGAGCTACTATGTTGTGCTACTCCGAATACCTATTTATTAAATAATTACAAATTTTTCAGTTTCACATAAAAGTTATTTGGTGATGACATGACAAGAACTTTCATTATTTCCATATTCTGTCTGTCAGGGAAAGATCGTCACTACCTTAAAGCATCATTCACTAAAGGATTCATACACAAGAAGACTACTGACAAGAAAAGCAAGCTGGAGTGACAAACATCATGAAAATTACAATGCAGCTAATGGAGCAACAACATTTACTAGTAATTCCTGATTCATATAACTGTTCTCTACACATTATGTTGGATTCTTAAAAGAACCAGATGTAAATATCACAGGAACATCAAGCAATAGCAGAGATCTTCCATTGGGTTGTCAACTTTCCCTTTAACTAAATACCTAATTCCACAAAAAGCTGGCATAATTTTAGATACCGCATAAAAAAAAAAAAAACTTGATCATTGAGTCATTAAAATTCTGTACCACTTTTTAAAGAATAAAATGTGAGTTATCCTACTGCTTTTACCAAAAGGTAAACTACTGAACTCTCACTGAAAAATATATTTTTTTAAGCTTTGAGGTAGTAAAAAATTGCTGGCCAACATCCTAGTGAGCTGAGTAATTCTGTAGGCACTGAATAGAACATAAAACAACATAATCAATGTTATACTAATGGTTACTGACACAAAAGGAAAGGTTATTTACCAACAGCGTTCTTTCATACTGGCATGTAGGTATACCAAAGCACTGTAAGTGATGCTTTTTTGGATACCCCAGAATCCATGGAAATATGATGGAGAAGACTAGGAAGACACTTCTGAATGAGTATACTGATAATTTTACCTTAAAGGCGAATAATTTATGTATCAGTCATATTTAGTTTTGTTCAAGCACTTCTTTATATATGTCTATGCTTTGTGTGACTTTGTTACCTGAAATACCACTGTTCGGATAACAAAGGGTCTTGAGGTCTCTTAACTGAACAATCACTAAAGAAATCTTGTTCACACACAATTAATAAGAAAACACACATCAATCTGATAATGGTTTCTCAGGCTGTTGTATGTAGCTCTAGATTCTGGAAAGGATGTTACAGGAATGGAAACATTTGAGATAGGATATTAACAGTATCACAACTTGCAAATAACTTTACCTTCAACACCACATAGCTGACAAAAGACTTAGTCTTCTTAAATAAGAAGTACATCAGGGAAGAGATGAGTCTGTTAAGGGCCTAATCTCCCCTATGTCTTTGACCAAGAAAAATGTAACTACCAGGATGACTTTGCTCACTGGAAAATGGAAAAAGGAAAGAGTACCCTTTAGTTCAGGACAGCATCTGATGTGCCACAGAAGATACAAGCTGGTTTTGCTTCTTGAAAAAATCAGGTATTTCTTGATTCTCCTTGGGTACACAGGCACATTAAAAAAAAAATGCAGGCCAGCTTGAGAAGTATTATAATGATTGAAAGCAACAATCACCTCACAGAATGATGGTGGAAGGTGAATACCAAGTTATGACTACACTTTTACTGTCGAAAAATTAATTTGACATGAAATTTAAAGGAGAACATACATCCAAACTTGCTTACAGTCTATTACCTTATTTTGCAGAGGACCGAAAAAACAAAACAAAAAAAAAGTTCCTTGCCTCCACAGGCATATCAATTACAGGAAGCAAGAAGGTTTGAGTTTTCTTCTGTTGGAAGGCACTTAGCATGAGAGAATTTTCCAGGTGATGGGGTAACAAAAGATTTAGAGCCTTTGAATGTGAATGAAACACTTTGAAAGGAGAATAAAAATGACAGGCAATTACAGAGGTTCTTTGGACCTGGTGAGCAGAAAGCTGGAAAAAAAACAAACACAACTAAACTTCAAAGGTAACTATTGCAAAATTCTTCCCTGAAAAAAGAGGAAGAATCTACATACTGCCTTCACAAGAAGAAAATGGGACTGTGGCTTTACAGAATCCCATAACCAATGCTGGCATGGCAAAGGAAGAGAGCGTCATTGTGTGTGTAAGTCTCTTAATAAGAAAATACCAAATGACTGGCACACAAAGAATTTCCATGATCAGCCACGCTGCTGAGAAGAACTGAAGGGAATGGGCACCCACTGCCCTTTTGTGACTATGCATGCTGTAAATGAGATTACACCTTTTACAAGGCATCCAAAGTAGTTTGTTCTACAAGAATATGGTTACCTTAAAGAAAAACACTCTGTCAGTCATGCATACTTTCTAGGACTGCTCTATTAAATAATGCAAAATGCTTACAGAATCACTGACAACATACTGAATAAAGATCATATTTGCTTAAATAAAATTTTAAATGTTGAAAAAGTTGAATAAAATAACAGGGAAGCATCTTTGGGATTTCACTGCATTTTCTACAGCTGCAAGGATTATAATTACTTCATAACTTATGATTTTTGTTGTTGTTGTTATTATGGACTTCCTACACAAATCTCTTTAATCATTCATGAGTAACACCATCACATGAAAACACAAATTAAAACCAAGATCCTGCCTACTACAACCACAGAGTGGGCATGTATAGAAATCTGCTTCCTTTGTAGACTGACTACTTTTTCTCAGAAAAGGAAGTATTGTCATAAAAGAAAGTAGTTATAACTACCACATTGACAGGAAGGTTAAAAAACACAAAACAAAACAACAACAAACAAACAAAAACAACAAACACCACCAACAACAACAACAAAAAAAGAAAAAAGAAACAGGATAGACTAAAACTGTTATGCAACTAATATTCATTAACTAATAACTAATAATTGAAACAAGCAAACAAAAACCATTACCTTTCTTTTCAAGGGACCTAAACGTGCTGATTTAGCATCCTGTGCTTTATAAGTCAACCATAAAGCACTGGCCACATGTTGAACAAAACAGACTGAATCACCATACTTTATTTCTGGGACTCCCATTCCATCAATATCACGTTTAAGAGTGGAATCCTGTTTTTCTTTTAGCTCCTAGGAACATAAAATGAAAGTTCATGAAACAAGATAAACCATTGAATTCTATACTGAACAACATTCCAACTTTATCAACTCTATCAAATTAGACAGAATCTGATTAAATACCATTTCAAATTTGAAGTAACAGCATTTTCACTGAAATATCTAGTAAAATCATTACTGTGTAAATATTTATTAAAAAAATAAATGCTTAAACTGAACTAAATACTTAACCTAACCTAATCAGTCACTAATCATTGATTTAATTAAGGTCTCAGTTTGGTAGAGTCTGAAGAACTTTATTTTATTAAATTTTTCAAATTTTAGCTTAAAAATGAAAAAGAAAAATGTGCAGAAACATATTTTGAAATGTAATTAAAATGTTTTTATGCTAGATAATTTTTGCTTATAACTACTATATGTAGATAAAAACTTCACTAGGAATGATGCTTCTATATTTCAACAATCAGCAAAGAAAAAATATTACCTTTGCAAATCTGTAACATGTAGTTTTACATTTGTTTTATTTATTAATTTATTCATTATTTTTAAAATTTATTTTATTTTCTACGTTTATTGTCTTTTTAAGAGGAATTGGATTCTTTCAAATCTCCATTAAAGCCATTTCAGTGCTTGGCTAGAACACCCAGTACAATTTGTAAGCCCAAGTTTACAAAGCAAGTACAGTTGTTTACAACTAAAAAGTTTTCCTTTCAAAACTGAACTCAGCACAAAATTCTATAATAGCAAATTAGGGATGTGCATGAATGTTTGTGGTTAAACAAAAGAACAAGTAATTAGATTTTTTTTTTCCAATGATTCCAAGTCCTCTGATGGACAGAAGTGTAAATTGTTGCTAATTTGTTCCAAAGTAAACAAAATATGTTAGACACTGATATATAGTTTACATTATTTTATGTGTAACAGGTTTTCTTATTTCATTATAGTTCAGTGAATGTGTAACATCTGTGGAGTAAGAAGAAGTTCTATCATAAGCATGTTAATCCACTTCCATTTAAATGGAATCTTGCTGGCATATTTCAACAATATTTTAGTGGAAACAGACAGTATTATAATGTCAAGATGAAGTAGAATGAAATTACAATGCATTCCTTGGGGATACCATTACAATATCAAGACAATGTGGAAATTATGTCACATCACATTTATATGGACTATACTACCACATACACATAAAGATGAACCCTTTCAATACATATGTACAGTGAGGCCATTAAGTAATGAACAAAACAAGAAAGAAAACAGCACAAATTCATTAACTGTCAACAGCTAATTACATAGCTTTACATAGCACCTTGAACACTAAAACATTTTTCTCTGTATCAAGAATCAAGCAATATCAATTAAGCTACTGTTTTTTTGTTTTTTTTTAAAGAAAAAGTGAAAAGGGAAAGGAGGGGAGGGCTTTTTCAAATATCAGAATGTTTTTAGGGGTACAAAGGCACTTTAAGCAATAGAGTATAAATTTATCTTCCTGATGTTTTGCTCTTTGTGCACCGTCCAGTTTCTCTAGGATTTTAGCCAAGTCATTTGATAGCAGTGTGCAAAGAGAAGGAATGTTTTCTAACAGCCAAAAAGTATAATCATAAAAAGATTAAGGGGAGTGGAGAGGAATAAAAAAGAAAAAAAGTAAGAATTCTTAACTTGATATTTGTACCTATCTTAGCAGCAAAACTTCCAACTTTTTTCTCCTTCAAAACCCTTTCTTCACAGCCTATTATCTGTCTAACTCCCTGAAGCCATGAATGAATCAAGGTGAAGAAAAACAAACAAACAACAAAAAAAAAAAACAACTGAGGGTTTTGAAGATGTCAAAAGAAAAATAGCAACAGTAACAGAAGAAAAAAAAAACAAAACTTGGGGGCAAAGCTGGCAAAAATATGCAATGCTCACAAATAACTTAATATACTAGAAGAAAGGCATGATTCAGAAAATGGGAGAATTCCTACTGATGGCAAGTAAGGAATGGCAGTGTGAATGGGACAAAGAAATAAAACTCAGCTTTACAATGATTTTCGAAGAGTGTTCTTGAAAATGCATAGTAAGGAAAGCATCCTTGGTACTACAAGGGCTTCTTTACCTACTCCTAAATATGATTAGACAATCTGACAGCTGAACTCTTACTAAGATCGACCTATGCTTTCAAGTTCAAATCATATCAAACTATTGCATGCTGTTATTGTGTTAAAAGTACTGCCATAGGCAGAACCTATTTAACAAAAGTAAAAGACACAAAGTCAACAAATATCAGAGGACTGATTAATTGACCTTAAAGTGAACCTGTCTTGCTGGTATGTTTACTATAATTTGTATACCCTACTGTATATGTTTCTGCACACCTGTAGCCAAGAAAACAAAAAGGGTAATTTTAGTTTTACCTTCTCCTTTCTTCTCCCCTATGAAATAAGCAGACAATGTAGCTTAGTACAGTATTTGAAAGATTACAACTTTTTAGTGTACTCAGATGAATAGCTGAATGCTGTAAAATTTATCTGGAATGCATAATATTTTGAGATGACTTAAAGATATTATACCTTTAACATTGAGAAATATATGTAACTATATGCAACAAAGATAACTGAGACATAAAGTCAAATTTGTATGGTAACTACATCCATGTGGAGGTCCAAACAAACTCATTTCTTGAGTGATGTGTCTTCTTGACAGAGTATTACAAAATCCTAGCAGTTTTTAACTACTCACTTCAGAAAAGAAAACTGAGGACCCTCTTTTTTATTTCTGGGAAGCAATGTTTTTTGTGACTGGCAGACTCAACAGGCTTATCAATTTCAAGAAGTTTATGATTTAAAATGATACAACTTTACTATCATTTTAACACAAATTATGTAAAAACATTCGTAACTTATGTGCTTACTTGGAAATGATAACTGTAAAATATGAACTTACAAATAAATAATTGAACATTTAGGAACTACGGTATGTGAAGGACTCTATAATACTTATAATCTTGTTTCAAAAACTAACTAAACTTTATGATAACTACTAAACTATTACGACATCCTAATGCCATCTTGACCCCGAAGATAGCTACATGTTGGCAGTAATATTAAAATGATATCAAATCCTTCTGCATGAGTCATCTGTGACTTTTGAATGTGTTAGAATGTTACTTACTCAGACTACACAAATAATTTCTTCATTGTCAGTTGTATATATAATCACGGAAATAAAATATGAAATGTCAAATATTAATTCTGGGCTATGACAGCTTTCAAAGAAACAAACATTTTAAAATATCCTCTTGTTCTTCACTTTGTTTATTCTCAAAGAAATTTAAAGCAGAATCAAGGTTCTGCTCAACAGAGTATACTGAGCCAAGTACTGTGCTGGAATGAGAACATCCCATTTCAAAACAGAATTCCATCTGGTGTATGGAAACTGCTGTCTCTGTGGTCACAAAGCATTACACAGTTAACTGTTGCCGTAAAATATAAAGGTTGACATTTCAAAACTTTGTCAAAAACAAAGTTCACATTAAAGCCAACAACAGGCATAATTTTGTTGTGTGTGTGTGTTTTTTTTTTTTTAAACTTAGTTTGCAGTAATTTGCCGTAAACAGACACATATTTCATATGCTATTTTCATTCAAATTGGCACCATAAACCAGTATGTTCTCTCAATGTGTCTTTACTGTATTCTTTCACTTTTTTAAAAAGCTCAATTTCACTCTTATTTATGTAAGGATGGAAAACTCTAATTTAAATGTATAATTTAAAATATCTATTCTGATTTCCAGAGCTGTCTGACAAAAGGAAACAAAACAGTGAAAGTAGGTATTTTATGAATGCTATCATCAAAGATTCTGAAAAGCAAGGAAAACAAGACTGCTGAAGTAGTATAGAAAAATACTGAATATAAAGGTACACTGTTTCAGCAAGAGAGTCTCTATAGCAACTGTTGAAAAAAAAGACTTTAAGGTATGCGTTAAAAACTCCTGGGAAGCCTTGGGTATTTGGTATACTCCACATAGCTCTGCCTACAGGCAAGGAGAATCTCTTTTTCTATAAAATCTATTTTGCTGACTTCCAAAAACAAAGAATGGGGAAATAAAATATTTTCTTTTGGATACTGCACAACAATGTATATTCTGAGTGATCTAGTCTGAATTCAGTGTTAAAACCCACTTGGAGCAGAATCACAGAATGGCTGGGGTTGAAAGGAATCTGAAGATCATGTAGCCCAACCCCCAAGGCTGGACTGGATGACTTCCAAGGTCCCTTCCAACCTGAGTTATTCTATAATTCTAAAGGGCAAACAGCCAGGTATTCCAGCACATTTAAGGATCTGTACACAGCTGGCTAGGAAGTTATTATACAGTTATCCTGAAATGTCCTTTAATTCATGTCATATTTGCTCTAAAAAGACCTTACAGGAGGCTATAGCAAGGTGGGAATCTGTCTCTTCTCCCAACCACTACATGATAAGAGGAAATGGCCTTAAGTTGTGCCAGGGGAGGTTTAGGACAAATATTAGGAAAAAAATATTCACTGAAAGGGTTGTGAAGTATTGGAACAAGCTGCCCAAGGAAGTAGTTGAGTCACCGTCCCTGAAGGTATTCAAAAAAGGTGTAGATAGGGTGCTTAGTGGTATGGTGGAACTGACAGTGTTAGGTTAAAGGTTGTACCAGATGATCTGAGAAGTTTTTCCAATCTGATTTTATGATTCTATTATATTAAGGTACAGCCGAGTGAAAATACTTCTTGATTGAGGTAATGAATAAGAGAAAACTGCGACAAATGTTTACAAAGAATAATGTACAGAAATTAAAAGATAATCACACTTGCATGTATCTAATATAACCATTAGTTCTAAGTTTTTTCCCCCTCTATCTATACGGAATCAGCACTAATTTCTTTAGGTTGGCTCTAAAAGACAATTCCTTCTTACAGCCCTTACATCCTTGGGGCCTAGTCACATCCAAAACTTCACCCTTCTCTCTTCAGGAAGTTTTAACCATCCTGTTATCACTGTTTGTTTCTCCCGTCTTCGGGAACACTAACGTCTCTAGTCTCTATCAACTGGACAGTGAAATTCTCAGCTGCCTGAGAGTAAACAATTACTCATATTCTTGCCTCAGGCAAAAGCAGATTATCACCTATTGTGAGATAATCTTTTCTATATAGGACAGCAAAAATCTTAGTATGACAAGACACTGAAGATGTATTTCAAATAAAAATGTAAATTAGCAACCATATTATGTACAAATACAATAGAAGGGACGAATGCATTACACAGTCATTACTGAATTCTGCGTAATTAATTACTACTGTGCATCACATCAGTCATTTTGGGGATTGTAACAAATTTCACAAATAGGCACAACAAGAGTAAGAAAATATGTATTTTTTAGTCAGTATAAGAGAAATGATTTATTATATGTTGAAGTATGTATGTGGATGCATATATAAGCATAATATATATATACTTAAAATTTATACATTTATAACATATAGTTTAAAATATTAAGCCAGTGTCCAATTAGGCAGTGAGTACATTAAAACAATTTGAACACAACGTTGAACTAGTAGCTGTGATATTCCTGGCACACACACCTTTATTAACAGGGTGTCCTGATTTGACAAAAATTGGAAAAAATTACAGCTGTAATAAATGTCCCTGCACAACATGTTACAGTCTACACTGCATAGCCTTTACACTGCAGGAAGAATCCAACATTTATCTGGTGAGCTTCTAGCTATCTAAGACACATTTCCTGATAATTTTTCAATTATTTTGGCTGATTAAAATAAGACTTCTTGGCATACTGTATGCAGTCACGCTAATGAAATAAACATGATTATTTTAAAATGTTAAAATGGGGTATTTGCTTTGTTAGAAGCAGACAGAAGTCTGGTATCTGTCAAGACCCTTAATGATAGATTTTATGTCACACACATCTAACTTCAGAGATTCTCTTTCACCACCTCTCACGGACCATACAGTATTCAAAATCACACAGAACATTTTTCTTCTCATATCCAATCAAAGCCATCTATTGTAGCAGCTACAACTATTTGTAAGTAATATGAAAAAATGAAAGCATGTAAAAATTTTTTATCATCTTTGTTATAAAAACCTTTCACTTTCTGGGAAAAAAAAAAAGTTTTTAACTTTACCAACCTACATATTCATTCTTCATCCTCTGTCTTTTGTACTTTTTTTTTTTTTTTTTCCCCCAGCTGGAAATGATGAAAAAGCGAGTAAAATACAACTAGCAGCTCACTAAGTTGCACGGTTTGAAAACATAACCTTTAGAAATCGCTGACTACTTTTTGCTTGCAATTTAGCTATTGGCATACTGCATAAAGAATAAAAAAGGCAGAATTTTGCCCAACTGAAGTGAACTGAAATCATTTCAGCTGTGACGGAACTGAAATGAATGACATTCTAATGAGAATTTGTCCAACTAAAATGATTCTGACTACAGATCCTATGAATTCCATTCTGTGAATTCTATGAGTTTCATTTATATTAAATTCACTGTATCTTGTACTGTATTAGCTTTTTTATTATTATTATTATTATTATTATTTACCTGTCAATAATTTGGTTTACTCTAGAATTTATCTATCAGTCTTACTAATCTTAATTCAGGGTGTTTGCCTTTGCATAATCCCTGTCAATTGCTTCAATTTAAAAATTACAAATTTATAAAATCACTGAACCAACTCACAGTATTTGGGTACTCCATATTTATGACAAATTTGCATTAACGTCATTTACCTTTGATGCTCTAAAACAGAAAGCAGAAGATGTTGTGTCTGACTTTTCTCTGTCTAACATTACAAGTCCTTCATCATCATTCAAAGCCAAGTACATTCCTGTTGTAATATGTCGAAGACGGAAAGGTTGTCCCCATTTGATGTTACTTCCACTCCAACTAAACATATGAGACATCAAGGAAAAATTTTAATAAAATAAAATAAACAAAACTAACACTTGTATTCTGGGCTCTAAAGGACTTTCAGAAAATAGAATACTATATAGAAAATCGTTTCTGCTTTTGATTTCAATACTTGCAATGCAACAGATGCAAAACTGGTAATATGTTTGCAAATGGAACCTTGGAGAAGAGCAATCACTGTAATTTTCTTGTTTCTCTACCCTCTCCATGTTTTATTAGGATATTACATACAGTGTCTATATAAAACAAACAAACAAACAAACAAAAAAACAACTACATGCTTTCTGAAAATTAATAAAGTGTCTATAAAAAAAAAAGATATTGTTTTGATTTCCACACATGCTTCTAAAATTCCAGGTAAAAAGATAAGGTTTTACTTTTGGCCTTGAGCAATGTCTCAAGCAGAAGTACCTCATAGGCAACACTATTTTTGACATGGGAAACAGACAAGAGAAAGCCTTAAAATACTGATATTGCCTGTATAATTGTATCATGGTAGATTGTTTTTTATTACTGATAATGAGCAGGCTAACATATAGAAGGACAAATATAGAGAATTATAAATATAAATAATATAAATAAATTATAAAATTAATTATAAATATAAATAACATAAATTATCTATATAAATAAAGAGAAATATAAAAAAAATCTATCAGTCCCATTTTTGGGACTGTTCAGCCTGGAGAAGAAGCTCACAGTGGGGGGATCTTAACATGTATAAGATGTTAAGGGAGGGTGCAATGAAGACCAAGTCAGGCTCTTTTCAGTGTTGACCACAAGCGGCAATTGGCACAAACTGAAACACAGGAGGTTCCATCTAAACATCAGGAAGCACTTTACTGTGTGGGTGATCGAGCACTGGAACAGGTTGTCCAGAGAGGTTATGGAGTCTTCCTCATTGGGGATATTCAAAAGCCACCTGGATGTTTCCTGGGAAACCTGCTCTAAGTACTTTAAGTAGGGTTGGACCAAATGACCAGAGGTTCTTTCCAACCTTAATGACTTCACAATTCTGTGAAATTGCTGTTAATGTAGCAAGGGTTACTGACAAATTCAAAAAATGTCTGTACCTTATTCGAAGTGGTTCTACTCTCCACAAAGACCTTGCTCGAACTCCAGCTCCTCCAGTTTCATAAAGTACTTTCCTGCGGGCAAATTCAGAAGATCATCCTCTTGTCTTTGTTTGTAATACTTGGTTTATATAACTTACTCCTATGTAAGCTGTCTAGGACGCACTTTTCCCTGGCTAAAGATGGAGATGAATGGAGAGAAGATTCCTACTCATAAGTGAGAGCACTATAGACAGTCCAAATGTCCAAGGTAAATTAGGAATTAAGGCTATTTACATTAATTTACTCTCTCTGAAGTTGATAAAATACTTTGCCTTCAAAATGGAGTTGATAAAACACAGCCTTCAAAGTGGTTGAGAATCTTCTTTTCTTCCTTAGTCATAAAAATGCGTAATTCGTATAGTTCCCAAGAGATTAATCTGAATTTCTAATGCTCCTACATACAAACATAATGTTAAAACTAATCATTTATGTTCCATACATTAATAATAATCTGCATGAATACTATATCGGCAATGTCATTGCTAGTATTACTTCTAACATTCTAACTAAGAGACAAAAACGGTGATAAGAATACAAAAACACTGAATTACAATCCTTACAAAATAAATACTACATATTAAATTCTATACTAGGTTTTAGGGAATATGGAGAAATAGAAAACATGAAATAAACAGATTCAGCCTTTAACATAATCTCATTTACTTGAACTTTTGGCAGTGGGTCAGTGTCATGTTTTAGTGTCAAAACTTAACATTCTACTTAATCATCAAATACAATCTATGGCAAATATATTCTGCAATAATAAAAAATAGGAAATAAACTTTTAATTAAATACTTTAGTTATAACAATAGATTTGACAGTTTGATGTGTTTTACGTATCTTAGTATATTTTAAGATTTCCTTAACTAAGCAAGTTTAATTTCTTTAGCACTTAACTTGGCGGAATTCATTCTATGCACCATGATCAATAGATTGAATAAAAATAACTTGGAAATAATAATAATTCCTGAGAGTTTAGTTGTAATATTAAAAATATATATTCAAACAATTTTCTACCATGTCGTTTTTCTAATCAGTTCATGTAACTAAATTCTTTAGACCGAGATGTCTTATATAAATCAAACAAAGTATTCTTTTGAAAATTAAAAGGTAAGAAAATTAAAATCTTAGAAAAGACTGATGTATAACTTAGGAGTGAAGCTTCAGCAGAAGACGCATCTGCTGAACCTTTCCTTATTATGATTTCTGGCATTTCAAAAAAGAATTCACAAAATACAGTGAGAAACTGATATAACATGATTGCCAGTCTAGTAAAGGGCAACTCAACCACAACAAATTCTGGAAAGGAACTAAAGCAATAAATGTATATTTTTAGGCTACTATCAGCAACATTACTGCTTTTAGAAAACTATGTTAGAGTGGAGGCATTGCTTTCACAACATGATTGCCAAGCTATCCTCCATATTTTACTAAATAATGGTTTATTGCACTGTTATTCTACAATAAACTGAAACATTCTGTTACTGGTAGCAAATGCTCAGCAGAAGCTCTAACTGAATAGAAAATCTGTTCACACTGAAAACTAGTATTGGGGGATTACACTATCCCTTTTTTTCTACGCCTGTTTCTGCATTTCAAAGAATATGTCTATGTGTAAACTGTGAGTGTGGAAACAGCTCTCCAGGCAAACAACAATAAGAAAATAATTTTCTTAATAACTGTAATATACTGCAGTACGTTGTTTCATAATTCAAGCAAGACAGAAGGGTTCATACATTAGAGCAGAACTATTCTAGGTGCAGAAAAAATTGATTCACTAGCTTCTTTCTGGAACTGCAATAAACTTTCAAAAGGGTTCTTCAATTTTTCTTAGGCAGCCTTTTTTCTATTTGTAAACGTTTCTGTTCATATATTTATGATACCTAATACCCTGATACCTAAGGGTGAACCTTTCAGCAATCAGATTACTTGATTCATGCTTATTCCTAAATGTTTTCATCTATTTCTGACAATAAATTTTGTTGTAGATTTGTCAGAGGTAATAATGGCAATTCATAAAACCTGTTCTGCCCTTTCTCAAATGAGAGAAAGGGCGTGGAAAGATGAAAAAGACAGTTGCAATGTTCCTTGCTTAATTAAAACAATTGTAATAGACTACAAACCATAAAGGTGGTTAAAATGAAAAAAAAAAAAAAAAAAAGAAGGGATAACGTAGAATTAAAAATTACCATTATCATAACTTGGTTAAGGTTAAAAACGTTCAAATTCTAATTTGGTGATTCAGAAAGTATTTTGTTTACACTTCAGAGAGTTAAAAATAAACAACTATCTGTTTCTAATAGTACAGTAGTGAAAGATTTTCAATATTAAGTAAAAGTTCTTTGTGCCCTTAGTTTCAGGACAAAACCTATAGTATTAACCATTTTATTATCCATTAAGAAGGTTACACAAATTTTGGTGCCTGGATTACTATTATTATTGAAAATAATATGAAATAATAAGAAAATATTTCTTACATATATTGCTGGGACTAATCTACTTTAGCATATAGGGACCTTCAATTGTGATTATTTATCTAAAAAAATGCAAAGCAAGGGAATTTAAAATCTGCTTTCCTGCTATGGCAAACTTCTCTGAATGCTGTAAGTGCATACATAAGAATACCACAGCAGTACTGTGATAGCAGTACTATTATGAAATGCAGAATTTTAACTGGGTTTTCAGATTGACATTTTTTTTTCCTTTTTCAATAGTTACCAGGAAAAAAAAATCTGCCTAGCATTATTCTCATGCAACTATTGGACATGGAACTCAATTTGTGAAATGAAAGCTGTGTTTTTTTCTTATCTGAGCAACTTTTTCTACAACTTTTCATCTAGTGAGAACACTGGTTTATCTGGTACTCTGCTTCTTGATTAACACAAATACATTGGAAGAATCTAAATATTAAAACAAAGTATTAATCAAATGTGATAAATAAGAGCAGTACCTTAAAAAATGGGCAATATAAAAAATTAAAAATATATTCCAGAGTCTGAGCCTTCAGAGGTTTTCCTAGAGTGTTTGTTTTGCTTTGTTTTGCATTACCATTTTCCCCACTAATGTTTGTTTACCTCAGCTTATAGTAGTACACATTAAAGATAAGTAACATAAAAAGCTGCAATCTTGGTGGAATTCAACTACTTCAATTTCAGCAATACAGGAACTTATGACTGATTTTCTACCTAGTAGGTCTCTCAACATCTTGTAACTATGTCACTGCCTAATTGAAGATAACTATCAAGAGAGTTTAACCTATTTAACTCATCTAATCTCAAATTCAACTGCCAATCAACAATCTACACTTTTTTTTTTTTTTTTTGAGAAGAAAGTGTATAAAAATGCATCACTACTCACTTTTGCTGTGAATCATTCTGATCTGTAGATGGAATTGTCAAACACTCATCATGGCCATGGAAAAAACGTACTACATGCCCACCAAGAAGATACCCTGTAGAAGAATCCCATTCACTCATTAGTTTAAATATTGCCTATGTAAAAATATCACCATCAAAAAAACGATAATAAAAAAGGACCTCATTCCTAGGTGAAACCTGTCTTTAAAATTTTCATTTTTTAGTGAAATACAACAAATAGAACAAACTTGTATAGCAAAATAATATTATTTTTAATATCTTTTTCAGTTAGAAATATTTCTTCTGTAAATGCAAATAACAAGAAAGCAATTTATTAACATTTAAAAATCAAATTAGAATTCTGAGACAGAAAAGGAAAATGAAAAAATCTGCAACAATTACTGTTTTGAAAATCGAATGGTTTAGGTAAAAGTCAAATTAAACATATAACACAGCTTCCTCCCCCTTAATAAAATTAAAATGTTCACAATAAAAAATAATTTGGTGAATTCGTGAGGTTTTTCTGACATTTATAACTTGTGTCAGAATCAAAACTGCACAACAGTAGCTGGAGACAGAGGACAGAACAACACTTACCAGTTCTGAAAATCGAGCTTAATGGAAGCTAACTTTCCAAGCCATTTAACACAAAGACTATAGGTCAAAATGAGGCACTTTGCCTCAGAGAAAAAAAGAAAAATAATGGTGTAGGAGGAGAATGATTCATCAGACCCAAGTCCAAACTGTTCTGACCTTCTAAGTGAAATTAATGCCCTTTAAAAGAACAAATATTTAAAGGAGGAAGGGTAGAATGAAACTTTTATGTTGTGATGTCAATTCAACAGAAATTTGTAAATTAGAAAAATGGTAACTGGCAATTATCCTGTTGCCAATTAATACAAGGGTCAAAGTAAAGAAAGAACATGAAGAACTATGCTTCTCTGATATCTATGTTCCATCAAAAGTATTTCAAAAATCACAAGAAGTCTGTTACGTGACTTGCAGCTCAAGGAAAATTCCACTTTCTTAAAGTCTATCTATTCAAGCTGAGCTAGGCTGCTAAGTCTAAGATACAATCACCCTTCATTTAGGTCATTCTGAGAAGTATATATACAGCTAACATAAAAAGTTGGGAAGAAAATGACACAAAGAAAACCTACCTCACCCCACTCTATACCTTTTTTTTTTTGAATTATGTGAGTTTGGCTTATATGACCAACAGCCACTGGGCTACACGGTACTAGGTACTTGGGTTCCAAGTCCAGCACAAAGGGCCATCAAGATGATTAAGAGACTGAAGCATCTCTCCTAAGAAGATAAGGCTGAGATAGCTTGGCCTGCTTGACCTGGAGAAGAAAAGGCTCACGGGATCTCATCAATGTATATAAATACCTGCGCCGAGTGTAAAGATGACTGAGCCAGTGGTATACAGGTGACAGAGCCAGTGTACAGATGACAGTGTTGGGACAAGAGGCAATGGGCACAAACTGAAATACAGGAGAATCCATCAGGAAACATTTCGTCACTGTGTGGGTGACTGAGCACGCACACAGGTTATCCAGAGAGGTTGTGGAGTCTCCATCTTTGGAGATACTCAAAAGATACCTGGACAAGGGCCTGGACAAGCTGCTTTAAGGTGGCCCTGCTTGAGTATGGATTGGATTAGATGGTCTCCAGAGGTCCCCTCCAACCTCAACCATTCTGTGATTATGTACACGCTTACAAAGTTTCGCTGACAAATCCCTACTATTACAAAGATTTGAAATATGCCACTGATCTTCCATGATCTCTCTGTGAAGCACATTATGTTTGTCTTCCATTACAAGTTTTTATTTTTATTTTTATTTTTAACCTCTGTACTATTTATGATCCATGGTGGCAAGGGACCAGATGACCATTTATAAATATATGGATTCAGCATAGTACACTTCTCACAGTGGAAAGCTAGGTGTTACAAGCCAAATCCATGTCACATATGCTCTTAAAATGAAAACCTACAAACACTAAGACAAACTTTTTATAGGCCTATACACAGGTATACTGTGGCATTCTGTGCAATGCCTTACAACCTAAGGAAATAAAATCCAATGTCAAGTGATACAGAATGAACCTGACTTAGACATTTACCATTCATGAATGTGGAAAGCTGATAGTTTGAACAGAGAACAGCAGAGGTAAAATACAGTGTCTGTTATCATCATGTCACTAATATGATTTCTGCAATTTAAAGCTACACTGGCTCCTCTGCCCTTAGAGTATACGGCATATCATAACCTCAAATAATTTTTCTGTGCTAGTCCTTAGACTATCTGGATGGAAAATGCCAGTATTTCAAATTTACAGTGTGCATGCAAAAGTAAGAAGATAGTGTAGGAGTCATTTAGACTTTTTAAACCAGATTTGGTAGAAATGATGTTTGGGCCTTTCGTATCACTGTTAATGTTTTATTTCTCGAAAACTAACTATTCATTTTTATCTTTTCATTTTTTATTTTTTTTACTTCCAAATTGTGCTTGGTTGAACTTATATATTGGTTTCTTTCAGAAACTGTTTCAATGACCTTCAGAATTGATCCTTTACTTTGCCCTGTTACTTCAGGAATCTCTTAGGAATGCTTCACATATTTTCTTATGGTTAAAAGTTAGAAATAATATTTTTAAAAAAGTACTGTTTTTTTCTATGTCTTATGCTGTGCATAATATTTTGATCTAGTTTTGCTAAAAATCCATTATTCTCTATGTTACTTAGTATTATAAACTCCCTGAGAATATTCAGACTTGGATGACTTTTCTGCAAGTTTGCACCAGTCTGTCTTAGCGACAGAGCATGGCACTGAAATAAAGAGTAACATTGACTGAATGAGCTTTTCATTACAGAACAAGGTGTTTCTCAGACAGAATAAGGTGATGTTTTTCAAACATTATTGAGAAATGCAGCCAAGCACCTAGAGAATAATCTTGCCCATGTGGTGTGGGATTTACAGCTGATTAAGGGGACGTATTTAGAGAGCTCATTTTCAGTGACTATTAGAGAAAGACACGAGGAAGCATGGCTGTAAGATCCAGACAGGATATTGAGGAGGTATCTTTAAAAAACACAATGAGAAGTTTGAAATAGGAACTATGGGAAACTTGTTTTCCATTTTGCATGTACCTTATCTTTCTTTTCTCATGATACATGGTATTTGAAAATCATCTACAAAATCTTAGTTTACTGGCTTTAGTTATTCTGTAGACCCTACTCCCCAGTATTAAACTGAAGTCTATGAATTCATCAGTTGATCTCTTGTCCTAATTTTTCATGCAGCTTTTTATGCTTTGTAAATGCAGAGTTACCTAATTTATTTAGCTTTTCTTCAGTTAATTCAGCTGAAGTATCTGTATTTCCCCATTCTCCTTTCCATTACTTTTCTCTCCTATGCTCATTTTCTGCACTTTAACAAGCTCTTCAGGTTGATGTTCTAAAGTGCTTTTTTCATTCGGTCTTTATGAAAAATGTTGCAAAGTCATCTAAAACTACATAAACATCTAAATAAATAAACCACCAAACCTTCTGTAATACTGCTTCCTGAGCATGTAGGATGTACATTCCAAAGCGTCTGCATAAAGGAGGCATCCACCTGAATACTTCCATTTGACATGGAAAGATGCTAAAACAAGAAGACAGTAACAGGAAACAGTGAAATCTGTGCTTATAAAATATTGAATATATTCCTTTCCCAACCAAACAGAAATACATAATAAAGTAGAAATACATAATAAAGTCGAAATACATACATTCTTTAAAAATTACTAGCAACTGTTTTAAAATGATCTCTTTTCTAAAACCTTATCAGCACACTACAGCTGCAGCTTAGACATCTTCCACAGTTAACAGAAATACGAACTTCCCAAGATGCAGACTACAGAAGGATAAAAGCATGCAAACAATCTTGCTCTATGGGAAAGAAAGCTGAGAAAAAAATAAATGCATTAAATCTAGGCATTTTTCTATATCAGAAAATAATTCACTTGAAGAATCCCAACACCTTGCCCCAGCAGTTTGTATTTTCCCACCATATGGTTCACTTGCTAAATAAAGAAACCTACCAGGTATCTTTCAGAGGACACACTGACCAGGATAAGATCATCACCTATTCGAACTTTTTCTCCTTCTGACCTTTGTTTAGATGCAGGGTGTATTGTCCACCAGCATGCTTCACCTAAAAGACAGAGATATCTGATCAAGATTATATAAAAGAGACAATTCCCAAGAAATGTAAGGATATTTTTGTACAACACTGACATAACATAATAAAGAATTGTGTCTTGTAAGACATTCACTTTATAAAGCCACCTCATTCCCTTTTTCAATGCATTCATATTTTCCCTTTTTTTCTTGAAACTTTCTGGTAACAGATCTTTGCAATCACTGAAACTGATATTTCCTGTTGCATGCTTTGTTAAGCTACTAACCACTTACAAAACAAAAGAAAATCCCTACTTCAGTTCTCTCACAGCCAGTAAATTGCTGTGCAGTACCTTGGTCTTAACTATCACCTTTTCTGTCTTCTTTTGCTTAATGTTCGTATTTGCATTCAAAATCTCCTGTATTGCTTCCACTCTATGCTACAATTACGTTGCAGAATTGAAACAAATACTCTGTAACTTTGCAATATTGCTTCACTACAACCATCAGTTCTGGAAGCAGTTCCATTAGCACTACAAGCAATATAATTACACAATAGCCAAGTCTAAACAGTTACAATTACTTATACATTAAATATAAGATTCCAGATTTTTTTTTGCATATGCACACACACACAACACACACACACACACACCAATTCTGGGAAGATTACCTAATTTGTTCCACAATTTCACACATCTCAGTGTTAAGACCCTGATGCAAAAAGTTGAATACAGCTTTCTTAAAGGGTAATCATAGAATCATAGAATATCCTGAGTTGGAAGGGACCCTTAAGGATCATCAAGTCCAACTCTTGACACCGCACAGGTCTACCCAAGTTCAGACCATGTGACTAATGCAAAGTGGGAGAAAATTAAACAAAGGCAAAGTTGGTAACATAATACAAAGTGCAAAAAGCTATTTAATCAACTTGTAAATTTCATGTAAAACCTTCTTAAAATAAACTTTGAAGATTATGAAATTAGTTATAAAGAATAATAAACAAAAGTTCCATCCCATTACCAATAAAGGTATCTGACAACTACAGGCACACATTCAAAACTTCATGGGCACAAGCAGACACATGCACAATAACTTTGAAAAAAACAAACAAACAAACAAACAAACAAAAAAACAGCGGAATTATGAAGATGGGTTTCACTGGAACTATTTTCAGAGCGAGAGAACACAGATTCCTCTTATCAACATGCTTAAAGAAAATAGTCTCCATCTAAGGCAGCATCCAAAGATATAATCAAGTAATGGGCCCAAAATACCTGCCCGAAACCATCTTCTGTATGGCTACTACAGAAAGAGAAACTTAACTTATTCAAAACAGGTCAGGTAATGGGGGTAACAAAACATATAAATAATGTCACCTGGGAAGGACGTTTCAAAGATAATGGTCCACAAGTATTTTAACATCTACATGACAGTACCTCTCCATCTTCAATTAATTTATTTTTATTTTAGTTTATTTTCAAATAATGAAAAAATAATAAATGCCAAGTTAATATTAATGGAACTGTCATTTCTTCATTTGAATCTTCACATTACTGAGTTATGTATACAGGTACTTGGATTTCTTCTGCACAGTATTTGTCTTTCAACAGGTACTACAGGGTCACTTCTCTTCGGTTAAAGACCCACCATTCAGCAATTCTTAATGCTACATATACAGAAGCACCTAAACCTATTTGTGACTCTTCACAATTGAGTTGATTTTAAATTAATTTAACATTAAATTCATTTAACCCTAACCCAGTGGTGCCTTATTATTTATATGTGATTTCATGGAAGCTCAATTCTTTTTACAGTATTTCTGTCAGCATCAATGTTACTGACAGTACTCCTTGCAATCAACTGATTAGATTTTAAAACTTTCTCATAATTTCTCATTTGTGTTGCATCTCTTTCATTCTATTGAAAACTAATGCAAGCTATTATTTTGGTTTTATACTTTTATTTTTATTCAGCTGTTTTAGCAATGTGCTTATTGCACCTTTTCTGCTTTTCTCCATATAAAACTTATTTATAAACTTATTTGTTGCATGGTTAGAATGTTTATTGTGAATTAACTGAAATATAACTCTCTCACACTAATGCTATTGAAAGTGTCCAACTATGCAATTAGCAAACAAACACATCAAATTTATTTTATTCAACAGAAATTTTTACTTCAACTTACCACTAGTGTTACCACTAGTGTTATTGCAGTTGTGGTAAATCAGTTTAATTGCAAAGATACTTTTACATTCTTATGCAAAGTCAGTTCAGTTAATTTACTGAAAGACATAAATACTGACCAGTTATCATTACTGACAGTCATCATTTACTTTCAGTTATTTCTAATTTACACATAAACATTACATTCACAAGCTTACAGTAACATTAATTACAATGCCTCTTCTAAAAGCATATATATGAGATGTTTTCCTTCAAAAATAACTTGCCATACCTGCTGCATTTTCTCTCAGTCCCACATCAAATGCAAGTTTATCTGTCTGGGATCTTGATGACGTTAAACAAGTCAAATACTGCAAAAACAGTGGAGTTATTGAAAACAAAAATCAATGCAAAAATTAACACACATACCAAATTAATACTACATTCACATTACCCCATCTTACTATCATCCTGTGCTTTTTTTTTTTTTTTAATTAAAGAAGTTAAGCATGGTGTTATTTGTAAATAAGCTTTCACTGACTTCTTTAAAACATCCAAATCCTTTTTCAATTTGCACATATTTGTGTTGTGCAATAGAACTCTTTCCTTTCAAAGTTTCACAGAGTTTATGAGATAGGAACAGGCAAACATCTTATTATAGCCTTGCTGTAATAAGTTTGCAGCGTGAGAACATATCAAGCATACCAAAGGGCAGTAATAATACCAACAACTCTGGTAAGTCAAGGCAATCACAATTTTTATGGTTCATAAACATAAATAACAGAGATTAAAGACTAATGTGGAGTCTTCTAGTACAAGAAAAATGAGGGAGGACACTTTCTTCACCTCTAACTTGTTCAACCTCTATTAGTTATACTTGCATGGGCAGTATAAGTCGGTGATCCAAAACAGTTAAAAATTTCCAGTTGTACAACACAGCGAAACAACATTTATACAAGCTAGCACTATTTTGGACGCAGGCTTTGGCAACTATGCTAGTCTAAAAGGAACAACTGATCTTGTGAAATATGATGGAAAATCAACACATATCATGACAAATTCATTTGTAATAGCAGCAACTTGCTAACAGAATGATCATTGAAAAGGATTCCTGAAGGACAAAATTAATTGATAAAGGAGGTTTCCAGCTAAATTTCTTAGTGAAATAGATATGAACAATCTGAATTTAAAATGTAAGGACCACTTCCATGGCACTGAGAAACCATAAACTATTTTTTTTTTTAGTCTAGTGTAGAAAAGGATTTATAAAGAACAGTTCTTCTGAATTTGTATATTTATTTTGATTTTAAAAACATTTACTTATGAGTTCTGTGCTACTGATTACTGTGCAAGTGCTCTTTCGCTTACCATTTCACTGAACGAATGTCGAAGTAGTATAGCATGACCATATAGCAGGGTTCTGTGACCACCTTGAGCTGCCTACAGAACATGACAGAAAAGGTCACAACTCCAGTGCAATGTATACACTACAGTCAGATTTATATAACAACATGAAGAGTTATTACAGTTTAAGTATTAAGTAACAATATTCAAGTGAATTATCAAATACATATGCTGGACAAAAATCATAATAATGAAGTAGCAACAGCAACACCTAAATATCTGTCAATAAAATAAATTATCTTGGCCACAGACTGTTATTGTGGCCTAATTTTTGTCACAATTAAATAAAAACAACATTTTTAAAAAACATTTGAAATGAAACAAGGTAATACCTACCTTTTTTATAAACTTCTCGGAGGCATTAAAAAACATAAAAAATAAGTATATGTACACACAAACAAATTGCAATTTGAAAGGAGAAAAACGTACCTACTGCCCAAAGTAGTTTAAGTATATACAAAGGACATCTACTTGCTAGGATTAGTGAAAGCATTTATTAGATTCATTACAGCAACTGCATCCATGATGTCAACCAAGCATGATTATTAGCTTTCGCACTCTACAGGTACCTTAAAGGAGGCTGTAGCGAGGTGGGAGTTGGTCTATTTTCCCATGTGCCTGGTGACAGGATGAGGGGGAATGGGCTAAAGCTGCACTAGGAGATGTTTAGGTTGGATATTAGGAAGAACTTCTTTACTTTCTTAGGGTTGTCAGACATTGGAATAGGCTGCCCAGGGAAGTGGTTGAGTCACCATCCCTGGATGTCTTTAAAATATGTTTAGATTTAGAGCTTAGTGATATGGTTTAGTGTTAGGTTGGAGGTTGGACTCAGTGATCTTGGAGGTCTCTTCCAACCCTGATGATTCTGTGATTCAAATGTGGAAATTTATGACAAGATCAGAGAGGGCAAAACTGGATTTCCCATATGATTCCTTTAGTCAGAGAATTTAATACACATCTTCTGAGACTTTCTCAATGACCAGAAGAAAATAAATTCCAAGGAAAGAATTTTAAAGTTACCTACTGAAAAACAGACATCAAGCTTTATAGGCTTTCAAGTCTGCCTCCCTCAACCTTTTACTACATCTTATCTGCTAATTATTTATAAGTAAGAAGCCAATTCAAATTTCAATAAAATATGACCAAAAGATTAGTTTACTGATTTATTGTGGTGTTTTCCACTGAAACTAAGATTTTTTTTTTTAGATCTTCAATCTCAAATTGTGTGAAGTATGACTTTAAGAATGTGATCTCTAAATTTTGCACAACCAAAGACTAATGTTAATACTAATACTACTATGCTGGCCAACATTATATTTCATTTTTCATCTCTCAGTCCAGATCATAACATTTGTATGAGCTAAGTCCTGAGTAATAAGGAAAGGCCAAACATCAGGATCCTGGATAGCAAGTTAGAAAGTACTGATTTAAGAATGTTTAATGTCTCACATGATTTCTAGGTACTGCTCACACATACACATAGAATTTTTATTTCTATTTTAATTAGAAAATCATTTACTGTTTTTGTTTCATGTCTATTTATGTAATCATTAAATATGAAAGATGATTCAACAAAATATAACTACAGAACATTAAATTGCCTCTAGTATGTTACATGTTAAAAAGGACTGCTTTTAAAAAGTCAGTTCTTTTCCTATGATTCATGTAAAGGGGACCAATATAATTAAAGGTAGTTTCTGGAACTCAAACAATGTTTATACATGTGTAGACAAATGATTTTGCATTCTGTAGAGAAGACATTAGTTAAATTATTAATTAGTATTGCAAGCTGTATTCAACTCGTGTTCTACAGAACCCTAACTTAGAAAATATCAGGCTGAAGAAACCATTATAATCTTTAGCTCAACTTATAGAATATTTAATACTAATTCAAAGGAATAAAGCTGAATAATGCTATTTGTCCAAACAGAAGCAATAAAAATCAAGAAGCAGTTCAGCACAGGTCTTCTATTACAACTGCAATAATATAAAGAAAATCTCATGTCTACTCTTTTTTTTTTTTTTTTTTTTTTTTTTTTTCCTCTTCTTTTTTTAGCTAATCACAAAGATGTTAAGAAATGAGGATTTGTGACCTGGTCATCATGAAACTTAAATTTAAAGCTGTTAATAGCTAATACAATCTTATATAATTTTATGCAGTTAATTGAGAGATTTCTCAGAATTATATGGTAAAGTACGTATTCTGTTTCACTGTATGAACCATATAATTATATAAAAATTCTTAGTATATCTTGCAGCACACTAAAAAATCTGGACTCCTGGATAATAATTTGTGGACTCTCACAGAAAATGTTAGATTGCTGGGGAAAAAAATGGAGCTAAATATACAATAGTTACTTCTGGTCATTCAGAGAACACAGAATAGTTTGCGATGCCATTACAGAAGCCTGATCAGAAATTAATAACAGCAAAACTGTAATTACAAGTAGGTTGTTAGAGAAAAATTTCTCATCAATTTGTAACAAATATACACATACTAAGTTAAGGAAATAAAATGTCTCATGCTGTTTTTTACTGAAAGCTTTTAAATGAATCACTTGTAAGGCTAACTCAAAAATAAATATATAAATAAATCAAAAAAGCTATGTTTTTTTCTCCAGAAAATCTGAAACTAAAAGCAAAACTTTATTCCAAACTAAATTTAATATGGAAAGCAAACCTTTCAATGCAATGATAAACTGGTGGAACCAAAAAAAGTTTAGCAATCATAAGAGGCCAACCTTTATTCTCAGTAATGCCTTTGCATTGAAAACAGAACACAAATTAACATTTTAAGATATTAATTCCTACATTACATGCTGTCATTTTTCCCTACATTCCCTAAATTATGACCTGACAGCAAACTGTATTATTCATTCAGAAATAGCTTTTCTCTGAGATCTGTTTTTGAAATTGCTTATTACCATATCAATTTGCTTTCCCTGTGCTAAAGATAGTGCCTTATAATACAAAATATTTAACTTGACTGGTATTTATGATAATATATCTCTAAACAGTATCAGTTAATTGTAACTTAAAAAATAATCTTTCCATTTTTGCAACAGCTTATTGACAGAAGCTGGAGTTCACCTCCACCAAATGTAACAAATCCTTCTCATAGAAAGGAAGTTTTTTGCATTATTGTTTAAGCTTTCATCTTTTATTTCATCCTTGGTATTTATATGTAGTTCTGTGTTTCTATTACAATTTTCCCAACGGACTGTACCCAGTTTCAAAAGCAATAGAGGGCAAAGTTGTTTTGAAGGAAACATTGCACAACAGACCACATTTTCTATTTTATTTGTAAATACTCATATATTACTAGTTAGTAAATTACATATTTTTGCTAATTTTTGGGGTGAATATTTTGGAAAAACTAAGGATTGTGATATTGCTGAGGAGTCCTGAAAGTGACTAAATCAATATCACTTTTTGAAACAACACACCTGATGAAGCCTACTGGACTACGATCATTAAAGATTATGTTTTGAGTATTAAATGTATAAAAATCTGCAACAATTCTCACAACTAATATGAAAATTTCTTTTTAGAATTTGTGGAGCTAATGAGCCGATATTATGGTATTGATCTTTCCTCTGTAAGAATGACTGATAGTGTGACATGAATTAAGCACACTGAATTACTGGATTTTTAATATAAACTGTACATTAATCTCATTTATATTTCTCCCCACTGAGTATTTTAGATTTTCCATAAATTACTGACCTAATCTTCACATAAATAAATTAATTTATGGGACATTTGACTGATCAGGGCGTTTGAAAGTAGAACTAGTAGCTTATAATTAGTGTTCTTTGTGTCTTTCTAACCTGTGTGTTAATGGGAGAAAAGGGGATGCTTCTTCTACAACATTTATACAACACTGGCTTCAGAAGCCCAAAGCTTGGAAGGCACTCACAGACTGTTTTCCTCCCATTCTGATTACTAGTTTATTATTCTGACACCAGCAACACAGCCCATGGAGGGCACCACCTTTCGGCTTACTTGAAATTTCTACTGCACTGGTAAAACAGCATTTCTATAAAAATTGTGGTACAGGAACAAGATCAGACTTCTTCCTGGCATATGTTCTTTGGAGGGGTACTTGTTCTGAATAATATGCATAGCTCATTATCTGCCTTCATGAGTAATGTATCTATTGAAAGTTTAGTTTACATCACATTATTCCATGATGTATACTACGCAGAAGTTCACAATGTATAAAATCCCTCACAATACCACCATCCACTGACTATAATACAAAATGCGGCTCATGATTTTAGTCTTCTGAATTGTGCCTAACTTAGAGGATTAAAATAGTGTAAAACAGGCAGTAGAAATGTTCGCTCTGTGTGTATACATGCATTTCTATATGAATCTACAGTTTACATGCCTTCTGGCTACAAGACCTGCCACCTCCAATACACCTCCTAATTGAACTGATTTGAGTTCCACACATAAAGTACAATAGAAACAAGCTTACAGATAGGAAAAACAAAACAAACAAACAAACAAACAAAAAAGACTTAACAGCATGAAAGGCAGATACTAAGGATAACATTATAAAAATCATGAAAGCATAAAACTGATAAAACTGCAAAGTTTCAAGTTTTCTGGTCAATCATTCTTAAATAGCAACCTTTTATTCAGATAAGAAAAAAAGAACAGTTTAGAGTTATTGAATATTTACTGATCTGCATGAAATCATGAGTTTTAATCCAGAAGCATTCTAAAAATCTTTATAATTTTATATACTTGAGAAGCAAAATGAAACTCACTGCTTCAGAAAGATAGGACTCCACAGCTCACCTTGGATGCTTGCAGCAATTAATTAACTAATTAATTAATTAATTTTTAAATGAATGTTCTATCATTAGTGTTAGACAGTTTCATTGGGATGATATAAAGCTTAGGAAAATTGTTAGATTTCATGTGATATATACTTTTTTATTTAAATTATATATTTGACCACTTTTACTTAGCACTTTTTGAAAAATATATTTTTTCAACAACTAAGTTTTTATCCTTCCTACACACTGAACATACCACTTCTGTACGAACAGTTATGACATTCAAAAGAAAATCACCTTCAAGTAAATAAAACACCTTTTTGGTTCTCTCTTCTAGGAGCCATTTACAGTCTATTACCTTGAATTATAAAATTCTCATCATTTCCACATACTGCATGCACAGTACATGAATTTCAGTAAGAAATCAAAAAAAAATAAATCTCATCATGAAATAAATTCAGCATAAATTTCTATTCAAAAACAACAAAAAATGAGATGTTATATTTAAGCACATTTCCTAAGATTACACTAAGATCACTTGTGCGTTTTTTTTTTTTTGTTTCTTCCTCAGACTTCCATTTTACCTTCTAGCTATAATGACACAGTCTTTATTCTGTATGCAAGAACAACAACAAAAATTACAACTTGAAGAGAATATGAGTTTTCTGATTCCTCATAAAGTAAAATGTTACAGACTATCTAGCTTGGCAGATTATTTGCATAATAATTAGTTGCCATCTAGTCTCATAAAATAAATAAAGACATAGAGTATTTTCATGCTCTGTTCACAAGAGAATAAAAATTAAATTCAACATTATGTTAAGAAAATAAAGGTAAGTTAGAAAGAATAGAGAAGGATGGACTATATTCTTCACAACTAGTCAAGGAAATCAAATTAAATCTCCCACGCAGTCTTTTGGACTATGTTGGGAAATCAATTAAAGCACAGAATTCTAGAAGATAGCAACAAGCTGATCTGATATAATCTGTTCAGGCAACAGAAATCTGAGAGGTACAATAAACATAAATGCACTGAAGTTGCCTGCAAAATTTCAAAACAATTTTAGTCAACTTTAAGAGACGTTTATATGACTACTATCATATTTAACCCTAACTGAGTGAAATGCAGAATTTTATTGACACAAATTTCATGGCTTTCACAGAGTCAGAAAGTGATGATTGCAGAACCTGTCATAAGAAATAAACATTGTAAAATCTTATTTAATATTAATTCATTAATAATACTTCACCCCATACATTAAGAATTGGCATTTCCATTTTTTTTCTTCCAAATTTCAGTTGTTCATAGAATAGGAGAAAATAAATGTGATCCCACTTTTTATTTTAAAATCCTAAAACTTCTACCCATGAATAAAATAGAGCAGTGACAAACTGAGTGGAGAGCACAGGCCACATTTCATTTCCTTTCAGAGGCATGCAAGCTCTACCTAAATATACATAACTAGACAATTTGCCTAAATTACCTACTTATAAGCAATTCACAGATGCAACAGCAAGTGTAACATCTATAAAATTCCAGAAGTAGCAGTGTGTAGATAGTGTGAGAATTGAAGTTCTGTTTTTGCAGTGGAAAACTCCACTAACTTTGCATATTCAAAAGTGATTGTGCAGACATAACAGTGGCATAACATTGGAGTACGTTATGTAGAGAAGGGGACAGTGGAAGGTCTCACTGTCCCAAAGGAGGATAGCTAAGAAAAACAGGAAAATCACATGCCCTCTAGTCATGAGAGGAAAAGGAGAAATTAAAGGTTGGTCCAATAAAATTGTACATACATGGTATAGTAACAAGCACCAAGTAGGTTGTGAAACTGTAGTACTCAGCCAATGAGGAAACAGGTGAGGAATCAAGCATTGGGTAGTGGGGTTATAAGGTTATGATAAACTTTTGCTGTGCACTCCTCTTGCAGGACACCTGCCATTGCAATCACGAATAAAAATGCTGCTTCACTGAGATCCTTGCCTGAGCCCATGTTATTGGCTGCAGATTGTTTCTCACAATAGGAGGTATGTTTCTCTCAGGGGTAGGAGAACAAATAGCAAATTATTCAGGTGGGCATGCAGATCATTCAAAATACTGAAAAAAACCTGCATCTATGATTTGAATTAAGCTTAATATTTTATAATTCCCTTCTGACAAACAAACATCTTAGAAGTTCTATGAAAGGTACATACCTTATATATCCTTATCAATAATAAATAACATATAATAAAGTACACTTATTTTGAGGGGACATGCTAATCAGTGTGGAAGTTCTCTTTATTAGGGTATTACAAACGTTAGGATGTTTTAGATTTGAAGTGATAATGCAGTTGAAGGGTTAGTAATGAGAAATGCAAGCACAGTTACAACATTTGACTATACTGCAAAAGTCACCATACACTATTCTGTAAGCATTATAGTAAGTAGGCTTGTAAAAAATAAAGTAAAAAATTAAGAAACCTAAGGTAGATAATTATTAAATAACTATTTCTATTCATTAGTTCTTGCTTCTTACCACGTGTTAAGTAACTAAAAATTACAACGAAACAATTTACGTTTTGTTCATCTACAAAATAAATAAATAAATAAATGTATTTTTATATCTGAACTGATCAAACATTTAAATTTGTCACTTTTTTATTGATAGAACTTAAATCACAGTTGTTAATTTCATATAAGGATAAGTCAAATAAATATATGTGAAATACTTCCTTAATTCAGTGACATGAGGTAGAATTATTTACATCATGATGACGTTATTTTGCTTTCCTCATTAATAAATAACACTGTAATACAATCATGCTTTTATGGGAATTATTTATGATTCAAAAAAAACTTCTTACACTCTCAACAGGTTCATAAAAGTCACCCAGTCCAAGGGTTCTTTTGTTCATTTTTCAGTTGCCAGGTTTGAACTGATGATAATAAATGATCTCTGAGAATCATGTTTCTATTTTTTTTTTTTTGTAAATAGTTCAATACATTAACTTCACCTGCTCCTCAATGCTATAAAAAAAATAATTTTATTATGGTTATGGAGCACTAACATCCCAAGAAAACAGAAAAAATAAAGAATCTGCTACCACACAAGTCCCCTCACCCAGAAAATTCTGAAGCAATAGAAGTAATGAGAAAAAAAAAATGCAAAATTAGAAATTTAACATTCTTTGATGTTAATTTACTTACCCCTTCACCGGCATTATCCCCTGTGTTGGCCAGCATTTCTTGAAGGGCTCTGACAGACAGGGACTGTTCAAGTACAAAATTACAGATGCAAAGGTCCGGAGGAACATACTGTAAAATTAAATTAAACAGCATAAGAACAGAGGAGCAGATTAGATTAAACAGGATGAAAAGTGTTAGAACACGTGTTTTAATTTTAAAATCTATATATATATGCAACAATTTTTTTTTTTGAGATGCATGCTATCTTATTGTATCAAAATAACACAAAAACATTCTTCATAATTTGTAATTGCAGTAACTTTATATTTGCTATAACTCTACTGCTCACAGTAAAAATAAATCACCTCCAGGTTCAAAAGTGGAAAAATTCTCTCCACATACTATTGCTTTCCTGTCTTTTAGAATTACATCATGAACATTTTATTTGTTCTCTAACATCGCTGACAAAACAGAAGAGAAGGCATATGATCTTATTTGATGTATAAAGTTGAAACTGAATATATTTATAGCTGCCACTAAATGTCAAAGATTCAAAATCTTCTGATATAATAATACAAGCTATTTTAGGGACCCTCTCCTCAATTATTGGATCAATAATGACTGCTGCTTTTGAAACATGAAACTAACATTCACTTCAAAGAGAACAGCGTTATTTTCAATCTGTTAACACTAATGCATCCAATAAAAGATATGTATACAAGAAAAAAAGTCTCAGGGGAATCTTATCAATATACATAAACACCTGACAGGACAGTACAAAAAAGAATCAAATCCTCAGTGCTGCCAGTGAAAAGACAAAAAGAATTAACATGAATTGAAATACAAGAAATTCTATTTAAACATGAGAAAAGAACTTTACTGTGAGCATGGTTGAACACTGGAACAATGAAATGCTAAACTTTCTGAACACTCTGTAGCAAGCTAATAAACAATTAAGAGCAGTATTGGAATTCCTAACTTATTTTTTCTTTTTGACAGTGTTTTCAAATACATTTTGGAAAAGAATTTTAAGTCAAAGACTTGAGATTGAAATTGCATAGATTTTATTTACATAATTGTTACATATATGAGTTCCCTCATCTTTTGTACACAAATAATTTCTTATTAAGTAGTTCATAATTTCAGTAATTCCCATAGGAAAAACTTAAACTGTAATATTCATCATCATTCATCTCTACTGTGCTTTGTTTCTTTTTTTTTTCTTTAATATTCATTACCTGCATCTGTATACATCCATTTTTACTAATAAATTGTAAAGAAATAACATGAAAGTTGTTTATGGAATTATAAAAACGTTTTAAGAAGTACTTGGTAATCTTGAATCCCTTCAGCATTGAATCCCTTCACCACACAAATTACCAGAACAGCTCATGGTCAGCCTATCATACAACCTTCCTTTTTTTTTTTTTTTTCCCCCTCTATGTTTCTACAAATATTTCAAAGACATTATCTTTCCTTTTCCTTGTATCCCCTCCCTTTCAGCTACTTTTATCATCTGATTACATACAGCTCAGATAAAAATCATGAAATTACACCTCTTTATTCCAAAATTAAAAGACATACTGAGTTTTGTGGTGGTTTTTATTTATTTATTTTTTCCTATCTTGTTCTCTCTTCCAGAAATTACTTGAATGGAAAAGCATCTCTCTTCTTGTTTTAACAATATTTGGCCAAAGTTAGTAAGTGAAGAAACAGTCACACATGCTTAAAATAGATTTTGGCTATGGTAAAGTTGTCAGCTGTAGTAGAGAATTTAGTAGAAGATATCAGTGTGATTAACATGCCTTGGATCTCATTTAATGCAATTTCTTCTTAATACATAGATGCTATCTAGCTTTATAAACCAATTTCATGGATGAATAATCTACCTCAGGTAAACAGTACTGTTTTAACAGGGAGGATATTCATTTTAAGAATGAATTCTTATCATCTGATTTGGAGTAGGTTCCCACTTCCAGTCTTAGGATCTTATTATACTTCTGCTTTCTAAAATAAACAGGCATCTATTATCCATGTTCCCATTTTAGATACTTATGGGCAGTGTCCACATTTCCTTTTTTAATCTGAACATACTGTATCCTCCTCCAAGTACTATCATGACTCTCACTGCACTTCCTGGAGACATTTTATTAACATTCCTACCAATTTGAATGTCACGACTGGACTCTATTCCAGCAACACTGCCGCAGAAGTAATAAATCAATACCCACAAATTTAAAGAGATAGTATATCTTCCCATCTCCTGCCATGTTTCTTTTCATGATACCTCTAAAGACTATATTAGATCCCCCTGAGCATGGCATCACTCAGGAAACTCATGACTGCATGACATCCACCGTGACCTTCATGTTCCTTACAGCTGACAAGAATAGTTCCTCATTCTGTAAGCATATTTACTTATTCAGTTTTTACATTCTATGCTGTAGCACTGAAATATGCCTCTACTTTCTGTTAAAACATAAAGTACTGCAGACCTTCCTGTGTGTGACATGACTTCATGAATTGCCAGTTCCCCAATATTTCCATCATCAGAAAAAAAACATGTATGCAAATTTAAATTGTCTTAATGGAGAAAAATAATAGCATGGCAGTGAAAACAGAACCCTGAAGGATTTGATCAGAAACACATTCAACAACAATTTTTAGTCCACTGGATGTGTGTCATTTTAGTTTTGTTATTTCATAAACAAAATTTTGTCTAAATGTTGATGAAAGGAAACGTTATTGCTAAGAGTTGTTTGTACGTATCATACTCTCTAAACATTTGTATCAACTTTCTACTTATTTTTAAAACAGACTTAGATATTTAAATGACTTTCCAAAATTCTTAATTGTTCTCAGGTGTAACTAGCAGTTCAGAAACCTCCCTGGTAAGCTTTTTTAAAATTATCACATTACATGTTTTCTAAACCTCTTAATTTTAACTTCATTAACTTAATTTTAATTTCAGAATCTTCTGTAGTTGTATCTGCTGCTAAGTCATGAAAAGTAAAGTACGTTCTACAAAATTCTACAGTCACATATACCGTTCCTCCTTTCTTTAGACTAGGATGAGGAAAAACACTATCTTACAGATTGAGATCATCAGTAATAGATATTCTACACTGTAGTTACGCTGTCAATTAATAAACAATTCCCAATCATTATTGAAAAATGTTAAGACAATAGTTGAAAACACATACGTGAAAACTAAATTCTTTAACTTAAGCATGTGAAAGGATTATCGGGATTTTTAAAGCATACAGGAGATAAATTATCATTGCTAAGCTCTTAGAATGCAATTTAATGCAGATTTAAAAGTAGCACGACTTTTCATGTTTGAGATGAACAAGAGCCTCTCATAATGCATAAACAAACACTGTAGATTTAACACGGTCATAATATCTAGACTAAAAATAGGACCATACAGTAATATTTCAATAGGAAAGATACAGCGATCCTGCTAAAAATCAGGAGGAGAAGTAAATGATAAGGAAGAACAGAACAGAAATAAAGACACAAAAATAAAGAAAAAGAAAAGGATGCATGGAGAAAATAGAAGAGAGGGAGTAGGTCCTGCATTTGCCTTCATTCTTAACATTCTGCTTTAGTACAAGTCTCAAGTTTCATTTCTCCTTTCTCCTGTCAAGCTCGTCTTCCTATTTTTTTTCTTCATAACTCTCTAGCTTATTTTCTTCCTTTTGATACTTATCTTTAAAATTTTTGAATATTTAATAATCCTGACCTCAGAACTCCCAACTTTCTGCTTAATCAACCCGGTTAGAAGCAACACTTAATGTCAGTAACTAACAGGTGACAGTACTTCTGGAAGTATCAGTCCTGCACACCAAGATATTTGAAACTTCAGCAGTGATAGGAAGAAGCTTTTAAGTGAACTTATATCTTATTAACAGTCTGGAGACATAATCTTGAAAATATGAAGCATTTCAGGTACAGAGTTAAGTTAAAGAGTAGTGGCTTTTGACTTTGAGACAAGTATGCCTCAAAGTATATTTAGAACCTTTACGAAATCTCGTATTGCAGTCACAGAAGGAGAAGCACACAAAAAGCACATCTAGCACCACATTAAAGAAACCACAATTAAATGTATTCACAATAGTAAGTATCAACATTCATTGACCGATTACACCAGCTGAGAGCATCTACTTCTTACTTTAGCTTCTGATGTTGGTTCCAAAAAGCACAGGCGATTCCCAAGTCCCTCAGCTGCCAAGCAAAACTTCCTTTGTTCTTTGTGAACGCTGGCAACACACTGAAGTACTACTTCGTCATCCTGTCACAAAGCAAAGTAGAAGAAAGAAAAGTAAATAATCAGAAGTTGAATAAACACATTATAGTGCTAAAAAAATGGAACACTGGTATCTGCTGAAAAGGACATTTCTTATATTCCTATAATTGTTATCATGTACACATACATAGATTATGCTGACGTGTATGTTTACCAATGTGCATGGATTTGTATTCAAGACTGCGTCAAAGTGACACACAATACATATCATCTTCAGGACTTTGACAAGTGCTGTGTTCCTCAGTAACCTTAGCAGTGACTAGCTACAGTGTCATAAAAAAATGGAAGTGTGCTATAAAGTATCACTCAGTGATACTCTATAAAACAGGATTAGTTTTTAGAGTAAAAATTTATTACTCTGATCTTGCAAGCAACAGTAGTCTACACATCATTTAATTTCTTTTGTTAGTGCAGTATGCCTCCAATGTAAGCCTTCTGATGCATAACCTTAATTTTTAGTCTCATTTAATTTTGAAACTTTCTACAACCAAAGATCCAAGAGCCTTTTTTTCAAGTGACTGTTTGAATAAGTTATAAGAAGCTGCTCCTCAGAAGACATATTCCAAAACAAGACAACTGTGGAACAGTGAGGCAAAACTGTTTTATTGTTTAGTTATCCTAATTATACTGAAAGTTCTTTTACAAATTGTTACATAATGCAGTGCCAGAGACACTTACTTATAAAGTGCCAAGCCCTTATCCACCTCTTAACATGTGATACTAAACTTGACATAAGCATGCTAAACCAGATTATTTTTAGTGTTCAACTGTGTCTTAGGTGTACACTGTGTAAAAATCATTTAAATTTCCACTACTTGCCCACTAATCAAGCATAACACCACTTGTAGACTAGCAAGTAGAAGAACTTATTTTTATAAAGGTATTTAGCTGTTCACCAGAACACACTGCCTTAGGAGTTTTTAAGGGGGTGGAAGCTGATAAAGAGCAACATGATATGTTAGTGTCCCACCCAGCTATGCTACACTGGTGTCAATTATTATTGTCAAAGCAGATACACAACAGCCGCCTGTACTGAACTAAGAGATCACTCAAACAATTATGTTCTAAAATCAGCACTTCTTTTTCCAGTCCATTATGCAACTCAAATAGTATGACAGGAGCACAGCTACTGACACTTGAAATAAAAGCTGGAAGGGACAGAAGGAACCCTTCCTTTCACCAGAGGAATTAAGTGAAGTATCCTTTAAAATGGGAATTCAGAGGTGCTTTTTTCACTTGTGTGGTTTCCCAAGTATGAGAAAGTTATGTGACTTTCTTTTAGGTGGTATTTACTGCCTACTTACTACTACTACCATGGATAGCTATCATATTTAAAACTAACCAATCATCAGTTACAGACAGTGTTTCCTTATCTAGCATTTTTAACAGTACAATATGTGAATTCATAAATTTTATATATATTTTTATATATATACATAAAAATAAAAGATCTATAGTAAAGCAGGATGTAAAACAAATTACCTAATTAATGCTGAACATTTATTTATTTTTTTTTTTTCCCCTGCTGTATAGGTTCCTGTTCAATTTCTGTAAAATGTTCTCTGAAATTCTCATATTTCAAACTTATTAGTAAAAAACCTTTCTGGTTTTTAAACATCTGTATAATGAGCTGGAAAATATACACAGTAAACTTAAGCACTTATTACTACTTTCCTTTGTTCACGAATTTTTAACACTTGGAATCAGAAGCATATCTACTGGGGGGAGAAATGAGAACAAGGTATAAGATAAAAGGATAGATCATTTTTCATCATCTGGTTCCTTTGAACATACATATTTCAGATACTTGAAAAGAATAAAATACTAAAACATGAATTTATAAATACTGAGATTTAGAATGTAATTGAGACTGTCCCCTAGGTTTCACTTATTAGTGTATTAAATTAAATTACTTATATATAGCTGCAATTGTATTTATTCTCCCTACCACCACATTCAAGTATTCACCACATCAAGTATTCATCAAATATGCCACACAGGCATATACACGGTATCTACTGAAATTCACAGTTTTCTAATAAATAAAATGATGCCTTCAGACAACACAGATAAAAAGTTAATTAAAATACTTAACTAAAATATACTATTTTCTTTTTAAATACATGCACATAAAAATGCCAAAAGTTTCTAGCAAAATGAAATTGATATTTTAATTTTCTAGAATGCAAAAAATAACAATTTTTAGAATTTATACTGGCTTCACAAAGTCCTTACTGATCATTAAATGCCATAATACTAAAATACTGATAATATCTGGAGGATCATATGCAACATTCAACATCAATGTTTTACATTATTCCCTTAGATTCCCAATGTCCCCTTTCACTTGCAAATTCATTGTTTGATAAAAGTAACACTACACAGGATGAACAACTTCAATACAGATGGCAATTTCAGGCAGTTTTAGAGTTTTCAAGAGTTTATTACTCAGGCACAGGTGAACTGAACATAAGGAACTGGTGGAATCTATATAATCTATAAGTAAGACAATGACTTGCTGTTAAGATGATTCAATCTTACTGACGTAAGATTGTTCTAGTTGAGGTCTGAAATTGCTTTTCTGGCCTGTAGACGTTAAAAAGGAATCAATGCTGGAGTTTTCATCCTTTAATGAAACTGCACCACCTTCTTGAGATTTCTCTCAAATTCTGGTACTCTAAATTTTTTTTCCTGGTAAACTCATTTTCTTCTTCCCCTTATTTTTAAATACACATGGTGCCACAACCATTTAACCTTGACCTTTACTTCACTTACAAAGAATTTAATATATTTATTTCAATATACCTTCTTCAGTATGAAAACGATTAAGCCTGCAAACCCAATGAGATGCAGAGGCTCATGTGATCACTAGTGATGTGGTATTAAATTAAACACAGTAAAATCTCGAAGATAACCAAAAGTAAAGCAAAGCAAAAGCAAAACAAACCCCATACAACTTCCTTGAGATCCAGTTTGTCAAGAAAATTTATACACTGACCAAAAATAGAGGAAAGGGCTAAATTTGTGTTTGTCTTTTTAATGTTACCTCTCTCATCTAAAAGCTCAGACTTCCATTTATTATTTTATGTATTATTATTACTTTTTTTAAATAACAACACACTTTTAGAGCATATCGATTGATAGACTGGAAAGCACCTCTGTAAGCAATTGTACAACACCTCACCACCTCACTAGAGGTGTTTCAGTAAACAAATGGGAGTCATGGGGGAGGAAGGAGGCATAATTTCAGGTTGACCAAAATATTGCCACGATTTACCAAGTATTTATAAATAATAAATTTGCATACCACTAGGCATTGCTCAAAAAATGATCATCTCTATTGTTCCTCAGAAGCTACACACATTCTAAGTGTAGAGCAGCAATAACTGTTTTCCACCAGTAGCATCAATAATTATTGATCTCAAGTTAACCTTGAGATAGTGTACTACTATAATCAATATCTATTTAGGAATAAAGATGAATAGCAATTATTAACTTTTTTTTTTTTTTTTTTTTTTTTTTTTTAATGAAGAGAAAATCAAAATTCCTCCTTTCTCCTGGTTAAGTTTCATGAATCAGTCCTTTAGCAAAGTCATGTATCACAGAATTTACAGAATTTCTAGGTTGGAAGAGACCTCAAGATCATCGAGTCCAAAATGTTGTCCATGTAGGACACCTGAAACCTTCAGCTAAAAAAAAGACCAATTCTAAGAATACTTATATATACAAACATACTGATATTACTAAAATACATTTCAGGTAGCCTGAAATTCTGCAGGATCTACTGAGTTTCATCTAGCTGTGTCACAGTTCTGTCACATATTATTCATCTATTTATGCAAATATGGGAATTTTACAAAAAGAAAAAAGCTTTGGAGATGTTTTCTCTCTCTCTCTCTTTTTCTTTTTTTTAATGTTTGTACTGAAACCATAAATTTTTATTCACTTTGGTCAGAGCTGAAGATGGAATCTGATTTTGTACTACACAGTAACATCTGCATAGGTTGAGTTATTATATCTGAGAAAGAAACGTACTTCTGAATGACAGTCAGTCAGTTCTGTATCTTCTGCTTTGAAGATGGAAATCCTTACCAAGACAGAACTTTGCTTCCTTGCAAAAGTATGTCTAACATTAAACAATTTCTTCAATTGAAAACTGTGCAGCAGCAAAACATTAAGAAGCATGAAATCCACCTAATTAAAGTTTTTTTAATGAACTACAGCTCAACCATTCATTATCAGACAGTATTTAGGCTTATTCTTCAAGTTATCTTTCCTCCTCAGATTTCATAATAATGGTAAACTTAAATTGTTTTAAACAGTTAAATAAATTTACCACTGCCATCGTAAGCCAAAACTTATACAATATCGATTTTACTTAATCAATGACTTCAATTCCTGCAAAGTGATTCAGGAATCAAGGTGAAACAATACATTTTAGGCATGACCTTGTTTCAGCTTAGTTCAACGGTTTAAGTCAGGATTTGAGAATAAAGAAATCTCAACAGCTAAAATAATTGTTTCTTCATCTGTTGCATATACATCCCAGGATTAAGAATTATAATCATTTAGACTTAAGTCTGTATAGAAATTGTGTTCAACAGTAAACTTCTGTATGCTTCTTATTAAGTCATATTAAGAATCACAAAGCCATCAATACATTAAATATACAAAGGCACATTTACATATAAAATGTGCACATTTTGCTGGAAAATGACTTCCTATATTTACCTTGCTAACAAACGATTCAACATCTACCTGATTTAATCTCTATTCTCTACTATACTCAGTACAGAAAATGAACTGATAAAATTGACATGACACTGAAAACTCCAGTAGACACAATCAGCTGCTTACTACAATCTACGGGTTAAAGAGCAAAGCTGTCCCTGAAAGAAGCATGCATATTTTGCTTGTATTTTACTTACAGCTACACATAAACGTGCAAGTACTTGCACATGAACCACTGACTTCAATGAAAAACTGGCGTGGTTGAAAGAACACTGTCAAACTATGGAGAAGTTTTATTTTATAATATATACTTTCCATTAAGAACTGTATATTGCTATTTAACAGATTATAATAAAAAAATTAAAAATAAAAAATTGGAGCTCCTGTTTTACATGGTAAAACAAGAAAGCACATCAAGGTAATGCTCTTCACAGCTCTAACTACCATCACATGGCTACACTTGCTGATTAAATATCATCCTTACAAATAAATGTACAAAACAAAAATCCACGGTCATCTTCCCAATTTGACAGATATCATCCTACCCATGTATGTAACTTACTGTATTACAAAACACAGATGCAAACAAACATGCTGACTAACATTTGAGCACTAGCTTAAAAACTATTCTCCTACAGGACTGCATTGCTTTCATGTTTTCTAAAATGATCTTGCAGAATATGTAAAATTCACCAGGTATTTCCTTTTAAAGGTGCTACAGTCTTCTCAACAAGTAAGGAATCACAGGCAGAGTTGACAATGATCTAACCACTACCACATATGGAGTTGGTAAATTTGTTGATGCATAACACTTCCTTTCACAAGAGGAATGGTATCACTGCAAAGTTGTCTCCAAGCACCTGTATTTTCTGCAGATCTTTTTTTTGAACTGCAGAACAAGTGTTGCCCTGGGCAACTTGAACTCATAGCCTCTTTTGCACTGCAATGATACAGCTCAGCTACAGGAAAGAAAAATAAATAAAAAAACATGTTTGTTTTTAGTCCAGTTCCTACTAGCTCCATTTAATATTACAAAGTTCCTGCATCAGAACAGACTGTTTAAATTCCATTTAATTTTTATTTATTTATTTTAAATATTAGGACGAACATACTCAAACAATGGAGCAGATTGCCCAGATTGGCTGTAGAGTAGCCATTTTTGGAGATACTTAAAAATCTGACTGGTCAATGTTATGTGTAACCTGCTCTAGAGTTTCCTTGCAACCTCAGTGATTCTGTGCTTTAGTGAAATAAAAGGCAATTAATTAGGGGCAAGATAAACAATTTTTAAACATACAGAAAAAGCTGCTCTGAAATCATAGGGAATACGCTTCCCATGTGTAACAGACAGTACTAGTAGTATGAAATACTGTAGCAAGATTCAGGATGGGTACTGGAAAAGGGTTTCATTTTTTTTTCCTCCCAATGGTAAGAAGAGCAAAGCACTAAAACTGACTCTGTGTAGGGTGTTGAGCCTGCATCACCTCATCTTTAAACACAGGTTATGTCTACATCCATGGATGCACTGTTGCATGGGTACAGTCAATCTTTTATTGGATAAGGGCACATATGCCTATCGAGGCTCTGCTTTTCTAAGATCCTATAATTGTTATATAGTCCTTTGTGTCTACAGTATGCTAGAACGTGCTTTGCAATGTTTTTTAGAGTCCACAACTTAATTCTACCAAAGACTGTCACGCTGAGTTGATCCTGACTCAAAAAGCTTATCTTGCCTGTTGTTCATTACATTGGCATCAGAACCTGAAGGAAAAGGTCAGAAGAGAAAATGTATTTTACTATTCTGTCTTCTTGCTACCTTATTTGGAATATATTTTATGTATATAATTTTATTCCCATAATACTTAAGCACACATGAAACAAGGATTTCCAAATTTCAAATCACATTATTTCCACATTGGTGCTCTGTTTAATACTGAAAGATAAAAGAATATCACATTGTAGCAAATTGATACAACTCGCTACAGAAGAGACACCACGACATCAGACAACCTAAGAATACTCCTCGGTTAGAGTAATGATATTGAAATTCTGCTTTAGAACATGTATTTATGTAGAAAATATGCAGAAATTAGCCACTTTAGGAGAGACTGGTAAGAATGAATGATGACTAGAAGTTTACACAATACTAATGGAAAATAACTCCATTGAAAGACAATTGCTATTCATCAGCTTATGTTTCCTTACACAATTAAATAATTACCAAAATACTATGAATAATTGCACTGTGACTTCAGCATAAAATGCAATAGCTTCAAAATTAGTAAATATACATTTTGTTTGGTATTTTTTCTTGTCATCTACATATCCACTTACAGAAAATCTGTTCAGTGCACCCTTATGCACCTCACGTAGTCATAAGGAGCCTGTCAAGACATTTGCAGGTAAATTAATCCCAGTGCTTCCAGGTGTAAATATTCTGTACTTGGCCTCCTAAAATTTGGTTTCTAATTAGAAATTTCAAGATCTTTCTTGAAAGAAATTTCAAGCACAAAATAAATACTTTTTGTTCATAATTTTTCATCTATACCACAATATTATAATAAAAAGGTGCAACTCTGATTAAAAGATATCTTTTACTTCAAACCAGTTTTAGTATGATGCAAAAATGCTGGAAAAAAAAATCAGTCTGTTTCTATTTTCATGTATAATATTGTAAACTACATAAAACTACACTATATTAGTAGAATCACAAATGCTAAAATTCATGTAAAGAATTATACTTTTTCTTTTTGAAAGTGTATTGCAAATTCACTTAAATATAGCAAATAATTGCTTAAAAATAGTATGAATTATGTCCATTAGAATTATATAAAGCATTTAAATGTTACTAAAAAAAAAGTATCATAGATGGGCTTTTATAGTCAACATGCAGCTTCACCATGGGTAACTAAAACCAGCTTTACTAAAAAGTGGTTTAGGTTATACCTTTCAAGTTCAAAAAGAGTTTTGCAAGGAGCAGCTTTGAAATCACCTAAAGATAGTGAAAGCCATAGAATTAAATTAGTAGTCAGAGTATTTTTTCACTCAGTCTCACAGTATTTTCTTTTTCTGAGAGTGATAAGTCACCTTGCTACATAGAATTTAACTCCTTCTCCTATAAGATTAACAATGCATACTGAATTCCATGAACCCTTAGCTTTGTGAAAGGCAAATGAAGAAAGATGACTCAATTTGGCAAGTCAATGAAACAACAGACGCTCCCTCAATATTAGCATAGAAGTTATAAAATTAGTTATTTATGCATTTCTCTCAAATAGAAAGATCATTTAAAAAAAAAAACATAATTAGTTTCTATCCCCACAGTAGATATAGTCAATCATTCTGCTCATTCTAAAATACATGCTTCATACAATGCTACTTTAAAGGATTCCATTACTTCTGTGTTTGTAAAGAACAAAACTTTTCAAATCTACAATCTCAGATATTATTATTAGGATTTCTTACATTGATAATTATTGTTGTAACAGTTGGTGGGGTCAAGACTTGCATACTTGTATATGCATACTTGTATTCTCTTGTATATTGTGAAAATTTAATTTGCATATAACTGAAAAACAAAACAGTTCTGGTACAGCTTTTTATTTCTGTTACTGCTTTTATATTTGAGATGAAGGATGTGGAAAATCTTGATCATTAACTTTATTTTTTACCAAGGCAAGAGAGTCCCATCTCTTGAGGTTTCCTAATTAATTAGTTCATAAACATGAAAAACATCTTTCAGTAAGTTTTACTTTTTTCAGAGGTTATGATCTGGAAAAGTAACTTATTGTATTTGCTTGCTATCCAATTAAAACCATTTTAGTTTCCTGCATTGGGAAAACAGTGTAATTTTCCTGTAATTAAAAATAATAATTTGGTAAACATACACAAAGAAGTTAGATTCTTCAGCATTTGATGCTGTCCTGCACAACACCCTTGTCTCCAAATTGGAGACATGAATCTGATAGATGGACCACCCAGTCAATAAGGAATTGGCTAAATGGTTGCACTCAAAGAGTTGCAGTTAATGGCTCAATATCCAAGCAAAGATCAATGATGAGCAGTATTCCTCACAGGTCAGTACTAGGACCTACTTATCTCTTTGCTGCATAGACCTGTTTAACATCGGCTTCGTTTGACATCTTTGTCAGTGAAATAGGACAGTTGGATTGAGTGCACCCTCAGCAAGTTTCTCAGTGACATCAAGCTGTGTGGTATGAGTGACATGATGGAAGGAAACAACGGCACCCAGAGGGACCTGGACAGGCTTGAGAGGCAGGCCCCTCTGAACCTCATGAAACTCCATAAGGCCAAGTGCAAAGTCCTGCATCTGGGCTAGGGCAATCCCAAGCACAAATACAGACTGTGTGATGAGTGGCTTAAAAGCAGCCCTGAGAAAAAGGACTCATGGATGTTGGTACATCCATGTTGATACACAGTTGCTGCCCACAAAGCCAACTTGCCCCACTGCCTGGGCTGCATCAAAACTGTAGCTAGCAGATCTAAGGATGTGATTCTCTCACTCTACTCCACTGTCATTAGAGTGCACCTGGTGTGCTGTGTTCAGCACCAGAGTCCCTACTGTATGAAAGACAGTAGGGCCACAAAGATGATCAGAGGGCAGGAGCATATCTCCCATAAAGAAAGGCTGAGAAAGTTGGGTCGTTTAGCCTAGAGAGGAGAAGTCTCCAGGGAGACATTGTAATAGCCTTCCAGTACTAAAAGGTGGCCTACAAGAAAGATGAAGACAGCAACTTTAGCAGGGAGTGTAATGATAGGACAAGGGGTAACAGCTTTAAAATAAAAGGGGTAGGTTTAGATTACGTAAAGCATAAGTTATTTACTGTGAGGGTGGTGAAGCACTGGAGCAGGTTGCCCAGAGAAACTGTGGATGCCCCATCCCTGCAAAAGTTCAAGGCCAGGTTGGATGCGGCTTTGGACAAGCTCAGTTGGTAGAACGTGTACCTCCCCAGTGCTGGGGGGAGGTGGGTGTGGAATTAGATGATCTTTAAAGTCCGTTCCAACCCAAACAATTCTATGATCTCCCCAAAAGTCTAGGTTGGAGATTTCACAAAGATATGCAAAAAAATGGGGGGAATGAATGTGTCACTGTATGTAAACTGTTTCTTTTCTGATATTGCTTCAACAACTCTAGGCTCTAGAGAAGCTTACTGAAAGCAAAACATGTGTACTCCCCCCTCCTGAACATAGATATTTATTATTCTTAGTTGAAATACTGTAGTATTTCTATACAGATTCTGTTGCAGACCCATTGCATAGAGGAATTCTTTCATATCAGCCTCAATGTGGAAAGCTAACAGCTATTCAAGAACATAATAAACTTTACTTTAACCAATTATTTTCTAATGGTTCTTACCAGAATTTAATTGATAGTTACAAAATTAATGATACGATATTCTCCTGTTTCCTATTTTCAGCTTTGCTGTTAATATCAACATTATCCATATATCCATTTGGATGCTGTGTTTACATTTCAGACAGCAGGCCTCACATACTTTTCCAATTAAGTGGATTATTTCCCTTTAAAGGTTATGTATTAAAAAAAAAGAAGAAGAAATTCAGTTACTTAAAAGTGGAAGAAATGCATGTTACATCATATGCTGAATATCACTTTCCACATTGCCAGTCATGGAAGCATTTGAATTTTTTGTCTCGCATGCTTGCCAGTAAAGCAGATGTTACCTGTTTTCCAAACTCCTGAATTTGTTTCACATGTTACAGCGGTCATATTATGCTATACTAACAAAAGGACACAACTCTTCTGTAGAAGTCTTGAGTGCACTTTTTCCTCACTATCCACTTAAGATATTGAAGAACCATTTTCAATAAATTTTAATTTATTTACTACATAAACTAGTATTAGAAATATTATCTACTAAAACATATACTCAAAGACAAGTTTAACATCAGGGTAAGCTTATGAAACAAGAAAGGTTCATATAATGTTTTTCATTCTTTCAATGTGGAGAAGTTTATACAGCTTCACTGCAATATGATTAAGTTTGCTTTAGGATCACCATGCAGAAGCGCATGCTACACAAATATTTTGGTCCCAAAATATAGACATCAGTCATGCAGTTGAATTAGGAGGGGGTCACATGAATATATCACAGTAGGCTTTCCTTTGCTTTAAATGTACACAAATCTTCTGGCAAACAGTATGTGTTAAGATCTAAAACAAAAGTGTACTTAGGCACAACTGTCATGTTGTATATCATCATAAAATCAAAAACAAATTAAGAAAAACAATATCCAGGACAAGCCTTAATATGTGGTGGTAGTGGAGAGGTGAGAAGACTTCCAATAGTTGTAACCAGTTGTTCTTAACATTTATTTTTTTTTTTTAATAAATTAAAAGCCTTTATTTATTTGGTAGTAACATACCAAGGCCTTTCCTCCCCTAGTAAGTACATGAATTTCCCCCAATAAACACAGTCAGTTCACTGCAAATGGATCCTTATGATGACAGCAGTTATTTGATGGAAATTCACACAACACCATCTGATGGTTCTCAGGAGAGTTTATAAATAGAGTTGGGGTTTCCGTTGTCAGTCTACTCCTTCAGCAGTGGCTGGATCAAAGCCTAATCTCAACTCTGGAACATACTTCCATATCTTATATCAGGTCATCAGCAAGGCAGAATAAGCAAGTCATTAGACAGCAATAAAATTAAAATGTACTCCCTTTCACTAAACTTAATACTTCTAAATGAAAAACTGCTTTAGAAAAGTGGAAAGTGACATCCACAGCCTAAGAAAAAAGGCCCACTTCCATATTCTCTGGAATAATTTCACAATAATTTCTCTATATCTGATTAAGTGTATTCATTCTCTGCCAAATTTGCAAGCAACTCCAACAGATACCATTGATAAGCAAGACATACAAAGCAGATACACATATTGAGGTTTGTTAGTGTACTGCATCACCAGTTTCCTGCTTTTTTCCTTTAAAACCATCTTGTAAAACTCCATCACTTCAATATTTCTGTTATACAGTAAAGTAGCCTTACAAAGTATTTCAGTATTGACCATCTTGCTGCTGCTTCTTTTTTTTTTTTTTTTTTTTATTTAAATACTTCAAGGTTCTAAATTTGCCAAGGAAGCATTTACACCAGTTCACTGTTGTCCTTATTTATAATACTTATTTATAATACTGCATTATTTTTCAGCTCTTCATGGAAAAGAAAAGCATAAGATAGTGAGAACAAATGAACAAATCACACCAAAGAACAAGACGAAGTAACATCCAAAATATTTACTCATTATGTCAAAAAAATATAAATACAAAATATTATTTAAGAATCACCCCTTTAAGCTCTAAGGCAGGCAGCTTATTAACAGAGCTGGAGTGAGCCAGCCATACAGACCATCACTGGTTTGGTGCAAATCAGTGTTTTAAAAATAAATAAATAAAAGTCATCTTCTATTAGGTAGGGTCGTGGCTTGCTTCAGGAACTTAAAATTACTTTCAGCACGAGTCAGTTCTTAAAAGGGCAAATAGACTAAAACATCAAGATGCTCAGTGATGATCAAGGAAGTGATATCAGCCAAGAAGTATACATCCTTTGTAAGTATGTTAACATTATTTTCTGAATTGTAGTATCAGGATCAGTGTTTTGCACCTCTGACAGTCATGACCTCTGACTTGATATTGTATGAGTGAATGAAGAAATGACAAGATGCGTTAGTTCATTTTAATGGAGCATTCTTTTGGAGAGAAAAAAAATACAAGAAATACATGCAACTATGTGCATGTGTAATATTTGGTTTCTTTTCCCCACTACTTTTACATCCATTACAATAAATTTATTTCCATTTCAGCAATTAACTGATAACTGGAGTTACCAAGTATAAGGGAAAAATTCTGGCATAATAAACTCAACCTGCATGGTTTAACTTATTTAACATTTTTCTTTTTAACAGACACTCAGATACATTAATGGAATAGCCAGTGTCTTGTCTCGATTACTTATGAGCCGATTTAAAAAAAAAAAATTGGCACCTAAAATCAAGAAGGAATCCAAGTAGAAGCTATCATCAGCCTTTTGGAATCTTAGTGCATGACCACTACAGGATTAGTAAAGATACCAATAGCAAAAGACATTTAGGTCATATCTATTTCAAATGAGAGTCAGTATACACAGTATTTGCCATATTCTTTAAAACACATATTCTATACGTAAAAAAAATCATGTTAAAAAAAAATAAATGTAAAAAAAATTGTTAGCTTTAAGCTAACAACTATAAACATCCCAACTGCTTCTTTAGCATCATAAAACTATGAAAAATAAATGCAAGATTTTCCATTTGGACTACCAGATTTTTCTAGGAAATAGTTAAATGGTGACTTTGAGGCAATCCTATAGATTTTTGTTTAAAAAAAAAAAAATAAAATCAGTTCAGTGCTTTGCCCATCATATATACCAAATGTTGGGAAGACGGATACTTAGGCTTAATCATTTGAAACATTGGGTCCACAGTAGAATGCACTATCACCCATCTTCAATTTCAGGTTCTTAAAACAATTTAGAAAAGTTTCTACAAAAAGATTCAACAAAGGAGATATGCTCAGTCAGTATATGAAGTAAAAAAAAAAAAGTCTTTATTCGAGAAGATAGGGGAAACCTCTCAGAATACTATTTTATAAAAAATACTGGGGGGAAGGGGAGAATTAACAGTGTCACAGTTACCTGAATTTAAGTCCTGTCCTTGTTAGGAATAGGCAGTAGAACTACAGATAAAAAGGGTAGTAGCACTGAAACGCATAATGAGTGTTTGCAAGACCCAGGTCTCAGAGTAAGACTGAATAGTCGATTCATTACTGCCATGGATATTTCAATTTAACCATCTGTTACAATCCTGAATTATGGTATGCTGGAAATTTATTTCAAATTGAAATCTGATTTTCTTTTTTTTTTTTTTTTTTTTTGCAATTCTCCAAAACAAAAACAAGGTCACTATACTCAGTAATCCTCTACACTTGTTACAGTTCAAAAGAAAAAAAGCATCCAATGCAGGCACCATTCCAAAAGAAATCTTTCAAACAGGATTTGCAGAATATAGCAGATATTTTTAACAGCCTTCTTATAAGATATGCAAAAAAAAGGAAAAGAAAATGGAAAAGATATCACAGAAATAAAATATGAAAATTAAAGTGCATTCACCTGCTGTTCATCCCATATCAAGCATTTACACATATTTTTCACACTAGACCACAGGAAACAGAATACTCAAGGTTAAGACAAGATCCAGCTGGGACATGATACAAAAAGAGCATACATCAAATCATATGGTCATTGTAGATATCCTCAAAACAAACAAAAAAACAATAACAAACAGCTGAATGGCTGTTTTCCTTGCATAGTAATTCCAGATGTCTTACAGTTATTGTTACTTCAATAATAATAATATTGGATAACGAGAATAACATGAGATAACCAGAAATCTGTGATCAACTGCAGTGTTAAAAGAAATTAATCAGTACTCTCCAGCAAACTGATGAGTAACACATGGACTAACTACATGTTCAGCCACAGACATTTTATGTCAGCCTTGCTCTTATTACAATGGATCTATAACTGAGAACAACTGAAATTAATGGGAATAGAAGGACCTTCATAAAACTAAGACAAATATTTTTCACTGTCTACCTAACTGATATTACAAAGCATAACAAAGACTTGTTAACTTGACCTCTTTTTTTTTTTTTCATAAATTAGATGGTGGACCCTGCCAAAGAGAAGTGCACTTAATTTCGTAAGGAGGTTAATTTCTACAGAAAATTCAGAATTGCTGTATTTTCACTGCTTCCATCCCAGATAAGAAGCTAGCAGTGTTTACACTTACAAATCTTTTCACAAGATTCACTTACAACGCATGTGGTGTCTGTTCTACCAAAAATCAGTCATCACATTCGCTAGCAAATTAGAGAGATAAACCTTAATACATTTTCAGCAGAAAAGTTCTGAAACTTTGCTATTATTAAAAAATCACTTAAATCCTTTGCTATTCATAGATTTTATCACACAATCATACCAAATGATGTTGATGTTTTAGAAACTGTCCAGTCCTACCCAGTGCTCAAAGCAAGATCAACAAGAGAGGGGTGCTCAAGAACATAACCAGTCAGGTTTTCAACATTTCCTAAGAAACAGACTCCACAGACTTTCTGAACAACCTGTTCTGGTGTTTGACCACCCCCACAGTAAATTAGTTTTTGTCGTTAAAAGTTATCATACAGGCTGCCTGGATGCTGGGACATGGAAATTCCTCCTGTTTGCCCCAAAGGAATCTCAGACCAACAGATCTGGCAGCTGCTACAAAGTCCCAGCTGTTCCTTTCCAAAGACATGGGTGTAGTAATGGTCCATTAATTAACATCTGAAGAACTGTGGTCTTTGTCTCCATTTTCCCATGTCTACCAGGTTTCTGAAGGCTGATTCAATCAGTAAAGATGCCCTTCAACCAATTCACCTCTGGATAGGCTTTGGCTTCACTAACCACATCCCTGCTCACTTGGACAACATCTCTATATCCCTCCTGGTCATGCATTCCTGCTTCCAGCACTTGTATGCTTCCTTTTTATGTTGGAGTTTTGTCAGGTGCTCCTTGTTCTTCCAGGAGGCCTCCTGTCATTCCTGCTTGATTTCCTGTTAGGATGGACCACCCCCAAGTGTGGAAGATACCATACTTGAAAACAGATAATATCCTATGGAATTCTTCCAAGAGGTCCATGCACAGAATGAAGTCTGTTCTTCTGAAGTCCAGGATTGTGACTCTGTTTTTGTCTAATTTCCTTCTCTCAGAATCAATTCCACTCTCATAGTCACTGCAACCAAGACTGCTCCCCAACATTCACACCTCTAACCAGTTCGTCCTTGTTGGCAAGTATCAGGTCCATCTGAGCATCTCTTGTCATTGGCTCATCAACTACCTATGTAATCAGTGCACTCCAGAAGATTCCTGAATTGCTTGTACCTTACTATGTTGCCCTTCCAGATAACAGGGTAGTTAAGACTTTTATTATAAGTTAGGGCCTGCAATCTAGAGGCTTCTTCCTGCAGTCTGGAGGGCTCGCCTCACCTACTTCTTCCTAATCAGGCAGTCTGTAAGAGACACCACCACATCGCCACCCACACTGGTCAGACCATTAATCCTAAGCCATAAATAGAACTGGCTCACCCCTGTTCAAAGGCACAGCACCATGCATTCCCACTGCTCTCTCTCATAACAGAGAACTTGCCTTTCTTACCTCCTTGCCTGTCCTTCCTAAAAAGCCTGTACCCATCCATTGCAACACTCCAATCATGTGAGACTGGATACATTATCCACATGCATTTTCTTCTTGGTTAGGCTTCAAGAGTCAAGGTCTGCTACTAATGCTAAAAATTTTTGCATGACTTTCCAAGACACAGCATATCAGCCAATTGCATCTAGACTTAAATATGCACACAGATTCTTGAAAACAAGTGGTATAAAATTCTACTAAGACTTGAAAAAAATAACTTCATATTCCTTTAGGATAAGTACTATCATGTCTAAGTAATGCCAGAAGTTACTTGCAAGGATAACAGAGGCGTAAGTCCATGAATAGTTAAGCTTCTTTGGCTCTTCCATGAATGAACACCAGCCAGACATTGTTTTATACATTGATTGTGTCTAATTTGAAACCCAAAAGACTATACTTTGGGGACTATTAAAAAAAAAAAAAAAAAAAGAAAAAGAAAAAAGACTATAAATAAGAAGTTAGTGGGCTTGGATTACTTATCCAAATATCTAGACTTACTGTTACCCAAGCAAGGTGAAGATTTGTAGTCAAATAAGCTCTCTAATTATGAAATAGATACAACCTTAAATACATAATGTCCTTAAATCATAGACCACCTTCCCTGAGCATGAAACTACAGCAAAATTCATTTCCATCTATATTACCCTGTAACATCTTTTTTCAGATTTTTCAGATCTGAGGCTTCCCTAAATCTATCATATGTCCTCCACATAACTACCATTCCACTTCCCAGAAACTATGAAAAGTTCCAGGTAAGATTACAAACTACACTGTAATTTGGGATGAAGCATCAATGTTAGTCCTTATTGTAAGAACTAAAGGAAAAAGATTCAGCAAATATTTTCATGCTACTTGGGGAAGGAAACAGTTTGAAGAATACACTCAATTGCTGATACAGGGAAAACACAGGACATAGCTGAATGGGATAAAACAGAAATCTTACTTTTCAAATCCTACTTTAAATACAGAAATTCTTCTGTTTCAGAGATTGTTCCAAATTTTCTTCTTCCAAGTTTTCCAATTACTGTGTGCCTGAACATGCAAAACTCATTCACCGATTTTATTTATTAAATGGTTTGGGTTGGAAAGGATCACCCAGTTCCAATCCCTCTTTCTTGGGCACGGACACCTTCCACTAGGTCAGGTTACCCAAAGCGAAGCCCCATCCAGCCTGGCCTTGAACACTTCCAGGGATGGGACACTCACAACTTCTCTGGGCAACCTGCTCTAGTGCCTCATCACCCTCACAGTCAATAACTTCTTCGTTATATCTAATCTAAGCCTACCCTCTTTTATTTTAAAGCTGTTATACCTTGTCCTGTTGCTACAGTCCCTGATAGAGATGCTCTCCCCATCCTTAGAGACAAGGATGTTGGTGCGGGACAGCATCAAATGCTTTGCACACGTCAAGTTTGATGATGTCAGTTGCTCTTCCCTCATCCACTGAAGCTATAATCCCATTACAGAAGGCCACCAGATTTGTCAGGCATGATTTGCCCTTCATGAAACCATGCAGGATGTCACTCATTGCCTCTCTGTTCCATGTGCCTCAGCAGAGTTTCCAGGAAGATGTGCTCCATTATCTTGCCTGGCACAGAGATGAGACTGACTAGCCTGTATTACCCCAGGTCTCATTTTTTCCACTTCTTAAAAATGAGGTTGTTTCTCCTTTTCCAGTCAGTGGGAACTTCACCAGACTGCCACAACTCCTTGTGTTTGATGAATAGTAGCTTGGCAACTTCATCCACCTGTCAGTGGCGTGTTATTTCCAAGTCACTGCTACACCACACTAAGTATAAAATTCCCAACCCACTGTTCCATCAAGTTCAGTAACAGGAAAGGAAAAAATCTCTCCCTGTCCATGTTTGTCCAGTCCAGTCCCAACTCAACCACTCTTATGAGAAAATAACTGTAAACAAACAATGCCTATCAATTATGGCTTTCCAGAAATAACTATGTTCTGAAAAAGCTTGGCTAGCACAGTCGTTTTTGCTACCAGTCTTGTTCAGGATTCACATCAGGGAAGCCAGTGAAGAAACACACAGCAGAACACTTATTATGCTGACTTCTCATACAGTTTGAAAGAAATCAATTCAGTTAAAAATCAAGGTGTCTGAAGCTAGAGAATGGATGAGGAAAAACTTTAGTATAGAGTCCAGACAAGGTCAAAAGCTTGGAAATAAACAAGCACTAAAGTGGCTAGCATGAGTGGTGGTGAGCTATCTATCCTTTGTGCTTCATATGTTTGCAACACTGAGATATTACTACATACTATATCTAGAATGAGAAAGCTGCAAAAATTACAGTCACTATAGACTCTGTGTTTCTATACACACTCAGATGTTGTATTTTTCTACTTGTATTTTCCAGTTTTTCTATTTTTATGCCCTCTACTTCACATAGAGACTAGTGTGCTTAGAAATTATCAGTCAGAGCACCAATAGGATAAAAAATAGAGTACAAACAATCATCCACTTGTTGATAAGTTACACGGAAAGAACACAACAGCAATTGCCTGAACACAAACAAGCTAGAAGTAATTTGAGCCACTGACATGCTATGAAGACCAGGTTACAAAACAGTAGTATGGAGAAAACCTTTTCAAACCAACATCCCTGGCATCACCTACTCCATCACGTAAAACCCAGGTTTTTTTTTATTATTATTATTTTTTATTCATACCTTGCCCTGGATTAACAAATATACTTGCTCTACTACAAATTTGTTATCTTCATACGATTAACTTCTCAGTTTAACACTTCAGAGAGCTAAACAAATCAGGAGGTTGAAGATGAGTAAAAATGGCATCAGACAATGGCTGAGAAGAATAACTGCAATTCCTTTATAAGTTCAATTTTTCACTAATCATTAGAATGAAGTGCAAAGCATGTATCTTTAAAATTAGATTATATATATATATATATATTTTTTTTTTTTAAGCAAGATTCTTGCAACAGATCTTGTTTTCAGTTCCACCAATTCAATGCAGATCTGTGCTTTACCACCACCAAAATGTTGCACACATGGAATGTTTTAAAAATTCTTGCTGAATGTCAACAGTACTTTCAGGAAAACACTACTCATCCACATTTGGCAAAACTAGTAATGTATCATTCTAACATTACTTACAATACAAAGTACAGCCCAAAATGTTTACAGTACAATCAACAACATGCAGGATTTACTTGCAAGTGTCAATAGCCCTGCAATTCTTGGCAGTCAAAACTGTAACCATGACTCATTAATGGGTGGGTATTTAAAATGTTAAAACAAACAAACAAAACAAAAACCACCAAAATTATCTTAGAAAACATTCTGTCTTGAGTCACAGAAGCTATTATAGTGATATTAGTAAAGTAGAAATTATTCAATGTAATGCCGGCAAGCCACATTACCCTTTCATTATTCTTCCTTCTCAGTAGTCAGTCGATAATGCATGCTGCCTACCAAAATACTTTTTCAGCATCCCCCAGAAACCCTTTTAAAAACACAATAAAAGGGCAAAATTCAATCTGAGAAAGTATTTGTTGACATATAAGTTCCATATGAACTTCATTTGTATACAGCCAGTTTTCACCAGCATGTGTACATATATTTTTGGATGCTTGCATATCTTCCGGAAGAATTTTTTGTTCTCAGACAAAAAAAAAAAAAGTTTAGGCAGAAATAAGGACAGAAGGATAGCTGGACAAAGAAAAAAAAAAGTAGTCTTCCAACTTTGATTGTTTAGTAAATAAGTAAATAACATGTAAAAGACATGTTTTTCTTATTGGAAAGCACCAAGATAAATATACGCATGAGAAAAACTACGACCATACATATGGTTGTTCAGCCTCCACACTCCCCTCTTTTGTCAAATGATTTAAGTACAGAGTGCTTAAGCATGTTATGACTAAGCACACAATTACAAGGAGTCTTCATTTTTCAGTCATTTATTAAATGCTGACTGTTCATGCAGTCTGCTAGTACATTTGAAATGAGAAAAATCTGCCACTAAAACTGAGAGTTTGGATCACCATAGCAAGCAGCATATTATCTTTAAAGACCTTCAGCAAGATGAAATCTCAGTATGGCTGTTGTGATAAAACCCTAAGGACAAGCCTAAGTTTACTGCTAGGAATAGTATTTCCTGCACAGCAGACAAGTGCATAATAAGTATATATAGCTAAATGTTAAAATCATGAAAACTCGGATTAGAAACAAGACACTTTTGACACTGAATGAAACAAATTAGTTTTTCTGCACTTTCATTCATGAAAATGATTACAAAAATACTAGCCGTCCCTAATGATTGCTTCTCTGCAGTTTTATAGCAATCCTAAGTATTACAGTCATGAAACTTTCATTGTAGTTTATATTCTGCTTTCAAAATACACTAACAGTGAGCATTTATCATTTAACCATATATTAAAAATAAAGGAGGAAAACCTCTTGGATCACCTGATGACAGACCCTTTTCAATTGGAATAGCTCACGAAATTACTGCTAGCCTTGTAAATTGTGCTTCTCCCTGTTTTTGAGAGGAGAGAATACTGCCAGTATTCATCACAAAAATATTTTAGGTAATATGACATGAGTTATCTTTGAAATGCAAGATGCTGGAAGATTTAAAATAAAATAAATAAAAAAAAAAAAACATGGCTTGATTCTTTGAAGTTAGTAGCCACAATCATTACAAAATTAATTTAATTTCTAAGTGAAATAGTAAATATTATACATATCTGTGATTCTGGGGCTGTAACCAGTTTCTCTCATTCCTGTCATGTAAATCAAGAGGAGATTCCTATTCTGCCCTTCAGCTAATACAGCTTGTCCGGTAGGATTTGAAGCAGATTTGATTTTACTAGCAAACTGGTATTGTGCTGTCACTTTAGAAGGTTTTTTATCTTCTATTTTCCTAGCTTAGTTTAAGCTAAAAGGGGGATCCGTGCTCTCTGACAGCAATTTGGAAGCAACAATGGACAAAGACAATCAATAGTGAAAAATTTATTTTGCTTTAGTAAGATGCAGATCCACAGATCTGTGGCATTCTTTTTAAAATATTGTAGCTACAGTACCTGTGCCATTAAATCATCTGGGTGACACAAGCAAATAATGACAATGTGTGTAATTTTCAAGCTGTGCTAAATTTTTATAGCTATGTCTTCTCCTAAACAGGAAAAAAAAAAAGTCTGAGTAATGATGAAAAATAAAAAAAGTCACAATAGATGGAATTACCAGAATAGCAGCGTACATATTAATTTCACGATAGAATGATGAAGTTCTCAGACAAGTTGTAACTGGTTCAATATGGCTTCATTACAATGAGTAAGTAATAACACAACAATAGTACAATGGAAGTGTAGGACTATATTCAGCTGAATATAATGCTCTCATATATTGCTAACACAGTATCCGTTTAAGAGAGAACAGATAGATAGAAAAAATGTATTTAGTATGCATCAGGCATCAGACTTCAAGGAGACAGAAGTTTCTCTCCTTGATTATATGCAGACAGCTGACTGAAAATAACTGAAATCCACAAAAATCTGTATCATTATGCTTTGGATCAAATAATTTCAGAAGCAATCGGATCTGTGGCTACTGAGCTATCACTATGATTTATGGTGAACACTGCTGTTTGAGTAAAGTAGAAAACATTCAAAATCCATCTGCTCACTATCTACACGCTACAAATTACCATGCAAATCTGAACAAGTCAGTTCTCTTAAAAATGTTCTTCTGGAAACTTCCTGCTAAAGAAATTAAGAGCAGTCACTGTTTCTCATGTATTTTATCCTGTCAAAGCCACTGTCCATTTGTTAGTATAAAATATATCCCCTTGTGTGTATTTTTTCTGCATGAGACTTTTCCTTCAATAGAATTCATTAGAAAAGAATTTCAGTGTCATCTTCCACCTTCAAAATTTATCTTATACTACCAAACAGAAAAAAGAAAACTCCTATGTAGCTTACAAATTATTTCTGTTACAGAACTGTTTCTTTTCCAAAGGTCACAATTATTTCAGCATCGTTTCATTCAAGAGCATTTCCATACTCATCATAATTTGTTTCCCATGTCCTGAACTTAAAAGGTGGCAATGGTACAATGCCTGCATATTGTGAGACTACACTCAAGTCATCATCTTAATATTCCTTTGTCCTTAGCATGTTTTCCTCTGCTAGCTCAGGAGGAAAGCATCAAGAATTATTCTTAAGTAATGACATCTGAAACCAGATGATCAATTGTACTTATACTTGACAAAACCTTGCTTAGGGGAAGAAGCACAAAGGAAAGGGAGACTGCTATAAAGACTCTGGAGTAGATTTAATCGTTAGATAAGAGGGAGTGTTTCCTCTACAGTGATAGGATTCCTTAAGAGTTAAACCGGATATGGTTACCATGGAGCTAAGACTCCCACAGAAAAAAATAAAATAAAATACTGCATTTTGAAATATTTGTTGGAAGCACACAGGCAGCCAAGCAAATGATACTGCACCACTTTCAGACATTATTAGTAGGTCACTTAAATTCTCCATGCAAGTGGAAGCTCAAGGGTACAGGCTTTTATTCATGGGTATTTCATGGGTGGTAAAGCACTGGCACAAGCTCCCCAGGGAAATGGTCACTGTCCCAAGCCTGTCAGAGTTCAAGAAGCATCCAGAGAATGCTCTCAGATATAGAGTCTGATTTTTGGGTGGTCCTGTATAGAGTTGGACCCAATGAACTTTGTGGATCCCTTCTGTGATTACATTGCAGCCAATGCCTTTCTGATTTAGAAATCTTTACCTGAAAACAATAGATAAGTTTCTTGTGTAATACAATACTTCACTAAGTTAAATATAGTTACTTGTTATTAACCAAGGTTTTGAGTAAACTGAGGGGTATGGTCTTCTGTAAATGTGAAGGGGAAAAAAAATCGTAAAGTTGACTTAGTCTTTCCGCTCCTTGAACTGCATTCCCTACCATTGAATTTGATCATATAAATTGTCAGAGAGCCTTAACAACTATAAAAATTACCTCTCAGTATCTTGGCAAGACACTTTCTTTCATGAAATGTCTTTTGTCTCAGACCTAGTTAAAACATACTTCCAAGACAAAACTTTTACTAAAATCTTTTAATTCTAAATGAATGGTGATAAGACAGTCTATTTTTTTTTTTTTTTTTTGGAAAGTTTTAGTATAAACTAGTCTATAATCCACAGAAATAAATTATCATGCAGTCATAGAAAAGGAGCATGCAGCAGTTAAGCTGTAGTTCTGGCCTAATAGTCCCTGACCGCCTGGTCTAGCTTTGTCACAGGTTTTCACCATGTGCACCATGAGCACAAGTGATTTAACTTTAGGGCTACCCTGGATCTCCACCACATGTGGAGAACAAATAGCAAGGCTAAGAATATTAAAAAATTGTCATCTCTGTAAATCAGAGACTTACTTACATTTGCTCTTAGCTCTGTATTGTTCATAAATGCTCACTGGTCAGGAAGACCCTTTTTGTTACTTGATGATGATCCTGTAAGTGACAGAAATCTGGCTAAGACTGTAAACCTGAAGTAGTTTTGGGCCTACAGAGAACCTACAGTGCTATTCCCAAATTCTGCCTTCTGATTTGACAGTAAACAAACCAGAGCACAGGAAGTTCACACTGAATATGAGGGGGCATTTCTTTACCGTGAGGGTGACAGAGCACTGTCTGCTGGAGGTACTCAAAACCCACCTGGATGCCATCCTGTGCAATGTGCTCAGGGTGATCCTGCTTGGCAGGGGGGTTGGACTAGATGATCTCCAGAGGTCCCTTCCAACCTCAGCTATTCTGTGATTCTGTAAAGACTTGTTTGCCTATCGATTTTGTCTCGGTATGCTTCTGGCACAGTCTCGTGCCATGTACACTATATGAGCAAACACTTAGAACCAGGTCAGTGTTAACGTGTAGTCATGTTAAGACTCCTACATTCAAGTTAATTACATTTACCTCATGTTACCCATCTCTTACTTATTACCTTCACTACAAGAAGGCATACAATAAGATTCTATCCTGAAAATCATGAGACTTTAGAATTATTTACATTTCATATACACTGGAGTTATGAAACCATTCAGTGGTTCCAGATAATAATTTGCCATAGCCACAGCTGCCATTTTTCTCTCAATTAAAAATCCTTGCACCTTTAGATTCAGGAACCAGGATCACTTCTATAGGGAATCAGAAAACTATCAAAAAAGAAACAAAACAAAACAGAAGAGAAATTTCAACCATTATAAACTCTTTACCTGTTAACGGTTTCTCATGACAAATGTCTCTGAAAATGACAAAGTGAAGATGGAGACAGACCATCATTTCAAGGCATAATCGCGATATTACAGTCAACAGACTGTAACTTCAGGACCATATTCTCAAAATATTTCAGAATCAGAAGGTTTGCAGAAGTTCTAGCCACAACTTTAAAATACATTAGTTGGTAACTCTGGTGAAAAATTACTACAGACCTCAAGAACATCATTTCAGGTATTTCTCTAGTCAATTATGAAAGTGGTTATCCCAAAAGTGATTCTTATCACACAGCCTCAGAAATATAAAAAATCACCCATACAATTCTTCTTTCCTATGATGTTGTAAAAGGAGGAAAGAAGAATTATTTCCTTTTGAATTACAACAAAATTTATTTTTCTTCAGAATTAAGCGATACTGAACAGAAATGTAGCCACAAAAATGCTATATTAGAACCTTAAGAGTGTCAAAAGCAATGTGAAGTTTCTCTTCAGTCAGTGTCAACCTACGGATTAGCGACTACTTGAGTACCTGACATTTCACTACTTTCTCTATGCTGTTAGAGAGAGTGCACACTGGCACAAGACCACACAACATCTAACTCTTAGCATGACCCTGGGAAATATATTGGCCTGTACCTACTAGTACCTTGCCAGAAAATACCTCAGCATGACTTGGCGGTACAATATAGGCCAGAACTGTTCCCCATAGGCATTACAGATAAGGTCACACTGAGGGATTAGTTCAGCTGTATGCACATAAACTGCGTTCTTCCTCTTCACCTCAAGGCTGGAGAATTAACTGTGGCTATTTAACTTATTAACAGAGTCACAGCTTTTCCAACCTTTAGAAAGGGGTAGCTTGTCTGTTTTTAGTTAGGTCACTGGGTTCAATTTGTATTATTTAAAATAGCCAGGACAAGGGAAGTACTGGATGATCTCAGAGACTGCAGCAATAAAAAAAAAAAAAAAGTTAAATTAAACAATAAAAGTAACTCGAAGATGGCTATGAGATGACTAAAATGCATCTGAATGGCCTCCTGAAAGGTGAGGAAATCCTGGCCAAGTAAATAGGAAAAGTATTGTGTCTGTCTCCAAGAACTGTGTGAATCAGATGCAGTTGTCAACTGTGTTTAAGGGGAACTCAAGCAGCATAAATACAAAGACAGGAGAAAAAAGTTGCAAGGGAATGAAAGATACAGTTATATGAAAGTCAGCTAAACAAACTCGTGTTATTTATTCCTGCAAAGTCATACCTGAGAGAGAATAGAATTATTCTTCATAAATACACTGATAGGTTACAGTGTTGACACGCATGAAAAAAACAAACCTTGAAATAAATATATACGTTTAAGCTGAAAAACTGAATGAAGTTCCAATTTACTAGATAAATGAACTACTACATTGATAAAAAGCAGCAGGGGAAAAGATGTAATTGGCTTTAAAATTCTTCAATTCTGATCTTCAATTCAAAACAGATTCAGTGGCTCAAAAAGTTCTTTCCAGTACTATGTCCCTGTGATACGCAAATAAATGTTTCCACATTTAGTAAACACAACTGTAAGACTAATCCAAGACAAGATAATTCAGTTGGATGCTTTGCAGTAAAAAATAAGACAGTCACAAGCAAATCAGCAAACAGAAAGACTAGAAAGTAACTTAGAGGAGTAATGACTACAAGCATTTCAGTGTTCTGAGCAAAATACCTTTACCTGTTTGTTGCACATCTTCTGTATTCAGGAAGATTGGCCATTGCTCATTTTGGAACATAATTTCCACTTTGAAGGTTTTATTTTCCACAAAAATACTTATTTATTTGTAATTTTCCATATAAAGCAAACTGCTTTTAAAGACTCTTAACTTTGGCAAGCCGTGCACGTCAAAATGAACTAAAACTGCTGCAAGTTCTCATAATTTCTTCATTTTCTTCTATTCCAAACAACAAAAAATACGAGGACAGTTGCTTTTTCTGATAGAGCTGAAGAAAAAGCCTGCAAAAAGCCATGTCTTAGCCTCTTTTTCCCATTCTCTCCTTGTGAACATTGACTATTAATGCATTCTCTCACTGGCTGAATACAAAAATTCTGTCTCCCTGGACAAGTTTATCCCCATAGCACTCTTTTGTGTGTGTGTGTGATGACGATATATGTCTGGTTTAAATACCATACTGATTTAATAAATATTTATTTATATTATAAATTATTATAATCATATAATAATTACATATATAATCATATATATATTATACATTGTTACATATATATACATATATATATATTACACATATATATGGGAGTGCACCTCAGTCTTTTCTCTTTTCTTTCTCATCACAATAACTGAGTCTTTTACAATCCATCATTCCTTTAATGCCATTGCTTCGGTCAAACAAATCCTTATTTCTGAGAATTTGTCCTGATTACTAATCACAAATGCCCATGTAAAAAAATTACAAAGTTCTTTTTCCTTTTTTTTTTTTTTTTTTTTTTTGGACAGGGAAAGCAGAGGAAACACTTACCATCTCCTGCAGATGCAACTTCTTTAAAAAAACCTGCAGAAGTAACCCACTACCTCTTTACTATTTTTTTCTTTAACATCTTCATTTTGCAATGCAACATTTCAGCTGTTATGATTTATTCCTATTCACAGAGTTTAATTTTTAATTCCATTGTCATCTGCAGCCTGTCTACCTATTGATCAAGAAAAGTTCTCCGTATCACAGAATGTACTGTTTTCATGTATTTGTACAGTACCGAGTAGATCCTACACACTGTCTGGATGCAAGACTACACATTTTTAAATCAAAACTACTCAAATATAAAAATGTTGTTTACCAAGATACATTCATTCACAGGTATTAGACAATTTTGCTTACATATATTAACAACACAGCTTAAAGAAAAACAGATTAAAACATCAATAGAGTCCTTCTTTGAAGCATATTAATTAGGCTAAAAACAATTTTCATTGTGGTTCACTTTAGGCGGTTTAAGATAATTTTCTCAAATTTGGCCACCATTAGGTCACTGGGCCGAAATTACTGATTACCATAGCATAAGGATTGGTGACTCTATGTATTATATGTTGAAACATATTTCTCAAACAACTCATTATACAGACACAAATTAAATTTCTGATTAGCTTTGCTCGTTCAACATATGCATTACTACCTTCCTTTTTTAATTTGCAAGCTTTCATGTTTACCACACCTGACTTCCAACTAGTTATTAGGCAGCAGTACATTTTCATGGAACATAACCAAGACTAACCCTGATAGGGTGTTTCCCTGGTCTGATGGATGCTGAAGATTTTAGAGATGCACACAAAAAAGTTGGGTATTGTTAACGGATGTTGCCTGGAAGTAGCTTAAGACCAGGATAATTTTCCATCAGCTCCCGTGTTATGACTAACTTTTGTTATTACCACCATATGTTTCTTTAGATTACCAAAAAAAAAACACAGATGTGAAAGATAAAAGGAGCAAATGTATTAGGATAAAGCTAGTTTACAAGAACACATGACAGAGCTGTGCAATTACATGTTTCATTTTTTAAGCAGCACTAGAAACATTCTACCGACCTCACAGATTACCTATAACAGATGATCACTATAATCTTTCAGCTATTTTTTTCCCTTAAGGTCTTTCACTCCATTTTCTGTTACTGTGATTGAACATTCACACTCAAAATTCTGTGATTTACAGTTCTAGATGGTCTTCATACTAGAAAGGATATAAAGGTCATACTACCACTCTAACTGGCAAGTTAAGCCTTCTATATGGGACCTTATTTAGTCTATGATGTTATTTAAGCCTAAGGTCAGCCATAAGAGATGACGACTTGGGAAGATCCCTGACAAATAAAAATAGGTAAGTCTTTCTAACAAAAACAAACATCTGTCATAAAGTAGAAACGACATGCTCAGGATGAATCCAGAATCTTCCATACCACCAAACTTCCTGAATTTCAAATTGAACATGGAGAGACTATAATTCATGATTCAGCTACTCTCAAAATAGATTTATTTTTTTTTATTCCAATATCAAGGCACCAATGGATACAACTCTATTGCTCGTTGTTTGAGCAGGGGTATGACAAGAAATCAGAACTACAGTCTGTTTAGCAGCAAAAGGTCATTAATGACAGCTTCAATTATCTGCAGCTAGGCTAGCTAGGGCACTTACAATGAGTCATCAAATTGCGGCATTTCAAAAAAAAAATGAGCAAAAGACTGAGTAAGGGAAGCATTTTCTCTCTTATGATAGAATTCCTTTTCCTAGTAAGGTAAATTACAAATATTTAACACTATCACCTGTATTTAAACCTTTCACTTAGGAAAATATATTCTCCTAATAGCCTTCCTTCTTGAGGAATTTCATTACTGAGTAACAACACAAAATATTCTATAACGGAAAAACAATCTGTTCAAAACAATGTTTAAAATGAATGACCTATCAGGTTCTGCTCTTAAACCTCAACATCTTATGTCTGATTTAGTAGATGCTATACCTTGCTTCCAACTTTTATAATCAGAAGAGCACAGCAAATAGTTAATTCAATGATTTTGTGCACAAATGATATCAAGTGTAGAATGCTTTACCTGGAAGTTCTGAACATCAGGCTGACATGCATGGATAATACAACAGTTCTTAAGCAAGCCACACTTGATGTGTTAGGCTCTATTTCATACATTGAACTAACAGTGGGAGAAGTACCATACATATCAATAACAAACAATATAATCCCACACCCTATACCTCCCTCCAGAAACACCATTATCTACACCTCTATGAAACAAACTGTCCAGTTACTATAGTAAGTTTTGACTGCTTCTCTTGTACAATAAAGACTTAGACTGACATGCTTCTATTACTGAACCTTTTTTTATAAATAGTATTATACTTTATTTCATTTTGTATATATAAAGAAACCATTTTTGCTTCCATCTTGGTAAAAATAAAAATATTAAAATAAAAATTTAAATACATTACAAAAAATACTTCAATATCAACATCTTTATTAAGAAGAACATGTGATGGGTTTGACTGGACATAAATTCAAAGACAGTCATATTATTTACATTCACATTACCTCAAACATTATGAGATGCAATATCACTTGATTTTACTAGTGAAAAGATTTTGGATATGTATGAGATTCATTGTTTTAGACTATTCCCATTATAATAGAAGCAATTTTTTTAATAGTTTGTGGATACCTTGAGCAAAATTGCAATATATATTAAAGAAATCATTAAAAAAAAAGCATCAACAAATAATGGGCAGTGACTGAAGGAGGGAATTTGTATTGATTGATACAATTCTTGAAAGGATTCTCAAAAGTGAAATTTCAGTAAATCTTCTAGACTTCAGTTTAGGAAGGCTTAATTTTAACTTCTGAAGTAATTATCAATGATCACTGATTCCAGCGAGAATACTTACTCATCTAGAAACAAGTTTCTGTTTAAATGTCAGTATTGAACAGAACAGAGTACCCTGAGCTGGAAGGGATCCATGAGAATCATCAAATTCAGCTCTACACAGGGCAGCCTAACAGTTAAACCATCTATGTAAGAGCACTGTCCATCCACTTCTTGAACACCAACACACCTGGGGCCATAACCACTTCCCTGGGGAGCTTGCTCCAGGACCATGCTCTCAGGAAAGAGCCTTTTCCTAATACCCTATCTTTGTGTAGCACAAAACTGCACACAGTACTCAATGGGAGGCCACACCAATGCAGGCCATATGGGACAACCACTTCTGTTGACCAGTTAGCTATCCAGTGCTTAATGCACTCCAGGATACAATTGGCCCTTTTGGCTGTCAGAGCACACTACTGACTCATATTGAGCTTACCATCACCCCAAAACACCTGATACCCTTCTGCAGACCTGTACTCATGCATTGACTTGTTCCTCAGTCTACATATACATTCAAGATTATAGCATCCAAGCTGCAAAATCCAGCATTTCTTCTTATTAAATTTTACACAGATAGTGATTGCTCAGTGGCAGTACTCAGTACTCAAGCATACATTTTACCCATTCAGGAAAGTTTTGTGTTAGAAATAGTCAACTAAAGATCTTACCTAAGAACCAGCACAGTAAGTAGAGAAAACTGCTGCCATTTTTGAAAACTTTGAGCTAATGTTTTGTTACATTTTGTGTAACCAATAAAATAAAACAAAAAATACACACCACAAACCTAACTTTGCAGTTGATATACCTGAGTGATTCAGTCATTAGAAGTGCACGTCACCATCAGCCATTCCCTGTAACATCATTTATATCAGATTTTCTACTATGTTATTTCCATGCCTCAAAATAATCAAAATAAAGATAATGAGAGCTGAAAACCACTTTATTTAGACAAGACTACTTTTAACAGATCCAAAAACCTTACTAAAAAAAAGCAAATAAAAAGATTAAGGATACTAAAATTCAATCTACAGCAACTCGTAACTCCTACAGAAAAGGCTTGGGGTCTGCAAGTTGGTAAGTTCATTTTGTTCTATGCATTTTAAAATTCTCACTCCTAATTAATCCTAGTGTATGTAAATATCACATATAAAATAAAGGAAAAAATGTGAAGTTTTAAACGAAGACTTGGAACACTATTAATACAGTCAATATTCACTTCCTACCAGTAGTGACTGATCAGGAAGGAAACCAAATTTTATTAATTAGCCCTTCTTATTGTTATTAATTAGTACTTCTTCCTGTTACAGTCAACATTTAACATGGTCAACACGTATGCAGTAAAAAATCTTTTGTCTTGTGAATGTTCTTTACAAAGCGTTTACCTGATATTAAATATACACACACAAACATAGCATACATGATCAGACTGAGGTCTCCCAAATTCTAAACTCTACCTTTCATAGTTTTGGCTACTGTGGAACTAGAAAATTATTGATTTTGACCTTTTGGAAACTGCCAAATAAATGGATATGCATTAAAGAAGAAGGTTATATTAGTAGTATGGAACATAATACTGACTTTTTTTTTCCCCGCAAATGTTTTACTTTTTGTTTTGTTTTATGATCAAAATGTTAACTGACAGTACACTTAGAAAGTATCAACATTTCTACACAACAGTTTCTGAATTCTACAAATTACTGGCATTAAATATGTTTAACATCCACCAGGTGTATATGCATTCTGTGAATTTTCTAGATACAGAAGTTATGTCACAGTGTAGACAATGAACTTCAGAGGCAGTCTTGGGAGATGGCAGCCATTTGGCCTTAAGCATTTTAGTGAATCACCTGAGGCATTTTTGTATAGATTCTAAGCATGATGATCCTTGTATTTCCTTTTTTATATGAAACTGCTGATGCCATTTGAAAGCATGTTAAATCTTCAGTGGTTTAAATTAGTACTGCAGCTGCTGCTAAACAGCTGGTTCAAGTCTCTGTGTTGAAGTTCTATTGTTACCAGTAATTTGTGAAGGATTTTACATAAGCTGATTCTCTTGCAGTTCTTTTGCATTTCATGACTTCTGATGAGAATTCATATTGTTACATTTGGGTCAAGGGATGCTGGTATTCTGGTATTGGAGAAGCTGGTTGAGTGCTGAAGAAGCTAAAACACTCAAGACTGACAGAGATCGTTGTGTGCTAAAAACAGCTCAGGCTTGTGCTGGCTACTCGTCTTACTGAGCAACCAGCACTTGCTTAGTTGGATAAAAACCCAGTAGAAGGAAGAAACCTGATATTACTACTGAATTACTACTACACTTTATGAAGCTGTTGTTTCTGCCATTGCTTCTGTTGACTGAAGCTGCCATTCCTCACATAGGCATGATATACCAAGAGACCAAACAGGAGGAAAGCCTGAGAGAACCTGACCTCTGCAAGCCCCAGTTCATATCTGAACCAAATCTGTTAAAAGAGTTAACCACAGGTGTGCAATTGCTGACAAACACCTGTGTGTATGCATAGTACTGCAAGGGAAACTACCAAAAACTAGGGGAAAAATAATAATATCAGTGTGCCTGTAGGCTTTTGTAATTCCCATGCAATTTTGAACTACTTTAGAGACTGATTGGGAGTATGCAATATTTGTCATTTGAACTTTATAACACTTTAGAAAACTGGTTTTCCTAAAACTACAGTTATTATCCAAGCAAATTAGGAATTTACGATGGAAAAGTCTCCTGTAATTAGAACAGTGAACATTCTTTTAAAGTAATGTCTGTTACATGGTTTTAATCCTTCCAACACCAAAACCACTATACTCTAAGTTACCAGGTATAAATCTTTGGGGGTTCAAACTTTTTTTTTGTGGGACAGGAAGGGAGAAGGGGAGAAATCAGCTTTGTATTGTACTGTCAGAGTGCAAGAAAAGAAGATCAAAAAAAAAAAAAACTATCAAAGCTTTTGTAACTCATGAAGATGTGTAAAAATCATTAGAAAGAAAGACAAACTTCTTTCTTTTTACCAAGCAAATCTGTTGAGGCTATTTTACTACCATGTCATAGTAAACGTTGGTCTTGTTAGATGGTTAGAAAAGAGCGTTAAATCTGTCAGCCACACAACATTAATACAGCTAGGTAATGGAAGAACCAGAGAACCATAAAAATACTGTTTTTTCTGGACTTTGAAAACTTCATTAAAATTCAAAAACTTCACTACAAATTTTAAGACTTTTCACAGTAGTTATATACAGCTCTGTTTAATGGAAAAAGATTACAGGAAGTGCAATGGTATTTTTTTCTCCTAACAACGACAAAAAAAAAAAACACAAAGATCTATGTACAGACTCCACTGCATTCTAATCATGAGAAATTTGTGCTGTGTTAGAAAAAAACATTATGCAGCCACCCCTTTAATGAACTCAAAATAGGATCTGTAGGCTAATTATTAGACTGACTTATATAGATGGAAATCTTTTGTGAAATACATTTAAGTTTTCCCAATAACAAGAATTGAAGGGACTCACTTGTACTATAAATTCTAATCTGATTTTTTAAAAAAGTCTGGACATTTACCCTCCCCCCAGCAACCTTTTCAAAGCATGTAAATGATTAAACGTTTCAACACAGTATAGCTTTCACAAATTGTAACATTCATTGCTAAAGTTTTTTGCTTTCACAAATCTGTTCCTTAAACAAATATTAATTTTAAAATAGTGGTACACAGTTACTTTCTCATAGTTACATCTTGTCTACCCTATCCATTAGGTAGAAACACTGCTACCAGAGTCCAAATACTGCTACCACATTCTGCTTCTATAGTTCCCACTTAATCTACTGTTAATGCAACACAATTTACTCAGTATCAAACTACAAATAGTATACATAATGAGATTTCTTTACCTTTGGTCAGAACCTGGCACAGTTGGCAGGATAAGCAGTGTAATTGCAGACGTGTAATTGCCAGTATTAAATAATTATTAATTAAATAATTAATATACCCCTCATTCCATAAAGAACAATGAAGAGTAAACCTTCACATCTATTTTTTTTTGTCTCATAAGAAATAATTTCCGAAAATAACATAACTACATGTAATCCAAAAATTCATGTCTTGATTTACCTGTTATCAGTTCTCTAGAAAACAACTGTTGCTTTGTCTTCTTAGAAAAAAATTATTACTTTGTAAGACTGGAGAATAACACTCTTTAGAGCATAATCAATAAATTCCTACTCTAAAATTCCAACATGTATGAAGGGCAGGTATGATCTTTCCTGTAGATATCTCTGAATGCAATTAACACCTTGATTACAGACAACGATGTACATAATTTCTAACTTTTTCTTCACACTAATAGTAACTATGGCAAAAGAATTGAAAAAAAAAAAAAGTATGCTGTCTTGCTAGTGTAATCTGAGGTCTACAGAGATTAAGGTTACTTAAAACAGGTATCTACACACAGATATTCAAGTTCTTGGTGTATCATCTTCCATCATGCCTTCTTATTTGCCTGGATTTTCTAAGATAGTTGATTATTTGTTATGTGTACAGGAACATGTGCTCTCCAAAAATATTCTAACAGGCGTAAGGAATTGTCTGGCGATTTCTTAATCACATTAAAAACATAATGTTCAAATTATATTTTTACGCTGAGCAAATAAACCAAAATATTAATTGAGGCATACATTAATGTCTTCTATTTTCTTTCTGTATCTTTTAAAGTGTGTTTATGCTTACAATTGTTTTCCTAAATAGGGATGATTTTACAATCCATAGAGGTCTATAGTTACTATGCATCTGCACTGCTATTAAGTGTCCTTTGGAAAAATATACATTTCATGAATGAAGTAAACAAATACACAACTATAAAGCAGCATTCTGTCACCAAATTCAGTGTATTCTAAATAACTGTGTGTCAAATCTATTTTCCCCTCTTCCCTGACTCAACTTCTGTTTTAAGTTTTGGAATCTGTATCTAATGCACCTGGCAGTATTTGGCAATGTGGTCACACCACTGTCATGGGAACTGAGAAAGAAGCAGTATTAACAGCTGGGTTTCAGTACGAATCATACCCAGTCAGCATGGCAGAGGATTAGAAAAAAGGCACAGAGATCACTTGCTATATTCCATAAAACCGTGGGAACATCACTAGTTTATTACTGAAGATACTAATTGCTCCTTCAGATACCAAGAAGCAGTTTGTGCAGAAAGCAATCCCTACAGCAGCCACCAGTGGGACTAGGGGGAAGATAGGAAATATATGCATTTAGGATTATTGCATAGTCACAAGTCCTATTAAAAATTCTTTAACATGCTGATTCTCTGAGGTGAGATTTAAGAGTTTTCCTTTTGATTTTATTTCAGCAGACATGCATTATTAATAATATGTGACAAGGGGTTAGATCTATTCAATATTAAAATTATTTGTAACAACCGCCTGTATGTAGTATATTTAAAACATCCACTTTTTTTTTGAAGTAGCAAATTTTAAATTTAAGCTGTAGAAAGGAACAGTAGTAAAGCATGATGCTAATATCATGTAATGCAATGCTACTTTGTTTTTTAGCTGGTATTGACTGGGCCAATATGAACAGGCAAAACTGCAACTCTGTTTCATTAAGTGTAACATCTCACAGTGCTGAAGACTGGAAAATGAGAAAGAGTACGTGCATAACTTTAATGCACATAGTTAATAGGGGAGAAAATTACTGTTGACATGAGCAAAACTTCAGTTGGCAGAAAAGGAATAGGAGAAGCATGTGTGTTTGATGTGGCTTTAGATTTTAGATCATCATATATAATACTACATGCAATGCTGTACCATGCATCTCTGAATGATATTGCTGTACTCCCTTACAGGGAAAAATAGGTTTACAGTCTATTGTATAGATTTCATGCCAAACAAGAATGATATCAGGGTAACCGACCAAACACACGTGCCATCTCTAAACTGTAACTCTAACACCTTCAGGAGTCTTAAACTCACCTACCTTTCATGGCTAGAGGTGAAATCCAATTTCTCTCCAACTAATCATGATGCAACTCATCATTGTCCCCTTGTTACATCTTCAAAAACTGTATTCACCTTTTCTCCTTTCTGCCTTCCTTTATATTCTTCCAATAAGCTACCAGCTTGCAATTTCATTTTTTCCAGAATATTAAAGCATTTTTTCTCTTCCTCATGACACCAGCATAATTTTATAATTGTTTCTGAAACCAGAACACGAAAATAACTACGTAGTGACATGGTGGGTATCTTTTCATTGCCTTCTTATATTCCCCTTTCTGTCTTTCTCTGTTATCTTATTTTAATTGAAAGATTTGGGGGCACAAGTATTTTATTTTTTCTGCATCTGTACCAAAAGCTCAGAACAAACCACAAGATCCCTACTCAGAAAACAAGCAAGATCCAAGTACATCAAGACAAATAATGTCAAATTCTATGTATTTATAATGCAGCTGTGACTACATCATTTATCCGTCTTTTCCTGGGCAGGAGCTACAAAATTCCAGTCATTAAATAAATTTCAAATAACTTTCGTCATATTAAATGTATCAAACTACTTAAGAAATTTGTTTCAATTTATATCTAAATGTGGTGCGTTTTCCCCAAAGAACTGGTCTTTGCCTGGAGCCTGAAATATCTGCTTGAATGAGACAATTTCACCCCAGAAGAGAGATTAATTGTTACAAATGAATAAAATAGCTCTGACACAGATATAGTCACTACTCCAGCATGTCCAGAGCTAAAACCAGACACACTATACAGGCTGAAGCATGATTGTCATGTTTATACTGTGGTAGAGCAACCCTTAAAAAGGGTTGCAAGATTGCAGGTCTTGTCTATATTTCATCAAAAACAATCACTCACAGTGTACTACAGCATATGATGCACAATGTCAGCACTGGCAAAATCTGTCATATGATCAACCTCAATCACCAAATATTACCCAGATCTTTCACAAGGAAATACTCCCAGGCCAAGAATAAGTATAAGGTAACAGTTTTGCATATAGTGACAAACTGGGTGAACTTACTCATATAACTGAGAACACATGCAGTGAGTAGAAGTAGCAATTCAATAGGTAAAAATAATCAGAGCAATACTATTTACAGAGAAAAATGCTACAAGAAACTTAACTCTGGGTAAATTAATAAAATTAGGTGTGATTTCTATGGTAGAAACTGAAAAACAAGAAAAGCAAAAAGAGTGACTTGTTTACTAACACTATAGCTATTTACAAAGTTTAAGAAAAAAATAAATGTAATTGAATAACTTTTTAAAATAAGTGGAAAAAATATACATGTAGAACAGAAATTTAATTTTGTTGTTGTTCTTAGAGTATACACTTACACAGCTGTTAAAAGTTGTGGCAATACAATGAAAAGGGAAAGATTTAATACACAGAGATAAACACACAGATACATAAACATTTAATTCAAAAAGTCACCGAAGCTCCTAATACATATCTGTTCTTAGAAGTAACTCATATTTTATATAAAATTATTCTTTCTTCCGTTTCACTTTTTCTCCTACAAGGAAGTAACTAACAGACAACTAATGCATCATGAAATGCAGTACACTTCAGTGACACCAGACAAATGTCCTGATTAATTTGCAGGCAATACCATGGAATACATTCAGCTGTCCAATCAGCAGAAGCTGTGCCAGCTCCCTCAAAGGGGCTTTAGGAAAATTCCATTAATTTGATTTTAAAGCGTTCTTAGCTTTTGTGACTTATATATTAGATTCTATATCACTTGTATATAAATGTAATAACACACAACTCACCAAGAACAATTCCCATATTTCCCCAGTAATTAACTATTAATAGAAACTTCTTACTTTACTGAATTGAGTTCATATTGTAAAATTGAGATCACTTCCCATCTCATTTACATCTGGACAACAGAGAACCTCATTTTCAAGAAATATGGACAAGAAAACATATCCACATATAAAATTAGATAAGCCATCCAATTATCTTAAGTCTGAACAGCAATTTAACATCTAAATGATCAAAAATCCCTGCACATGCCAGGGAGGTTGGAACTAGATTACCTTTAAGGTCTCTTCCAACCCGAGACATTCCATGATTCTGATTCTGTGATTAAGGAAAATATACCTGAACAGAAATCTGTAAACTCATTATGTATATGGTCTAGATCTTGAAAAAAATAAAAATCCATGTATTCTACTCCAGATCTTCATAAAACCAGTATTCTGCTAATTATTGCAGATAACTACAAGTCTATGACAAAAAGCAATCTCCCATTCCTGTCTGTAAACATTTAGATGATTGGATGCATTTATCAAAGTGTTTAAAATTAGGTCATTGACATAAACTGTTAAAGGAATAAGAGTCCAAAAAGAATCAAGTGTAAAGGCCTTTGTCACCAACTAACCAATGTCATCACCATAATTCAGACCCTAAGCTAGGAAATAACTTTGTCAGGCTTCATTACATTTAAACTGCTCCTATACTCCCTACACTTTGGGTGTGGGTGACCTCCACTCATACTCTCTGTTAGCGGGTGACTATACAAGTATTTCTGATGGAGGAACATGAAAGCCATATGTTCCAAGGCATCACTTCATATTTGATTAATTTCACAGCAGCAAGAATGACAAAGAACTTGAGAACAATTTCCACAGAGGAAGAGACTGACAATTTGTCACAGTAGTTAAGTCCCAGTAGCTAGGAAAGGCTTGAATGAAAATGCTCTACACTCATTTGTCCACACTGCCAAAGGTAGCAAAGTTCTCTCCATATCCTTCAACATGCTATCTCAAAACAGCACGAATTAACATACCTGTTTCTCACTAATGCTGTAGATATGTTACCATCGTACGTTTTTCATGTATTCATACTTTAGGAGGAATACCAAATAAACAACACAGGGAAAGTCATATAAAGAACAAATATTACTAGGACAGAAAACTAAGAGATATCAGTATTGCATACTATGCATGTGAATTAAGGGTTTTGCTTCTCCCTTCTACCCGTGACACACAAGCATGTGCACATACACTGAATACTTAGAGTCAAATCTGGATGAAAGCCACCAACTATAAACTAGAGGAATAATTCCAAGCATCATTAAAGAAACAGAACATCAAAAAAAAAGCTTTCATAACAAAGACACAGCAGCAAGGTAGCAGTATAAGGAAAAAGTGTGTGTTTATATATTTCCTTCATCCTGAACTTACAGGCCAGGGAAAAAAAAGAAGAAAGGGAATTACAATTTATTGGCAGTATCTTCCTTTAAATAGTATCATTGTACATTAAAGGCTTTACACAATAACTGGGACTGAATGAGTACTGAATACTACTACAACAATGACAACAGTGGAAGTGTTCTCACCCTCTTCTCTGCAACTTGTTCTCAAGTTTTTTGTCATCCCCATTGCTGCCAAGTTAATCAGATCTGAGGAATGCTTTGGAGCAGAAAGTGATAATGAAAAGATTGCCATTAAAATTTATAAACATGCCCACAAGTTTGCTGCTCCCAAGAAATAAATGCAGGTATCATTTTAGGAGTTAATTCTTCTTCTCTTTCAAAAAAAAAAAAAAAAAAAAAAAAAAAAAAAAAAGATATTTTTTGCATCAAGAGCAGTTTAATCTCCTTTTATACCTCACCAAGAAAGAGTTATCTCTGAGAGCAAAGTGGTCTTTATAACATCCTAAAGCACTTCTCCCTACAGACGCAAAACTGAGAAAAGGGAGACCAACAATTTCAAAAGATTCCACTATACAAGCCTGAGAAACATTCACTAACAATTCAAATGTCCAAAAATATTCTCCTCTGGGAATGATCCTGATCAGTCAGGAATTTCCCTGTTAGAGTTCTAAAGAGCTACTGCAATTCGTGTTTGTATATACAAACACAGTGTTCATGCAGCAATAAAACCTGTAAGTAACAAGTACTGAAAGCCTACATCTGTAGCATTCAGTACCTCCACTAAGAAAGGAAGAATTTATTATTGTGAAATGATTGATTCTTTCTCCATGAAGGTGAAGCTCAGAAGGAAAAAACAGTAACTGATAGGACTGTTCACAGGAAAGAAGCTGGGGCTCCCAGGAAAGAAAACTAGATTCCTTTTTTTCCTGTAAAAGATTGCCTAACACCTAGTAAAAGAAACATTTCTGCCTAGTCTCACTTGCTGCTTCTCTTTTTATGTCCCCATCTCTGTTTATCTGTTGGGTAGAAGTGCAATGGTGTTCTACAAGAATGGGAAAGGGTCACAGCAGCATAAATTGCTGCATAAATTGCCATCTCACGTAGCATATATAGGCTACCTATAAACAGGCAAAGTGCCTCACTTCATCATTGACAAAGACTGCTCAGTTAAGGCAACATCTTAGGAAGTGAGAAGATTGAAGGATATTCATTTAAAGCTCCAGACTCAGATAAAAGCACCACCTCCTAAAGGTGGAGTAATCTACTGTGTAATATAGATACTTTTGTAAAAAGAGGAGTCCGAAGGAAGAATGTTGGAAAGGATTCTTCATTGTGGTTATCCATTTCCCCCCTACCACAAAATTCTCACAGACTTAAAAGTGCTAATGACACTTCATCACACCTGAACAATTTGTATCAGCTGCAGCAACCTTCACCACTCTCCAATCTTTTATTCTCAGAAATAAAATTTCCCACCCTTTCAGAAATCAGGCTTGCCATCTCCTACTTTGGGCCCTTAACACATTTTATTTTAGAGACCTTATTCTTTTAAAGTTATTTCAACTGTAAGGGAGACCTTCTGGAACATTATTTGTGATGAATGTGAAGATAGTAGGGAAAGAGAGAGGGAATACATACATTTTTCATGCTAGTTACAAAACAAAACACTCTTAGTCATGCAGGGTAAAAATAATGGGTGAGACAAGATGACACATGAAAAGGGCATTATCCTCTTTCCAAAAATTAAGGTAGGAACACTGCTTGCTTAAAAGTCCAAATTGATTGTTATACTCGATTTGTGTAAAGCCTTAGGAAAGAATGGTGTGAGGGTTCTTTATCGAAAATTATACCTAGTTAAAGCTATTTCACTAATTAACACCCCTTCCCAAATAAATCCTTAGGTCCTTTTAAAATAAGCCTCTTTTAAGCAGAGAAAAGACCCCAGAATATTTGCAGAGCCCCCACATCGACATCTGTTGGTATTCCCTATACACAAATGTGCTTCTGTGTGCATGTTTATTGGAAGAGGTCATCAAGGGCTTGCTTGGTTTATTCATCATTTTCAGCCTCTCCGATTTGCAAAGCTTCTGTTAATGTCAGTGAAATCTAACCCAGACAGAAGTTTCAGAGGTCAGATATTTGGCATGCTACATTTAGAAACCCAAGTACAAAGTTGACAAGGATGCTTCAAACACAGGGGATTACAGCGGAAATAGGTCTCCATATACCAAACTGGCTATTGAGCAGATTCAAGGAAGAATACACTGAGAATGCCTGATGCTATTAAAGCTCATGTTCTTGCTTTTTTTTTTTTTTTTCCACTGACTAAATCAATTCCCCCATTTGGCAAAGCCCAGCACAGAAATAACACTTTATTTTTAATACAACAGAAAAGGAATAAGACGCAAGACACAAAATCATGTACTACATAGTCTATAAAAAGCAGATACTTACAGTTCGTAGGAACTGTATTTCATCTTCCCCTCCTTCACCCCCTTCAGCCATGGCTCTTGAGGAGTCAGCTCTGCTAAGACTCTGATCGCCTCCACCGGCAGCTCACTGCGCTCAGTACAGCTCCTCTTCTCCTATCAGTATTAGCATATAGCTAATCCACAGCCATATAGGGAGCTCAGCAAACTCCACTGCACTGCAGACTGTCAGTCAACCCCCTCACTGCCAGAACCAACTGCGCTGCTTTTACAGCTCAGAGCAAGCAATCCCTTTCCTTTTCGCTCTTTACTCTCTACCCTACAGGCACACACAAAAAAAAGCACACCACCACCCTACTGTTAAGGTACTGCAGGAAGCATTATATGCATCACTAGGTTGTGGTGGTTTGCTTTATTTTATTTCATTTTTATTTCCCAGACACTGTTTGGTCACGACAGCAATAATACTGAAGTGTTAATGAAAGCAGAGCTTGCACTTCCATTTTCACAGATCAGGGTAACCAATTTTGCACTGAAATGTATCAAATTCGGCAACTCTGAAGTCACTGATTTGTGCAGTAGGAGGATGTAAATCATCATAGGAC